>NC_086447.1:606199097-606799097 GCF_028390025.1 Pseudophryne corroboree
CGGTTTTTTTCTGGTTCTGTAATCTCTAAGTCAGCCTTGTAACCTAAAGGAATATTTTTCATACCCCACAATTCCCACCATCAACCTTTCCTCCCTCCACCCTCCCACCCCCCCCCCCCCCCCCCCCCCACCCCCCCCCACCCCTCTTTTTAGTCCCAATTAAAGATATTTAGGAGACAAAGCTAGATAAATTTTAGATCCACATGGGGACCATTATATATTCTTTGGGTACTATTAAGATTTCATTACCATGATATATATCGAAAACAATAGACCACCTATAAATCTACTTATATAATAGATATTATATATATCAGGGTAGAAAAAATCAAAAGGGTGTGATCTATAAAGGCCATTAATATAATATATTTATAATAAATAAAAAGTAAAAAATAATAAAAAATAAAAAACAAAAATTAAAAATAAATAATAAATTAAAAATAAAAATCAAAAGATGAGATCTCAAGCTCAAAAATATATTTATATAAAAAAGGGAGAGTCGAATATTCAATTACTAGGAGAATATATCAAAATTGATTAGTATTATTATCTACTGTTGGGATCTGAATGTAGGGATACTGTAGAATTATAGTACTCAGTGAGAGTCATAAAGATTAAACTGTAGATATTTAAAATGATAAGGTTGTCCAATGAAATTATATCTGTAAATATCTCATGCCCCGGTTTTTGTGAGCCAAGTCTGGAGAATTATGCAGACATCACAGTTTAAAATACCAGGCGACCAATTGTTTATAATGGTTGCCAGGTTACATATCGAGTGGTTGGTCTGTGTGCGGAAGTGACATGGTCCGGCCAGGCTGCCTTCATTAGACACAGACACGGATGTGCCGTGTTTATATGGTTGCTAGGTAACGGACCGGGGATTTGGTCCGTACGCGGAAGTGACGTGTTCTGTGCCCGAGGTCTGTTTATTAGACACGGACCACAGATACGTCGTAAATGATCGGCTTCACTCTCTATATAAGAGCCGGGGTTACTTAACAGGCGGGAGATAATTGATTAACTAGCAATGGTTAAATGAATTTTAGATCTCTGTGCTAATGAGATCTTTAGAAAAGTCCCTGAAATGGAGGTTGCTAAGCAACAGTATGGTTGACCCGGCAGGGATTTAAGATCCTGAAGTCATAGGAAGTCTGTGATTAGTAAGAAATAGATTAACCTTGAAATAATTGATATGAATGAAAATTGTTTTATTTCTCAGTTTTAGATTATATTATGAATTAAACCATATAGTTGATTGAGTCTGTCTTGCACTAAATTATACACATTTTCTGTACGCATTATGTGGAGGAGATTGACCATTTTTTGGAGCTGAATGGATTAACAGGTGGAGCCAATCAGCAGCCATCTTAGGGTATAAAAATAGAAGCCCTCACACTGTTTAGATCATCTTTGAGAAAGCTGCAGGTTCTGCAGCGAAACGCGTCAGATGTTTTGAATTCTGGATCACTTTCATCAACTGGGAGCTACACTTACCATATCCGGATCTTTAGTGGACTTATACGAACTACGCCAAAAGGAACAGGTGAACAACTTGCCAATTGGTAACACAGCCCTACTACTCAGCATTGAGGACTCCGCACACTGGTGAGGATATAAGAGTGTTTTGGTTCTACCCACTAAAAGGGACGCTATCCAGAGAACCCCCTCCTCCAGCGGTAATATACTGTGGCATTGCAGCCATCAGGACTGTGCTAAAAAGTTTACCTAATTCCAATATCAACAATAAGTCCACATAAATTAAGAAATACGGATAAGTGTAATTAAGGTAGCTCCATGGTGATTCTGTTCTGCTGCAATTTTATCATTTTCATTTGTTATTAATTTTATCTATACATTACATGTATTTTAATAAATTATTATCTTTTTTCACCTAATCCATTCAGCTCCACGTGTTCCTATCTCCACCATAGTTAATGATTATAACTGGCGAATTCTTTATAACACACAGCGCTGCTATCTTTGTTTGTTGTCTATCGTCTACAGTGTTCACAGGATTGACTATACCTGTTATATAGCAGCTGCTACAATTAGAACACCAGCCCAACTTGCGCCCGATTCTTTAACTTCGGTTAGGGTTTTATTGTATGTTGTATGTGGGAATAAATTTTAAATGGTATAACGCTATTTGAGATCCATTTTATCCACATGTACTGCGGTTGATGTAATAAGGAGGATATCGATAAAGAACCATAGAAAGCATGGATGGTGATCCGCCCCCATAATGCGCAATTGACTACTACGGTAGACCACCATTTCTGGTACGAGTCTGGGCTTCCCCTTACACATCTAAATTAATTGTCGTAACAATATTACGCTATGTTGGTGCTTTTTTCATTTTAAAAAGGTGGAATATTTTCCAAGTGTTTTGAGAGATTGAACACCACTGGGTTCTTTTGGGAGTACAAGATTAGCTATGTACTATGCACTACATTTGCTATAAACATGCTCTATATGTACGGCTACTGATTGCACCTTGCCGTTTAAAAATGTTGTTTCTTGAGCTATTGTCATAGAATGGTTAAAATAGTATTGAAACTCTTGGTTATTTAACATCAGTTGTATTTTACGGGATCCGGTCTCTAGGTCGACCACTATTGGTTGTCAGTAAGTAGGTAGACATGACAAAAGGTCGACATAAGTTTTTCACATTTGTAAAAAATTTTGGAACTTTTTCATACTTTACAATCCACATGGTCTACAACGGTGCACTAATTGGGGTTCCCGGTCACTTCACAAAGAAAACGACACCAATTTTTTTTTTAAACTCATGTCGACCTTTTCTCATGACGGCCTAGTCCCTGTCGACCTAGAAACCATGTTGACCTACTTACCGTCGACCAATAGTGGTCGACCTAGACACTGTTGACCTAAGTATAGTCTATCTGACATACCACAACCGTATTTTACCATGTAGTTAAAATGGATATATTCAGAAACATAACACAGATTGAAGTACCAGGGTTATTGCTGTCCTTATGGACCCTCTCTCCTACCGCTGACTAACCAAAATTACCTGCTCGCATACTGTAGTTTCTTCATTATGGAGCACAATCATCTCTAGACAAATTTTCTGTTGCGTCCTATAACCCCTTTTTTATATTAGCTTTGACTGTTCTTTGATAGTCATGATGAAATTAAAGGTTGTATATACACTAACCGTATATTTAATGAATTGGATGACCTTTGAAGACTAAATCAGATATTTAGGTCTATCCTAGCCTATAACCCTAACCACCTCTACAATGTCTTTTTTTCCTTTTTTTAAGATTTCTGGGGCGTGGCCACGGCGGCAAGGGACTAGGAAGCAGGATCTGGGAGCTCCCTGGACATAGATCCTGAAGTCATCCTGAGGCTCTTTTTGTCGTCCTCCCTGGACTCCTCTCCTGTCTGGCGGTGTAGGTGAAGCGGCAGGCTCCGTCACTAACCCGTGCGAGCGCTCCCGGCTCGCGCCAGCGGCCGCCCGGACTCCGGGCCTAGGCCGCAACACAATCCCCGGCCTCAATTTCGGAGCTCCGCCGGGCGCGGCGTGCGCGATCGCGCTCCTGAGGCGGCCACAGCGGACAGCGGCACAGGAGGACAGCGGCACCCCACTCCTGCACCTCCAGGGCTCCTCATATAAATAACTCTGCTCCCCTGAAGGCTGGTGCAGGGAGGGTTGAGGGGGAAACATCAGTGTGCTGGGCGGCCATTTTACATTCTACATACAGCTCCCTGTGTCTCTCCTCATTTCAGGGTGCAGTGTGTGTGCAGATACACTGGGCTGGAGGATTTGGACTGGTCTTAGCTGCCCTGCCTTTTGCTTTTGCACCACCATACTTTGGATATATATTTAACACTGGACTCCCCTGGTCCCCCCTTCTCCCTTCAATATAACAGCTGGCTATCCCTGTGCCTGATGTGCTGCTGATATTGCATTCACCACCCACTGCTATACTTCTTGACACTGAATACCGGGACTCTGAGTACTGCTGGACCTTGATACGATGGTGAGGGGCGGCCAGAGTGCGGCCGCTGCTAAATTGGAGAAGTTTGCTCGACAGCCTGCAACCCAGTCGACGCAGTCATCCCCCAAGCCCTCCCCCCCTGCCAGAATGGATCCCTCGGCCGGGGCCGACTCAGGGGCGAATACACAGCCATCTGCTCCTTCCATCCAGCAGGTCTTGGAGGCCATTGCGGCCAGTGAACAACGTCTGTCGGACAAAATGGAGAAGGTGCAGTGTGATTTATCACTGCTGGACGTCCTGTCGCAACGAGTACGAGAGAGGGTGGGCGAAACCGAGACAAGGGTCTCCAACTTGGAGGACCTCAGCGGCCCTTTACAACGATCGGTGTCTGCAGTTACACAACAAGTCACAACGATGCAAACCAAACTCCTGGACATGGAGGGCAGACTCCGCAGAAATAACGTGAGATTTGTGGGCCTTCCAGAAAAGGAAGAGGGGGCACACCCCGAAGATTTCCTGGAGTCTTGGCTAAAAGAGGTATATGGCGCTGAATCCTTCACCTCCCAGTTTGCAGTGGAGCGGGCTCACCGGGTGCCCTTCCGGCCTTTGCCCCCAGGCGCTCCGCCACGAACTTTTATAGCAAAATTCCTGCACTACAAAGATCGGGACTCTGTCCTGCGCCTGGGACGCGTGAAGGGTCCCCTGATCCGGAACGGAATCAGAGTGTCGGCATTTCCGGACTTTGCAGCGGACGTTCAGAAAGACCGGGCCCAGTTCCTTCCCATCAAGCGACGTCTTCGTGACCTGAACCTGCCCTACTCAATGCTGTTCCCCTCCAGGCTGCGTGTGGTGGCGGACGGGGAGACCAAGTTCTTCAGCTCGCCCAGGGAAGCGGCTTCCTGGTTGGACAGATATGCTCCTGGGGTCCGCCAGCTGGCTCCAGACTGACATCGGGTCGCCCTCCCCTGTGGGCCTACATTCCGCAAGTATAAGTCCAGGGAGCTTCCTCCCGTTTAGTGGTTCTGGACTCTGCTGAGAAGTGATACAAACGTATACAGGTTTTTGTATTGGGGTTGTTTTGATCTGTACGCCTGGTACAGTTTTGCCGTAGGCTTTGGGATCTCCAGGGCTAAAGTTTGGTTAGGGATATGGGTATGCCACAGTTTGGGGAGGTATACGGGGTGGGGGGATGTTTGGGGGCCACTGTTGGCCTCTCAGCAGTTTTTTTGTTATATGTTTTGAACTTACGAAGCCTATATACTTGTTCTTTAAAGGGTGTGGTGGGGCCGCACTGTTTTCTGGGGTTCGGCTCGGGGTCCGGGGCCTGCGGACGACATGATTTTGTGAGCGGAGCCCCGGGTGGACGGGCGGCTGCTACTAGTGCTGTGCCCCTGTTGATATTTTGGCCGACATGCCTCCCTTAAAAATCGTGGCATGGAATGTCCGGGGCATCAACAACAAAGTTAAGCGATCCTTAGTATTTAAAATGATCAAGAAATATGGCCCGGACATCATTTGTCTAAGTGAAACCCACTTGGAGGGGAACAGGCTGTTGTCGCTCCGCAGGCCTTGGGTGGGGTGGGCGTATCATTCCTCGCACTCCTCCTACTCCCGAGGGGTGTCGGTAATGATAAAGAGGACTGTACAGTTTGAGATGATCAGGGTAAATACAGATTCACATGGTAGATACGTGTTCTTAGAATGTAAACTGTTTTCACGTAATTTTTTCCTATTGTCTGTGTATGTCCCCCCCCCCGTTTTCATATGATGTCCTGCAAAAGGCCGCCTCATTTGTCGTCTCCTCCCCTCACACCCCTGTCATCTGCCTGGGGGACTTCAACGCTGTGTTGGATGCCTCTTTAGACAAATGGAGGGCTCCCCGGGATCAAGGGGCGGGGGGCGGCTTGATTACATCTAGATCTAAATTCGCAGATTTCCTAGATAGCATGCAGTGGGTAGACGCCTGGAGGATTCGGAATCCTACCCTCCGGCAATACTCCTGTTATTCAGGTACACATGGCTCCTTTTCCAGAATCGACCTGGCCCTGGTCTCGCCTGAGCTTATGCCTGGCGTGACGGATGTCCGTTACGAGGCGCGGGGGGTATCCGATCATTCACCCCTGGTGCTGACATTGGATGGGGGCTGTCAGAGGGGACAGTCATATTGGCGGTTGCATCCGTCTTGGCTGGCCCAACTGGGCGATTGCCCGGACTTAGCGCCCACATGGGAGGGATTTTTCGCGGATAACACGGGCACGGCCCCGGCCCCGGTCGTTTGGGATGCATTCAAAGCGTATTTGCGCGGTACATTGATTGGCAAAATTGCTGCCTGCAAGGTGGCCCGCAGGGCGACGGAAAGACAGCTTGAGACTGAGTGTAGGGACCTGGAGACACCATACCTGACCGAGGGTACCCCTGCGCTGAAGGCCCGATGGCTGGTGGCTCAGGAGGCATGGCTGGCTCACCTTTCAGACAAAAATGCACGCTCCCTCTTGTTTAGGGCCACCAATATCTATATGCAGGCGGACAGACCAGGTAGCTTGCTGGCCCACTTAGTGCATTATGATCGACCCGGGACCACGATAACGCAGCTGCTTGACCCAGACGGCTCCACGGTAAATAACACCCCTGACATCGCACAAATGTTCCTCCGTTACTTTAGGGAGGTATATGACAGTCGACTGACGTGCTCCATGGAGGACTTAGACCTCTACCTGACAAATATACCACTTTCTAAACTCTCCCCTGAGGCTAGGGACGCCTTGGACGCACCTCTGACCCTGGAGGTGATATCGGCGGTGGAAGTGTCCCCTAGTGGTAAATCCCCGGGTAGTGACGGTATTCCCACCGAACTATATAAACACATTGGGTTTTTTGGTCCCCAGCTGCTTGACACGTATGTTGATATGTTTGCCGCAAACTGCCTTCCTCCCTCAATGTCCGAGGCGATTCTTATAATGCTTCCAAAACCTGGTAAGGACCCCAAACTTTTGGAGTCCTATAGGCCAATCTCCCTTATTCCCACAGATGCCAAGATCCTGGCGAAAATTCTTGCGGTCCGGCTCAACCTAGTAATAGAATCTATAATTCACTCGGATCAAACCGGCTTCATGCCTGGGAAATCCACATCCATCAATTTGCGCAGGCTGTACACTATTTTGCAGGCTCCTCATGACTTCCCCTCGGACGCGGCTGTGGTCTCATTGGACGCGGCCAAGGCATTTGACAGCGTTGAGTGGCCCTACCTGTGGGGAGTCATGGGGAACATGGGCTTTGGCCCAAACTTTATACAATGGATCAAACTGTTATACCAGAATCCACGCGCCAGGGTCCTGGTGAACGGCTACATTACCTCCTCCTTCCCTTTGACACGGGGCACCAGACAGGGATGCCCCCTCTCTCCTGCCCTGTTTGCCATAGCCATAGAATCCCTGGCTTGTTTGATTAGGTCGCACCCGGACATTGGGGGTATAGATACGGGTTCCTGCACTGACAAAATAGCCCTTTATGCGGATGACCTGCTGTTATTCCTCCGAGACTACGCGGTGGATATGCCCACTGTGCTGCGGGTCATTGAGACCTATGGTGGGTATTCGGGTCTCCGCATAAATTGGTCCAAATCATTTATTTGCCCATTATAGGCCCCATCCCCCAGGTTCCGAAAATATCCCTACCGCTGTGTTGGACAGTCCAGTTTAAGTACCTCGGGATCTTAGTTACTAACGACCCATCAGACTTTGTGCCCCTAAACCTTGACCCTCTTGTACAGACAGTAGTGCGCAAATCGAGAGCTTGGTGTAAGCTTCCATTGACAATGACGGGCAGGGTCGGCCTCATTAAAATGGTAGTTTTGCCTAAACTATTGTATGTCCTCTTGCAGTCCCCTGTATACATTTTTCCAGCCTTCTTTAGGAAATTAAACAGTGTCATGACGTCCTTGATATGGGCCAATAAAAGACCTAGAATAAAATTATCCACCCTTACCAGACAAAAAAGGGAGGGCGGCTTGGCCTTGCCCCACTTCCAATTGTACTACTATGCTGCTCAGTTATCACATATTGGTATGTGGCTCCGAGGAGGGGAGGGGGCGGGACTAGGCTGGGCGTTCCTTAGGTGCTATTACCCGGATCTTTCCCCGGCACAGGTCCTGGTGGGGGGAAACCCTTCTAGATTCTCACCTCCTTTTGTTTTTCAGGCTATGAAGATTTGGCTGGCATTGAAGGGTCTGCTTGGGTACGAGGGTATGGACCCGGATACCCCCTTATGGCACTCCACACTGCTTAGCGAACTGGGGTCTCTGGAGGGCGAGAGGGTGTGGGCCCCATATTCGATAGTTTCACTGTCCCAGTTATACAGCGATGATTCATTGAAATCATTTCAGCAATTAAAGGAGGAGTTTGGACTCCCGAACTCTCACTTTTACAGATTCCTACAACTCAGGCACGCCTTGCAGGCATAGTTCGGGGATTCTCCCCCGGCGCTCATCCCCTTCCCCATAAAAATATTTCTACACTCACTGGGTCGAGTCAAGGTGATCTCCTTCACCTACTCGTACCTCCTTCACACAGTACATGCAGACCCGCTTTCGAATCTTCGGGAGAGCTAGGAGTGCGATTTGGGTCCCATAGATGGGGAAGATTGGGAGGGCGCTCTGGGTAACCCGAGCCAGGTCACCAAATCGCTGCGGTTTCAGCAGATACAGCTTTTCATTCTGCATAGAACATACATGACACCAAGCAGGCTGGCCAGATTTAGGTCTGATAGCGCCGATGTTTGTCCCAAGTGCGGGGTTGCCGGAGGCACATTCTGGCACTTCACATGGGAATGCCCGTTGCTGCAGGTGTTCTGGGCTGGGGTTGGGTCGATTCTGGAACAAACGGGGATATCAAGAGGTTTGCTGACTCCGAGATTTTGTATTTTGGGGGTGGGCGATCCTGACTATGGGTCCAGTTGGGACAACATGTATGCCCGCAGTATGTGCGCTCTCGCAAAGGTGTGTATTGCGCGGACGTGGATGGCCCCACGTCCTCCCACGATACCTGCTTTCAAAGGATTGGTGAACGACACCCTATTAAAAGAGCGCTATGTATATATGAAATACAATGCCCTTACCAAATACGAGAAGATATGGTCCCCCTGGATCAATTCCACATACTCCTCCCTTGCCCTTCAGATTTAGGGGGCACAGGCCTTCGCTGCGTTGCGCTATGTGGGCCTTGGGGCGCTGGGCCGAACCTTCATCTCTCCTTTAACGTAGTTGTTTGACTATCTAGCTGCCACACCACGCCATACACACCTTGGCTTGACTAGGCTTGAGTTCATTTTAAGGTTTTTTTTGTTTGGGTGTAAAGGGGTTGTGGGCTATATAAAGCCTACTAGACGGGGTAATTACAATAAAGGTTAGGGGAGAAAATATATAAAACATTAAGTATGCGAATTATGATCTGCTTACAGACTATTCAGAAAAAATATGTATATGGTGGGGAAACTGCACGGGAAAAGCAATAAGGGGAATGTTATTCGTATATGTATACCCTTGGAGACAAATGCGATTCAGAATATTGTGTAATACCACACGTGCTTCCCAGTGTTCACTGAAATGTCTGTATCTTTATTATGCTGTTGAATAAAAAATTACTCTATTAAAAAAAAAAAAAAGATTTCTAATAAAAAAAAAAAGTTTTACATCAATAGAATGAATTCAGGCACTAAAATATGTATTTGGCCAGTAAAATGTAAAAACGTAGCCGTCTGATTGATGCCTCTGTGCTCCCAAACAGTTAATAGACAGTAAGAAAGACAGCGTCACTGGAAAAGATAGACAGAGTCATCATCATTTATAAACTTCCACAATATTTTAGCTGCCATCACCTTTATGTACTCACTCAGAACAGTAAGTTCTTATAACTCATATCTACAAAAAGATGAATAAAATCACTCACAGCAACATAAATAAGATTTTACTCACCGGTAAATCTATTTCTCGTAGTCCGTAGTGGATGCTGGGGACTCCGTAAGGACCATGGTGATTAGCGGCTCCGCAGGAGACTGGGCACAACTAAAGAAAGCTTTAGGACTACCTGGTGTGCACTGGCTCCTCCCACTAAGACCCTCCTCCAGACCTCAGTTAGGATACTGTGCCCGGAAGAGCTGACACAATAAGGAAGGATTTTGAATCCCGGGTAAGACTCATACCAGCCACACCAATCACACCGTATAACTCGTGATACTATACCCAGTTAACAGTATGATAACAACTGAGCCTCTCAACAGATGGCTCAACAATAACCCTTTAGTTAGGCAATAACTATATACAAGTATTGCAGACAATCCGCACTTGGGATGGGCGCCCAGCATCCACTACGGACTACGAGAAATAGATTTACCGGTGAGTAAAATCTTATTTTCTCTAACGTCCTAAGTGGATGCTGGGGACTACGTAAGGACCATGGGGATTATACCAAAGCTCCCAAACGGGCAGGAGAGTGCGGATGACTCTGCAGCACCGAATGAGCAAACTCTAGGTCCTCCTCAGCCAGGGTATCAAACTTGTAGACTCTTGCAAGAGTGTTTGAACCCGACCAAGTAACAGCTCAGCGAATTTGTAAAGCCGAGACCCCTCGGGCAGCCGCCCAAGAAGAGCCCACTTTCCTCGTGGAATGGGCTTTCACAGATTTAGGGTGCGGCAGTCCAGCCGCAGAATGTGCAAGTTGAATCGTGCTACAGATCCAGCGAGCAATAGTCTGCTTAAAAGCAGGAGCACCCAGCTTGTTGGGTGCATACAGGATAAATAGCGAGTCAGTTTTCCTGACTCCAGCCGTCCTGGAAACATATACTTTTCAGGGCCCTGACTACGTCCAGAAACTTGGAATCCTCCAAGTCCCAAGTAGCCGCAGGCACCACAATAGGTTGGTTCACATGAAAAACTGCTACCACCTTAGGAAGGAATTGGGAACGAGTCCTCAATTCCGCCTTATCCATATAAAATACAGATAAGGGCTTTTGACAAAGCCGCCAATTCTGATACACGCCTGGCCGACGCCAAGGCCCACAGCATGACCACTTTCCACGCGAGGTTATTGTAGCTCCACGGATTTAAGTGGCTCAACTCAATGCGACTTCAGGAAATCCAACACTACGTTGAGATCCCACGGTGCCACTGGAGGCACAAACGGGGGCCGACTATGCAGCACTCCCTTAACAAAAGTCTGAACTTCAGGCAGTGAAGCCAGTTCTATTTTGGAAGAAAATCGATAAGAGCCGAAATCTGGACCTAAATGGAACCCAATTTTAGGCCCATAGTCACCTCTGACTTGTAGGAAGTGCAGAAATCGACCTAGCTGAAATTCCTCCTTTGGGGCCTTCCTGGCCTCACAGCACGCAACATATTTCCGCCATATGCGGTGATAATGGTTTGCGTTCACTTCTTTCCTAGCTTTAAATAGCGTAGGGATAACTTCCTCCGGAATGCCCTTTTCCTTCAGGATCCGGCGTTCAACCGCCATGCCGTCAAACGCAGCCGCGGTACGTCTTGGAACAGACAGGCCCCCTGCTGCAGCAGGTCCTGTCTGAGCGGCAGAGGCCATGGGTCCTCTGAGATCATTTCTTGGAGTTCTGGGTACCAAGCTCTTCTTGGCCACCCGGAACAATGAGTATAGTTCTTACTCCTCTCCTTCTTATTATTCTCATTACCCTGGGTATGAGAGGCAGAGAAGGGAACACATACCCCGACTGGTACACCCACGGTGTTACCAGAGCGTCCACAGCTATCGCCTGAGGGTCCCTTGACCTGGCGCAATATCTTTGTAGCTTTTTGTTGAGGCGGGACGCCATCCTGTCCACCTGTGGCCTTTCCCCACGGTGTACAATCCTTTGGAAGACTTCTGGATGAAGTCCCCACTCTCCCGGGTGGAGGTCGTGTCTGCTGAGAAAGTCTGCTTCTCAGTTGTCCACTCCGGGAATGAACACTGCTGACAGTGCTAACACATGATTTTCCGCCCATCGGAGAATCCTTGTGGCTTCTGCCATCGCCATCCTGCTTCTTGTGCCGCCCTGTCGGTTTACATGAGCGACCGCCGTGATGTTGTCTGACTGGATCAGCACCGGCCGGTGTTGAAGCAGGGGTCTAGCCTGACTTAGGGCATTGTAAATGGCCCATAGTTCCAGAACATTTATGTGTAGGGAAGTCTCCTGACTTTTCCATAGGCCTTGGAAGTTTCTTCCCTGTGTGACTGCCCCCCAGCCTGGAAGGCTGGCATCCGTGGTCGCCAGGACCCAGTCCTGTATGCCGAATCTGTAGCCCCCTAGAAGATGAGCACTCTGCAGTCACCACCACAGCGACACCCTGGCCCTTGGAGACAGGGTTATCCGCCGATGCATCTGAGGATGCGACCCGGACCACTTGTCCAACAGATCCCACTGGAAGATCCTTGCATGGGACTTGGCGAATGGAAATTCTTCGTAAGAAGCTACCATCTTTCCCAAGGCTCGCGTGCATAGATGCACCGATACCTGTATTTGTATTAGGAGGTCTCCGTCTACAGACGCCAACTCCTTGGACTTCTCCTCCGGGAGAAAACCCTTTTTATCCTGTTCTGTGTCCAGAACCATACCCAGGAACAGTAGACGCGTCGTAGGAACCAGCTGCGACTTTGGAATATTCAGAATCCAGCTGTGCTGTTGTAGCACTTCCCGAGATAGTGCTACTCCGACGAACAACTGCTCCCTGGACCTCGCCTTTATAAGGAGATCGTCCAAGTACGGGATAAGTACTTCGGCCATTACCTTGGTAAATACCCTTGGTGCCGGGGACAGACCAACGGCAACGTCTGGAATTGGTAATGACAATCCTGTACCACAATTTTGAGGTACACCTGGTGAAGAGGGTAAATAGGGACATGCAGGTAAGTATCCTTGATGTCCAGTGATACCCTGAAATTTTCCAGGCTTGCAATAATCGCCCTGAGCGATTCCATTTTGAACTTGAACCTTCGTATATAAGTGTTCAAGGATTTCAAAGTTAGAATGGGTCTCACCGAACCGTCTGGTTTCGGTACCACAACATTTTGGAATAGTAACCCCGGCCTTGTTGAAGGAGGGGTACCTTGATTTCACCTGCTGGAAGTACAGCTTGTGAATTGCCGCCAGTACTACATTTCTCCGAGGGCAGCAGGCAAGGCTGATGTGAGGCAACGGCGAGGGGGAGTCGTCTCGAACTCCAGCCTGTATCCCTGTGATACTACTTGCAGAACCTAGGGATCCACCTGTGGGCAAGCCCACTGGTCCCTGCAGTTCCCGAGACACGCCCACACCGGTCTCCACCTGTGGAGCCCCAGCGTCATGCGGTGGACTCAGAGGAAGCGAGGGAAGATATTTGATCCTGGGAACTGGCTGCCTGGTGCAGCTTTTTCCTTCTTCCCTTGTCTCTGTGCAGAAAGGAAGCGCCTTTGACCCGCTTGCTTTTCTGAAGCCGAAAGGACTGTACCTGAAAATACGGTGCTTTCTTAGGCTTTTGTGAGGAAACCTGAGGTAAAAAGTTTTCTTCCCAGCTGTTGCTGTGGATACGAGGTCCCAGAGACCATCCCCAAACAATTCCTCACCCTTATAAGGCAGAATCTCCATGTGCCTTTTAAATGCAGCATCACCTGTCCACTGCCGGGTTTCTACTACCCTCCTGGCAGAATGGACATTGCATTAATTCTGGATGCCAGCCGGCAAATATCCCTCTGTGCATCCTTTATATATAAGACAACGTCTTAAATATGCTCAATGTTAGCAAAATATTATCCCTGTCTTAGCGTATTAATATTATCTGACAGGGTGTCAGACCACGCTGCAGCAGCACTATTTATGCTGAGGCAATTGCAGGTTTCAGTATATAACCTGAGTGTGTAAATACAGACTTCAGGATCGCCTCCTGCTTTTTATCAGCAGGTTCCTTCAAGGTGGCCGTATCCTAAGACGGCAGTGCCACCTTTTGACAAACGTGTGAGCGCCTTATCCACCCTAAGGGATATCTCCCAACGTTACCTATCCTCTGGCGGGAAAGGGTACGCCATCAGTAACTTTTTAGAAATTACCAGTTTCTTATCGGGGGAAACCACGCTTCTTTACACACTTCATTCATTCATCTGATGGGGGAACAAAACACTGGCTGCTTTTTCTCCCCAAAAGTAAAACCCCTTTTATGTGGTACTTGGGTTCATGTCAGAAAATGCGTAACACATTTTTCATTGCCGAGATCATGTAACGGATGTTCCTAGTGGATTGTGTATATGTCTCAACCTCGTCGACACTGGAGTCAGACTCCGTGTCGACATCTGTGTCTGCCATCTGAGGTAACGGGCGTTGTTTGAGCCCCTGATGGCCTTTGAGACGCCTGGGCAGGCGCGGGCTGAGAAGCCGGCTGTCCCACAGCTGTTACGTCATCCAGCCTTTTATGTAAGGAGTTGACACTGTCGGTTAATACCTTCCACCTATCCATCCACTCTGGTGTCGGCCCCACAGGGGGCGACATCCCATTTATCGGCCTCTGCTCCGCCTCCACGTAACCTTCCTCATCCAACATGTCGACACAGCCGTACCGACACACCGCACACAAACAGGGAATGCTCTGACTGAGGACAGGACCCCACAAAGTCCTTTGGGGAGACCGAGAGAGAGTATGCCAGCACACACCAGAGCGCTATATAATGCAGGGATTAACACTATAACTGAGTGATTTTTCCCCAAATAGCTGCTTGTATACATATATTGCGCCTAAATTTAGTGCCCCCCCTCTCTTTTTAACCATTTGAGCCTGAAAACTACAGGGGAGAGCCTGGGGAGCTGTCTTCCAGCTGCACTGTGAAGAGAAAATGGCGCCAGTGTGCTGAGGGAGAAGCCCCGCCCCCTTTTCGGCTGACTTTCTCCTGCTTTTTCTGTAATACTGGCAGGGGTAATTTTACATCTATATAGCCTCTAGGACTATATATGATGTATATTTGCCAGCCAAGGTGTTATCTATTGCCCTCAGGGCGCCCCCCCCCCAGCGCCCTGCACCCATCAGTGACCGAAGTGTGAGGTGTACATGAGGAGCAATGGCGCACAGCTGCAGTGCTGTGCGCTACCTTGGTGAAGACCGAAGTCTTCTTCCGCCGATTTTCCAGACCTCCTTCGTGCTTCTGGCTCTGTAAGGGGGACGGCGGCGCGGCTCCGGGAACGAACACCAAGGTCGGGTCCTGCGGTCGATCCCTCTGGAGCTAATGGTGTCCAGTAGCCTAAGAAGCCCAAACTACCACCTGTTAGGTAGGTTCGCTTCTTCTCCCCTTAGTCCCTCGCTGCAGTGAGTCTGTTGCCAGCAGATCTCACTGAAAATAAAAAACCTAAATATACTTTCTTTCTAGGTGCTCAGGAGAGCCCCTAGTGTGCATCCAGCTCAGCCGGGCACAAGAATCTAACTGAGGTCTGGAGGAGGGTCTTAGTGGGAGGAGCCAGTGCACACCAGGTAGTCCTAAAGCTTTCTTTAGTTGTGCCCAGTCTCCTGCGGAGCCGCTAATCCCCATGGTCCTTACGGAGTCCCCAGCATCCACTTAGGACGTTAGAGAAATGTATTTAAAGATGCCATCATGTTGCAGAAGGAGGCCTCTTTTCTTTTTCTTTTTTTGTTAAATAAGAACACATTGGGGTATATTCAATTGAAGTCGAAAACTTACGTCTGTCGAAAAGACGGCAGTTTGACTTTTTAAGGTCAAATCCTGATACGAGCTATTCAATATATCCCTAAATTTTTTGACAAGTCGATGAATTCAACTTGTCGAAAAGCACGTGGATTGGCGGAATAGCTGCCGATCCACGTGCTTGTGTCGAAAACGGGGCGGCCCCCTTTTCGACCATCTCAGTGATGCGGACCCAGAGGAGGAGAGGGGGGAGAGCCGCAGTGAGACGGGGGGGCAGACGGCGGGTATACAGAGGAGATCAGCGCTACAGTAGCGCTGCAGCAGGATGTCACTCAGCCGCCCGACCTCACGGTAGCTTCCACCCGGCTCCAGCACGCTTGCTGGAGCCGGGTGGACACTGCCATGAGGTCGGGCGGCTGGGTGACATCCTGCTGCAGCGCTACTGTAGCGCTGAACTCCCCTGTATGCCCGCCGCCTGTCCACCGCTAGTCTCCCCACGGCTCGCCCACCTTCTCCTCCTCTGAATCCCATCTCAATTCGACTTGAAAAAGTCGAATTAAGATGAGATTGAATAGGGGTTGTCTGATCCATTCCGACAAATACATGTCGGAATGGATCCGACTTTAATTGAATATACCCCCATTGTCTCCCAAAAACACACAGGTGCAGCGAAACCTGTGTTTTCAGTAGAAATGGGGCTGTTTTCGGGGACTTGGTTTCGTCTGCATGATGCAGGTGAAACAAAAGCATAGGTTAGGGTAGACTTACCTAGATAACCTCCTTTCTCTGAAGTCAAGTGTCCACAGGATCTACATTAGGATATGATGAAGCAATAGCGTATCGGGCACCAAACAATTAAGCTTTTCAGACTCCCAGGATGCATCGGGCCAGCCCCCTATATCCCCGGCTCAGACAATTCAATTAGTTCCAAAGCTCAAGGCAGGAGCAGTTTAAATCGAGAGGGAGACCTATTCAGGCGAGAAAACATACACACTTCCATACCAAAGGATAGGAAGAAGTTAGTAAGTGTACAGATTCTCAAATCAGGTGCATCGGGGTGGGATCCCGGTGAACTTCAGAGAAAGGTTATCTAGGTAAATCTACCATAACCTATGCTCTCTCAATCAGGGTCCACAGTGATCAACAGGATATACCTTGGGATTTCCCAAAGCCGTGCTAAGGGAGGGGACGATCCTGATTAAACAGGAGAATCCTACCCACAAATGCAGCACCCTGAGAGGAAAAGGTGTCGAAGGCATAATGTTTAATGAATGTGTTAATGGAGGACCATGTGGCTGCCTTATAGATCTGTTCAGCTGAGGCACCTCGATAGGCGGCCCAAGAAGGATCCTACCTTATGGGTAAGAGTGGGCAGAGACATTAACCGGAATCGGGAGATCAGCTTGGGAGTATGCTTCTGATATTATCATCCGAAGCCATCTCGCCAGTGTTTGCTCATTGGCAGACCATCCTCTCTAGTGAAAACCGTAGAGAACAAAGAGCGTCTATCCTTCTGATGGCACTGGTACGATCCACGTAGATCCTTAGAGCATGAACTACGTCCAATGATGCATCTCCGGAAGCGCTATTACTTCATTAAGATGGAACTTAAGAGACCACCTAAGGAAGATATCCAGAATTGGTTCTAAGAACTGCTCTATATGGATGAAATACCAGAAAAGGAGGACGACATCAGTGCTCCTAAATCTGATATTCTTCTAGCAGAAACCATTGCCAGATGAAACAGCAATTTAGCTGTTAACAATTTGAGATCCACCCGAGACAGTGGTTCAAACGGGACAACCTGAAGAGCCCTGAGAACTAAACCTAGATCCTAGGGAGCTGTTGGATGAACAAAAGGAGGTTGAATGCGAAGCAATCCCTCGAAGAATGTGCGAACATCCTGATAGATAATGCAGACACTTGTACCTTCAAGGAAGCCAAGCGTAGATTCCTGTCCATTCCGACTTGAAGAAATGCTAGAATTCTAGATACTCTGGAGTACCTAGGATCCAAATTTTTGGCAGTGCACCATTGAAAATAAGCATGCCATATCCTATAATAGATAAGAGCAGAAGAAGGCTTTCTTGCTTTAAGAATAGTCTGGATTACCTCTTGCGAAAACCCTTTAGCCTTTAATACGGATGTTTGAAGAGCCACGCCGTCAAAGAAAGTCGATCCAGATGGTACATCTGTAAACACCAGGTTAGGGACAGGCGCACCTTCTGAGGAAGGACTATTGTCTGGGTTTTTATCGACCGATAGTCAGTTCCATTTGGAGAGAATCAGACGTTGAAGGGGTCTCGAATGGAATTGAGCATATTCCACCATGGCAAAAGTCGAGACCAATGATCCCAGAACTCGCATTGCTGCATGGATGGATATTCTCCGACTGTGTAGCAATTTCTGAACCCTCATCTGTAGTGAGGTTATTTTGTTCAGAGGCAGAAAGATTCTCTGAAGACTGGTATCCAACACAGCTCCCAGATGTGTCAACCATTGCAATTGGACTAAGGAGGACTTTTCCCAATTCATGAGCCAGCTGTGAGCCTGCAAACAGGCTATTGTCACTTGGAAATGGCGTAACAGTTTCCAGAGACTGGGCCAGGGTCAACAAGTAGTCCATATATGGAAAAATCCTTATTCCCTGACGACGAAGGTGAGCTGCCATCACCACCATAATCTTGGTAAATACCCTTGGAGCTGTGTCCAGTCCAAACAGTAGTGCCTGAAACTGGAAATGCTGCTGTAGAGTAGCAAACCTGAGATAGCACTGATGGGAAAGCGCTATAGGTACATGGAGGTAAGCATCCTGAATATCCTGGGACACCATGAAATCTCCTGGCTCCATTGCCAGGATAAACAGACCGTAGGGTTTCCATATGGAACAGAGGCACCCAGATATATTTGTTCAGAGACTAAGAAAGGGTCAGTAGAAACAGGTTGGAATAGAAACCTCGTCCCCTCTGTGCAGTAGGAACCGGCACTATCACTCCTGACTGCAGTTAGTTTTGCACTGCCTCTTGTAGAGCCAGGGCCTTCGAATCCCTTGGGGACGGGCTGGTACAAATAATAATTTAAAAATAAAAAATAAAAAGTTTATAATAATAATAATTCATCATCATCATCATGGAAAAGGAAAAGAAAAAGCGTAACCCTAAGACACAGCTTCTTGCGCCCAGGTATCTGTGGTGGAATTTTTCCAAACCTGTGCAAAAAGATGACGGCCTTCCACCCTGGGGTCCCCCAGGTGGAGGCCCATGCCATCAAACTGACGAACTGGACCGTCTTCTGGTTTAGAAGCTGGGTGTCTGCTTGACCATGTCTTTCTCTTATCTATTCCTGTTCCTAGTCTTACCAGATCTGTCTGGCTGAGACTGTTTGCTGTAAGCCTTTCCTTTAGCTTTACCCTGGACCTGAAAGGACCAGAAACTTGGGTTTAGTCTTATATGTAATGGGAAACTTCACCTATTTGGAGTCTGCTTTAGACACAAGATTATTATTTAATTCTGTGCCAAACAGAATATTTCCAACAAAAGGCAAAGATTCAAGAACCTTCTTGGATTCTTAGTCGGCCTTTCATGCACATAGCCAAATAGCGCTGCGACCTTCTACTGAGGAAGCTACTGTACTCATATCCAGGGCAGCTTCTTCCATAAAAGCAGCTGCCCGATTTATACATGCAATATGGGATAACAGTTTTCTCGTAGCTGTTGAAAGATCATCTTCCAAAGCTTCTGCCAGGCCGGCTACAGCCTTAGCCACCCAGGCTGAGGCCATAGCTGGGCTAGTCACTGCCCCTACTAAGGAAAAAACAGCCTTTAAAAACCCATCAATCTTTCGGTCAGTACCATTGTTTAACGATGTTGAAGGCAGAAGTAATGTAGATACAAGTTGAACTACATGCGCATCTACTTTCGGAAGAACCTCCCTTTTTAAACAGTCCACAGTAGTAAAAAGAACCCCACTTTTTTGGAATCTTACATTTCTTACTAGGTGTAACCCATGCCTCCTGCATGATTTCCTTCAGCTGGCCTGAATTAGGAAACTCCACTAACTGTCTTTGGACATTTAAATAAAAGCACCTTAGTTTTCAACACAGGCACAGCTGCCTCTTCAATTGACAGAATGGATTTAACAGCCTGAATTAAAATAAGATTTTAAACCTACCGGTAAATCTTTTTCTCCTAGTCCGTAGAGGATGCTGGGGACTCCGTAAGGACCATGGGGTATAGACGGGCTCCGCAGGAGACATGGGCACTCTAAAGACTTAAGAATGGGTGTGCACTGGCTCCTCCCTCTATGCCCCTCCTCCAGACCTCAGCTAGAGAAACTGTGCCCAGAGGAGACGGACAGTACGAGGAAAGGATTTTTGTTAATCTAAGTGCAAGATTCATACCAGCCCACACCATCCACACCGTATAACCTGGAATATATGCAACCAGTTAACAGTATGAACAAAACAGCATCAGCCAAAAACTGATCTTTACTGTAACATAACCCTTATGTAAGCAACAACTATATACAAGCCTTGCAGAAATATGTCCGCACTGGGACGGGCGCCTCCTCTACGGACTAGGAGAAAAAGATTTACCGGTAGGTTTAAAATCTTATTTTCTCTTACGTCCTAGAGGATGCTGGGGACTCCGTAAGGACCATGGGGATTATACCAAAGCTCCAAACCGGGCGGGAGAGTGCCGATTACTCTGCAGCACCGATTGAGCAAACATGAGGTCCTCATCAGTCAGGGTATCAAACTTGTAGAATTTTGCAAAGGTGTTTGAACCCGACCAAGTAGCTGCTCGGCACAGCTGTACCGCCGAGACGCCTCGGGCAGCCGCCCAAGAAGAGCCCACCTTCCTAGTGGAATAGGCCTTTACCGAATTTGGTAACGGCAATCCAGCCGTAGAATGAGCCTGCTGAATCGTGTTACAGATCCAGCGAGCAATAGTCTGCTTAGAAGCAGGAGAGCCGCATACAGGACAAACAGTGCCTCTGTTTTCCTAATCAGAGCCGTCCTGGCTACGTAAATTTTTAAGGCCCTGACTACATCCAGGGACTTGGAATCCTTCAAGTCTCCCGTAGCCACCGGCACCACAATAGGTTGGTTCATATGAAACGATGAAACCACCTTAGGCAAAAATTGAGGACGCGTCCTCAACTCTGCTCTATCCACATGGAAAATCAGATAGGGGCTTTTGTGAGACAAAGTCACAAATTCGGACACCCGCCTTGCAGATGCCAAGGCCAACAACATGACCACCTTCCAAGTGAGAAATTTTAATTCCACTGTTTGAAGAGGTTCAAACCAGTGAGATTTTAGAAACTGT
This sequence comes from Pseudophryne corroboree, assembly GCF_028390025.1. Lineage (NCBI taxonomy): Eukaryota > Metazoa > Chordata > Amphibia > Anura > Myobatrachidae > Pseudophryne > Pseudophryne corroboree. The sequence continues at coordinate 606,220,053 of NC_086447.1, forward strand.
AATACCACGTTAAGGTCCCAAGGTGCCACTGGGGGCACAAAAGGAGGCTGGATGTGCAGCACTCCCTTTACAAAAGTCTGGACTTCTGGGAGAGAAGCCAATTCCTTCAGAAAGAATATAGATAGGGACGAAATCTGTACCTTAATGGAGCCTAACTTCAGGCCCATATCCACTCCTGTCTGTAGAAAGTGGAGAAAACGGCCCAAGTGGAAATCTTCTGTAGGAGCATTCTTGGCTTCACACCAAGATACATACTTCCTCCAGATACGGTGATAAGGTTTCGCCGTCACCTCCTTCCTAGCCTTTATCAGAGTAGGGATGACTTCCTCCGGAATACCTTTCCCAGCTAGGATTCGGTGTTCACCCGCCATGCCGTCAAACGTAACCGCGGTAAGTCTTGGAATACGCAGGGCCCCTGCTGCCACAGGTCCTTCCTGAGAGGAAGAGGCCATGGATCTTCTGTGAGCATCTCCTGAAGATCTGAATACCAGGCCTTTCGAGGCCAATCTGGAACAATGAGTATTGTCCGAACTCTTTTTCGTCTTATGATTCCCAATATTTCTGAGATGAGAGGAAGAGGAGGGAACACATAGACCGATTGAAACACACACGGTGTCACCAAGGCGTCTACCGCTACTGCCTGAGGGTCCCTTGACCTGGCACAATACCTCCGAATCTTCTTGTTGAGGCGTGACGCCATCATGTCTATTTGAGGAAGTCCCCAAAGACTCGTTATCTCTGCAAAAACTTCTTGATGAAGTCCCCACTCTCCTGGATGGAGATCGTGTCTGCTGAGGAAGTCTGCTTCCCAGTTGTCCACTCCCGGAATGAAGACTGCTGACAGAGCGCTTACGCGATTTTCCGTCCAGCGAAGAATCCTGGTGGCTTCCGCCATTGCCACTCTGCTCCTTGTCCCGCCTTGGTGGTTTACATGAGCCACGGCTGTGACGTTTTCGATTGAATCAGAACCGGCAGGTCGCGAAGAAGATTATCCGCTTGTCGTAGGCCGTTGTATATGGCCCTTAATTCTAGAATGCGGATGTGTAGACAAGCCTCCTGGCTTGACCATAGTCCCTGAAAATATCTTTATTGTGTGACTGCTCCCCATCCTCGGAGGCTCGCGTCCGTGGTCACCAGAACCCAGTCCTGAATGCCAAACCTGCGACTCTCTAGAAGGTGAGCACTCTGCAGCCACCACAGGAGAGAAAGGAGAGCCCTGGGGGACAGGCTTATTTTCTGATGAATTTGAAGATGGGACCCGGACCACTTGTCCAGAAGGTCCCACTGAAATGTCCTCGCATGAAATCTGCCGAAGGGGATCGCCTCGTAGGTCGCCACCATTTTTTCCATTACTCGAGTGCATTGATGAACTGACACTCTGTTCGGTTTTAACAGGTCTCTGACCATGTTCTGGAGTTCCTGGGCTTTTTCCATCGGGAGAAAAACCCTCTCTTGTTCCGTGTCCAGAATCATGCCTAAAAACGATAGCCGAGTCGTTGGAACCAACTGTGACTTTGGTAGATTTGAATCCAGCCATGCTGCTGGAGCACTCTCAGGGAGAGCGACACGCTTTTCAGCAACTGATCTCTCGATCTCGCTTTTATCAGGAGATCGTCCAAGTACGGGATAAATGTGACACCATAATTTCCGCAATTACCTTGGTGAAAATCCTCGTGGCCATGGAAAGCCCAAACGGCAACGTCTGAAACTGGTAATGACAGCCCTGTACAGCGAATCTCAGGTACGCCTGATGAGGGGGATATATGGGGACATGAAGGTATGCATCCTTTATGTCCAGTGACACCATAAAATCCCCCCCTTCCAGGCTGGAGATAACTGCCCAGAGCGATTCCATCTTGAATTTGAACTTTTGCAGGTACAGGTTTAGGGATTTTAGATTTAGAATGGGTCTGACCGAGCCATCCGGTTTCGGATCCACAAACAGGGTTGAATAGTACCCCTTCCCCTGTTGAACTAGGGGAACCTTGACAATCACTTGCTGTTGACACAGCTTTTGAATTGCAGCTAAAACTATCTACCTTTCTGGGGGAGAATCTGGTAAAGCCGATTTGAAAAATCGGCGCGGAGGCACCTCTTCGAATTCCAGCTTGTAGCCCTGGGATACAATTTCCATCGCCCAAGGATCCACGTCTGACTGAACCCAGACGTGGCTGAAGAGTTGAAGACGTGCCCCCACCGGCGCGGACTCCCTCAGTGGAGCCCCAGCATCATGCGGTGGATTTAGTGGAAGCCGGGGAGGACTTCTGCTCCTGGGAACTAGCCGTGGCAGGCATTCTTTTCCCTTTACCCTTACCTCAGGCGAGGAAGGAAGAGCCCCAACCTCCTCTGGATTTATGCGACTGAAAGGACTGCATCTGATATTGTGGTGTTTTCTTTTGCTGTGGGGGAACATAAGGTAAAAAAAGTAGATTTACCCGCGGTAGCTGTGGAAACCAGGTCCGCGAGACCTTCCCCAAATAACACCTCACCCTTGTAAGGCAAAACTTCCATATGCCTCTTTGAGTCGGCATCATCCATCCATTGGCGGGTCCACAGGGCTCGCCTAGCAAAAATCGCCATGGCGTTGGCTCTTGAACCTAGTAGCTGAACGTCCCTCTGAGCGTCTCTCATATATAAGACTGCGTCTTTAATGTGACCTAAGGTCAATAAAATGGTATCCCTATCTAGGGTATCAATGTCAGCTGACAAGATATCTGTCCAAGCTGCTACCGCACTACAAACCCAAGCCGATGCTATTGCCGGTCTGAGCAAAGCACCCATATGTGAATAAATTGATTTTAAGGTAGATTCCTGTCTGCGATCAGCTGGATCCTTGAGGGCCGCCGCGTCTGGAGACTGTAGCGCCACCTTTTTGGACAAGCGCGTTAAAGCCTTGTCCACCCTGGGCGAGGATTCCCACCGTACCCTATCCTGTGCAGGGAAAGGATACGCCATAAGAATCCTCTTGGGAATCTGCAGTTTTTTGTCTGGAGTTTCCCAAGCTTTTTCAAATAACGCGTTCAGCTCATGAGATGGGGGAAAGGTTACCTCAGGTTTCTTTTCCTTAAACATGCATACCCTCGTGTCAGGGACAGAGGGGTCATCTGTGATATGTAAAACATCCTTTATTGCAATAATCATAGAATTAATACTTTTGGCCACCCTTGGGTGCAGCCTCGCATCATCGTAGTCGACACTGGAGTCAGAATCCGTGTCGGTATCAGTGTCTGCTACTTGGGACAGGGGACGTTTTTGAGACCCTGAAGGGCCCTGTGACACAGTCAAAGCCATGGATTGACTCCCTGCTTTTTCTCTGGACTCTGCTTTGTCCAGTCTCTTATGTAATAAAGCCACATTTTCATTTAAAACATTCCACATATCCATCCAATCAGGTGACGGCGTTGCAGACAGAGACACCACAATCATCTGCTCCACCTCCTCCTTAGAAGAGCCTTCCGCTTCAGACATGCCGACACACACGTACCGACACTCCCACACACTCAGGGATATATCTATATGGAGACAGACCCCCAATAAGGCCCTTTGGAGAGACAGAGAGAGAGTATGCCAGCACACACCCAGCGCCACTGTACACTGGAATAAAATCCCAGTCACGGGTCTATTCTCAGTCAGTAAAGTGCATTTAATTCATCACTCAGTGATGAATTAAATGCACTTTACGGACTGAGAATAGACCCATGAGTGCCGCCGCTGCTGGGCTTGTTGTATTTAAAGGATTGTTCCGGATGGCACCAGGGCAGTGAATTGCAATTGGAGGGAGTGCCGGTTCGTGTGTGTGTGTATATATATATATATATATATATATATATATATATATATATATATATATATATATATATATATACACACACATATACATATATATATATATATATATATATATATATATATATATATATACACACATACACACACACACACACACACATACATACACACACACACTGCGCCAATAAAATGTGCCCCCCCCTTCTTTTTTGCCCTCTGTAACTTTGTTCAGCAGGGGAGAGTCCGGGGAGCCAGCTTCTCTGCAGTGTGCTGTGGAGAAAATGGCGCTGGTTAGTGCTGGAGGACCAAGCCCCGGCGGGCTTCGGTCCCGCTCAAATTATTTATACTGGCGGGGGTTTATTAATATACTGCCTCCGCAGTATCTCCTTTATATGCCAGTGTCCCTAGAAGTTTTCATTGCTGCCCAGGGCGCCCCCCCCCTGCACCCTGCACCTTTACAGTGCCCGCTGTGTGTGTTTGTGTGGGAGCAATGGCGCGCAGCGTTGCCGCTGCGCGTTACCTCAGTGAAGATCTGAAGTCTTCTGCCGCCTGTGAAGTCTTTTCTTCTTAATACTCACCCGGCTTCTATCTTCCGGCTCTGTGAGGAGGACGGCGGCGCGGCTCCGGGACGAACAGCGAGGGTGAGACCTGCGCTCCGACCCTCTGGAGCTAATGGTGTCCAGTAGCCTAAGAAGCAGAGCCTATCATTTAAGTAGGTCTGCTTCTCTCTCTCCTCAGTCCCACGATGCAGGGAGCCTGTTGCCAGCAGTGCTCCCTGAAAATAAAAAACCTAACAAAAAGTCTTTTTACAGAGAAACTCAGTAGAGCTCCCCTGCAGTGCACTCAGTCTCCTCTGGGCACAGGATCTAACTGAGGACTGGAGGAGGGGCATAGAGGGAGGAGCCAGTGCACACCCATTCTAAAGTCTTTAGAGTGTCCATGTCTCCTGCGGAGCCCGTCTATACCCCATGGCCCTTACGGAGTCCCCAGCATCCTCTAGGACGTAAGAGAAATCAGGTATATCCACTGAGGAGTGTTCCTCCTCTCGAGAAGCAGATTCAGAATGGGAAGATTCAGCTTCATCGCTTGAAGTGTCCTCTGAATCTGAAAACCATGTAGACTGAGGACAAAGCCCCCTGTCTATCTATCTCCTTGGGCCTATTAAACCAAATGTTGCTGAAAAGCAGCGAAGGACCAAGTTAAATCAAGCACTGGATGTGGCATAACCCATGTGGGATGTTGCATGTAAAAGTTAATTGGGAACCCCATCCCTGGTACCGTAGCAGGTGTCATACAGTTTGTTAAATTAAACGTTTGTGCAAAAGCTGCCCATGGAGGTTCCTGTGACTTAACAGGTACCTGACTAGGGGCCGGTGTATTCATTAGGTTTTTATGGAAACTATAGCAATTTGCACACAAGTCACTTTGTACCATATCCTGGTCTGTTAACCCAGATTTGCAGGCCTCGTTACCTTTGCCTTTTGTGGACATAGCAACAATAATAACCACACCTATCAGTGTAAATATATCCATAAATGTGACCATATTCACTTTAATTCGCTAAAGCGAAATACAATCAGATCCCACCCTGCCTTGCACCAGCATTAAGGATCTGAACAGAACAAAAAAGGGACAACAAACAGAGTTAGAGTCAGCAATCACACTAGCAATCGGTCACAAAACAAGAATGCATCCGTATACATTGCAAGATGAGCATATTTCAACTACATAAATACATATAAGTAGGTAGGTAGGAAAACAATACTGCATTACCTTAAACCGGACAATGAACGTATTCAGACACACAGCAAATACAGCAGTAAATGTTCACAACGCTAATTTGCATCAGGCACCTACCCACTACTCGTACCACCCAGGGTAGGTAGGAACTCCGTGCTGTATCACCTGCCCCAGGAGAGCGGGATACAGGTAGACTTAAACCCTGCTTCCATGTGTGACCATGCAGAAAACAACGGTGACCGGTATAACATTCTGCATCTCAGGCAGAAGCAGCAGTTCATGGCGGAAAACTCTGTGGAAACTGGTCATGTACTCTGGGGAGGGACGACCAGGGGTGCGTCTTACTCCTCACTGTTGACATCAACATAAGGGATCGCCGCCTCAACTGATCACCAGCACCTATGATCCCTGTGGCCTAGCGCTGGTGCACCGGAGGTGACAGCCGTGTCAACCACTGACCGGTGGTCTCCCCCTGGAATAGTAAGACTACGTTACATGCGTCTTAAACTATTGGTAAAGAGACGCCTTACCTACCTCGTTCTCCGGCTGCAGCCTGGGATCATCAGTATGCACTTTCTAGTACATCCAGTCAGACTCCTGCCAAAACAGCATTGTATTCGGAGGTGACCGTTGTCACAACCCGGCAGAGAGTTGTTGGACCGTCTTTACCATTATACGTTTAAGACGCATAGAAAGATCACACATAAAAAGAAAAATACTATAACATAATAAAGCTTGTGGCTGCAAAAAAACCTAACAGCCCAACTGTTCAACGTGGCTAGCTCCTGCTGCACCAAACAAAAAAACTGAATTGCCTGAGCAGCGAGGCAGGGATGTAGAGGGTGGCCTGATGCATCCTGGGAGTCTGAAAAGCTTAACTGTTTGGTGCACAATCCGCTGTTTCTTCATCATATCCCAAGGTAGATCCTGTGGATCACTGTGGACCCCGATAGAGAAATCCCCAATAAGACGCGTTTCGTTCCGGCTTACCAAAGCTAATAGGATAGCCCCTGGTGAGACAATTAGCCGTGGTAATTAACCGCAGCTAAATGGATGCCCCCCTTAGTATTTTAGAAAGGTAAGGTTTTACCAGTGCCTGAAAAATTCCTCCATACGTATACAGTAGTGGGAGAGATGTTGTAGTCACAGTTGCTTATTATGTTTTAGGGGTTTATTTACCAAGCGTCAGGTTGTAAAACCCTGCGTTTCTGACAGGGTTTATGCCAAAATTGAAAAGGGAAATTATTTTACTAGCCAAAACACAGCCAGTTAAAAGCACTGCCTTTTTAAATTTCGGGTACAAACATGATCCTAAGCACTGGGCTTTACAACCAAACGATTAGTCTTGCTTCCAGAACAACACATTATAGAGAATTGGATTTATGTAGATCTGCTGCAAGAGTCCAGATAATGTGCAGCTTGAAAGATTGTTATATAGTGCTTATATGTGGGTTTATAAAGGGTTATAAAAATAATAAGAATTTACTTACCGATAATTCTATTTCTCGTAGTCCGTAGTGGATGCTGGGGACTCCGTAAGGACCATGGGGAATAGCGGCTCCGCAGGAGACAGGGCACAAAAGTAAAAGCTTTAGGATCAGGTGGTGTGCACTGGCTCCTCCCCCTATGACCCTCCTCCAAGCCTCAGTTAGGATACTGTGCCCGGACGAGCGTACACAATAAGGAAGGATTTTGAATCCCGGGTAAGACTCATACCAGCCACACCAATCACACCGTACAACCTGTGATCTGAACCCAGTTAACAGCATGATAACAGCGGAGCCTCTGAAAAGATGGCTCACAACAATAATAACCCGATTTTTGTAACAATAACTATATACAAGTAATGCAGACAATCCGCACTTGGGATGGGCGCCCAGCATCCACTACGGACTACGAGAAATAGAATTATCGGTAAGTAAATTCTTATTTTCTCTGACGTCCTAAGTGGATGCTGGGGACTCCGTAAGGACCATGGGGATTATACCAAAGCTCCCAAACGGGCGGGAGAGTGCGGATGACTCTGCAGCACCGAATGAGAGAACTCCAGGTCCTCCTCAGCCAGGGTATCAAATTTGTAAAATTTTGCAAACGTGTTTGCCCCTGACCAAGTAGCAGCTCGGCAAAGTTGTAACGCCGAGACCCCTCGGGCAGCCGCCCAAGATGAGCCCACCTTCCTTGTGGAATGGGCATTTACATATTTTGGCTGTGGCAGGCCTGCCACAGAATGTGCAAGCTGAATTGTACTACACATCCAACTAGCAATCGTCTGCTTAGAAGCAAGAGCACCAAGTTTGTTGAGTGCATACAGGATAACAGCAAGTCAGTTTTCCGGACTCCAGCCGTCCTGGAAATGGGTGTGGTATTGAAAGTCGACAGTAACTAGGTCGACAATGTCTAGGTCGACCACTATTGGTCGACAGTAACTAGGTCGACAGGGTGTCTAGGTCGACAGGGTCTTTAGGTCGACATGTTCTAGGTCAACAGGTCAAAAGGTCGACATGAGTTTTTAATGTTATTTTGGTGTCGTTTTCTTCGTAGAGTGACCGGGAACCCCAATTAGTGCACCGCGTCCCCTCGCATGGCTCGCTTCGCTCGCCATGCTTCGGGCATGGTGCCTTCGCTCCGCTACCGCTTCGCTCGGCACAGATTACCGTTCCAATCGTGGTCCACGTGGATCGTTAAGTATGAAAAGGTTCAAAAAAAGAAAAAAATTGTGAAAAACTCATGTCGACCTTTTGACCTGTCGACCTAGAACATGTCGACCTAAAGACCCTGTCGACCTAGACACCCTGTCGACCTAGTTACTGTCGACCAATAGTGGTCGACCTAGACATTGTCGACCTAGTTACTGTCGACTTTCAATCCGGATCCCCCTGGAAATATATATTTTCAGGGCCCTGACAACCTTTAGCAACTTGGAGTCCTCCAAGTCCCTAGTAGCCGCAGGTACCACAATAAGCTGGTTCAGGTGAAACGCTGACACCACCTTAGGGAGAAACTGGGGACGAGTCCGCAGCTCTGCCCTGTCTGAAAGGACAATCAGATATGGGCTTTTGTGAGACAAAGCCGCCAATTCTGACACTCGCCTGGCCGAGGCCAGGGCCAACAGCATGGTCACTTTCCATGTGAGATATTTCAAATCCACAGATTTGAGCGGTTTAAACCAATGTGATTTGAGGAATCCCAGAACTACGTTGAGATCCCACAGTGCCACTGGAGGCACAAAGGGGGTTGTATATGCAGTACTCCCTTGACAAACTTCTGGACTTCAGGAACTGAAGCCAATTCTTTCTGGAAGAAAATCGACAGGGCCGAATTTTGAACCTTAATGGACTCAAATTTGAGGCCCATAGACACTCCTGCTTGCAGGAAATGCAGGAATCGACCGAGTTGAAATTCCTCCGTGGGGGCCTTCCTGGCCTCACACCATGCAACATATTTTCTCCAAATGCGGTGATAATGTTGTGGGGTCACCTCCTTCCTGGCTCTGACCAGGGTAGGGATGACCTCTTCCGGAATGCCTTTTTCCCTTAGGATCCGGCGTTCAACCGCCATGCCGTCAAACGCAGCCGCGGTAAGTCTTGGAACAGACATGATCCTTGCTGAAGCAAGTCCCTTCTTAGTATCTCTTGAAGTTCCGGGTACCAAGTCCTTCTTGGCCAATCCGGAGCCACGAGTATAGTTCTTACTCCTCTCCGTCTTATAATTCTCAGTACCTTGGGTATGAGAGGCAGAGGAGGGAACACATACACCGACTGGTACACCCACGGTGTTACCAGAGCGTCCCAGCTATTGCCTGAGGGTCTCTTGACCTGGCGCAATACCTGTCCAGTTTTTTGTTCAGACGGGACGCCATCATGTCCACCTTTGGTCTTTCCCAACGGTTCACAATCATGTGGAAGACTTCCAGATGAAGTCCCCACTCTCCCGGGTGGAGGTCGTGCCTGCTGAGGAAGTCTGCTTTCCAGTTGTCCACTCCCGGAATGAACACCGCTGACAGTGTTATCACATGATTTTTCGCCCAGCGAAGAATCCTTGCTGCCATTGCCCTCCTGCTTCTTGTGCCGCCCTGTCTGTTTACGTGGGCGACTGCCGTGATGTTGTCCGACTGGATCAGCACCGGTTGACTTTGAAGCAGAGGTCTTCCTAGGCTCAGAGCATTGTAAATTGCCCTTAGCTCCAGTATATTTATGTGGAGAGAAGTCTCCAGACTTGACCACACTCCTTGGAAATTTCTTCCCTGTGTGACTGCTCCCCAGCCTCTCAGGCTGGCATCCGTGGTCACCAGGACCCAGTCCTGAATGCCGAATCTGCTGCCCTCTAGTAGATGAGCACTCTGCAGCCACCACAGAAGAGACACCCTTGTCCTTGGAGACAGGATTATCCGCTGATGCATCTGAAGATGCGATCCGGACCATTCGTCCAGCAGATCCCACTGAAAAATTCTTGCGTGAAATCTGCCGAATGGAATCGCTTCGTAAGAAGCCACCATTTTTCCCAGGACTCTTGTGCATTGATGCACTGACACTTGGCCTGGTTCTAGGAGGTTCCTAACTAGCTCGGATAACTCCCTGGCTTTCTCCTCCGGGAGAAACACCTTTTTCTGGACTGTGTCCAGAATCATCCCTAGGAACAGCAGACGTGTCGTTGGAATCAGCTGCGATTTTGGAATATTTAGAATCCACCCGTGCTGTCGTAGAACTACTTGAGATAGTGCTACTCCGACCTCTAACTGTTCTCTGGACCTTGCCCTTATCAGGAGATCGTCCAAGTAAGGGATAATTAAGACGCCTTTTCTTTGAAGAATCATCATTTCGGCCATTACCTTGGTAAAGACCCGGGGTGCCGTGGACAATCCAAACGGCAGCTTCTGAAACTGATAGTGACAGTTCTGTACCACGAACCTGAGGTACCCTTGGTGAGAAGGGCAAATTGGGACATGGAGGTAAGCATCCTTGATGTCCAGGGACACCATATAGTCCCCTTCTTCCTGGTTCGCTATCACTGCTCTGAGTGACTCCATCTTGATTTGAACCTTTTTATGTAAGTGTTCAAAGATTTCAGATTTAGAATAGGTCTCACCGAGCCGTCTGGCTTCAGTACCACAAATAGTGTGGAATAATACCCCTTTCCTTGTTGTAGGAGGGGTACTTTGATTATCACCTGCTGGGAATACAGCTTGTGAATTGTTTCCAATACTGCCTCCATGTCGGAGGGAGACGTTGGTAAAGCAGATTTCAGGAACCTGCGAGGGGGAGACGTCTCGAATTTCCAATCTGTACCCCTGGGATACTACTTGTAGGATCCAGGGGTCCACTTGCGAGTGAGCCCACTGCGCGCTGAAACTCTTGAGACGACCCCCCCCCCCACCGCACCTGAGTCCGCTTGTACGGCCCCAGCGTCATGCTGAGGACTTGGCAGAAGCGGTGGAGGGCTTCTGTTCCTGGGAAGGGGCTGCCTGCTGCAGTCTTCTTCCCTTTCCTCTACCCCTGGGCAGATATGACTGGCCTTTTGCCCGCTTGCCCTTATGGGGACGAAAGGACTGAGGCTGAAAAGACGGTGTCTTTTTCTGCTGAGATGTGACTTGGGGTAAAAAAGGTGGATTTTCCAGCTGTTGCCGTGGCCACCAGGTCCGATGGACCGACCCCAAATAACTCCTCCCCTTTATACGGCAATACTTCCATGTGCCGTTTGGAATCCGCATCACCTTACCACTGTCGTGTCCATAAACATCTTCTGGCAGACATGGACATCGCACTTACTCTTGATGCCAGAGTGCAAATATCCCTCTGTGCATCTCGCATATATAGAAATGCATCCTTTAAATGCTCTATAGTCAATAAAATACTGTCCCTGTCAAGGGTATCAATATTTTCAGTCAGGGAATCCGACCAAGCCACCCCAGCGCTGCACATCCAGGCTGAGGCGATCGCTGGTCGCAGTATAACACCAGTATGTGTGTATATACTTTTTAGGATATTTTCCAGCCTCCTATCAGCTGGCTCCTTGAGGGCGGCCGTATCTGGAGACGGTAACGCCACTTGTTTTGATAAGCGTGTGAGCGCCTTATCCACCCTAGGGGGTGTTTCCCAACGCGCCCTAACTTCTGGCGGGAAAGGGTATAACGCCAATAATTTTCTATCGGGGAAAACCCACGCATCATCACACACTTCATTTAATTTATCTGATTCAGGAAAAACTACAGGTAGTTTTTTCACACCCCACATAATACCCTTTTTTGTGGTACTTGTAGTATCAGAAATATGTAACACCTCCTTCATTGCCCTTAACATGTAACGTGTGGCCCTAATGGAAAATACGTTTGTTTCTTCACCGTCGACACTGGAGTCAGTGTCCGTGTCTGTGTCGACCGACTGAGGTAATGGGCGTTTTAAAGCCCCTGACGGTGTTTGAGACGCCTGGACAGGTACTAATTGGTTTGCCGGCCGTCTCATGTCGTCAACCGACCTTGCAGCGTGTTGACATTATCACGTAATTCCCTAAATAAGCCATCCATTCCGGTGTCGACTCCCTAGAGAGTGACATCACCATTACAGGCAATTGCTCCGCCTCCTCACCAACCTCGTCCTCATACATGTCGACACACACGTACCGACACACAGCACACACACAGGGAATGCTCTGATAGAGGACAGGACCCCACTAGCCCTTTGGGGAGACAGAGGGAGAGTTTGCCAGCACACACCAAAACGCTATAATTTTACAGGGACAACCTTATATAAGTGTTTTCCCTTATAGCATCTTAATATATTATAATATCGCCACCAAAATGCCCCCCCCCTCTCTGTTTTAACCCTGTTTCTGTAGTGCAGTGCAGGGGAGAGCCTGGGAGCCTTCCTAGCAGCGGAGCTGTGTAGGAAAATGGCGCTGTGTGCCGAGGAGAATAGGCCCCGCCCCCTTTTCGGCGGGCTTCTTCTCCCGTTTTTCTGACAACCTGGCAGGGGTTAAATACATCCATATAGCCCCAGAGGCTATATGTGATGTATTTTTAGCCAGCATAGGTACTTTCATTGCTGCCCAGGGCACCCCCCCCAGCGCCCTGCACCCTCAGTGACCGTTGGTGTGAAGTGTGCTGAGAGCAATGGCGCACAGCTGCCGTGCTGTGCGCTACCTTAAGAAGACTGGGAAGTCTTCAGCCGCCGATTTCTGGACCTCTTCTCTCTTCAGCATCTGCAAGGGGGTCGGCGGCGCGGCTCCGGTGACCCATCCAGGCTGTACCTGTGATCGTCCCTCTGGAGCTAGTGTCCAGTAGCCTAAGAAGCCAATCCATCCTGCACGCAGGTGAGTTCACTTCTTCTCCCCTAAGTCCCTCGTTGCAGTGAGCCTGTTGCCAGCAGGACTCACTGAAAATAAAAAACCTAACAAAACTTTTACTCTAAGCAGCTCTTTAGGAGAGCCACCTAGATTGCACCCTTCTCGGCCGGGCACAAAAACCTAACTGAGGCTTGGAGGAGGGTCATAGGGGGAGGAGCCAGTGCACACCACCTGATCCTAAAGCTTTTACTTTTGTGCCCTGTCTCCTGCGGAGCCGCTATTCCCCATGGTCCTTACGGAGTCCCCAGCATCCACTTAGGACGTCAGAGAAATTGAATTTGGAACCAGTGCATTAATATTAGTACAAATAAACCTCTCAATTTCAATTGTATTTATGGTTTGAATATGCGTATGTATACATTACATGACAGTATAATACATACACTATTCAAAGTAGAAAGTGCATATAACTGACAAGTGCTCAGTGTTTCTTCCTACTGTAACTGAGAAGCATTGTTAATTTAATGAGCAGAATATCAAGGGAACTACAGGAACAAAAAAGGTTAGATAAAATGACATGGGCGAAAATGGATTAAAAAATGGACGAAAACTCCCAAAATTGAATACCCTGTCAAATTAGTGAAGTTTTTTCGACTGCTCGAAAAAACAGCACTTAATTGAAAAACCCCCATAGACAGCTCCCTGCAGTCAACCTATAACAATAAAGAAGCAAAGTCCTTTCTTACAAATACAGACTGAAAAATAAATCTTACCACTTAATCGCAAGGAATATATTCAGCGATAAGTTGCTGCTAATGTTATGTTTACAAGTTTAAAATCAAAATAATTAAATGTTTTATAGAAAACACTGGACACAAAATCCTTTGCCCTCCTATTTATTTATAACTTAGCTGGTAAATCTTGCAGTGCAGGGACTCTTGACACATAACATAACTTCTCAGGTTACACCTACTTTACAGAAGTCATCTTGCAGATGTTCTCTCAGCTAAGTAGAGTGGTCAAAGAGTTTTCCACTTTTGTAAAACGTTAAGATGTCCAAAATTTGAGAAAGGTAAAAAGGTGTTCAATCATGGCTGAACCATCGCAAGCATATATAAAGTGAATTGCTACATTTAAAACATTTTTCCATTACGAATGTAAAGCATCAAATGGTGAACTTGAACCCAGGAATTTAAATAAAAATAAAAAATGCTATTAATTATGCTAGGACAAGCACAAATTCAGTATTTATTTTATTACTTAGAAACTCAAATGCAAATCCGTTTAAATTGAAGACTGTACTGCAAACACGATTCAGACCCTCCAAATGAACAAATGACATGTATATTAAACCCTCTTATCTATCTTTGGGCCTAATTCATGTTTGAACACATTGTAGAGTTCACACAATTGAGCGATGACCATTAGACTGCGCATGTGCCGCGATCACAAGGTACACGCACCAAGGCAATGCTGATTGCACAGTAAATTTTAACGAGGTGCGATTAATAGGAATTGAACGTTTGAGAGTGGTAACAGGTAGTGGCAGTCAGTAACAATGCAGGTGTGTCATGGCAGTCTTCAGGGCATGTATCTGCTGTCAGTTGCATTCATGTACATACAAAAACATGGCTCCTGCGTCACTATTGCTGTGTCAGTCTATGTAGCCATAGGGCTACCCTAGCAGTCTATGGTGGTCATTCCGAGATGTTCGCTCGCTAGCAGTTTTTAGCAGCCGTGCAAACGCTATACCGCCTCCCACTGGGAGTGTATTTTAGCTTAGCAGAAGTGCTAACGAAAGGATCGCAGTTTTAGAGTAGCTCAATACCTACTCAGCACTTGCGATCACTGCAGACTGTTCAGTTCCTGTTTTGACGTCACGAACACGCCCTGCGTTCGCCCAACCACGCCTGCGTTATTCCTGGCATGCCTGTGTTTTTCCGAACACTCCCTGAAAACAGTCCGTTGACACCCAGAAACGCCCACTTCATGTCACTTTGCGGCCAGCAGTGCGACTGAAAAGTTTTGCTAGACCTTGTGTGAAACTACATCGTTCGCTGCAATAGTACGATGCACGTGCGCATTGCGCCACATATGCATGCGCAGAAGTGCCTTTTTTTGCCTCATCGCTGCAAAGCGACCGAAAGCAGCTAGCGATCAACTCAGAAAGACCCCCTATGTCCATCGTAATTGCATATAGTCTGCGTATGTGTACGCAGTTGCGAATAAGTCTGCAACACTACAGTGAGCTTATTCTTTTCTAGGAAGCAGCTACAATTGCGATGATGAGCAATTATGTAGCCAATAAATTTGCAGCTGCATAGGCAAGTGCATGCAAACATGAATTAGGCCATTTGTCAGAATGCACTGTCAGATAACACTGCCTCTGCTAGCCACTTAATAAAAATCAATTGTTCCTCAAATATGAACACATAACAAAAGTACAAATTACTCAGACCATAATGCCACAAACAGAATGGGTAACAAAGATTTTAACAGATGTGAGGTGACAAAACTAAGCCACAGCACAGTCTGTGACTATTATAGACAAATATTGATGCATGCACATTTACAGGCAAATAGCAAAGGCCAAAAACACACCAGGGAGTCAGAAGCAAGCCCTCACACCTGTAATGAGGTAAAGCCACAGCAGCAGTAGAGACTAGTGTTATACATATATCAAATATAGTGCAGCAATGTTTTTAAAAGCTCAGCTGATAGCAGGAGCGATCACAGCCCAAGGACAGAAGTAATTTGCCTCAAGTTACCATCTAGTCTTTAGAGTAAATGTCAGCACAAAAAGCGCTAGGAGTAGATGCAACCCTCACAGTGTTCAGTACATTTGGACTCCAAATTAATGAACAAGCATTAGGTAGTAAGTCAACTCCAACAGGGACACATATGCTTAGAAATGAGCTGTTAGCATTGAGATGGGATAGCACCCTTGGATAACAGCTGGATGGCAAAGCACATATTCACCCCCAGGGACAGTCTCAGGACTCCTACACTGGATCACCAGAGCAGCAACTGAAGATAGGTTGATAAGCCTTTTAACGGAGGCAATGAAGATCGCCCAGCTGTGTCCTCAGGCGGCGGGCAGAGACAGGCTGCAGCAACATATTGTAAAAGCGACGTGGGCAAAGAAAGAACAATAATTTTGGAATCAAGCCAGAGAGGTAGGTATGGAAGAACCCACACAGAAAATGTAAAGTACAGTATATAGTAATGTAGAAAGTACGACCATTTTTGAGAGCTAGGTATGAAAGATTACACTGGTAATGCTACAACATACTTTCAGATCTATAATAAAGCCCCTATATTCCTGACAGAACAAACAAAACTATCATTGGTAAGATCATAGAGATGCCATATACAGTAAATGTGTAGGAAGATGTTTAGACAAAGTAATGCAATATGGAATGAACTGAGCAAAACTTACTGCAGTAAACAGCATATAAATGCAAATGTGACTATTTGTATATTGGAATAGGACTTAAAAGCAAAATGGGAAAAAAAAGAAAGAAAGAACAAAATAAAGACCTATAGGAGAATACAGGTTGAGTATCCCTTATCCAAAATGCTTGGGACCAGAGGTATTTTGGATATGGGATTTTTCCGTATTTTGGAATAATTGCATACCATAATGAGATATCATGGCGATGGGACCCAAGTCTAAGCACAGAATGTATTTATGTTTTATATGCACCTTATACACACAGCCTGAAGGTCATTTTAGCCAATATTTTTTATAACTTTGTGCATTAAACAAAGTGTGTCTACATTCACACAATTCATTTATGTTTCATATACACCTTATATACACAGTCTGAAGGTCATTTAATACAATATTTTTAATAACTGTGTATTAAACAAAGTTTGTGTACATTGAGCCATCAGAAAACAAAAGTTTCACTATCTCACTCTCGCTCAAAAAAGTCCGTATTTCGGAATATTCCGTATTTCGGATATTTGGATATGGGATACTCAACCTGTATACACTTATTTCCTTTCAGGTCTGTATTTGAGTGCATAAAACATAATACAATAATGCACGTTCCTTTTACTGTGAATTAGCATGGTCTCATTCAGTAGTATATATAAATTCAGTCATGTTAGATGCGGCAGGAAAGCCAGTTTCCTGTGAACAGTTTTATCTAAACGCAATTTTAAATATCTCACGTTTAGACATATTCGTAGCCATTATGAGCAGTTTTCACAGAATTTAAATGAGGCTTAGTTTAGTGCTCTATACAAATATGTAACTATTACAAGCTTACCAGTGATTTGTCACTGATTACTTTGATCTTGACGCTAAATGATTAGTATAAAAACATTTTATAATGTAAAAAAAAAATATATATATATATATATATATATATATATATATATATATATATATATATATATATATATATATATATATATATATATATATATATATATAAAAATATAGTAGCTATTCAGATACAGCCAGTTGCTTACCCGGCTATTCCAATTAAAATAAAAAAAAAAAGAAATGTGCTTAAATTGGAAATAAAAATATTAGTTATATGCTATTCTAACACAATAGGCTTCACTTGATTACACAATATTTAATATCCAGTTACATCTGATACTGAATAAATATACCAATTGTTTATATTATAAAATACTGCCACAGTTTTTAAAATATAAAAGCACAGATTGTACAGTGCCCTGTTTAATCATCACAGTAAATATAGTATCCTTAAACATATTAAAATTACCTGTACATCCAAATCTTCTTTAGGTGGGGAAGTAATCACCTCAAGGTATTATTCAGTCCCAGTTTGTTGTGGGTATGGTATGGAAGGTAGATAGTAACTAGGTCCACCACTATTGGTCGACAGTAACTATGTCGACAGGTCAAAAGTCGACATGAGTTTTTTATGGGTTTTGTGTGTCGTTTTCTTTGTAGAGTGACCGGGAACCCCAATTAGTGTACCGTGTCCCCTCGCATGGCGAGCGAACTTCGGGCAGGTTACCGTTCCCAGTTGTAGTGGATCGTAAAGTACGGAAGGTTAAAAAATAAATTTTATAAATAGAATATATATATAATTAATAAGATTTTACTCACCGGTAAATCTATTTCTCGTAGTCTGTAGTGGATGCTGGGGACTCCGTAAGGACCATGGGGAATAGCGGCTCCGCAGGAGACTGGGCACAGCTAAGAAAGATTTAGGACTACCTGGTGTGCACTGGCTCCTCCCACTATGACCCTCCTCCAGACTTCAGTAAGGATACTGTGCCCGGAAGAGCTGACACAATAAGGAAGGATTTTGAATCCCGGGTAAGACTCATACCAGCCACACGAATCACACCATATAACTCGTGATATTATACCCAGTTAACAGTATGAACATAACAGAGCCTCTCAACAGATGGCTCAACAATAACCCTTTTAGTTAACAATAACTATATACAAGTATTGCAGACAGTCCGCACTTGGGACGGGCGCCCAGCATCCACTACGGACTACGAGAAATAGATTTACCGGTGAGTAAAATCTTATTTTCTCTGACGTCCTAGTGGATGCTGGGGACTCCGTAAGGACCATGGGGATTATACCAAAGCTCCCAAACGGGCGGGAGAGTGCAGATGACTCTGCAGCACCGAATGAGAGAACTCAAGGTCCTCCTCAGCCAGGGTATCAAATTTGTAGAATTTTGCAAACGTGTTTGCCCCTGACCAAGTAGCAGCTCGGCAAAGTTGTAAAGCCGAGACCCCTCGGGCAGCCGCCCAAGAAGAGCCCACTTTCCTCGTGGAGTGGGCTTTTACAGATTTAGGCTGCGGCAGGCCAGCCACAGAATGCGCAAGCTGAATTGTGCTAAAAATCCAGCGAGCAATAGTCTGCTTTGAAGCAGGAGCACCCAGCTTGTTGGGTGCATACAGGATAAATAGCGAGTCAGTCTTCCTGACTCCAGCCGTCCTGGAAACATAAATTTTCAAGGCCCTGACTACGTCCAGTAACTTGGAGTCCTCCAAGTCCCTAGTAGCCGCAGGCACCACGATAGGTTGGTTCAAGTGAAAAGCTGATACCACCTTAGGAAGAAACTGGGGACGAGTCCTCAATTCTGCCCTATCCATATGGAAAATCAAATAGGGGTTTTTACTAGAGATGAGCGGGTTCGGTTTCTCTGAATCCGAACCCGCCCGAACTTCATGGTTTTTTTCACGGGTCCGAGCAGACTCGGATCCTCCCGCCTTGCTCGGTTAACCCGAGCGCGCCCGAACGTCATCATGACGCTGTCGGATTCTCGCGAGACTCGGATTCTATATAAGGAGCCGCGCGTCGCCGCCATTTTCACACGTGCATTGAGATTGATAGGGAGAGGACGTGGCTGGCGTCCTCTCCATTTAGATTATAAGAGAGAGAGATTTACTGGAGCTTAGGACTAGGAGGAGTACTGTAGAAGTGTAGAGAGTGCAGAGAGTTTACTAGTGAGTGACCACCAGACAGTGCAGTTTATTTAATATATCCGTTCTCTGCCTGAAAAAAGCGATACACACAGTGACTCAGTCACATACCATATCTGTGTGCACTGCTCAGGCTCAGCCCAGTGTGCTGCATCATCTATATATATTATATATCTGTCTGACTGCTCAGCTCACACAGCTTATAATTGTGGGGGAGACTGGGGAGCACTGCAGTGCCAGTTATAGGTTATAGCAGGAGCCAGGAGTACATAATATTATATTAAAATTAAACAGTGCACACTTTTGCTGCAGGAGTGCCACTGCCAGTGTGACTGACCAGTGACCTGACCACACTGACCACCAGTATAGTTAGTAGTATACTTATATTGTGATTGCCTGAAAAAGTTAAACACTCGTCGTGTGACTTCACTTGTGTGTTGTTGTTTTTTTTATTCTATAAAAATAAAACTCATTCTGCTGACAGACAGTGTCCAGCAGGTCCGTCATTATATAATATATAATATATACCTGTCCGGCTGCAGTAGTGATATATATATATTTTTTATATCATTTATCATCCAGTCGCAGCAGACACAGTACGGTAGTTCACGGCTGTGGCTACCTCTGTGTCTGCACTCGGCAGGCAGTCCGTCCATAATTGTATACCACCTAACCGTGGTTTTTTTTTCTTCTTTATACATACATACATACATACATACATACTACTACGACATCTCTTTATCAACCAGTCTATATTAGCAGCAGACACAGTACAGTACGGTAGTTCACGGCTGTGGCTACCTCTGTGTCTGCACTCGGCAGGCAGTCCGTCCATAATTGTATACCACCTAACCGTGGTTTTTTTTTCTTCTTTATACATACACACTACTACTACATCTCTTTATCAACCAGTCTATATTAGCAGCAGACACAGTACAGTACGGTAGTTCACGGCTGTGGCTACCTCTGTGTCTGCACTCGGCAGGCAGTCCGTCCATAATTGTATACCACCTAACCGTGGTTTTTTTTTCTTTCTTCTTTATACATACATCGTTACATAGACATCTCATTATCAACCAGTCTATATTAGCAGCAGACACAGTACAGTACGGTAGTTCACGGCTGTGGCTACCTCTGTGTCTGCACTCGGCAGGCAGTCCGTCCATAATTGTATACCACCTAACCGTGGTTTTTTTTTCTTTCTTCTTTATACATACATAGTTACATAGACATCTCTTTATCAACCAGTCTATATTAGCAGCAGACACAGTACAGTACGGTAGTTCACGGCTGTGGCTACCTCTGTGTCTGCACTCGGCAGGCAGTCCGTCCATAATTGTATACCACCTAACCGTGGTTTTTTTTTCTTTCTTCTTTATACATACATACTACTACGACATCTCTTTATCAACCAGTCTATATTAGCAGCAGACACAGTACAGTACGGTAGTTCACGGCTGTGGCTACCTCTGTGTCTGCACTCGGCAGGCAGTCCATAATTGTATACTAGTATCCATCTCCATTGTTTACCTGAGGTGCCTTTTAGTTGTGCCTATTAAAATATGGAGAACAAAAATGTTGAGGTTCCAAAATTAGGGAAAGATCAAGATCCACTTCCACCTCGTGCTGAAGCTGCTGCCACTAGTCATGGCCGAGACGATGAAATGCCAGCAACGTCGTCTGCCAAGGCCGATGCCCAATGTCATAGTACAGAGCATGTCAAATCCAAAACACCAAATATCAGAAAAAAAAGGACTCCAAAACCTAAAATAAAATTGTCGGAGGAGAAGCGTAAACTTGCCAATATGCCATTTACGACACGGAGTGGCAAGGAACGGCTGAGGCCCTGGCCTATGTTCATGGCTAGTGGTTCAGCTTCACATGAGGATGGAAGCACTCAGCCTCTCGCTAGAAAAATGAAAAGACTCAAGCTGGCAAAAGCAGCACAGCAAAGAACTGTGCATTCTTCGAAATCCCAAATCCACAAGGAGAGTCCAATTGTGTCGGTTGCGATGCCTGACCTTCCCAACACTGGACGTGAAGAGCATGCGCCTTCCACCATTTGCACGCCCCCTGCAAGTGCTGGAAGGAGCACCCGCAGTCCAGTTCCTGATAGTCAGATTGAAGATGTCAGTGTTGAAGTACACCAGGATGAGGAGGATATGGGTGTTGCTGGCGCTGGGGAGGAAATTGACCAGGAGGATTCTGATGGTGAGGTGGTTTGTTTAAGTCAGGCACCCGGGGAGACACCTGTTGTCCGTGGGAGGAATATGGCCGTTGACATGCCAGGTGAAAATACCAAAAAAATCAGCTCTTCGGTGTGGAGGTATTTCAACAGAAATGCGGACAACAGGTGTCAAGCCGTGTGTTCCCTTTGTCAAGCTGTAATAAGTAGGGGTAAGGACGTTAACCACCTCGGAACATCCTCCCTTATACGTCACCTGCAGCGCATTCATAATAAGTCAGTGACAAGTTCAAAAACTTTGGGTGACAGCGGAAGCAGTCCACTGACCAGTAAATCCCTTCCTCTTGTAACCAAGCTCACGCAAACCACCCCACCAACTCCCTCAGTGTCAATTTCCTCCTTCCCCAGGAATGCCAATAGTCCTGCAGGCCATGTCACTGGCAATTCTGACGAGTCCTCTCCTGCCTGGGATTCCTCCGATGCATCCTTGCGTGTAACGCCTACTGCTGCTGGCGCTGCTGTTGTTGCTGCTGGGAGTCGATGGTCATCCCAGAGGGGAAGTCGTAAGCCCACTTGTACTACTTCCAGTAAGCAATTGACTGTTCAACAGTCCTTTGCGAGGAAGATGAAATATCACAGCAGTCATCCTGCTGCAAAGCGGATAACTGAGGCCTTGACAACTATGTTGGTGTTAGACGTGCGTCCGGTATCCGCCGTTAGTTCACAGGGAACTAGACAATTTATTGAGGCAGTGTGCCCCCGTTACCAAATACCATCTAGGTTCCACTTCTCTAGGCAGGCGATACCGAGAATGTACACGGACGTCAGAAAAAGACTCACCAGTGTCCTAAAAAATGCAGTTGTACCCAATGTCCACTTAACCACGGACATGTGGACAAGTGGAGCAGGGCAGGGTCAGGACTATATGACTGTGACAGCCCACTGGGTAGATGTATGGACTCCCGCCGCAAGAACAGCAGCGGCGGCACCAGTAGCAGCATCTCGCAAACGCCAACTCTTTCCTAGGCAGGCTACGCTTTGTATCACCGCTTTCCAGAATACGCACACAGCTGAAAACCTCTTACGGCAACTGAGGAAGATCATCGCGGAATGGCTTACCCCAATTGGACTCTCCTGTGGATTTGTGGCATCGGACAACGCCAGCAATATTGTGTGTGCATTAAATATGGGCAAATTCCAGCACGTCCCATGTTTTGCACATACCTTGAATTTGGTGGTGCAGAATTTTTTAAAAAACGACAGGGGCGTGCAAGAGATGCTGTCGGTGGCCAGAAGAATTGCGGGACACTTTCGGCGTACAGGCACCACGTACAGAAGACTGGAGCACCACCAAAAACTACTGAACCTGCCCTGCCATCATCTGAAGCAAGAAGTGGTAACGAGGTGGAATTCAACCCTCTATATGCTTCAGAGGTTGGAGGAGCAGCAAAAGGCCATTCAAGCCTATACAATTGAGCACGATATAGTAGGTGGAATGCACCTGTCTCAAGCGCAGTGGAGAATGATTTCAACGTTGTGCAAGGTTCTGATGCCCTTTGAACTTGCCACACGTGAAGTCAGTTCAGACACTGCCAGCCTGAGTCAGGTCATTCCCCTCATCAGGCTTTTGCAGAAGAAGCTGGAGACATTGAAGGAGGAGCTAACACGGAGCGATTCCGCTAGGCATGTGGGACTTGTGGATGGAGCCCTTAATTCGCTTAACAAGGATTCACGGGTGGTCAATCTGTTGAAATCAGAGCACTACATTTTGGCCACCGTGCTCGATCCTAGATTTAAAGCCTACCTTGGATCTCTCTTTCCGGCAGACACAAGTCTGCTGGGGTTGAAAGACCTGCTGGTGACAAAATTGTCAAGTCAAGCGGAACGCGACCTGTCAACATCTCCTCCTTCACATTCTCCCGCAACTGGGGGTGCGAGGAAAAGGCTCAGAATTCCGAGCCCACCCGCTGGCGGTGATGCAGGGCAGTCTGGAGCGACTGCTGATGCTGACATCTGGTCCGGACTGAAGGACCTGACAACGATTACGGACATGTCGTCTACTGTCACTGCATATGATTCTCTCAACATTGATAGAATGGTGGAGGATTATATGAGTGACCGCATCCAAGTAGGCACGTCACACAGTCCGTACTTATACTGGCAGGAAAAAGAGGCAATTTGGAGGCCCTTGCACAAACTGGCTTTATTCTACCTAAGTTGCCCTCCCACAAGTGTGTACTCCGAAAGAGTGTTTAGTGCCGCCGCTCACCTTGTCAGCAATCGGCGTACGAGGTTACATCCAGAAAATGTGGAGAAGATGATGTTCATTAAAATGAATTATAATCAATTCCTCCGCGGAGACATTGACCAGCAGCAATTGCCTCCACAAAGTACACAGGGAGCTGAGATGGTGGATTCCAGTGGGGACGAATTGATAATCTGTGAGGAGGGGGATGTACACGGTGATATATCGGAGGGTGATGATGAGGTGGACATCTTGCCTCTGTAGAGCCAGTTTGTGCAAGGAGAGATTAATTGCTTCTTTTTTGGGGGGGGGTCCAAACCAACCCGTCATATCAGTCACAGTCGTGTGGCAGACCCTGTCACTGAAATGATGGGTTGGTTAAAGTGTGCATGTCCTGTTTTGTTTATACAACATAAGGGTGGGTGGGAGGGCCCAAGGACAATTCCATCTTGCACCTCTTTTTTCTTTTCTTTTTCTTTGCATCATGTGCTGATTGGGGAGGGTTTTTTGGAAGGGACATCCTGCGTGACACTGCAGTGCCACTCCTAAATGGGCCCGGTGTTTGTGTCGGCCACTAGGGTCGCTAATCTTACTCACACAGCTACCTCATTGCGCCTCTTTTTTTCTTTGCGTCATGTGCTGTTTGGGGAGGGTTTTTTGGAAGGGACATCCTGCGTGACACTGCAGTGCCACTCCTAGATGGGCCCGGTGTTTGTGTCGGCCACTAGGGTCGCTTATCTTACTCACACAGCGACCTCGGTGCAAATTTTAGGACTAAAAATAATATTGTGAGGTGTGAGGTATTCAGAATAGACTGAAAATGAGTGTAAATTATGGTTTTTGAGGTTAATAATACTTTGGGATCAAAATGACCCCCAAATTCTATGATTTAAGCTGTTTTTTAGTGTTTTTTGAAAAAAACACCCGAATCCAAAACACACCCGAATCAGACAAAAAAAATTCGGTGAGGTTTTGCCAAAACGCGTTCGAACCCAAAACACGGCCGCGGAACCGAACCCAAAACCAAAACACAAAACCCGAAAAATTTCAGGCGCTCATCTCTAGTTTTTACATGACAAAGCCGCCAATTCCGACACACGCCTTGCCGAAGCCAAGGCCAAAAGCATGACCACTTTCCACGTGAGATATTTCAAATCCACGGTTTTGAGTGGCTCAAACCAATGTGACTTTAGGAAACCCAACACCACGTTGAGGTCCCACGGTGCCACTGGAGGCACAAAAGGAGGCTGAATATGCAGCACTCCTTTGACAAATGTCTGAACTTCAGGCAGTGAAGCCAGTTCTTTTTGGAAGAAAAATCGACAGAGCCGAAATCTGGACCTTAACGGAACCCAGTTTTAGGCCCATAGTCACCCCTGACTGTAGGAAGTGCAGAAATCGACCTAGCTGGAATTCCTCCGTTGGGGCCTTCCTGGCCTCACACCACGCAACATATTTTCGCCATATGCGGTGATAATGTTGTACGGTTACATCTTTCCTAGCTTTAATGAGCGTAGGAATGACTTCCTCCGGAATACCCTTTTCTTTTAGGATCCGGTGTTCAACCGCCATGCTGTCAAACGCAGCCGCGGTAAGTCTTGGAACAGACAGGGCCCCTGCAGCAGCAGGTCCTGTCTGAGCGGCAGAGGCCATGGGTCCTCTGAGATTAATTCTTGAAGTTCCGGGTACCAAGACCTTCTTAGCCAATCTGGAACAATGAGAATAGTTCTTACTCCTCTTTTCCTTATTATCCTCAGTACCTTGGGTATGAGAGGAAGAGGAGGGAACACATAAACCGACTGGTACACCCACGGTGTCACTAGAGCGTCCACAGCTATCGCCTGAGGGTCCCTTGACCTGGCGCAATATCTTTTTAGCTTTTTGTTGAGGCGGGACGCCATCATGTCCACCTGTGGCCTTTCCCAACGATTTACAATCAGCTTGAAGACTTCTGGATGAAGTCCCCACTCTCCCGGGTGGAGGTCGTGCCTGCTGAGGAAGTCTGCTTCCCAGTTGTCCACTCCCGGAATTAACACTGCTGACAGTGCTAACACATGATTTTCCGCCCATCAGAGAATCCTTGTGGCTTCTGCCATCGCTGTCCTGCTTCTTGTGCCGCCCTGTCGGTTTACATGGGCGACTGCCGTGATGTTGTCTGACTGGAACAGAACTGGCTGGTTTTGAAGCAGGGGCTTTGCCTGACTTAGGGCATTGTAAATGGCCCTCAGTTCCAGAACATTTATGTGTAGGGAAGTCTCCTGACTTGACCAAAGTCCTTGGAAGTTTCTTCCCCGTGTGACTGCCCCCCAGCCTCGAAGGCTGGCATCCGTGGTCACCAGGACCCAGTCCTGTATGCCGAATCTGCGGCCCTCTCTGAGATGAGCACTCTGCAGCCACCACAGCAGAGACACCCTGGTCCTTGGAGACAGGGTTATCAACAGATGCATTTGAAGATGCGATCCGGACCATTGGTCCAACAGGTCCCACTGAAAGGTTCTGGCATGGAACCTGCCGAATGGAATTGCTTCGTAGGAAGCTACCATCTTTCCCAGGACTCGCGTGCAGTGATGCACCGACACCTGTTTTGGTTTCAGGAGGCCTCTGACTAGAGATGACAGCTCCTTGGCTTTCTCCTCTGGGAGAAACACTTTTTTCTGGACTGTGTCCAGAATCATCCCCAGGAACAGTAGACGTGTCGCCGGAACCAGCTGTGACTTTGGAATATTCAGAATCCAACCGTGCTGGTGTAGCACCTCCTGAGATAATGCTACGCCGACCAACAACTGCTCTCTGGACCTCGCCTTTATCAGGAGATCGTCCAAGTATGGGATAATTAAAACTCCCTTTTTCCGAAGGAGTATCATTTCGGCCATTACCTTGGTAAATACCCTCGGTGCCGTGGACAGGCCGAAACGGCAACGCCTGGAATTGGTAATGACAATCCTGTACCACAAATCAGAGGTACTCCTGGTGAGGATGGTAAATGGGGACATGCAGGTAAGCATCCTTGATGTCCAGAGATACCATGTAATCCCCCTCTTCCAGGCTTGCAATTATCGCCCCGAGCGATTCCATCTTGAACTTGAATTTTCTTAAATATGTGTTCAAGGATTTCAAATTTCAAATGGGTCTCACCGAACAGTCCGGTTTCGGTACCACAAACATTGTGGAATAGTAACCCCGTCCTTGTTGAAGTAGGGGCACCTTGTCTATCACCTGCTGGGAATACAGCTTGTGAATTGCCTCTAACAGCCTCCCTTTCTGAGGGAGTCGTTGGTAAGGAAGATTTGAGGAAACGGCGGGGGGGGGGGAATGTCTCGAATTCCAGCCTGTACCCCTGAGATACCACTTGAAGGATCCAGGGATCTACTTGTGAGCGAGCCCACTGATTGCTGAAGTTTTTGAGACGGGCGCCCACCGTACCTGGTACCGCCTGTCGAGCTCCAGCGTCATGCGGCGGACTTAGCAGAGGAAGCGGGGGAGGACTTTTGTTCCTGGGAAGTGGCTGTATGCTGCAGCTTTTTTCCCCTACCTCTGCCTCTGGGCAGAAAGGACGCGCCTCTACCCCGTCTGCTCTTTTGGGGGCGAAAGGACTGTACCTGATAATACGGTGCTTTCTTTGGTTGTGAGGGGACATGCGGCAAAAATGCTGACTTCCCAGCCGTTGCTGTGGACACTAGGTCCGAAAGACCATCCCCGAACAACTCCTCACCCTTATAAAGGCAAAACTTCCATGTGCCTTTTAGATTCTGCATCACCTGTCCACTGCCGGGTCCATAACCCTCTCCTGGCAGAAATGGACAGTGCACTTATTTTAGATGCCAGCCGGCAAATATCCCTCTGTGCATCTCTTATGTAGAAGACAGCGTCTTTAATATGCTCTACGTTTAGCAATATAGTGTCCCTGTCTAGGGTGTCAATGTTTTCTGACAGGGAGTCTGACCATGCAGCTGCAGCACTGCACATCCATGCTGAAGCAACAGCTGGTCTCAGTATAATACCAGTGTGCGTATATATAGCCTTCAGGAGAGCCTCCTGCTTTCTGTCAGTAGGTTCCTTTAGGGCGGCCGTATCCTGGGACGGCAGTGCCACCTTTTTTGATAAGCGCGTAAGTGGGGGTGTTTCCCAACGTGACCTATCCTCTGGCGGGAAAGGGTACGCCATTAGTAATTTTTTTGAAATTACCAATTTTTTATCGGGGGAAGCCCACGCTACTTCACACACTTCATTTAATTCTTCAGAAGGGGGAAAAACTACTGGTAGTTTTTTCTCCCCAAACATAATACCCTTTTTTGTGGTACCTGGGGTCACCTCAGAAATGTGTAAAACATTTTTCATTGCCTCAATCATATAACGAGTGGCCCTATTGGACATTACATTAGTCTCTTCGTTGTCGACACTGGTATCAGTATCCGTGTCGACATCTGTGTCTGCCATCTGAGGTAGCGGGCGTTTTAGAGCCCCTGATGACCTTTGAGACGTCTGGGCAGGCACGGGCTGAGAAGCCGGCTGCCCCGCATTTGGCATGTCGTCAAATTTTTTATGTAAGGAGTCGACACTTTCACGTAATTCCTTCCACAAGTCCATCCACTCCGGTGTCTGCCCCGCAGGGGGTGACAACACATTTATAGGCACCTGCTCCTCCTCCACATAAGTCTCCTCATCAAAAATGTCGACACAGCCGTACCGACACACCGCACACACAGGGAATGCTCTGACAGAAGACAGGACCCCACAAAAGCCCTTTGGGGAGACAGAGAGAGAGTATGCCAGCACACACCAGAGCGCTATATAATACAGGGATTAACTAAATTATATCCCCTTATAGCTGCTATATGTATATTGCGCCTAAATTTAGTGCCCCCCCTCTCTTTTTTACCCTTTCTGTAGTGTAGACTGCAGGGGAGAGCCAGGGAGCTTCCTTCCAGCGGAGCTGTGAGGGAGAAATGGCGCCAGTGTGCTGAGGGAGATAGCTCCGCCCCTTTTTCGGCTGACTTTTCTCCCGCTTTTTTATGGATTCTGGCAGGGGTATTTATCACATATATAGCCTCTGGAGCTATATATTGTGATATATTTGCCAGCCAAGGTGTTTTTATTGCTGCTCAGGGCGCCCCCCCCCCCCAGCGCCCTGCACCCTCAGTGACCGGAGTGTGAAGTGTGTATGAGGAGCAATGGCGCACAGCTGCAGTGCTGTGCGCTACCTTGGTGAAGACCGATGTCTTCTGCCGCCGATTTTCCGGATCTTCTTGCTTCTGGCTCTGTAAGGGGGCCCGGGGGGTGCGGCTCCGGGACCGAACATCAATGGCCGGTTCCATGCGGTCGATCCCTCTGGAGCTAATGGTGTCCAGTAGCCTAAGAAGCCCAAGCTAGCTGCAAGCAGGTAGGTTCGCTTCTTCTCCCATTAGTCTCTCGCTGCAGTGAGTCTGTTGCCAGCAGATCTCACTGTAAAATAAAAAACCTAAAATATACTTTCTCTCTAGGAGCTCAGGAGAGCCCCTAGTGTGCATCCAGCTCAGCCGGGCACAGGATTCTAACTGAAGTCTGGAGGAGGGTCATAGTGGGAGGAGCCAGTGCACACCAGGTAGTCCTAAATCTTTCTTAGCTGTGCCCAGTCTCCTGCGGAGCCGCTATTCCCCATGGTCCTTACGGAGTCCCCAACATCCACTAGGACGTCAGAGAATATATATATATATATATATATAGTGAAAAACATGTTCTAGGTCGACCTTTAGACCTAGAACATGTCAACCTAGAGACCGGATCCCGTTTGTTGTAATGTGTTTATATCTGTAGTTGGTAATATCTCAAGGCTGCAGTCAGCAATCGGCTTACTGAGAGCAATAGGAATCTCCGGTGCACACAGAGACCACCGTCAGTACGGTCTCTCTCAGAACGCTACAGTTTGAGTGGTAAGCTGCTCCTTGCCCATTCACCTCTCCACCATATCGTATTCACTCAGCTGGCTACAGCTGGGGTGACAGCCGCCGCAGTTGCAATTTAATGTATAACTGATTAGAGGAATCACTTCTAGCAAGTACCGTATATACTCGAGTATAAGCCGACTTTTTCAGCACAGTTTTCTATGCTGAAAAAGCCCCCCTCGGCTTATACTCGAGTCAACGGCTGCAGCAGACGCCGTGGGCTGTGTGGGCGTCCGCTGCAGCCGGCTCCAGGGACAGACACTAGAGGTCATTATTGACCTCTAGTGTCTGTGCGGCGTTGCTATGGGAGAGACGTCATGACGTCTCTCCCATAGAGATGATCGGGTGCCGGGAAGCGGGCGCCGGCGGCCAGACGGAGCGGCGACCAGATGGAGCGGCGGCCAGACGGAGCGGGGATCCAGATGGAGCGGCGGCCAGACGGAGCGGATGAACAGATGGAGCGGCGGCCAGACGGAGCGGAGCAGCGCAGCAGCAGAAGAAGCGGTCGGGAAGCAGGAGCGGGGCAGTGGTAAGTATTGTTTTAGTGTGTGTTTATGTTTGTAAGCTGCAAAGGGGGCACAGTAACAGGGGGCAAACAAAGGGGGCACAACAACTACTGGGGGCAAAGAAAGGGGGCACAACAACTACTGGGGGCAAAGAAAGGGGGCACCACAACTACTGGGGCAAAGAAAGAGGGGTCATAACTACTGTGGGCAATGAAAGAGGGGGCACAAATACTGGGGGCAAAGAAGGGGCATAACTACTGGGGGGCAAAGCAACGGGGGCATGTTTTTATCTGTCACTGGGGGTATATGTGGCACTGGGGGCACAACCCTAGAAACAAACATTACCCCCTGGCAACAAGCATAACACCTACCGCATAAAATCCCTGGCAACGAGCATGACACCCTGAGCATGAAAACCCCTGGCACCGTGCATTTCCCACCCTAGGCTTATACTAGAGTCAGTAATTTTTCCCAGTTTTTTGTGGTAAAATTAGGTGCCTCGGCTTATATTCGGGTCGACTTATACTCGAGTATATACGGTACCCTGGATCACAGAGTTGGCGAATATGTGCTGAACAGAAAAAGAATGAATGCTCTTAAGGTCAACAGATTTCTTCTCTCACAGAACTTTTTCAAAACATGGTTTAACTCTGGTTCCTCAAGGCACCCCAACAGTCCACATTTTAAGGCTATCCATGGTTAAGCACAGATTGTTCCATTGACTGAGGTACAGTACTAATTAAGTCACCTATGCCCAAGCATGGTTATTCTTAAAATCTGGACAGTTAGGGTGCCTTGAGTTTGGGAACCTCTGGTTTCAACTTTCTGGACCTGCCTTAATTTATGGTAGCTTTAATTACTCAATCACGTTCAGTTGGGTCCAAATAACTTGCAGCACTAGTTGTTAATTAGGGTCTGATTTAACGCCATCCACATCTGAGGATGCGGATGGGATGTGCTAAAATCGACCCAATCCGCACTACGATAATTGACTAATCGCATAGATGTATCAATTATTGCAGGCTAGGGCAGAGCTTGGGAGAAAGCTCTGTCCCTGCGATGCCACTCCGCAGCACTATCGGGGTATATTTCGTAAAAAAACGAAAGAAACACCCCCAGAGTATGTACTATTATCTTCTAAAAGGTGCTAGATAAATGATACGTAGAATCTGATTGATCGGTTACTTTGGGCAACATCTCCACTTCTAAAAACTTGCTCTTTGGTGAATACACCCCAAAATTTCTGTCTGCTTTTTTGCAGGTCGATCACAGGAAACAGCCTTGTTTGGCTTCCAGGGCTACTCAGTCTCAGTCCTGTCTCTCACATACAGTAAGGTATCTCCTGTCCTACTCACATTTAACACGCTCACAGACCTGGCTTCTTCTCAGCCAAATGTAGCTCAGTCCTACAGTTTGGTGGCCTTCCCTGTCTCATACAGGTATAGGCTCAGGCCTCCTGGCCTTCAGCATACTGAGCTCTGATTGGCTCTCCCAACCTGTCCTGACTGCAGTGCCTTCCAGACAGACTGTCCTCTATAGCAATTAGGTGTACTCACACCCAACTTTTCTTCCTTGTGTGGGCAAATCCCTCCTGCTGCACACAGAGGGGGTTATTCAGAGCTGTTATCAAACCAAAAAAGTTAGCAATAGGACAAAACCATGCTGCACTGCAGGTGGGGAAGATATAACACGTACTGAGAGATTAGATTTGGGTGGGGTGTGTTCAAAATTAAATCTAAATTGCAGTGTAAACATAAAAGCAGACAGTAATTACCATACACAGAAACACACTACCCAAATCTAAAGCTCTGCACATGTTACATCCGCCCCACCTGAGGTGCAAAATGGTTTTGCCCAACTGCTAACTTTTTGGGTTTGCTAACACTGAATAATCCTTAGAAAGCATGTCTCATCAATGCAATTTACTATCATACGGCCACAATATACAAGGACAGCACGGATGGAGGTGTCTCAGTGTGCACCGGAAATCCCCATTGCGCTCAGTAAACAGATCGTAGACCGCAGCCTTAAGATATTATCAACTACAAAGATATACACATTACTGCTAACAGGGACTACATAATACCTTGAGGTTATCCCTCTAAAGAAGTTCACAATTTCTCTGGAGAATGAATGTGCTGGTAATTTTAACTATTAAAGGATACTGTATTAACCCTGAGGTGTAAAGAAAGCGCTGTACTACTGTATCTGTGATTTTACATACTGTGGCAGTAACTGAGATACTATATGAGAAGCCTATTGTATTATCAGAAAAGCAGATAACATATTTAGATTTCCAATTTAATGACATCCAGTCTCCTCTTTGTTTCTACAAATATGTAAACCTGAGGGGATTCGCTACCTCAATGTCAGGATTACGGCTGTCGGGATTTAATAAACTGGTGGACAGAGCTGTGCTTTTGTTGGTCTACAGATATTTTAGGACTGGCAGCCACAACCACTGGTTTTGCCTATCACATTTACTATAAAAAAATCGATTTGGTCCTGACCACCAACCCGTGGCACTCCTGCAAGTGCTCTGTGGCACCCAGTTCTGGATCCACTGCCTATTCCATAGGCCATTGCAAGATAAAATAAAAAATATCGAAAAGAAGAGCTACTGCTTATCAAGGGTGTGGATCATCAAATCGACAGTGTCTAGGTCGACAATGTTTAGGTCGACCACTATAGGTCGACAGTCACTAGGTCGACAGGGTTGGAAGGTTGACGGTTTCTAGGTCGACATGAGTTTTACGTGTTTTTTTGGTGTCGTTTTCTGCGTACAGTGACCGGGAAGCCGAATTAGTGCATTCAGGCAAGGTGCCTCGCTCCGCTACCGCTTCCCTCGGCACAGGTTACCGTTCCAATCGTAGTCCATG
Source organism: Pseudophryne corroboree (assembly GCF_028390025.1). NCBI lineage: Eukaryota > Metazoa > Chordata > Amphibia > Anura > Myobatrachidae > Pseudophryne > Pseudophryne corroboree. Next base: position 606,253,031 of record NC_086447.1, read on the forward strand.
TGGATCGTTAAGTATGAAAAAGTTCACAAAGAAAAAAGAAAAAAAAAATTGAAAAATTAATGTCGACATTTTGACCTGTCGACCTAGAAACCCTGTTGACCTTCCAACCCTGTCGATCTAAACATTGTCGATCTAGACAGTGTCGATCTTCAGACCGGATCCCGCTTATCAAGGAGTCCCACTAAAGCTAGCACAAATCTAAAGAACACACACATGCTACAGAAGTAAATTCTTGAGATTTCTTTTTTTAGTCATTTATAGTAAAATGTTTTAGTCCATTACTGTGTATCACATGTGCTTGAAGTTTGACTAGGTGCCCTGGCACAAAAAAAAAAAAAAAACACAAAAAACCATAAAGGCTCTTACTAGATTACCAAATAATAGCGGATGAGTGCTGTAATACAGGTATATACATAAACACTTGGATACTTACCAATGTGAGCTCTATCGGAGATTGTAAGCCTTTTTTCCCAACCAGCCAAACCTAAATGTGAATAAACATGTTAATATAAACAAGGAGGGACGGGAAAAACACAAAAACATCAGTGTGAGAACAGAACAGTTTGCTTGCCTTTTCCTTTTTTCACGTTTTTCTCTGCTTCTTCAAATAATCCAGGAAGATGAATTACAACGCCATTTCCTATGAAATATAAACAGACAACTGAAGTTTGTTACGCAGTGTTTTAACATAACACTAGATGCTTAATTTTAAGTGATGTAAAGGTTACATAATTTAAGCAAAATGCAATAACCTACACGTTTCCTAGTGAAACCCTACCTAGTAACATCATGAGAAAAATGAATCTGATAAGCCTAGAGGTAAACATTTTTATTTCAATACCTGTACTGTGTTTAATTTAAATTTGATTATGGGAAGTCAATACTTATATAGGTGTCTCCTGGTGCATCGTAGTAACATTGTTCTGTGACTAAGATGCATTTTCGTACATCTCTGATGTTAGCGGAACTGTGCAGAACACGTGCTGCGCTTGTGCACAATGGGCCCTGCGTGTGTCACTTCCATTTTATAGGCCTGCATCTTCCAACACTTATTTACTGGCCTCTGCAGTGCGAATTTCCCAGCCATCCTAAGTAACCTGAGAGTAACAGATGGTAGATGTTCACTCAATGTTCTTTGGACTCAGCAGCATATCCCACACACGTGTACGTGATATTTTTATTGGGAGCCAATTATCCAAACCATATATTCTTGGATTGTTGGAAGAAACCCAAGCAAGCACAGGCAGAATATACAAACTGCACATAGCTAGGGTCGTGGTGGGAAGCAAACCCACAACCCTAGTACTGTGAGGCAGTAATGCTAACCATTACACCAGCTGTGCTCATTCTAAAATTGTATTCAATCTGGCCACAGGTTACCAGCATTCCAACCATTTCTAGTGTTCATTCTAGCACCCTGCACCTGTCACAACTGTGCAGTTCCTCTTTCCTGCCTAGGGTGTCGCTCTCTGCTCTATTCTGTTCTGTATCTCAGCGCAGAGATACAGAACAGTGTGCTAGAAGCACCAGAGCAGCAAGCAACACCCCAGCAGGAAAGAGGAACTGCATCATGGGCTGTGACAGGTGGTAGAAGAAACACTCATTTCTGTGGACCTTCATGTCCTCACCAACGTCAGTTTTTTCTGATAAATTTACAGACCCAATAATGCTATGGGAACTTCCAATTAATTGCATTTCTAGGCCTACTATATATGTAATATTTCTGTGTGCTTGGTTGGAGCTCCACTACATTCCACTAACTATCCTTATCCCTAAATACCATTGTTAGATCACAATTTCATCAGCTTTCCCTTTGATGCCCTATCAGAGTAGATAACACACAACTCCAAAGATCAAAATATGGACATCCATCTGCATAAACTTATTTTTGCAAATTTAGCCTCACCAAAGTGTAGGAAACTAATGAATGACTAAATAAGTTTCTTGACATTCAGTAAAGTGGAGTTATCTGGAAAAACAATGGCAATGAGCAAGTACATCTGGAGTAACATTCAGCTGTAAAACAAACCATTTTGTGCTGGTTATAACAAATTCTATAGCAAAATACGTTTAAAAAAAAAAAAAAAAAAAAAAAGGGAGGTTTTCATTTTTCCCCCAATCCTTGCATTTATTCCATTTCTCTTGCAAAAATTGTGGGAATATTGGTTACAAAAAGGTTTTTACACTAGTGCACTTACCTATGAAAGCAGTAACGTTTGGATTTATGATTCCACTTGGCAAAAGGTGAAAATCATATTCAACAGAATCCACTACAACTGTGTGACCTGCATTGTTTCCTCCCTGCGTGGTGAGAATAAAAAATTAAATAAAACAAAACCCGCAGAAAAAAAAAAAGTTTATTACATCCTAAAAAAATAAATCTGCTTAATTTTATTAGTTGCACTATCAATGTTTATTTTTAGGGTTTGTAGCTCTTTACAATAAAATAGCATAATGTTAGATGGTGAATGCTCGTAATAGTAAATAGTTCCAGAGACTTACACTTCTGGGTACACAATGGAGCAATGTCATTCCAAAATGCAGTTTTGCAGCGACATATCGCTTACATCACTCAGTGTGTACCCAGGATTGCGCAGTCGCTAGCGACGGACGCTAGGTTTGATGTGCTACACTTCAAACATAGCGTCCGTTGCTAGCATCCTTGTTTATGCTAATGAAGGATGGAACATGGTCGTTCATTTCTTCATTAACATTGTGCCAGTGTGTACTGGCAATTCCCGCTGACTGGCATTGTCGGAACGAATGCCCATCGCTTCAGTGTGTACCCAGCTTTACTCTAATTTGTGCTCTGCAGAACTGCCCTGTCAGTGTAAGAAATAAACACTGTTTAAACCTCCCATTCCTAGATATTTTTATACAACTTTAAATAGCAGCTTTGCATTTGCAATATATTTTTTCTTGCATACATACATACATACATACATACATACATACATACATACACTTGCAAGTAACTTTACTTCAAATTTAAAATCACAATTAATGACTACATGAAATATGCAGATGTGGGATTTAATTTCTAGCTTCTCCTACATTTTGCACACATGAGCAGAGGGTAACCAGTGGCTCATATAAGCATCATTAATGTACAGGTACACCACAGATAATCTGGCACCCTCGGTTCCAACACTGTGCTGGATTAACGGTTTTGCCAGATTATCGGTGGTATTGCTGACAGTAGTGTCGGCGGCATCCTGACCTCCCCTTGCAGCCTAATCCTATCAAGCGTGTCGCCCACATCCTAACTCTGGCCACGAAGCCGGACTCCCCGCCCACAGTGCGACTGCCTGTCCACAGCCGACTCCCCACCTCAGCCGGACTGCCCGCCCACAGCCAGACACCCCCACCCGCAGCCTAAATAAGCATCCCGCTGCCTATCTAGATCCTCCCGCCTTCTAACTCACATTAGCAGCCAAACTTTCACCCGGCACCTGATGTGCCCAGATTAAGAGAGGTGCCTGACAATCGGTGGTGTACCTGTACATAAGTGATGTAACAATGTATGTACATGTTGTAAACTGGCCCCACTATATGGCCACTAAGTAAACCGCACAGCACGAACAATACCAAAATTAGTGATTCATTTGGCATGTTAAAGTGGTCACAATATTCCTGCTTACAGCCTGTGTGTGCTGGCCTCTTCCAACCTCACTAAACTGGTCAAATACTGCTAGAAGCAAGCCAGCCAGTCACTTCAAAGTGGTGACAGAGAAGTAGGAATGGTGAATAGGGTAAGAAGACAGGGGTTCCCAAACTTTTTTGAATCACGGCGCCCTAGAGCATCAGAATTTTTTTCACGGCACCCTTAAACAAAAAAGGTCTTCTTGAGAAATGTAGAAAGGAATATGAAATGAAATAAAATTGTGTTTATGTCATCCTCACGTTCAATTGTGTGGTGAGGGACAAGATCTTCTCCCGTTTGTCCACATATTTAATGATTGACAGCCACCAGCACTGGTTTTGCCTCTTACACTGACCATAAATAATTTGAATTCATCTTGGACTACCAACTCAGGGCACCGCTGCGAGCTTTACATCCGCACTTTCGGACTCGTATTCTATTACAAATCTACCCCAATCCAAGATCTCTTGGCTTTCTATGTCTTACGTCTGTGGCTAAACTGGAGAGGATCCTATTGACCTGGAGCAAAAAGCAGTCAGCGTCCGATGATTGATCAATGACCCTTAAAGGGAGCTTCCTAATGCTGGGCATACATTATACAATTATCTAGGTGATCCATCTATATTGGCGGATCAGCCAGATAATTGTATTATGCATTCTAGCAACCAATCTCAAATAACGAAGACATCCCAAATTATCCATGTCTGAAATCCAATAAGTGGTCGGCCGTATCTGGCCATGTAGTCACCAACCTTTAATTCACAGAAAAGGGACAGGGAAATGGTCTGCCACTGCTGTGCAGATGATATACAGTTGCACCTGTCTTTTCATCCATGTACTAAGAACCCAATATCAACCATATATAGCTGTCTGTTGGCGCTCAGCCAACAGTGGATGAGTGCCAGTTTTCTACAGCTGAATCCTGATAATACAGAGATCCTTAGGATAAGTCAAAGGACAATACTGCAGCATAGTCAACCAACTGGACTTATGCTTGGGGTACAGAATCTTGGTGTTGCCTGGATAGTGGTTTAACACTTAAACATGAGGTGATCAGCCAATCAAATCTTCATTCTTTCATCTGAGGAACTTATCTTTTATTAAAGTGGCGCCACAAGGGATCAGCAAAACAAGAAAAAGGAGATTTATAGTAAGACTTACCATTGTTAAATCTCTTTCTGCGAAGTACACTGGTTTCCACAGGGAATAACATCAGGGGTGTAGAGGTGGATCTTGATCCAAGGCACCAACAGGCTAAAGCTTTGACTGTTCCCAGGATGCACTGCACCACCTCCTCTATAGCCCCGCCTCCAGGCACTGGAGCTCAGTTTGGTTACCCAGTCCAATGCAGTAGCAGGTAAGAGAGAAGGCAGATGTTAGTCACATAGACCCACATTTTCACGACAGGAGAAGGGACTAGCAGCTAATGCCATAAAAACCCAAAGAAGCTAAGTGCATCAGGGTGGACGCCCTGTGGAAACCAGTGTACCTTGCAGAAAGTTTTAACAATGGTAAGTTTTATCATAAATATCCTTTTCTGCAGCGGGGTACACTGGTATTCCACAGGGAACAACATTAGGGATGTCCTAAAGCAGTTCCTCATGGGAGGGGACGCACCATAGCGGGCACAAAAACCCGGCGTCCAAAGAAAGCATCCTGGGAGGCGGAAGTATCAAAGGCATATAACCTGATGAACGTGTTCACTGAGGACCACGTAGCTGCCTTGCACAATTGTTCAGCAGACGCGCCACGGCGGGCTGCCCAAGATGGTCCAACAGACCGAGTAGAATGGGCCTTGATAGCAGCAGGAGCTGGGAGTCCAACCTGCACATAATCTTGTGCAATCACCATTCTAATCCATATGGCCAAGGTTTGCTTGTTCACAGGCCAGGCATGTTTGTGAAAACCAAAAAGTGAATCTGATCTGATAGAGGCAGAGATAGATAGATAGATAGATAGATAGATAGATAGATAGATAGATAGATAGATAGATAGATAGATAGATATCCCATACCACATCCAAAGACCGCTCTTTGGAGGAGGACAAACCAGGAGAGATAAAGGCCGGAACTACAATCTCTTGGTTAAAGGTGGAAAGATGACACCAACTTAGGTAGATAACAAGGGCGAGTTCGAAGAACTGCCCGGTCACATTGAAAAAAAAAAATCAGAAAGGGTGAACGACAGGACAAAGCGCCTAAGTCTGACATCCTTCTAGCAGAGGCCATAGCCAACAGAAAAATGACCTTAAGCGTAAGTAATTTAAGGTCCACAGACTCAAGAGGTTCAAACGGAGACTCTTGAAGGGCATTAAGAACAACAGACAGATCCCATGGAGTCACAGGAGGGACATAGGGAGGCTGAATCCGTAGTACACCCTGAGTGAATGTATGAAATGTCAGGAATAGATACAATTTATCGCTGAAACCACACCGACAAGGCAGAAATGTGAACCTTGAGGGAGGCCAGGTGAAGTCCTAAATCCAGGCCTTGTTGCAAAAAAAGCCAGAAGTGTGGAAGTACTAAACTTGTATGCATCGTAATTCTTAGCAGCACACCAGGTGAAGTAAGAATTCCAGACCCTATAATAAATCCGTGCAGAAGCCGGTTTGCGGGCCTTCAACATAGTATGAATAATAACTATTCAATAACTTGAATAGTTTGAATAACCACCTCCTTTGGCCCTCAGGAGTGAAGTTTCAAGAGCCACACCGTCGAAGCCAGTCTTGCCAGGTCCTGATAAACACAAGGGACCTGAACGAGGAGGTCTGGGCGTTGAGGAAGTAGAAGAGGACGCTCAGTCGAGAGACCCTGCAGGTCGGAGGACCAATGCCGTCTGGGACACGCTGAAGTGACTAGAAGTAGTATTCCTCTTTCTTGCTTGAACTTCCGTAGTACCCTGGGCAGGAGTGACACTGGAGGGAACACGTATGGCAGCCGAAAGTTCCATGGAATTGCCAGTGCATCCACGAAAGCTGCTTCAGGATCCCTTGTCCTTGCTCCGAAAACCGGAACCATGTGATTGTGTCAAGATGCCATCAGGTCTACATCTGGTAGACCCCACTTGTCCACAAGGAGTTGGAAGACCTCTGGATGAAGACTCCACTCCCCGACGTGTACGTCCTGAAGACTGAGGAAGTCCATTCCGGGGGTCCTAAACTGGGAAGCGGACACTGCCGATATTGCTGGCAGATGGCGTTCCGCCCATCGAAGAATTTGACGCTTCCATCATTGCCATGCGGCTTCGAGTGCCGCCTTGATGATTTATGTACGCCACCGTGGTGGCGTTGCCCGATTGTACTTGAACAGGCCTGTTCTGTACAAAAGGCAGGGCCAGTGTCAACATGTTGAACACTGGCCCTCATTCCGAGTTGTTCGCTCGCTAGCCGCTTTTCGCAGCAATGCACACGCTAAGTTGCCGCCCTCTGGGAGTGAATCTTAGCTTAGCTGAATTGCGAACGATGTATTCGCAATATTGTGAAATGATTTTACTTTGCAGTTTGAGTAGCTCGAGACTTACTCTTCCAGTGCGATCAGTTCAGTGCTGGTCATTCCTGGTTTGACGTCACAAACACACCCAGCGTTCGCCCAGACACTCCCCCGTTTCTCCAGCCACTCCCGCGTTTTTCCAAGAAACGGCAGCGTTTTTTCACACACTCCCATAAAACGGCCAGTTTCCGCCCAGAAACACCCACTTCCTGTCAATCACACAACGATCACCAGAACGAAGAAAAAAACCTTGTAATGCCGCGAGTAAAATACCAAACTTCTTAGCAAATTTACTTGGCGCAGCCGCAGTGCGAACATTGCGCATGCGCAGTTTGCGGAAAATCGCTGCGATGCGATGAAAAATAACGAGCGAACAACTCGGAATGAGGGCCACTGCCCGCAATTCCAGAATGTTTATCGGGAGGAGAGATACCTCCCTGGTCCACCGACCCTGTAGAGAATGTTGCTCCAACACCGCACCCCAACCCCGCAGACTGGGATCCATCGTTAGGAGGACCCAGTTGGAGATCCAGAAGGGACGACCCCTGCTCAATTGTTGGTCCTGTAGCCACCAACTCAGTGACAGATGAACTCCGGAGTCAAGGCGATCATTTGAGACCTGATCCGGTGAGGCAGTCCGCCCATTTGGAAAGGATTAACCTCTGCAGAGGGCGGGAATGAAATGGAGTATACACTACCATGTCGAAAGCCGACACCACGAGGCCTAGTACTTGCATTGCCGAGTGTATCGACACTCTTTGGCGAGAGCGGAAGCATCTGATTCTGTCCTGAAGTTTCAGGACCTGCTCTGGAGACACGAACAAACGTTGGTTGTGTGTGTCCAGTAATTACCCCAGGTGAACCATGCTCTGAGCAGGGACCAGTGAGGATTTCTTCAAGTTCATGAACCACCTGTGGGCTTGTAGGAATTGGACCGTCAGTTCCAGATGACCAGTTCGCCAGGATCAACAAGTCGTCCAGATATGGCAGGATCCTGATATCCTGACTGCGGAAAAAGAGCAGTCATGACCTTGGTAAAGATCAGAGGAGCCGTAGTCAGTCCGAAAGGCAAGGCTTGGAACTGATAATGAAGGTTGCCAATAGAAAACCGTGGATATTGCTGATGCAACATTGCAATAGGTATGTGTAGGTAAACATCCTGTATGTCCAGGAATACCATATAGTCCTTTGGTTCCAAAGCCAGTACAATAGAGCGCAGAGTTTCCACACGGAATTTGGACACCTTCACAAATTTGTTCAAAGATTTGAGTATAGGCCGGGAGGATCCATTCGGCTTCAGAACTAGAAACAGCGTCGAATAGTATCCCCTGCCTCTCCTGTATCCAGGAGGTATTGGACAACCAAATGTCGAGTTTGTGCTTTTAACAGATCCGAAGGGATAACTGTTGAGCAAAACTGACTAGGGGGACGTCTCTTGAAAGAGATTGCGTACCCGTGAGAGACCACTTCCTGCACCCAGACGTCCGAAGTGGTCTTTAACCATACCTGGGCAAACTACAGATGTCGGCCTCCCACCCCGGGGTCCCCCAGGGGAAGGCCCGCGCTTGTCCGGTTTAGAAGCAGGCTGACTGGGCGGCCCAAGAACGTTTAGGTATGGGCTTAAAGGATTTGGAAGTGCGAGCCGGTCTCAGGTACGCCTGACCCTTTGCTTTACCTGGAGGTCAAAAGGAACGAAAAGCAGTACTCTTAGCGTTTGGAGCTGAAGGATTAGTACTTGGGAGACACACAGTCTTGGCCGACGCCAAGTCGGTCACAATCTTGTTCAAATCATCTCCAAATAATATATCTCCCTTAAAAGGGAGCACCTCCAAGGTTTTCTTAGAGTCCAGGTCCACCGACCAGGACCGTAACCACAGAATCCAGCGAGCCAGGATAGACGTAGTAGATGCCTTGGCCTCCATAACAGCTGCATCAGAGGCCGCCTCCTGAATATAGTGGGAGGCTGTGGTAATATATGACAGATATTGTCTGGCAGTGACAGAAAAACTCAGAGGTAGCTCTTCCTCAATTGCTTCAACCCATGCTTCAATGCCTTTTGCAGCCCTAGAGGCCGCCATAGTGGGTCTATGTACAGCACCTGTAAGAGTGTAAATAGACTTCAAGCAACCGTCCACATGCTTATCGGTCGGTTCTTTCAAAGAGGTGACCGTGGTGACAGGCAGAGTAGATGACACCACAAGACAGGCTACATGTGAGAGTCCACCGGTGGCGGGGTTTCCCACTTGTTACTCAACTCCGCAGAGATAAGATAATGAGCTAGCATCTTTTTAGACAGGGAAAATTTCTTTCCTGGAGAAGACCAGGATTCCTGACGTGTGTCAATTAAATGGTCAGAATGTGGTAAGACTAATTTAGTAACCTTCTGACGTTTGAACTTATCAGGTTTCTTAAACGTATCAGTAGGGTCAATCTAAAGAATCAGCTTGATAGCCTCCACTAGGTCAGGATCATCAACCTGTGTTGTAGAATCTTCATCAGAAGCAGCAGTTTCAGCATCTGATGGATCAGTATATTCCCCATCCGAATCAGAAGAATCATCCGAAATATTAGTGGATTGTGAGGAAGAAATGGCCAGCTTAGATGACCCTTTGGTCCCAGTAGGGCGAGGGTTAGGTTTTTGTTTAACCAAGGACTCATATAATTGCTGTAACTGGGTTGACAGAGTATTCGCCCATGGTGGATTAACTACAGGGATAATATGTGGCTGTAATGGCACAGGAAGTCCCACAGGGGGCGTAAGTCGTGTTACAAGCACTAAGCTTGTAACACGACTTACGCCCCCGGTGGGACTTCCTGACTACCAGCATATGTGAAAATGCTGCCCAAGGTGGATCCTGATTTGCCACAGGTGTTGCAGGCTCACTAGGGGGTGCAGAATACCCAGTACCTGAACCCTCAGCAGAAATCTCTCAGGTAAATCCATGCTCCAGCACTGCATGATGCAGGAGCGTCTGCGGATTTCCCGCCCTGTGCAGCAGACATTATTGAGAATGTAGCCTTAGAGCGCATCAGTACAATATAGCCAAACAATACCTGACGAAAAAACCCTAAGATATGTGACTGCAATTGCAGAGCACAAACAATAGGATTTTAATACCTACCGGTAAATCCTTTTCTCATAGTCCGTAGAGGATGCTGGGGACTCCAAAGGACCATGGGGTATAGACGGGATCCACAGGAGACATGGGCACACTATAAGACTTTGAATGGGTGTGAACTGGCTCCTCCCTCTATGCCCCGCCTCCAGACTCCAGTTAGAGAACTGTGCCCAGGGAGACGGACATTTTGAGGAAAGAATTTATGGTTTAAACACGGTGAGTATCATACCAGCTCACACCTCGAACATGCCGCAGAACGTGGCATTCAATAGAACACCAGCCGACGGCATGAAAAATATACAGCAATATGCTGACCGAAAATGTAACACAACCTGTGTGCAAACACGACCAATAATCGCATACCGCATGCCATGGCATGAACTACGTCAGCAACCGACTTGACTGAAAAGAAACACCACATGAGTGTAACCATAACCAATAACTGCAGATACAGTACGCACTGGGACAGGCGCCCAGCATCCTCTATAGACTAAGAGAAAAGGATTTACCGGTAGGTATTAAAAATAAGAATTTACTTACCGATAATTCTATTTCTCGTAGTCCGTAGTGGATGCTGGGAACTCCGTAAGGACCATGGGGAATAGCGGCTCCGCAGGAGACTGGGCACAAAAGTAAAGCTTTAGGACTACCTGGTGTGCACTGGCTCCTCCCCCTATGACCCTCCTCCAAGCCTCAGTTAAGATACTGTGCCCGGACGAGCGTACACAATAAGGAAGGATTTTGAATCCCGGGTAAGACTCATACCAGCCACACCAATCACACCGTACAACTTGTGATCTGAACCCAGTTAACAGCATGATAACAGAGGAGCCTCTGGAAAGATGGCTCACAACAACAATAACCAGATTTAGTTAACAATAACTATGTACAAGTATTGCAGACAATCCGCACTTGGGATGGGCGCCCAGCATCCACTACGGACTACGAGAAATAGAATTATCGGTAAGTAAATTCTTATTTTCTCTGACGTCCTAGTGGATGCTGGGAACTCCGTAAGGACCATGGGGATTACACCAAAGCTCCCAAACGGGCGGGAGAGTGCGGATGACTCTGTAGCACCGAATGAGAGAACTCCAGGTCCTCCTCAGCCAGGGTATCAAATTTGTAGAATTTAGCAAACGTGTTTGCCCCTGACCAAGTAGCTGCTCAGCAAAGTTGTAAAGCCGAGACCCCTCGGGCAGCCGCCCAAGATGAGCCCACCTTCCTTGTGGAATGGGCTTTTACAGATTTTGGCTGTGGCAGGCCTGCCACAGAATGTGCAAGCTGAATTGTACTACAAATCCAACGAGCAATAGTCTGCTTAGAAGCAGGAGCACCCAGCTTGTTGGGTGCATACAGGATAAACAGGGAGTCAGATTTTCTGACTCCAGCCGTCCTGGAAACATATTTTCAGGGCCCTGACAACGTCCAGCAACTTGGAGTCCTCCAAGTCCCTAGTAGCCGCAGGTACCACAATAGGCTGGTTCAGGTGAAACGCTGAAACCACCTTAGGGAGAAATTGTGGACGAGTCCTCAATTCTGCCCTGTCCGTATGAAAAATCAGGTAAGGGCTTTTATAAGATAAAGCCGCCAATTCTGACACGCGCCTGGCCGAAGCCAGGGCCAACAGCATGACCACTTTCCATGTGAGATATTTCAAATCCACAGATTTAAGCGGTTCAAACCAATGTGATTTTAGGAACCCCAAAACTACATTGAGATCCCAAGGTGCCACTGGAGGCACAAAAGGAGGCTGTATATGCAGCACCCCCTTGACAAACGTCTGAACTTCAGGAACTGAAGCCAGTTCTTTCTGGAAGAAAATCGACAGGGCCGAAATCTGAACCTTAATGGATCCTAATTTTAGGCCCATAGACACTCCTGTTTGCAGGAAATGCAGGAATCGACCCAGTTGAAATTCCTCCGTTGGGGCCTTCCTGGCCTCGCACCACGCAACATATTTCCGCCAAATGCGGTGATAATGCTTTGCGGTCACATCCTTCCTGGCTTTGATCAGGGTAGGAATGACTTCTTCCGGAATGCCTTTTTCCTTCAGGATCCAGCGTTCAACCGCCATGCCGTCAAACGCAGCCGCGGTAAGTCTTGGAACAGACAGGGTCCTTGCTGGAGCAGGTCCCTTCTTAGAGGTAGAGGCCACGAGTCCTCTGTGAGCATCTCTTGAAGTTCCGGGTACCAAGTCCTTCTTGGCCAATCCGGAGCCACGAGTATAGTTCTTACTCCTCTCCGTCTTATAGAATTCTCAGTACCTTGGGTATGAGAGGCAGAGGAGGGAAACACATACACTGACTGGTACACCCATAGTGTTACCAGAGCGTCCACAGCTATTGCCTGAGGGTCCCTTGACCTGGCGCAATACCTGTCCAATTTTTTGTTGAGGCGGGACGCCATCATGTCCACCTTTGGTTTTTTCCAACGGTTTACAATCATGTGGAAGACTTCAGGGTGAAGTCCCCACTCTCCCGGGTGGAGGTCGTGCCTGCTGAGGAAGTCTGCTTCCCAGTTGTCCACTCCCGGAATGAACACTGCTGACAGTGCTATCACATGATTTTCCGCCCAGCGAAGAATCCTTGCAGCTTCTGCCATTGCCCTCCTTCTTGTGCCGCCCTGTCTGTTCACGTGGGCGACTGCCGTGATGTTGTCCGACTGGATCAGCACCGGCTGACCTTGAAGCAGAGGTCTTGCTTGGCTTAGGGCATTGTAAATGGCCCTCAGCTCCAGGATATTTATGTGAAGTGATGTCTCCAGGCTTGACCACAAGCCCTGGAAATTTCTTCCCTGTGTGACTGCTCCCCAGCCTCGCAGGCTGGCATCCGTGGTCACCAGGACCCAATCCTGAATGCCGAATCTGCGGCCCTCTAGAAGATGAGCACTCTGCAACCACCACAGGAGAGACACCCTTGTCTTTGGTGACAGGGTTATCCGCTGATGCATCTGAAGATGCGATCCGGACCATTTGTCCAGCAGGTCCCACTGGAAAGTTCTTGCGTGGAATCTGCCGAAAGGGATTGCTTCGTAGGAAGCCACCATTTTTCCCAGGACCCTTGTGCATTGATGCACTGACACTTGGCCTGGTTTTAGGAGGTTTCTGACTAGTTCGGATAACTCCCTGGCTTTCTCCTCCGGGAGAAACACCTTTTTCTTGACTGTGTCCAGGATCATCCCTAGGAATAGAAGACGTGTCGTCGGGATCAGCTGCGATTTTGGAATATTGAGAATCCAACCGTGCTGCCGCAACACTACTTGAGATAGTGCTACCCCGACTACCAATTGTTCCCTGGATCTTGCCCTTATCAGGAGATCGTCCAAGTACGGGATAACTAAAACTCCCTTCCTTCGAAGGAGTATCATCATTTCGGCCATTACCTTGGTAGAGACCCGGGGTGCCGTGGACAAACCAAACGGCAGCGTCTGAAACTGATAGTGACAGTTCTGTACCACAAACCTGAGGTATCCTTGGTGAGAAGGGTAAATTGGGACATGGAGGTAAGCCTCCTTGATGTCCAAAGACACCATATAATCCCCTTCTTCCAAGTTCGCAATCACCGCTCTGAGTGACTCCATCTTGAATTTGAACCTGTGTATGTAAGTGTTCAAGGATTTCAGATTTAAAATAGGTCTCACCGAGCCGTCCGGCTTCGGTACCACAAACAGCGTGGAATAATACCCCTGTCCCTGTTGCAGGAGGGGTATCTTGATTATCACCTGCTGGGAATACAGCTTGTGAATGGCTTCCAATACCGCCTCCCTGTCGGAGGGAGACGTCGGTAAAGCAGACTTTAGGGGAGTGCCTGAGTCCGCTTGTAAAGCCCCAGCGTCATGCTGAGGACTTGGCAGAAAACGGGAGAGGGCTTCTGTTCCTGGGAACTGGCTGTTTGCTGCAGCCTTTTTCCTCTCCCTCTGCCACGGGGTAGAAATGAGGAGCCTTTTGCCCGCTTGCCCTTATGGGGCCGAAAGGACTGCGCCTGATAATACGGCGTCTTCTTATGTTGAGAGGCTACCTGGGGTAAAAATGTGGATTTCCCAGCAGTTGCCGTGGCCACCAGGTCTGATAGACCTACCCCAAATAAAGATTCTAGTTAACCTCTTGCGCTATTAAATTAAAGGTAACATGACTTGAGAACACTTAATTAATGATTGAAATAAATTTAATATCCGTAAAATAAATTATAAACAATAAACATAAAAATAAATAGTTATGTATGCGCATACACATAAAAAGATAAATACTATACTTTACTAATTAAGCATAAGAGGTGGATCATATAATTAATTGTGACCATATATGACTAATCAATATTCATACGTTGACAGTGTCCTTTATTTGGTATTTTCAACATGAAGCAGTCCCATTAGTTATGCTCATAGAAATGAGATTAGGTGTGTACCAAGTAGGTAAATCGAACCACTATATCAGTTGTAAATGGTCCTTTTATACATGGAGAAATCTCCAAACAGCACGGAGAAGATAAATGTCACCTGGGGTTTGGTGCACAGCAAGCACCTATGTAGAACTCCCGGTTATCACTGTCCGTGAATGGTGTACTCCGTCTTCTGCTGTGTCAGGTCATCACACACACCTTACTTCGCATTAGGGGATGGAGGTTGTATCCGGCTCCCGGAGCTTTGCGCACTGCAGGCGCTGGTAAGATGATTCTGCTCCCGTCCTCAAGCCGCCGCATATAGCGCGTCCTCCCGTCTCCCGCTTATCGGTCTCAGGCAGTGTTGTATATCAATAAGACCTACTGTCAAACGTCCGTTAGGTCACACAGAGAAGGAGCCCTGTGTGACCTAACGGACGTTTGACAGTAGGTCTTATTGATATACAACACTGCCTGAGACCGATAAGCGGGAGACGGGAGGACGCGCTATATGCGGCGGCTTGAGGACGGGAGCAGAATCATCTTACCAGCGCCTGCAGTGCGCAAAGCTCCGGGAGCCGGATACAACCTCCATCCCCTAATGCGAAGTAAGGTGTGTGTGATGACCTGACACAGCAGAAGACGGAGTACACCATTCACGGACAGTGATAACCGGGAGTTCTACATAGGTGCTTGCTGTGCACCAAACCCCAGGTGACATTTATCTTCTCCGTGCTGTTTGGAGATTTCTCCATGTATAAAAGGACCATTTACAACTGATATAGTGGTTCGATTTACCTACTTGGTACACACCTAATCTCATTTCTATGAGCATAACTAATGGGACTGCTTCATGTTGAAAATACCAAATAAAGGACACTGTCAACGTATGAATATTGATTAGTCATATATGGTCACAATTAATTATATGATCCACCTCTTATGCTTAATTAGTAAAGTATAGTATTTATCTTTTTATGTGTATGCGCATACATAACTATTTATTTTTATGTTTATTGTTTATAATTTATTTTACGGATATTAAATTTATTTCAATCATTAATTAAGTGTTCTCAAGTCATGTTACCTTTAATTTAATAGCGCAAGAGGTTAACTAGAATCTTTTTTGCTACACCTGGTTTTAATCAGGTGTGATTACGTTGGCCACTTCCACAGGCCATTTTACCTTGTTTGCGGCTATTTAAATTGTATGAGTTGTAAGAGAATTATTTATTTATTTATACATTATTTATAATTGTTGATAGCGCCTGACATCAGTACTACCCCAAATAAAGCCTCCCCTTTGTAAGGCAATACTTCCATATGCCTTTTGGAATCAGCATCACCTGACCACTGCCTCGTCCATAACCCTCTTCTGGCAGAAATGGACAGCGCACTTACTCTTGATGCCAGTCGGCAAATATCCCTCTGTGCATCACGCATATATAGAAATGCATCTTTCAAATGCTCTATAGTCAGTAATATACTGTCCCTATCTAGGGTATCAATATTGTCAGTCAGGGAATCCGACCAAGCCACCCCAGCACTGCACATCCAGGCTGAGGCGATTGCTGGTCGCAGTATAACACCCGTGTGAGTGTATATACATTTTAGGATATTCTTCTGCTTTCTGTCAGCAGGTTCCTTAAGGGCGGCCGTCTCAGGAGACGGTAGTGCCACCTGTTTTGACAAACGTGTGAGCGCTTTATCCACCTTAGGGGGTGTTTCCCAACGTGCCCTATCCTCTGGCGGGAAGGGGTATGATGCTAATAACCTTTTAGGAATTATCAGTTTTTTATCGGGGGAAACCCACGCTTCATCACACTTCATTTAATTCCTCAGATGCAGGAAAAACTACAGGCAGTTTTTTCTCACCAAACATAATACCCTTTTTAGTGGTACTTGTATTATCAGAAATATGTAAAACATTTTTCATAGCATCAATCATGTAACGTGTGGCCCTACTGGAAGTCACATTCGTCTCTTCATCGTCGACACTGGAGTCAGTATCCGTGTCGGCGTCTGTATCTGCCATCTAAGGTAACGGGCGTTTTAGAGCCCCTGATGGCTTTTGAGACGCCTAGACAGGCACGAGCTGAGTAGCCGGCTGTCTCATGTCATCAACCGTCTTTTGCAAAGAGCCGACACTGTCACGTAATTCCTTCCATAAGCTCAGCCACTCAGGTGTCGACTCCCTAGGGGGTGACATCTCCATTACAGGCAATTGCTCCGCCTCCACACCATTTTCCTCCTCATACATGTCGACACAATCGTACCGACACACAGCACACACACAGGGAATGCTCTGATAGAGGACAGGACCCCACTAGCCCTTTGGGGAGACAGAGGGAGAGTATGCCAGCACACACCAGAGCGCTATATATATATATATATATATATTATATATATATATATATATATATATATATATATATATATATATATATATATATATATATATACACACAGGGATAACCTTATAGAAGTGTTTTTCCCCTTATAGCTGCTGTTTTATTTATACTGCGCCTAATTAGTGCCCCCCTCTCTTGTTTTACCCTTTTCTGTAGTGCAGGACTGCAGGGAAGAGTCAGGGAGACGTCCTTCCAGCGAAGCTGTGAGGGAAAATGGCGCCCGTGTGCTGAGGAGATAGGCTCCGCCCCCTTCTCGGCTGACTTTTCTCCCGCTTTTTGCTGTATTCTGGCAGGGGTTAAAATACAGCTCTGGGACCGGACTCCGAGGCTGGGCCTGTGTTCGGTCCCTCTGGAGCTAATGGTGTCCAGTAGCCAAGAAGCCCAAGCTGGCTGCAAGCAGGCAGGTTCGCTTCTTCTCCCCTTAGTCCCTCGATGCAGTGAGCCTGTTGCCAGCAGGTCTCACTGAAAATAAAAAACCTAAAACTAAACTTTTACTAAGAAACTCAGGAGAGCCTCCTAGAATGCACCCTTCTCGGCCGGGCACAAAAATCTAACTGAGGCTTGGAGGAGGGTCATAGGGGGAGGAGCCAGTGCACACCAGGTAGTCCTAAAGCTTTACTTTTGTGCCCAGTCTCCTGCGGAGCCGCTATTCCCCATGGTCCTTACGGAGTTCCCAGCATCCACTAGGACGTCAGAGAAATCCTATTTTCTTATACGTCCTAGAGGATGCTGGGAACTCCAAAAGGACCATGGGGTTTATACCAAAGCTCCAGACGGGGCGGGAGTGCGGATGACTCTGCAGCACCAATTGAGCAAATATGAGGTCCTCATCAGCCAGGGTATCAAACGTGTAGAACTTAGCAAAAGTGTTTGAACCCGACCAAGTAGCTGCTCGGCAAAGTTGAACCGCCGAGACTCCACGGCATCCGCCCAAGAAGAGCCCACCTTCCTGGTAGAATGGGCCTTCACCGACTTCAGTAACGGCAATCCAGCCGTAGAATGAGCCTGCCAAATCGTATCACAGATCCAGCGTGCAACAGTCTGCTTAGAAGCAGGAGCCCCAATTTTGTTGGGAATATACAGGATAAACAGAGCCTCTGTTTCCCCAATCTGAGCCGTTCTGGCGACATAAATATTCAAAACTCTGACTACATTGAGAGACTTCGAATCAGCCAAAGCTTCAGTAGCCCCAGGCACCACAATAGGTTGGTTTATGTGATAGGGCTCATGCGAGACAAGGCCACTAATTCCGACACCCACCTTGCGGACACCAAGGCCAACAGCATGACCACTTTCCAAGTGAGAAATTTTAACTCAACCTTTCGTAAAGGTTCCAACCAGTGTGACATAAGAAACTGCAACACCACGTTAAGGTCCCATGGTGCCACTGGGGGCACAAATGGAGGTTGGATGTGCAGCACCCCTTTCACGAAAGTCCGAACTTCTAGAAGGGTGGCCAATTCTTTTTTAAAGAAAATTGATAAGACCGAAATCTGCACTTTAATGGAGCCCTACGTTAGGCCTGCATCCACCTCTGCTTGCAAAAAATGGAGAAAACGACCCAGCTGAAATTCTTCCGTAGGAGCCTTCTTGGATTCACACCAAGACACATACTTCCTCCAAATACGGTGGTAAAGCTTCGCCGTTACTCTTCTCCGAGCCTGAAGCAATGTGGGAATGACTTCACCGGAAATATCCTTTCGGGCTAGGATATGGCGTTCAACCACCATGCCGTCAAACGCAGCCGCAGTAAGTCTAGATACACGCCCGGTCCTAGCTGTAACAAGTCCTCTCGTAGATGAAGAGGTCAGGGATCTTCTATGAGTAAGTCTTGAAGATCTGGATACCAAGCCCTCCTTGATCAGAACGGAACAATGAGGATCGCCTGAACCTTTGTTCTTCTTATGTTTATCACCTTCGGAAAGAGTGAAAGTGGAGGGAACACAAAGACCGACTGAAACACCCACGGTGTCACGAGGGCGTCCACTGCTATTGCTTGAGTGTCCCTTGACCTGGAACAAGATCCCTGAAGTTTCTTGTTGAGGCGAGACGCCATCATGTCTAATTGAGCAATTCCCCAAAGACTTGTCACTTCTGTAAAAACTTCTTGATGGAGATCGTGTCTGCTGAGGAAGTCTATTTCTCCGTTGTCAACACCCAGACCAAAGACCGCTAATAGAGTGTTTACATGCCTTTCCGCCCAGCGGAAAACTTTTGCGGCCTCTGCCATTGCCGCTTTGCTCCTCGTTCCGCCCTAGCGGCTTACTTACGCCACTGCTGTTGAGTCGTCCGACAGAATTAAGACGGGCAGAACGCGAAGATGTTCCGTTGTAAATAGCTCTTAATTCAAGAATGCTTATTGCAGACAAGCTACCCGGCTTGACCTTTTTCCCCTGGAAAGACTGCTCCCCAGCCTCGGAGACTTGTATCCATGGAGACCAGGAACAAATCCTGGATCTCAAACCTTCGTCCCTCTAGGAGGTGAGAACTGTGAAGCCACCACAGAAGAGATATCCTGGTCCTGGAAAATAGGAATATTTTACGGTGTACGTGCAGGCGAGACCCGGACCACATGTCCAACTGTTCCCGCTAAAACCACTATGGCATTTAACCTGCTCACCGAATGGCCTCACAGGCCGCAACCATCTTCTTCATCAACAAAACGTATTGATGGGTTTACACTGTTGCAAATCTGATCCGACTCTGGATCCTCAGATCTCTTTCCACAGGAAAAAAACAACTGTCAACAGTTCAGTATCTAATCTTATTCCCACCTCCGACCTCTGCGTCGTAGGGAACAGCGATTCTCTGTTGAAGAACTGTCAGAGAGAAACAACAATTTGTACCACTTGTTTCTTGACCTCGCTGTAGCAGGAGAGCGTCCCAGTACAGAATAATAATGGCTCTTACTATTGAAGGAAAACCATCATACTGCCATCACTCCGGTGAATTGGCAATGACAATCCTGAATAGCAAACCCAGGTAAGCTTAATGCGGATGAAACAGCCTTTAAACCCTCTTCTACTATACAGGTTGGAGATCCCTGCCCTGAGAGATTCCATTTCCCGGCTTCTTTCTTCTGGCTCTGTGAGGGGGGTGACGGCGCAGCTCCGGGAACGAGCAGCTAGGCGAACCAAGTGATCAGACCCTCTGGAGCTAATGGTGTCCAGTAGCCTAAGAAGCAGAGCCTTGAAACTCATAGAATTAGGTCTGCTTCTCTCCCCTCAGTCCCACGATGCAGGGAGCCTGTTGCCAGCAGGTCTCCCTGAAAATAATAAACCTAACAAAGTCTTTTCAGAGAAACTCTGGAGAGCTCCCCTAGTGTGTATCCAGTCTCTCTGGGCACAGAGTCTAACTGGAGTCTGGAGGAGGGGCATAGAGGGAGGAGCCAGTTCACACCCATTCAAAGTCTTATAGTGGGCCCATGTCTCCTGCGGATCCCGTCTATACCCCATGGTCCTTTTGGAGTCCCCAGCATCCTCTAGGACGTATGAGAAAGAGGATTTAAGTGGTATGAGGTGACTGAAACACACAGTGAAAAATACAAAAACAGTATATCCTGTGGAACACTATATGGTATGAGACCCTGACGCAAGACCCCCAGGGCACAGAATATAGTGATAACAATATGTGTGATACACAGAATAGAATCCACACAGCAGCTATAGGTGCACACAGTCACAGGTACAATGCAGAAATGATTACATATAAAAATAAAACTGAACTGGACTAGCAATACTACATAGAGATATGTATGTATACAGATATAACAATGCACAGTAACCACTGGATGTATATCACAGAATACTTGTACTAAATATTCATACAGAAGTGCACTTGTTCTTAACGAACGTTGTCTAAACGACATGTAGAATACTTAAGTGTCCTGTAAATGTACAGCGCTGATGGGACAGGCGGCTTTACAGAGGAGACATTGCCCAGCAGTCCCAGGATCAGCGCAGCTCTGTGAAATGGCGCACAAACGCTGACAGGCAGTGAGGGAGGGAGAGAGAGAGAGAGAGAGAGAGAGAGATGCAGCTCCAGGGTGGGAACACCTGCTTTAGATGGCACCTGGAGCTGGATGAGGGGCTACAGGTCAGCACCTTATCCCCTCTGCTGGACTTCACCACCGGGTACTATGGAGCCTATAATAAACACATTTTTAGTAAATCCGACCTGTGCTCCCTGCCCTTGTGGATATAGTGGGGTCCCTGCACGGCCACAGTGTCAACGCCAGTGGCGCGGTCCGTCTCCTGGGGCCGCGACCAGATCACAATTTTGGCGGGTCCCACCTGGGGGACCCTCTTAACTCCTCCCTGAAGTGCGGTCACACGATCCAGGAGAGCAGCAGCGGTGATGTGTGCCTGATGACCGGAGCGCCTCTGCTGCAAGTACCCAGCGTGCGGGAGTATGCAGCGCCGCTGGGGGAGGTTATGGAGCCGCAGCACAGTCGAGCTTTCAGCTTTATGGCTCCAACTCTATGGAACTCGCTGCAATGCAAAGTTTGAGAAACCTTTAAAATACAGACTCAAGACTTACCCGTTTGCTCACGTATTTCACCAATGCCCCTTTAGTCCCTAAAAATTACAACACAAATGCTTAGTGCTGCTTATTTTGTGCTGTAAATTGAAATGTAAAGCACTATTGGGACTATAAAAAGTGCTTCTATGAAGTGCTATATAACCATCATTACTATTAAATGTTTCCTCTGCCGGGGATGGAATGCAGATATTGTGGACCATACTCTGAAATCTATCAGTGTATATCCACAATGCATGCTGGGTATCAAGTGGTCAGATAAAGCGCAGCGATGTTGATCGCATATGTACTAACATATGCGATCAATATCGCGAGACGGTGACAGGGGCCCTCCGCAATACCTGTCAGGTGGTCTGCGGAGGGGTCTCCGTCACCTCCCAATGGTCCCCACACTGGCTAGACGCCGGGAAGCAGCAGCAGGCTGCCCCCGGTGCCGCCGCCTCCTCCCCCTGTAGCCGGAAGGACGTCCGGCTGTGTTGCTAGGGGAGGAGACTACCTTCCGGGTCCAGGGCAGCCTGGAGGAAGGTATGCCGTGGGGGTTGGCGTATGCGGCGGTGTCGGTGGGTTGCGGCAGTCGGCGATAAGAAGTCCATAGGCTTCTATAGGGTATCGCCATCCAGAGATGGCGATACCCTGGACGGCAAAAATGCGGTGATAGGGTGTTAGTAAATTTGAAAATGCGGTAAAACCCCCGTTTTTGCTTTAGTACATCCCGCCCAAAATGTGCATCAGACAATTTATCGGTCATTGTAAGCCAAGTTCAACTAATAAGTCCAGACTGTCCATCTGCACAGAGGGGGTCATTCCGAGTTGATCGCTTGCTAGCTATTTTTTTGCAGAGCTGCGATCAGTCGCCGCCTATGGGGGAGTGTATTTTCGCTTTGCAAGTGTGCGAACGCCTGTGCAGCCGAGCGGTACAAAAACAGTATGTGCAGTTTCTGAATAGGTCTGAACTTAGCCGCTGCGATCACGTCAGCCTGTCCGGTCCCGGAATTGACGTCAGACACTCGCCCTGCAAACGCTCGGACACGCTTTTTTCCAACCACTCCCTGAAAATGGTCAGTTGACACCCATAAACACCTTCTTCCTGTCAATCTTTTTGCGATCGGCTGTGCGAATGCATTCTTTGTTAAATCCATCGCCCAGCACCGATCCGCTTTGTACCCGTACGACGTGCCTGCACATTGCGGAGCATGCGCATTTTTGCCGAGTTTGGACCTGATCGCAGCGCTGCAAAAAATAACTAGCGTGCGATCAGGTCGGAATGACCCCCAAAGTAAAAAACAACAAAAAAGCTGTAGAGGCCAAACTTCTCAAATGACACATCAAACAGAAAGGAAGCCGATATGGAAAACTAGAGACTACATCAGTTACACACATTTCCATCAAACTAAGCATTTTAAAATAGCCCAAATGGAAAAAAAAAGGAACCTCACACAATGGGTTTTATTCTCCTTGAAATTAAACTGTTTAACATTACAGTTTATATCAAATAAAAACTCTACACTGTATATGCGTATTATCTGTTTATTGTATGTGCATGGATATAGCAACATCTCTATACAGTACAGTATGTGCATAGATATTGCATATGCATAGGTGAACAGCTTATATCTATACTGTAGGAGCATGGTCCCTATACTGTATGTACATGTTCTCTCTATACTGTACATGGGTACAGCAGCAGCTCTCTCTACTGTATGCACATTTCCTCTGCATATTGTATGTGAAGAACAGCAGCGTCACTGTGTATGGGAGCCCCGTGGACATCTATTGGGAATAGTAACCTGTGGCGAGCCCACACGAGTACAAGTTTTAATGTTCTGAAGCAGTTTAAAGATGTTCTGAAGCAGTTTAGTTAAGCTAACCCAAGGGAGTCCCATGTTCTGAACTTGAACCCTGTATATGCATAGGTACATAAGCATTCTGTAAGTACAGCAGTTTCTCTCTATATACTGTACAGCAGCATATCAGTATACTGTATGTACATGACTACAGCAGTGTCACTGTATATACATGTTCTCTGTATACTGTATGTGCATGGATACAGCAGCACAGAGAGCCGGAGATTTCCCGGAACAGCCAGAGAGATGTCACGTCTCGCAGTACAGTAGCTGTGACAGGAGGTGTCATACTAGGCCCGGGAATGACACCCACAGTACACGCCTATAACGGAGACATAAATATGATCTGAGAACACAATCAGCCCAGCACAAGGTCAGGCTATGTAATAAATAGGAAGAACCATTCTAACAGAACCAAAGGGGCAGCCGGTCCGGCATCCCGCATATTACTGGATCGCTGCCCCCCACGTGTAGCCGCCGGGCACACGTCCCTCACGCACCGCATTACCCAGCCGCACTATCAGACTCCCCATAACCAGCACAGCTAGCGACACAGAACATGCGGCCCTGCACTCACCTGGCAGCGGCACACAATGTCCGCATCCTGAGCCAGCAGGTCCACCACTTTGCCCTTCCCCTCATCGCCCCACTGTGCGCCGAGCACCACGGTCACTCTGCTGCCCACAAGCACGGGATGAGCGGCGGATGCGGAGCTCTCTCCGTTAGACATTACGGCTGGCAGCGCAGACATGTCCCCCGGAGACTCCTGTACAGAGCGGTGACGGCGGGCTCAGGAGGCGGCAAATGTACTCAAAAGTTAAAGGCACTGAGCGCCGCCCGCTGCTGCTTCCGTAACTTACACACAGGGAGGGGAGGGAGATTGTAACCCCTTGTACGCCCCTTCCTCATCGGGGCTCATGTTCGGTTTTACTCAGCGCCACCTGCTGGTATCTCAGGGACAGATTCCACGATCACGAAGTGCGGAGGGTGCTTCACTATGGGGGTAATTCCAAGTTGATCGCAGCAGGAAATTTTTTAGCAGTTGGGCAAAACCATGGCCCTCATTCCGAGTTGATCGCTCGCAAGGCGAATTTAGCAGAGTTGCTCACGCTAAGCCTACGCCTACTGGGAGTGTATCTTAGCTTCTTAAAATTGCGACCGATGTATTCGCAATATTGCGATTACAAACTACTTAGCAGTTTCAGAGTAGCTTCAGACTTACTCGGCATCTGCGATCAGTTCAGTGCTTGTCGTTCCTGGTTTGACGTCATAAACACACCCAGCGTTCGCCCAGACACTCCTCCGTTTCTCCGGCCACTCCTGCGTTTTTTCCGGAAACGGTAGCGTTTTTATCCACACGCCCCGAAAACGCCGTGTTTCCGCCCAGTAACACCCATTTCCTGTCAATCACACTACGATCGCCGGAGCGAAGAAAAAGCCGTGAGTAAAAATACTATCTTCATTGTAAAATTACTTGGCGCAGTCGCAGTGCGATTATTGCGCATGCGTACTAAGCGGAATTTCACTGCGATGCGATGAAAATTACCGAGCGAACGACTCGGAATGAGGGCCCATGTGCACTGCAGGGGAGGCAGATATAACATGTGCAGAGAGAGTTAGATTTGGGTGGGTTATTTTGTTTCTGTGCAGGGTAAATACTGACTGCTTTATTTTTACACTGCAATTTAGATTGCAGATTGAACTCACCACACCCAAATCTAAATCTAAATCATGTTATATCTGCCTCCCCTGCAGTGCACATGGTTTTGCCCAACTGCTAACAAATTTCCTGCTGCGATCAACTTGGAATTACCCCCTATATGTAATGATGACCATCAAGGGGAATCAACAGAACCCTATTGACAGAGCCGGATTTAGGGGTCAGGCAGCCCCTAGGCACAATGATATTGGCCGCCCCCCCCTTCCCCCAGCACAATGAAATTAGTTGCCCTCACCCTTAAATACTAACTGCCTTTTCTCCTGACCCGATTGTCCATCCACTGCTGCTCTGATGCGCGGGGGGACGGGACACAGGGACTGCAGTGCCACTCCTCTGTTGCAGGAGTGGGAGAGACTGTGCCGCTGCTCCAATGCAAGAGGGGGGGACTACCTTGCCGCCCCCAGCAGGTGCTGTGCCGCCCGTAGGCAGTGTCGTAACTAGGCATTTTAGCACTGTGTGCAAGAAACGGCATTGGCGCCCCCCCCATTCATACTACGGTGCACAGTAGTCTCCATTATTCAAATTATGCTACACAGTAGCGCCACTACACCAGGTAGAGTCCCCTTTTTCACATTACGGCAGACAGCGTCCCCTTTTTCTCTGACGTCCTAGTGGATGCTGGGAACTCCGTAAGGACCATGGGGAATAGCGGCTCCGCAGGAGACTGGGCACAGCTAAAGAAAGCTTTAGGACTACCTGGTGTGCACTGGCTCCTCCCACTATGACCCTCCTCCAGACCTCAGTTAGAATCCTGTGCCCGGCTGAGCTGGATGCACACTAGGGGCTCTCCTGAGCTCCTAGAGAGAAAGTATATTTTAGGTTTTTTATTTTACAGTGAGATCTGCTGGCAACAGACTCACTGCAGCGAGGGACTAAGGGGAGAAGAAGCGAACCTACCTAACTGGTGGTAGCTTGGGCTTCTTAGGCTACTGGACACCATTAGCTCCAGAGGGATCGACCGCATGGAACCGGCCATTGATGTTCGGTCCCGGAGCCGCGCCGCCGGCCCCGTTACAGAGCCAGAAGCAAGAAGTGTTCCGGAAAATCGGCGGCAGAAGACTTCAGTCTTCACCAAGGTAGCGCACAGCACTGCAGCTGTGCGCCATTGCTCCTCATGCACACCTCACACTCCGGTCACTGATGGGTGCAGGGCGCTGGGTGGGGGCGCCCTGAGCAGCAATATATACACCTTGCCTGGCAAAATCATCACAATATATAGCCCCAGAGGCTATATATGTGATAAATACCCCTGCCAGAATCCATAAAAAAGCGGGAGAAAAGTCTGCGAAAAGGGCGGAGCTATCTCCCTCAGCACACTGGCGCCATTTTCTCTTCACAGTGCAGCTGGAAGACAGCTCCCCAGGCTCTCACCTGTAGTTTTCAGGCTCAGAGGGTTAAAAAGAGAGGGGGGGCACTAAATTTAGGCGCAATATTGTTTATACAAGCAGCTATTGGGGAAAATTCACTCAGTTATAGTGTTAATCCCTACATTATATAGCGCTCTGGTGTGTGCTGGCATACTCTCTCTTTGTCTCCCCAAAGGGCTTTGTGGGGTCCTGTCCTCAGTCAGAGCATTCCCTGTGTGTGTGCGGTGTGTCGGTACGGCTGTGTCGACATGTTTGATGAAGAGGCTTATGTGGAGGCGGAGCAGATGCCGATAAATGTGATGTCGCCCCCTGTGGGGCCGACACCAGAGTGGATGGATAGGTGGAAGGTATTAACCGACAGTGTCAACTCCTTACATAAAAGGCTGGATGACGTAACAGCTGTGGGACAACCGGCTTCTCAGCCCGCGCCTGCCCAGGCGTCTCAAAGGCCATCAGGGGCTCAAAAACGCCCGCTCCCTCAGATGGCAGACACAGATGTCGACACGGAGTCTGACTCGAGTGTCGACAAGGTTGAGACATATACACAATCCACTAGGAACATCCGTTGCATGATCCCGGCAATAAAAAATGTGTAACACATTTCTGACATTAACCCAAGTACCACTATAAAAGGGTTTTATGTTTGAGGAGAAAAAGCAGGCAGTGTTTTGTTCCCCCATCTGATGAGTGAATGAAGTGTGTGAAAAAGCGTGGGTTCCCCCGATAAGAAACTGGTAATTTCTAAAAAGTTACGGATGGCGTACCCTTTCCCGCCAGAGGATAGGTTACGCTGGGAGATATCCCCTAGGGTGGATAAGGCGCTCACACGTTTGTCAAAAAAGGTGGCACTGCCGTCTTAGGATATGGCCACTTTGAAGGTACCTGTTGATAAAAAGCAGGAGGCTATCCTGAAGTCTGTATTTACACACTCAGGTACTAGACTGAAACCTGCAATTGCCTCAGCATGGATAGTGCTGCTGCAGCGTGGTCTGTGACCCTGTCAGACAGGGATACTATTTTGCTAACAAAAGAGCATATTAAAGACGTCGTCTTATATATGAGGGATGCACAGAGGCATCCAGAATTAATGCAATGTCCATTCTGCCAGGAGGGTATTAGAGACCCGGCACTGGACAGGTGATGCTGACTTTAAAAGGCACATAGAGATTCTGCCTTATAAGGGTGAGGAATTGTTTGGGGATGGTCTCTGGGACCTCGTATCCACAGCAACAGCTGGGAAGAAATTTTTTTACCTCAGGTTTCCTCACACCCTAAGAAAGCACTGTATTATCAGGTACAGTCCTTTCGGCTTCAGAAAAGCAAGCGGATCAAAGGCGCTTCCTTTCTACACAGAGACAAGGGAAGAGGGAAAAAGCTGCACCAGTCAGCCAGTTCCCTGAATCAAAATTCTTCCCCCGCTTCCTCTGAGTCCACCGCATGACGCGGGGGCTCCACAGGTGTAGCCAGGTACGGTGGGGGGCCGCCTCAAAAATTTCAGCGATCAGTGGGCTTGCTCACAGGTGGATCCCTGGGTCCTTCAAGTAGTATCTCAGGGGTACAAGCTGGAATTCGAGACGTCTCCCCCCCCGCCGTTTCCTCAAATCTGCCCTGCCGACAACTCCCTCAGACAGGGAGGCTGTGCTAGAGGCAATTCACAAGCTGTATTCCCAGCAGGTGATAGTCAAGGTGCCCCTACTTCAACAAGGACGGGGTTACTATTCCACAATGTTTGTGGTACCGAAACCGGACGGTTCGGTGAGACCCATTTTAAATTTGAAATCCTTGAACACATACATAAAAAAATTCAAGTTCAAGATGGAATCGCTCAGGGCGGTTATTGCAAGCCTGGACGAGGGGGATTACATGATATCCCTGGACATCAAGGATGCTTACCTGCATGTCCCCATTTACCATCCTCACCAGGAGTACCTCAGATTTGTGGTACAGGATTGCCATTACCAATTCCAGACGCTGCCGTTTGGACTGTCCATGGCACCGAGGGTGTTTACCAAGGTAATGGCAGAAATGATGATACTCCTTCGAAAAAAGGGAGTCTTAATTATCCCGTACTTGGACGATCTCATTATAAAGGCGAGGTCCAAGGAGCAGTTGTTGGTCGGGGTAGCACTTTCTCGGGAAGTGCTACAACAGCACGGATGGTTTCTAAACATTCCAAAGTCACAGCTGGTTCCTACCACACGCCTACTGTTCCTGGGGATGGTTCTGGACACGGAACAGAAAAAAGTGTTTCTCCCGCAGGAGAAAGCCAAGGAGCTGTCATCTCTAGTCAGAGACCTCCTGAAACCAAAACAGGTATCGGTGCATCACTGCACACGAGTCCTGGAAAAAATGGTAGCTTCCTACGAAGCAATTCCATTCGGCAGGTTCCATGCAAGAACTTTTCAGTGGGACCTCTTGGACAAGTGGTGGGGATCGCATCTTCAGATGCATCGGCTGATAACCCTGTCTCCAAGGACCAGGGTATCTCTACTGTGGTGGCTGCAGAGTGCTCATCTTCAAGAGGGCCGCAGATTCGGCATACAGGACTGGGTCCTGGTGACCACGGATGCCAGCCTTCGAGGCTGGGGGGCAGTCACACAGGGAAGAAATTTCCAAGGACTTTGGTCAAGTCAGGAGTCGTCCCTACACATAAATATTCTGGAACTGAGGGCCATTTACAATGCCCTAAGTCAGGCAAGGCCCCTGCTTCAAAACCAGCCAGTACTGATCCAATCAGACAACATCACGGCAGTCGCCCATGTAAACCGACAGGGCGGCACAAGAAGCAGGATGGCGATGGCAGAAGCCACAAGGATTCTCCGATGGGCGGAAAATCACGTGTTAGCACTGTCAGCAGTGTTCATTCCGGGTGTGGACAACTGGGAAGCAGACTTCCTCAGCACGACCTACACCCGGGAGAGTGGGGACTTCATCCAGAAGTCTTCCAACTGATTGTAAACCGTTGGGAAAGGCCACAGGTGGACATGCTGGCGTCCCGTCTAAACAAAAAGCTAGAAAGATATTGCGCCAGGTCGAGAGACCCTCAGGCAATAGCTGTGGACGCTCTAGTGACACCGTGGGTGTACCAGTCGGTTTATGTGTTCCCTCCTCTTCCTCTCATACCCAGGGTATTGAGGATAATAAGGAGAAGAGGAGTAAGAACTATACTCATTGTTCCGGATTGGCCAAGAAGAACTTGGTACCCGGAGCTTCAAGAAATGTTATCAGAGGACCCATGGCCTCTACCGCTCAGACAGGACCTGCTGCAGCATGGGCCCTGTCTGTTCCAAGACTTACCGCGGCTGAGTTTGACGGCATGGCGGTTGAACGCCGGATCCTGAAGGAAAAGGGCATTCCGGAGGAAGTCATTCCTACGCTGATTAAAGCTAGGAAAGAAGTAACCGCAAACCATTATCACCGCATTGGGCGAAAATATGTTGCGTGGTGTGAGGCCAGGAAGGCCCCAACAGAAGAATTTCAGCTGGGTCGATTTCTGCGCTTCCTACAGTCAGGAGTGACTATGGGCCTAAAATTGGGTTCCATTAAGGTCCAGATTTCGGCTCTGTCGATTTTCTTCCAGAAAAAACTGGCTTCACTGCCTGAAGTTCAGACATTGTCAAGGGAGTCCTGCATAGTCAGCCTCCTTTTGTGCCTCCAGTGGCACCTTGGGATCTCAACGTGGTGTTGAGTTTCCTAAAATCACATTGGTTTGAGCCACTTAAAACCGTGGATTTAAAATATCTCACGTGGAAAGTTGTCATGTTATTGGCCTTGGCTTCGGCCAGGCGTGTGTCAGAATTGGCGGCTTTCTCGTGTAAAAGCCCTTATCTGATTTTCCATATGGATAGGGCAGAATTGAGGACTCGTCCCCAGTTTCTCCCTAAGGTGGTATCAGCTTTTCACTTGAACCAACCTATTGTGGTGCCTGCGGCTACTAGGGACTTGCAGAATTCCAAGTTACTGGATGTAGTCAGGGCCTTGGAAATTTATGTTTCCAGGACGGCTGGAGTCAGGAAAACTGACTCGCTATTTATCCTGTATGCACCCAGCAAGCTGGGTGCTCCTGCTTCTAAGCAGACTATGGCTCGCTGGATTTGTAGCACAATTCAGCTTGCGCATTCTGCGGCTGGACTGCCGCATCCTAAATCTGTAAAAGCCCATTCCACAAGGAAGGTGGGCTCTTCTTGGGCGGCTGCCCGAGGGGTCTCGGCTTTACAACTTTGCCGAGCTGCTACTTGGTCAGGGTCAAACACGTTTGCAAAATTCTACAAAATTGATACCCTGGCTGAGGAGGACCTTGAGTTCTCTCATTCGGTGCTGCAGAGTCATCCGCACTCTCCCGCCCGTTTGGGAGCTTTGGTATAATCCCCATGGTCCTTACGGAGTTCCCAGCATCCACTAGGACGTCAGAGAAAATAAGATTTTACTCACCGGTAAATCTATTTCTCGTAGTCCGTAGTGGATGCTGGGCGCCCATCCCAAGTGCGGATTGTCTGCAATAGTTGTATATAGTTATTGCCTAACTAAAGGGTTATTGTTGAGCCATCTGTTGAGAGGCTCAGTTATATTTCATACTGTTAACTGGGTATAGTATCACGAGTTATACGGTGTGATTGGTGTGGCTGGTATGAGTCTTACCCGGGATTCAAAATCCTTCCTTATTGTGTCAGCTCTTCCGGGCACAGTATCCTAACTGAGGTCTGGAGGAGGGTCATAGTGGGAGGAGCCAGTGCACACCAGGTAGTCCTAAAGCTTTCTTTAGTTGTGCCCAGTCTCCTGCGGAGCTGCTATTCCCCATGGTCCCTACGGAGTTCCCAGCATCCACTACGGACTACGAGAAATAGATTTACCGGTGAGTAAAATCTTATTTTACACATTACGGCAGACAGAGTCCCCTTTTTACACATTATGGCAGACAGCGTCCCTCCCCCAGTCTCTATGGCTGGGAGCAGGGGGACTTCATATCTCCTACTTGAATTCAATGGGGAATAATGAGTGGAAATCATTGCTACATGTCGCCAGTGCCCCAGCATGCCAGGGGCATCAGTCAGAGAGCCCCGGGGGCAGCAGCACAGCACACATGGCACTATCACACAGGGGAAGGGTCATTTGTACTGCATCAACTGGCAGTAACCCTACATCGCAGCCATGTCCTGCATTGGGAGGCCAGGTAGCAGCACCGGCAGCATATCCACCGCTCTATTACTAGCAGCATACCATACCTGGCTCTTCCGCGGCTGCAGCTCCCCAAGCCCCGTCAGACGCCGAACGCTGTGTGGGTGCGCATGATGACGTCACGCCCGGCGCAGCGGAGGGGAGAAAGGATTGCTGAAGAGGATAATCAGCCTCCTCCCCCAAGATCAGCTGCCGCCGGGTGACACAGTCCTCGTCCTCTGGAGTCCACTGGTGAGTGGAGCAGCCCAATCTGGGGTGGGGGAGGTGTATAGCACGGCACCTGTTAGACCATACCGTGCTCCTCGGGCAACGCTGCAGCTAAATAGTGGCGATGGTGACCGGTACTGTGGTGTGTCCCGGCGGGTGCATGCAGAGATTTTTCCACCTCACAGCGCATTGCGCTGTGTGCAATGCCCCTCTCGCCCACACCTAGTTACGGCTCTGCCCGTAGGCACGTGCCTAGTGAGAAATCCAGCACTGCCTATTGAAGGGCCTAATGTGAAAAATGTGCACTGCATGTGGGGCCAGGGACGTGCGGTGAGCTAAATGGCTCAGAAGCCACTGGCTAGCACCAGAGCCAGATTTACATGCAATATATTAGTCAAAGGGTACATCTGGGCATTATACACAGATGCAGCAGTATAAACTCCTGGAAATTTGGTGCGCTTTGATCAGAGATGTGCGAAAAGGTTAGGCTGTGCCTCACCTGCCATAGGCTTTTTACTCCAGAGTTTTGGCTATAAAAATGATTAGAATAATGCAAAGAAGATATTTCAAACAAATTATTTGTATTTTTCACATACTTTATACAGTCAAAATTCTGGCACAAACGTTAGTATGACAGGAAAGGCTCTGCCTCACCTGCCTCACCCCACCGCACGTCACTGGTGTGTACACTATCACTAACAGCCCCAATGTCTTCCTAAATACTTAAATGTTCAATAATGTATACATTATTAAGGAAAATAGAAATAGAAAGTAATCCTTATGAATTATGTCCAACAGTGTGGCCAACTGGGCAGATGCTGTCATGATGATGGGCCTATAAGAATAGGAGTGTGAGTCCTGGAGTTATAATCCCATCCGTCCCATTGTTAATAAGGATCTGGGAATCAATGTGGTCATTGGGAGGTACAGTATCAAAATATACTTTACAGTGTGAATCCTTCATACAGGCATTACAGTAAATTGGACACATCTCAGCAATTCACAGGAGGCCAAATTGAAATAGTGATTATTGTTTGCATGAAAATTAAATAGTTCCCTATTTAATAAGACATCAAAGAGAGTCTTATAATGAGAAGTAGAAAATTCCAGATGTACGGGGCACCACGGGCAAAATCTTGGAGGCAGGAATGGGAATTAGTAAATCAGTTGATAGGAAAGATGGCATGAATTTGTGTGGTGAAGAGGACAGGTGGCAGTGTAAAGGGAGATAAGGTAAGATATGTAAATGAATATTGAATATTCGGAAAGGGGTGCCATTATAATGGCTTGGAAGAGAGGGGAAGTAGTTTTAGTATGCTCGGAGAGGAATATGAGTCAGGCAACAGCATTGAGGATAGATTGGAGTGGAGAGAGAAGTTTGTCAAGGAGGCCAGACAGCAGGAGATTACAGCAGTCCAATCTGGAGATGACCAGTGAGTGGATGAGAGCCCTAGTAGCGTCCAGGGTGAGAAAGGGTCTGATCCTGGAAATATTTTTGAGATGGAAATGCAGGCCTGTGAAAAGTAGCAAATGTGTGGTGTGAAGGAGAGGGAGGATTCAAGGATAACTCCAAGACAGCATACTTGTGGGCTAAATGAGATAGTTTGCTATCAATAGATAGGAAAATTGTAGGAGGCGAGGTTATGTGGGAGGGAGGGAAAAAGGACAGTTCAGTCTTAGATATGTTAAGTTTAAGATAGAGCTGGGACATCCAAGAAGAGATAGCAGAATGACGAAGATAAGAATGAGGAGAGAGGGGGAGAAAAGGTAGATTTGAGTGTCATTAGCATAGAGATGATATTGGAAGTCAAAAAAGCAAATGAGCTCACCTAAACAGGATGTATAAAGAGAGAAAAGGAGAGGTCCAAGAACAGAACCTTGGTGGGACACCTACTGTTAAGTAAAGTGCAGGAGAGGTGAAGTCATGAGAGGCGATAAAGAAGGATAGGTCATAGAGGTAGGAGGATAGCCAGGGGAGTATCATGCAGACCAACGGAGTAAAGGATTTGCAGGAGGAGAGGATGGTCCACAGTGTCAAAAGCAGCAGAGAGGTCAAGGAGAATAAGCAGAGGAGTAGTGGCCCTCGGATTTGGCAGCATGTAGGTCATTTCAGACTTTTGTGAGGGCAGTTTCAGTGGAGTGGAGAGGACAGAAGCCAGACTGGAATGGGTCAAGCAGAGAGGAAAGAAAGGCAGTAAGGCAGCTGTAGACAATACGCTCAAAGAGTTTGGAGGCAAAAGGGAGGAGAGAGATGGGTCCATAGTTGGAGAGAGTGTTAGGATCAAGGGTAGGTTTTTTTAAAGAGTAGGGGAGACAAGGGCATGCTTGAAGGCAAAGGGAACAGTGCCTGACAAAAGGAAGAGATTGAGGAGATAGGTAAGATGGGAATATTCAAAAGGA
Organism: Pseudophryne corroboree; assembly: GCF_028390025.1. Classification (NCBI taxonomy): domain Eukaryota; kingdom Metazoa; phylum Chordata; class Amphibia; order Anura; family Myobatrachidae; genus Pseudophryne; species Pseudophryne corroboree. The sequence goes on from NC_086447.1 coordinate 606,287,324, forward strand.
GAGAAGTAGTGGAGGAGGCGGAAGGGGTAGGGTCAAATGGGGACGTGATTGGGGGAGGACTGGATAAGGGCCATTACTTCATCTCCAGTTACAGGGGAGAAAGAAGTCAGAGTTGGTGAAATGGATGAGGAGGGGTGAGCAGGGAAAGGAGGGGGCAGATTGTTGAGGGTCTGTTGAGATGTGATGTCCTGACGTATGGAGTCAATTTTGTATGTGGAGATGACAAAGTCAAGGGCAGAGAATGAAGAAGGGGGTCGAGGTGGGCAGAGGAGGGAGTTGACAGTGGCAAAGAGGCACCGGGGTTATAAGACTAGGAGATGAGGTTCTTGAAGTATGACTGTTTAGAGACAGAAAGGGCAGTACTGTAGGATGAGAGTATACTGTAAATTTGAAATAGAAGAAGTCCACTCTAGAGCATGATTTCCTCCACTGTCGTTACATGAACAGTTTTGCAGAAATCTGGTGAATTTAGAATGCCAGGATTAAGGTGTTGATCTTCAATGGTGAATAGTGGTTGCTAGATGTTTATTACTGTTCCAAATAAAACTATTTTGCACTTTAAAAATGTTTTAAATGGCTAATATGTCCATTTTTTATTAGCAGTGAAAATATTACAAAAAACAAATTGAATTAAAGTAAATGTAGTACAGGTTGAGTATCCCATATCCAAATATTCCGAAATACGGAATATTCCGAAATACGGACTTTTTTGAGTGAGAGTGAGATAGTGAAACCTTTGTTTTTTGATGGCTCAATGTACACAAACTTTGTTTAATACACACAGTTATTAAAAATATTGTATTAAATGACCTTCAGGCTGTGTATATAAGGTGTATATGAAACATAGATGAATTGTGTGAATGTACACACATTTTGTTTAATGCACAAAGTTATAAAAAATATTGGCTAAAATGACCTTCAGGCTGTGTGTATAAGGTGTATCTGAAACATAAATGCATTCTGTGCTTAGACTTGGGTCCCATCACCATGATATCTCATTTTGGTATACAATTATTCCAAAATACGGAAAAATCCCATATCCAAAATACCTCTGGTCCCAAGCATTTTGGATAAGGGATACCCAACCTGTAATTAAATTTGGGGTGCATAAAAATACACACAAGTTGATTTTTGAGTCTTTTGAAGCTACTTTAAAAAAATATGTATAAAACACCTGTAACTCCCAACTACTGTATTAAAAACACCTGCCCCATACATGAAGCACCTCCATATGACTGTCCCACATGTTTTTACCCATTAATCTGAACTGTGCAGAACATCACTGCAACAATTACATGTAATTACAGGCCCATTTAAGCTAATTGAAAACTACCAATTGCCTAATTTATCAATACTGGACGGGGTTGTCCCAGATGTTCTTTACCAAGTCCCAACATTTTTAAAGGTATGATTTCTCTTACGTCCTAGAGGATGCTGGGGCCAATATTAGTACCATGGGTTATAGACGGGTCCACCAGGAGCCATTGGCACTTTAAGAGTTTAATAGTGTGGGCTGGCTCCTCCCTCTATGCCCCTCCTACCAGACTCAGTTTAGAAAATGTGCCCGGATGAGCCGGTCACAGCTAGGGGAGCTCTACTGAGCTTCTTTAGAAAAAGTTTAATTTTTTCTTTTCAGAGTTTTTTGTTTTACAGGGAGGCTGCTGGCGACAGCCTCCCTGCAGCGTGGGACTGAGGGGGGCAGCAGTGTCCGCCCTGCGGGGTCTTGAGCCACAGCTCCCGCTGACTGAACATTTGGCTTCAGAGGGGTCTGATCGCGCCCCGCCGCAGGGGAACGCTCGCCCCGGCAGCCGGCCGCCACCCCCTCGGGAGCTGAAGAGGTGGCGAGTGAGTCACTGTCCTCCCTTGCAAGCGGGGGGACAGTGTGAAGCAGGCGGCCTTAGGGTAAGGAGCGCGGTCTCACCCGCGCTCCGTGATGACTCAGCGGTACTGTGGTGCGGCGATGGGAGGGGCGCCCTGGGCCAGCGCCGAACCCTACACTATCCACTGCAAGTCTGTCGGGGTCTGCGGATCCAGGCCAGCACAACTCCTCCGGCCAGTATAATCTATCAGTGAGCGGGAAGACAGCGCCATTGAGGGGGCGGAGCTTCTCCTCAGAACGGACCCTGCAGCGTTCAGCGCCATTTTCTCCTGCCTGCACATACTACAAGTGGAACCAGGTCCCTCTAGAGCAATCTCCAGCTGTCTGTATGGTACCTAGAGGGTTGTAGAAGGGGGGGAGGCTGTGTACAGGCTGTGTCACCTATTAAGGGACACAGCCAGCGCTGGTAAGGGACTCCCTATACCTTTGATAGCGCTGTGTGTGGGTTGGCTCCAATCTCTGTGTCTCTCTGCCATTCTTGGGGGGAAACTCTGTCTTCATAATACCCTGTGTGTTTGTGGGGTGTTTGAGTGTGTGTGCAACATGTCAAGGGACACTGTTTCATATGCTGCAGAGGATTTGTCTTCCCAGGAAGACTCCATTCCATGTAATCAGGATTGCACTGTTTTAGCACAGATCCCAGCTAGAGAGCCAGAATGGTTAGTCTCTCTGAGGGGGGCTATTTCTCAGATTTCTGATAGAGTTGCTAGGACTGAGCATGCCACTCAAGTCCTCCAGTCCTCTATGGTTGTATGGTCGGATACTGCCTCCTCGGGGTCCCCTGAGGTACATTCTCACAAACGGGCACTTGCAATTATGCAGGATGACACGGACTGCAGACGGTGATGGGGATGTGTCGAGGGGGACAGCATCACTTGCCAAGGGGGTGCAGTTTATGATTGAGGCTGTTAGGGATGTTTTACACATTTCGGACACAGCTCCGGAACAGGTGGAGGAGGCCTTCTTCACAGATCATAAGAAGACCCCCTCACTTTCCCGGCATCCAAAGAATTGAATGCTATCTTTGAAAAGGCGTGGGAAACTCCGGAAAATAAATTCCAGATTCCCAAGAGGGTCTTGGTGGCTTTTCCCTTCCCAGAGGAAGATGGGACGAGATGGGAGTCCCCGCCGATAGTCGACGCCTCTGTCTCCAGGCTGTCCAAACAGGTGGTATTACCGGTCCCGGGATCTACCGCGTTAAAGTACCCGGCAGATCGCAAGGTGGATGCTACGCTGAAATACATTTACACGGCTTCAGGGGCTATATTGCGGCCTACTATAGCCTGTGCTTGGATTGCTAAAGCTATTGCCAGGTGGTCAATCACTCTGCAGGAGGAATCGACTACGCTGGACAAAGGTGACGTTGATTTATTTTTACGTTAATATTCAGGATCCTGGTGGATTCCATGAAGGACCTGGGTTCCATGGCTGCGGGGATCTCCTCCATGTCTGTCTCGGCTCGCAGAGGTCTCTGGCTGCGCAACTGGTCTGCGGACGAGGAATCCAGGAAGTGTGTGGAAGGCCTACCATACAAAGGTCAGGCTCTCTTTGGGGAGGCGCTGGATGCGTGGATTGCCACGGCTACCGCGGGTAAGTCTCCTTTTCTCCCCTCAGCTGCTCCGGCTACGAAGAAGCCCTTTTCATCTGCCACGTCACAGTCCTTTCGGCCCGCGAGGCCTAGAAAGAATAAGCCTTCGAACACTTTCTTCAGAGGTGGTCGTGCCAAAGGAAAGAAACTTGCTCCCGCAGGTTCCCAGACCAGAAGCCCACTTCTGATACCCCTAAGTCCTCCACATGACAGTGGACAGCTAGGCCTGGAGGAAGGTCAGGTGGGGGCAAGACTCCGGCAGTTCAGCAACGTCTGGGTGTCGTCGGGTCTGGACCCCTGGGTTCTGGATATAGTGTCCAGAGGGTACAGACTGGAGTTTCAAGATCCCCCGCCTCACCGTTTCTTCAAGTCAGGCTTGCCAGAGCTGCTGGCAGACAGGACAATTCTTCAGGAGGCTTTTAGAAAATTGGTGGTGTCAGAGGTCATTGTTCCGGTCCCACTTCAGCAGCGGAACAAGGGTTATTATTTTAACCTTTTTGTGGTACCGAAACCGGATGGTTCGGTACGGCCTATTCTAAACTTAAACTCTTTGACCCTTATCTCAAAGAGTTCAAATTCCAAGATGGAATCTCTGAGAGCTGTCATCTCAGGATTGTCGGAGGGGGCGTTCCTCCACATGCTTACCTCCACATTCCCATTTGGGCGCCGCATCAAGCATATCTCAGGTTTGCGCTGATGGACGATCACTATCATTTACAGGCGCTGCCGTTTGGCCTCTCCACAGCACTGAGGATCTTCACCAAGGTGATGGCGGAGATGATGGTTCTCGGCAAACAGGTGGTGAACATAATTCCATATCTGGACGATCTCCTGATCAAGGCGTCTTCCAGGGAGAGGTTGTTGCGTTCCATCGCGCTCATGACAAGGCTGCTCAGGAGGCATGGTTGGATCCTAAACCTTCCAAAGTCTCATCTTGAGCCGACAAGGCGGCTGTCTTTCCTGGGAATGATCATTGACACGGAAGTGCAGAGGGTATTTCTCCCGGTGGAGAAAGCGTTGGTGATTCAAGCAATGGTCCGGGAGGTCCTAAAGCCTACCCGGGTATCGGTTCATCAATGCATACGCCTTCTGGGGAAGATGGTTGCTGCCTACGAGGCTCTGCAGTATGGCAGGTTTCATGCTCGACCCTTTCAGCTGGACCTATTGGACCAGTGGTCGGGCTCTCACCTACACATGCACAAGAGGATACGCCTGTCTCCGAAAGCCAGAATTTCGCTCCTCTGGTGGCTGCATCTTCCGCACCTTCTGGAAGGGAGAAGGTTCGGAATTCAAGACTGGATCCTTTTAACCACAGATGCAAGTCTAAGATGTTGGAGAGCGGTCGCTCTGGGGGAAACCTTTCAGGGACGATGGTCGGATCAAGGAGTCACTTCTCCCAATAAACATCTTGGAACTCAGGGCCGTTTACAACGCCCTTCGGCAAGCAGCACACCTTCTACAGCAGTGATTTACAACCTTTTTCAGTTCGCGGCACACCAAAAAGATTTAAAAACTGCCAAGGCACACCATCGGTACCCCACGTAAAAATAAAACACACACAGGGAAATAAAACAAACATATTTGTCCCCAAGGGGAAAAACACAGACACATTGTCCCCAACAGTTATTAAAATAATGCGCAGTACTTGAACACACTGCCACAGTAATTCCACACATTGACCCTCATAGTAATGCCATCACACTGTCCCCCATAGTAATTGCACACATTGCCCCCCCCCCCATAGTAATGCCACCACACACACCGACCCCCACAGTAATGCCACCAGACACACTGACCCCTATAGTAATGCCACCAAACACACCGACACCCATAGTAATGCCACCACACACACACCGACCCCCACAGTAATGCCACCACACACACTGACCCCCATAGTAATGCCACCAGAGACACTGACCCCCATAGTAATGCCACCACACACATAGTAATGGCACTGCACACACATCATAAAGCACTGGCCCAAACCTTTTTTGTTTTCCCCCTTAGCGGCAGGAGCAGGGAGGAGCAGAACAGAGCAGCACGGGCCACGAAGGTACACTAGACACTACACGGTCTGGATGGTGATGTGTACGTGACCTATGAGTCACGCCACGTCGTAGGGGTCACGGGCGGGCCCGCGGGAGAGCTGCCATCCTCACTATACAGTGACCGCAGAAGAACTGCCTGCGCTGCCCGATAGTAATGCTGTAAATCAGTATCACTGTCGGGCAGCGCTGGCAGCTCTTACGCGGTCATTGTATAGTGAAGACGGCAGCAGACGGGGACTGGCAGCAGGGATCTCTGGCGGCGGCACACTTGACAACCGCTGGCGGCACACCAGTGTGCCGCGGCACAGTGGTTGAAAAACACTGTTCTACAGGATCAGGCTGTTCAGGTGCAGTCGGACAATGTGACCATGGTGGCCTACATATACCGACAAGGCGGAACGAAGAGCAGGGCTGCCATGTCAGAGGTGTCAAAAATCCTCATCTGGGCAGAAAGGCACGCGGTGGCGATGTCGGCAATCTTCTTTCCAGGCGTAGACAACTGGGAAGCAGACTTCCTCAGCAGACACGATCTCCATCCAGGGGAGCGGGGCCTCCATCCGGAGGTGTTCGAGGAGTTAACCGGTTGGTGGGGGGTTCCCCACATAGACATGATGGCCTCACGCCTCAACAAGACGCTACAAAGGTACTATTCCAGGTCAAGAGACCCACAGGCAGTGGCGATGGACGCACTGGTAACACCTTGGGTGTTCAAGTCAGTGTATGTGTTCCCTCCACTTCCTTTGATACCAATGGTTCTTCAGCTCGTAAGAAGAACAAAGGTTCTGGCAATCCTCATTGCTCCGGACTGGCCAAGGAGGGCTTGGTACGCGTATCTGCTGGATCTTCTGCTGGAAGATCCACGGCCTTTACCTCTTCGGGAGGATCTGCTTCTGCAGGGGCCATTTGCTTATCAAGACTTACCGCTGCTACGTGTGACGACATGGCGGTTGAATGCCAGATCTTAGCTCGGAAAGGTATTTCGAGTGAGGTCATTCCTACCCTGATACAGGCCAGGAAGGGTAACGTCTAAACATTACCATTGCATTTGGAAGAAATATGTTTCTTGGTGTGAGGCCAAAAGATTTCCGGCAGTGGAGTTTCATCTTGATCTTTTTCTCCTTTTCCTGCAAGCAGGGGTGGATATGGGTCTGAGACTGGGCTCCATCAAGGTCCAGATCTCTGCTTTGTCCATCTTCTTCCAGAAACAGTTGGCTGTTCTTCCTGAGGTTTAGACCTTTTTGAAAGGGGTTCTGCACATTCAGCCTCCCTTTGTGGCGCCTACGGCTCCATGGGATCTTGATGTGGTGTTGCAGTAGTGATGAGCGAGGTTCGGTTTTACTCGGTTTTACTCGGTTTTACTCGGTTCTCAAAACGGCATCTTATTGGCTATCCAAAACACGTGACATCCGTGAGCCAATAAGATGCCGTTTTGAGAACCGAGTAAAACCGAGTAAAACCGAGTAAAACCGAATCCGCTCATCACTATGTTGCAGTTCCTGCAATCTGCTTGGTTTAAGCCTCTACAGGAGGCTGACCTCAAGTTTCTCACGTGGAAGGTGGTCACCTTGTTGGCCTTGGTTTCTGCGCGACGCGTGTCGGAATTGGGGGCTTTATCTTGTAAAAGCCCCTATCTGATCTTCCATGAAGACAGGGCGGAACTTAGGACTCGTCCACAGTTCCTACCTAAGGTTGTGTCTGCTTTCCACATCAACCAACCTATTGTGGTGCCAGTGGCTACTGACTCCTCCATTACTTCAAAGGCCTTGGATGTAGTGAGGACTTTGAAGATTTACGTGAAGAGGACGGCTCGTCATAGGAAAAGTGACTCTCTGTTTGTCCTCTATGATCCAAAGAAAATTGAATGTCCTGCTTCTAAGCAGTTGATTTCCCGCTGGATCAGGTTCACTATCCAGCATGCTTATTCCACGGCAGGATTGCCGTGTCCGAAATCTGTAAAGGCCCATTCTACTCATAAAGTGGGCTCTTCCTGGGCGGCTGCCCGGGGTGTCTCGGCGGTACAACTCTGCCGAGCAGCTACTTGGTCTGGGTTGAACACGTTTGGCAAGTTTTACAAGTTCGATACTTTGGCCTCTGATGACCTCAAGTTTGATCAAACAGTGTTGCAGGAGCCTCCGTGCTCTCCCTCCCGTACTGGGAGCTTTGGTACATCCTCATGGTACTAATATGGACCCCAGCACCCTCTAGGACGTAAGAGAAAATAGGATTTTGGTTACCTACCGGTAAATCCTTTTCTCGTAGTCCGGAGAAGATGCTGGGCGCCCGCCCAGCGCTTCGTTTCCTGCATTGGTTTTATGGTTCAGTGCTACCTGGTTCCTAGGTAAGTTCTGCGTTATTTACTGTTTCAGCTGTTGCTGAAGTTGTTCCGGCATGTTGGCCGGATTCTCATGTTGTGTGAGCTGGTATGAATCTCGCCACTATCTGTGTAATTCCTTCTCTCGAAGTATGTTGTCTCCTTGGGCACAGTTTCTAGACTGAGTCTGGTAGGAGGGGCATAGAGGGAGGAGCCAGCCTACACTATTAAACTCTTAAAGTGCCAATGGCTCCTAGTGGACCCGTTTATACCCATGGTACTAAATGGATTCTCAGTATCCCCTAGGACGTAAGAGAAAACAAGACTATACAGATAAAAATGTGTTTTCAAATTGCTGTGCAGTACAACATAAAATGAATAAAGATAAGCTGCAGTAGGTTGCATAAAATTTCTAAGCAAAGAATATACATATGCTAATGGCATACAGGTAAAATAAACCAATATTAAAATGATCCAAGAATGAAATGGATCATACCCAAATCTGGTGAAGGAGCCACATGTGGTGTTAGCAGAGTATTTCTGGATATATCCTGCTATGGCTCCATGGTGCCAATTCCTGCGTGACTTTGGGAAACATCATCAAACCCGTCTATACCCCATGGTACTAATATGGACCCCAGCATCCTCTACGGACTACGAGAAAAGGATTTACCGGTGGGTAACCAAAATCCTATTTTTCCCTACTCTTTAGTTTTTACCTGCTCTGATGCTGCTAGACAAAAGCAGCAGTAAAACCTATAGAAATTGGGGCTAAAATTTTCACAAACAATTTAATAGCAAAAACCCTGTGGTTGGCTGAAATTTCTCACTCTGCTGGAAAAAAATATTACACACTGCTAATTGAATATGCCCCATGCTGTAGAGAAGACAATGAGACCTGAATGCAAGATCTAGTCACAACAGGACAAAAAGGCTAGAGTTGAAGAATAGAGTGTACAGAGGGGGTAATTCTGAGTTGATTGCAGCAGCAAGTTTGTTAGCAATTGTGCAAAACCATGTGCACTGCAGGGGGTGTCGATATAACATTTGCAGAGAGAGTTAGATTTGGGTGGGTTATTTCATTTCTGTGCAGGGTAAATACTGGCTGCTTTATTTTTACACTGCAATTTAGATTTCAGTTTGAATACACCCCACCCAAATCTAAATCTCTCTGCACATATTATATCTGCCCCCCCCCCTGCAGTGCACATGGTTTTGCCCAACTGCTAACAAATTTGCTGCTGCGATCAACCCAGAGACTGAAGAGTAGTCTTTCCTTCCATTTCAATTCCTACTGGTAATTATCCCACTTGACCACTAGAGGGTAGTGTGGTTCTGTGAGGGAATGGCTATGGGCAGAAAATATCCAAGTCATCTGCATTATATGCTCCTTAAGGGCCCTACACACTGGCAGATAAAATGCACGATATGAACGTTCTCGTACATATCGTGCAGTGTGTAGGCACCAATGATTAACGATGCGCGGCCCCGCGCTTGGTAATCGTTGGTGCCCCGTCGCTTATGCATGCAGGCCAATATGGATTAAATTGTCCATATTAGCATGCAGTGCTATGGAGCCAGTCACTCCCCTTACTGCCCCCCCCCCCGTCTTCGGGTCGCCCGTCGGCAGTGTCCGCCGTCGGGCAGCTCGGCGGCAGATCGGGAAGTGTGTAGGGCCCTTCAGTTTAATCCCCATAATATCCAGGGATAGTCTGAGTTCCAGAGTTAACCCTAGGTGTAATAGTAGTCACTACTACTGGCAGCCTAATATAGTGGCTTGTGGGTGTACTGTGTAACAGATACCAGTCTCACCACTCCAGGGGCTGCTCCGCTCCCACAGTGATTGGTTGCCTCTCAAGCCCCATCTAGGCTATGCCCACCTCAGTGTGCTGCAACTACAACCACTGTCTACTCCAGAAGGCCAGGTCTGTCATTTATGGCCTGCGGGTGTTCCAGTCAATCTACAGCTTCACTGCCTGCTATCTCTTTGCCGGTCAGTGATGCCTCTAGCCAGATGGGTAAGCCAGTACGCCCTGACTCCTGCTGCCTCTGCCACTGACCCAGGACCTCCGCTCCCGCCGCCTTCCTCCTGCTGCCGCACAAGCTTCACACTCCGGGCGGGATGTACTAAGCCTTGAAAAGTGATAATTTCACTGTGATAAAGTAACAGCCAATCTCCTAACTGTCATTTTTCAAACCCAGCCTGTGACATGGCAGTTAGGAGCTGATTGGCTGGTACTCTGCACTTCCTCCTCACCACTGTCAGTGCTGTCCTAGCTTTCCATGTGCAGTTATTCCCTCCGGCTGCCGGTCACAGACATGCTGCTCTGTTTCATGTGACCGTTGCATCACCAATGACAAACCAGGAATCAAGCTCACTTCGGTAACCAATCCCTGGCTGTACACTGCTATTAAGGGCACTCCTGTAACAGCCACAGCCAGCCAGTGTAATGTCCATACATAGAAACATTTGAATTTTGACGGCAGATAAGAACACTTGGCCCATCTAGTCTGCCCCTTTTTCTTTTACCATTTTTTTTTATCTCAAACCATATTTGATCATTATTTCTTTGTAAGGATATCCTTATGTCGACCCCATGCATGTTTAAATTGCTCTACTGTCTTAGCCTCTACCACCTCTGATGGGAGGCTATTCCACTTGTCCACTACCCTTTCTGTGAAGTAAGTTTTCATCAAATTTCCCCTGAATTCCCCCCCTCCCTCACCTTCAGTCTCAGTGCATGTCCTCGTGTCCTATTGCTTCTCTTCATTTGGAGAATGTTTCCTTCCTGGACTTTGTTAAAACCGTTGATATATTTGAACATTTCTATCATGTCCCACCTTTCCCTTCTCTGTTTCAAACTATACATATTGAGATTTTTTAGTCTTTCTGTGTATGTTTTGTGATGTAGGCCATGCACCATTTTAGTTGTCCTCCTTTGTACAGTCTCTAATATATTAATATCCTTTTGAAGATATGGCCTCCAGAATTGAACACAGTATTCTAGATGAGGCCATACTAATGACCTATACAGTGGCATTATTACGTCTTTCTTTCTGCTGCTGATTCCTCTCCCAATGCAGCCAAGCATCTGACTAGCTTTCCTCATTGTTTTATTACATTGCTTACCTGGCTTTAAGTCACCTGAAATAGTGACTCCTAGATCCCTTTCCTCCTCAGTAGTTTCCAGTATAGTGCCATTAATACTATATTTAGTCGTTGGATTTTTGAGACCCAAGTGCATGATTTTGCATTTTTTGGCATTAAACTGTAATTGCCACACTCCTGACCATTCCTCTAGTCTACCTAGATCCTCAATCATTTGTTTTACCCCTCCTGGTGTGTCATCTGCAAAGAGGCATACTTTCCCTTTAATGCCATTTGCAATGTCACCTATAAAGATATTAAAAAGCACTGGTCCAAGTACAGATCCCTGGGGTACTGCTCTGGTAACATTTCCCTCCTGTGAATGCACTCCATTTACCACAACTTTCTGTTCTCTATCCTGCAACTAAGATCTTATCCATTCAATAATCCTAGTATCCAATCCCAAACTTTCAAGTTTATTTAACAGTCTGCATAGTGCATGCTCTTGTCACAGTACCTGTGTCTCTTTAAGTAACTCTGCTTTATCTGCGGTTGAGAGCGCCGCACCCCAGTTATTTGCTACTAGCAAGTATTGGTTCAAGCCTGGTTCAGAACAAGTCCATTTCCAGCCCGGTTTAGAACAAGACCAGTTTCAGCCCAGTTTAGAGCAAGTCCAGTTCCAGCCCAGTTCAGAGCAAGTCCAGTTCCAGCCCGGTTCAGTGCAAGTTCTGTTCCAGCCCAGTTCATAACAAGACCGGATCCAGTCTGGTTCATAGTAAGTCCAGTTCCAGCCCTGTCCATAGCAAGTCAGGTTCCAGAGCAGTCCACAGCAAGTATGGCTCTAGCCTGGTTCAGAGCAAATCCGATTTCAGCCCATTTCATAGCAAGTCCGGTTCCAGCCCAGTTCATAGCAAGTTTGGTTCCAGCCCGGTTCATAGCGAGATAAGCCCATTCAGCTTCAGCTATATTTTTGTTTCTAGCTGATTCTAAATCCTTAATTCTACTCCATGATTGTGATCAGGGGCGTATCTACCTATTGGCCAGGATGGCACTCGCCAGGGGCGCCAGCCAAGGAGGGGCGCCGCCCAGCGGTGCCACCCGCGGCCAGTAGGTAGATTTAATATTAATGTCAGCAACTGTCCACTCCGGCCCCCCAAGGTGTGTCTCCCCCCACTCCCTGGTAGTTCGTCTCCCCGAACTGACACCTGGCAGGCTGGCCGCACTGAAGACCATAGCAGGAAGCCGCAGCAGTGGCAGTCACTGTAATTGGCGCCGGGGTCCGACACCGCGCTACAATCAAGAAACTACAGCTCCCAGCAGCCCTTGCTGCCGGGAGGTCACTGCAGAAAGGGCTGCTGGTAAGGTGTAGTTTCTTGATTGTAGCGCGGTGTCGGACCCCGGCGCCAATTACAGTGACTGCCGGTGCTGTGGCTTCCTGCTATGGTCCAGGGCGTCAGTGCGGGTGAGGAACTAACGGGGGAGGGGAGGGGGGGGGGGGGAGTGCTCGGGGTATAATTATATTCTACAAAGTTGTGCCTTCACAATTAAACTGAACATGCACATTGTTCCAGAGTTGCCACGAAACATACAGATTGAGTATAATAAAGTCAGCATGTAATGCTCCCATACAGAGAACTGCCAGCAATACCTCACTTGTTGAATGGAGCTATCCTTATCACCCTAGCACACATTTACCAGAGACTAAACAGATGTGTTAACATTTACAACTTTCTATATTTACAACTTTCTATATTCTATATTATATGCTTAAAGCATTGAAACGTTGCTAACTTCTTGCTGTCTAAAGTCGGCTTATTGAAAGTCGCCGTGAGTGCCGCACACACCTGCCTATCTATTGAAACCTTCACATGCGGGCACCCGGTGCGTTATTAGGAGCTTATGGGAGAGCCGGCACCTGCTGAGTTGTGTGTGTGTATATATATATGTATATATATATGTATATATATATTTCAAATGGTGATGCCGTGGTCATAGGGACCGAAGACCATCTCCACAGAGCCGCTGCCCCGGGCTTCCTCCTCTTCACCGCTGCTGCCCATGTCCTCCGCCGCTGCCCATGTCATCCTCCGCTATACCACCCGGGGCCTTCTCCTGGTCACCACCACTGCCCAGGGCCTCCTCCTCACCACCGCTGACTTCAGCCTCTGCACCGCCGCTGACCACAGTCCCATCAGCTGCTCAGGTACTCACTCTTTCTGTCCCTGTCACTGCTGTCACTCTCTCTGTCACTGCTGTCACTCTCTCTGCCCCTGCTGTCACTCTCTCTGCCCCTGCTGTCACTCTCTCTGCCCCTGCTGTCACTCTCTCTTTCACTATCCCTGCTGTCACTCTCTCTGTCACTGTCCCTGCTGGCTCTCTGTCACTATCCCTGCTGTCACTCTCCCTGTCCCTATGTCCCTGCTGTCACTGTCCCTGAATTTTGGCTCATACTGTGTGGGGTAATGTGAATTTTGGATCATACTGTGTGGGGTAATGTGAATTTTGGCTCATACTGTGTGGGGTAATGTGGGTGGGGTAATGTGAATTTTAACTCATACTGTGTGGGGTAATGTGGGTGGGGTAATGTGAATTTTGGCTCATACTATGTGCGGAAATGTGAATTTTGGCTCATACTGTGTGGGGTAATGTGAATTTTGGCTCATACTATGTGGGGTATTGTGAATTTTGGCTCATTCTGTGTGGGGTAATGTGGGTGGGGTAATGTGAATTTTGGCTCATACTATGTGCGGAAATGTGAATTTTGGCTCATACTGTGTGGGGTAATGTGAATTTTGGCTCATACTGCATCGGATACTGTGAATTTTGGCTCATACTGTGTGGGGTAATGTGGGTGGGGTAATGTGAATTTTGGATCATACTGTGTGGGGTAATGTGAATTTTGGCTCATTCTGTGTGGGGTAATGTGGGTGGGGTAATGTGAATTTTGGCTCATACTATGTGCGGAAATGTGAATTTTGGCTCATACTGTGTGGGGTAATGTGAATTTTGGCTCATACTGCGTCAGATACTGTGAATTTTGGCTCATACTGTGTGGGGTAATGTGGGTGGGGTAATGTGAATTTTGGATCATACTGTGTGGGGTAATGTGAATTTTGGCTCATACTGTGTGGGGTAATGTGGGTGGGGTAATGTGAATTTTGGCTCATACTGTGTGGGGTAATGTGGGTGGGGTAATGTGAATTTTGGCTCATACTATGTGCGGAAATGTGAATTTTGGCTCATACTGTGTGGGGTAATGTGAATTTTGGCTCATACTATGTGGGGTATTGTGAATTTTGGCTCATTCTGTGTGGGGTAATGTGAATTTTGGCTCATACTGTGTGGGGTAATGTGAATTTTGGCTCATACTGCGTCGGATACTGTGAATTTTGGCTCATACTGTGTGGGGTAATGTGGGTGGGGTAATGTGAATTTTGGCTCATACTGTGTGCGGAAATGTGAATTTTGGCTCATACTGTGAGCGGAAATGTGAATTTTGGCTCATTCTGTGTGGGGTAATGTGAATTTTGGCTCATACTGTGTGGGGTAATGTGAATTTTGGCTCATTCCATGTTGCATAATGTGAATTTTGGCTAATTCCGTGTTGCATAATGTGAATTTTGGCTCATGCAGTGTGGCATAATGTGTATGGGGCACCAGTACTAGATTGTATAAGGGGTCCTACTATTGTGGTGCATAATGTGTATAAGGGGTATATGATGTGGTACACTACACTTAAGGACAACAGTGGGCATTACTGTGCTGTGTTATGTTAGTAAGGAATGCTACTGAGTGGTGTAATTCGTATTTGAGTATTATTGAGTGGCCACGCCCCCTTTTTGGCACATGCGTCTTCGATATTTAAAATATGGGTGGGTGTGGGGCGCCAGTCCTTTACTTTGCCAGGGGCGCTCAGACCCCTAGATACACCCCTGATTGTGATCTTCAGTTTCCAGTTCTCCACAGATAATCTAGAGACTTCTCAATTGTGGCTGAGCTCTCCTCCATCTGCACTTGCTACCCTTCTGGGTCTGTTATTGTGATCACCTGATTCCTCTCGCCAGCTCAGCCATTCTATATACAGTAGTTCTCATATTCATGCATATTGTTTCTACGTTCCCGCCTATGAGAAGAACTTCATCAAACCATCCAGCTTCCGGTATCCAGACTCTAATGGATCTTCAATCACTCATCCTAATCTGGGAACACAAACTCAAACTTTTCTGTCACCTGCATTACAGTAAACATTAGACATTAGAGTATAGTGAACAGTGTAGTTACTCAATACAGAGACTGGGAAATATTCAGAATAGAGACAGTGCACCATGCTTCAGAACTATATTTACTTCAGGAATACTTTAATAAAACAATTGGAGAAATCAGATAATCCTATCAAAGCAAATTATAGCTTTCAAGTAGATATAACAATTTCAGCAATAACTTGTCCACGCTTGGGAATGTCACAGTAAAACAGATAAACAGATTTTCTTAACTTATTTATCCCAGGCAACATTTTGCTACAGAGAGAAAGAGGAAGACAACACAACACAAATATAAAATTGTGCACCACTTTTACAGAAATGAACTGGTCAAGAGAAATAGTTTGCATACATGCTATTCATCTGGTATTACTGCAAAGAACGTACATTTTTGTAACACAAGTATCAGGCCAGAAAGGATTAAGCAAACTTTGTGCATGTAACAGTCAGAGTTCGACACACATGTCTATCCAGAAAGGGTTAATCAAGTTCAGGTTTAGGCAGTGGTGCAAGTAGAAATATTTTCTTAGTGGTACTGAGTGCCGAAAAATGGGCATGGTCATGTGTTGTGAGGGGTCATGGCCAAATGCTGCTAGTGGGAGTGGCTACATGACACTACCGGCGTGGCCACATGACAGACCCCTTTTATTTTTTATCTGGAGGCAAGGCTAAAAATATAAAGTAATGCCTCCAGTATAATAGAAATATATAGTAATGCCCCCAATTTAATAACAATATATAGTAATGCCTCCATTATAACAGGAAAATACAGCCACTGTCACATTCCCTGTAACCCTAACAAAGTGGGAGGAGCCGTCATGCTGCCAAGCACCATGGTCTTGTTGCTTTGTGGCACATTATAATTGTGGTAATGGCATAGTGTGTGGCAGGTGGTACTGCGTACCCGCTGCCAAATTCTTAAGGGTACTCCGTACCCGAGCGTATCCGCATACTTACACCTCTGGGTTTAGGTCCAGTTATTATTATTATTACATTTTTTCTCTATCGTCCTAGTGGATGCTGGGGTTCCTGAAAGGACCATGGGGAATAGCGGCTCCGCAGGAGACAGGGCACAAAAAGTAAAGCTTTTCCAGATCAGGTGGTGTGCACTGGCTCCTCCCCCTATGACCCTCCTCCAGACTCCAGTTAGATTTTTGTGCCCGGCCGAGAAGGGTGCAATCTAGGTGGCTCTCCTAAAGAGCTGCTTAGAAAAAGTTTAGCTAGGTTTTTTATTTTACAGTGATTCCTGCTGGCAACAGGATCACTGCAGCGAGGGACTGAGGGGAGAAGGAGTCAACTCACCTGCGTGCAGGATGGATTGGCTTCTTGGCTACTGGACATCAAGCTCCAGAGGGACGATCACAGGTACAGCCTGGATGGTCACCGGAGCCGCGCCGCCGGCCCCCTTGCAGATGCTGAAGTCAGAAGAGGTCCAGAATCGGCGGCTGAAGACTCCTGCAGTCTTCTAAAGGTAGCGCACAGCACTGCAGCTGTGCGCCATTTTCCTCTCAGCACACTTCACACGGCAGTCACTGAGGGTGCAGGGCGCTGGGAGGGGGGCGCCCTGGGAGGCAAATGTAACCTATATAAAGGAAAAAAAATACCTCACATATAGCCCCCAGAGGCTATATGGAGATATTTAACCCCTGCCTGATTTCTCTAAATAGCGGGAGACGAGCCCGCCAGAAAAGGGGCGGGGCCTATCTCCTCAGCACACGGCGCCATTTCCTCTCACAGCTCCGCTGGTCAGGACGGCTCCCAAGTCTCTCCCCTGCACTGCACTACAGAAACAGGGTAAAACAGAGAGGGGGGGCAAATTTATGGCGATATTTTGATATAACAAAGCAGCTATAAGGGAGCACTTATTATAAGGCTATCCCTGATATATATATATAGCGCTTTTGGTGTGTGCTGGCAAACTCTCCCTCTGTCTCCCCAAAGGGCTAGTGGGTCCTGTCTTCGTTAGGAGCATTCCCTGTGTGTCGGTACGTGTGTGTCGACATGTATGAGGACGATATTGGCGTGGAGGCGGAGCAATTGCCAAATATGAGGATGTCACCCCCTAGGGAGTCGACACCAGAATGGATGCCTTTATTTATGGAACTACGGGATAGTGTCAACACGCTAAAGCAGTCGTTTGACGACATGAGACGGCCGGACAATCAATTAGTGCCTGTCCAGGCGACTCAAACACCGTCAGGGGCTGTGAAACGCCCTTTGCCTCAGTCGGTCGACACAGACCCAGACACAGGCGATGACTCCAGTGGTGACGGTGACGAATCAACCGTATTTTCCAGTAGGGCCACACGTTATATGATTTTGGCAATGAAGGAGGCGTTACATTTAGCTGATACTACAGGTACCACTAAACAGGGTATTATGTGGGGTGTGAAAAAACTACCTATAGTTTTTCCTGAATCAGAAGAATTAAATGACGTGTGTAATGAAGCGTGGGTTGCCCCTGATAAAAAGCTGATAATTTCAAAGAAATTATTGGCATTATACCCTTTCCCGCCAGAGGTTAGGGAGCGCTGGGAAACACCTCCTAGGGTGGACAAGGCGCTAACACGCTTATCTAAACAAGTGGCGTTACCCTCTCCTGAGACGGCCGCACTTAAAGATCCATCAGATAGGAGGATGGAAAATATCCAAAAAAGTATATACACACATGCAGGTGTTATACTACGACCAGCTATAGCGACTGCCTGGATGTGCAGTGCTGGGGTAGTTTGGTCAGAGTCCCTGATTGAAAATATTGATACCCTGGACAGGGACAATATTTTACTGTCGTTAGAACAAATAAAGGATGCATTTCTTTATATGCGTGATGCACAGAGGGATATCTGCACACTGGCATCACGGGTAAGTGCTATGTCCATTTCGGCCAGAAGAACTTTATGGACGCGACAGTGGACAGGCGATGCGGACTCAAAACGGCATATGGAAGTTTTGCAGTATAAAGGGGAGGAGTTATTTGGAGTCGGTCTATCAGATTTGGTGGCCACGGCTACAGCCGGGAAATCCACCTTTCTACCTCAAGTCACTCCCCAACAGAAAAAGGCACCGACCTTTCAACCGCAGCCCTTTCGTTCCTTTAAAAATAAGAGAGCAAAGGGCTATTCATATCTGCCACGAGGCAGAGGTCGAGGGAAGAGACAGCAACAGGCAGCTCCTTCCCAGGAACAGAAGCCCTCCCCGGCTTCTACAAAAGCCTCAGCATGACGCTGGGGCTTCTCAAGCGGACTCGGGGACGGTGGGGGGTCGTCTCAAAAATTACAGCGCGCAGTGGGCTCACTCGCAAGTAGATCCCTGGATCCTGCAGATAATATCTCAGGGGTACAGGTTGGAATTAGAGACAGATCCACCTCGCCGTTTCCTGAAGTCTGCTTTACCAACGTCCCCCTCCGAAAGGGAGACGGTTTTGGAAGCCATTCACAAGCTGTACTCTCAGCAGGTGATAGTCAAGGTACCTCTTCTACAACAAGGGAAGGGGTATTATTCCACTCTTTTTGTGGTACCGAAGCCGGATGGCTCGGTAAGGCCTATTCTAAATCTGAAGTCCTTGAACCTGTACATAAAGAAGTTCAAGTTCAAGATGGAGTCACTCAGAGCAGTGATAGCGAACCTGGAAGAGGGGGACTTTATGGTATCCTTGGACATCAAGGATGCGTATCTCCACGTTCCAATTTACCCCTCACACCAGGGGTACCTCAGGTTCGTTGTACAAAACTGTCACTATCAGTTTCAGACGCTGCCGTTCGGATTGTCCACGGCACCTCGGGTCTTTACAAAGGTAATGGCCGAAATGATGATTCTTCTTCGAAGAAAAGGCGTATTAATTATCCCATACTTGGACGATCTCCTAATAAGGGCAAGGTCCAGAGAACAGCTAGAGATGGGATTAGCACTGTCTCAAGAAGTGCTAAAACAGCACGGGTGGATTCTGAATATTCCAAAATCCCAGTTAATGCCGACAACTCGTCTGCTGTTCCTAGGGATGATTCTGGACACGGTTCAGAAAAAGGTTTTTCTCCCGGAGGAAAAAGCCAAGGAGTTATCCGAGCTTGTCAGGAACCTCCTAAAACCAGGAAAGGTGTCTGTACATCAATGCACAAGAGTCCTGGGAAAAATGGTGGCTTCTTACGAAGCAATTCCATTCGGCAGATTCCACGCAAGAATTTTCCAAAGGGATCTGTTGGACAAATGGTCAGGGTCGCATCTTCAGATGCACCTACGGATAACCCTGTCTCCAAGGACAAGGGTGTCTCTTCTGTGGTGGTTGCAGAGTCCTCATCTATTGGAGGGCCGCAGATTCGGCATACAGGATTGGATCCTGGTGACCACGGACGCCAGCCTGAGAGGCTGGGGAGCAGTCACACAAGGAAGAAACTTCCAGGGAGTATGGACGAGCCTGGAAACGTCTCTTCACATAAACATATTGGAACTAAGAGCAATATACAATGCTCTAAGCCAGGCAGAACCTCTGCTTCAAGGAAAACCGGTGTTGATCCAGTCGGACAACATCACGGCAGTCGCCCATGTGAACAGACAGGGCGGCACAAGAAGCAGGAGTGCAATGGCAGAAGCTGCAAGGATTCTTCGCTGGGCAGAGAATCATGTGATAGCACTGTCAGCAGTGTTCATCCCGGGAGTGGACAACTGGGAAGCAGACTTCCTCAGCAGACACGAGAGGAGAGTGGGGACTTCATCCAGAAGTCTTCCACATGCTGGTAACCCGTTGGGAAAGACCGATGGTGGACATGATGGCGTCTCGCCTCAACAAAAAACTGGACAGGTATTGCGCCAGGTCAAGAGATCCGCAGGCAATAGCTGTGGACGCGCTGGTAACGCCTTGGGTGTACCAGTCGGTGTATGTGTTTCCTCCTCTGCCTCTCATACCAAAAGTATTGAGAATTATACGGCAAAGAGGCGTGAGAACGATACTAGTGGTTCCGGATTGGCCAAGAAGGACTTGGTACCCGGAACTTCAAGAGATGATCACGGAAGATCCGTGGCCTCTACCTCTAAGGAGGGACTTGCTTCAGCAGGGTCCCTGTCTGTTTCAAGACTTACCGCGGCTGCGTTTGACGGCATGGCGGTTGAACGCCGGATCCTAAAGGAAAAAGGCATGCCGGAAGAAGTCATTCCTACTTTGATTAAAGCGAGGAAGGAAGTAACCGTGCAACATTATCACCGAATTTGGCGAAAATATGTTGCGTGGTGCGAAGATCGGAGTGCTCCGACGGAGGAATTTCAACTGGGTCGATTCCTACATTTCCTGCAATCAGGATTGTCTATGGGTCTCAAATTGGGATCTATTAAGGTTCAAATTTCGGCCCTGTCGATTTTCTTTCAAAAAGAATTGGCTTCAGTCCCTGAAGTCCAGACCTTTGTTAAGGGAGTGCTGCATATACAGCCGCCTGTGGTGCCTCCAGTGGCACCGTAGGATCTCAATGTGGTTTTGGAATTTCTAAAATCTCATTGGTTTGAACCACTAAAAAAGGTGGATTTGAAATATCTCACATGGAAAGTGACCATGCTTCTAGCCCTGGCTTCGGCCAGGAGAGTGTCAGAACTGGCAGCTTTATCTTACAAAAGCCCATATCTGATTTTCCATTCGGACAGGGCAGAACTGCGGACTCGTCCGCATTTTCTCCCTAAGGTGGTGTCAGCTTTTCATCTGAACCAGCCTATTGTAGTGCCTGCGGCTACAAGTGACTTGGAGGACTCCAAGTTACTGGACGTTGTCAGAGCATTAAAAATATATATTGCAAGGACAGCTGGAGTCAGAAAATCTGACTCGTTGTTTATATTGTATGCACCCAACAAGATGGGTGCTCCTGCGTCTAAGCAGACGATTGCTCGTTGGATCTGTAGCACAATCCAACTTGCACATTCTGTGGCAGGCCTGCCACAGCCTAAATCTGTAAAGGCCCACTCCACAAGGAAGGTGGACTCATCTTGGGCGGCTGCCCGAGGGGTCTCGGCATTACAACTCTGCCGAGCAGCTACGTGGTCAGGGGAGAACACGTTTGTAAAATTTTACAAATTTGATACTCTGGCTAGGGAGGACCTGGAGTTCTCTCATTCGGTGCTGCAGAGTCATCCGCACTCTCCCGCCCGTTTGGGAGCTTTGGTATAATCCCCATGGTCCTTTCAGGAACCCCAGCATCCTCTAGGACGATAGAGAAAATAAGATTTTACTTACCGATAAATCTATTTCTCGGAGTCCGTAGTGGATGCTGGGCGCCCATCCCAAGTGCGGATTATCTGTAATAATTGTACATAGTTATTGTTAACTAATTCGGGTTATTGTTGAAGGAAGCCATCTTTCAGAGGCTCCGCTGTTATCATACTGTTAACTGGGTTTAGATCACAAGTTGTACGGTGTGATTGGTGTGGCTGGTATGAGTCTTACCCGGGATTCAAAATCCTCCCTTATTGTGTACGCTCGTCCGGGCACAGTACCTAACTGGAGTCTGGAGGAGGGTCATAGGGGGAGGAGCCAGTGCACACCACCTGATCTGGAAAAGCTTTACTTTTTGTGCCCTGTCTCCTGCGGAGCCGCTATTCCCCATGGTCCTTTCAGGAACCCCAGCATCCACTACGGACTCCGAGAAATAGATTTATCGGTAAGTAAAATCTTATTATTTATAGGGCACCACAAGTGGTTTGCAGCGCTGTATATACGGCACACATTAGAACAATACAGGGTAAACACAACATCACATTACAGCAGGCTTTTTCAACCAGTGTACCGCGGCACACTATCAGTTGCAAGGTGTGCCGCGGAGCCAGAGCCGCTTTCTGCACCTTCAGAGTGAACTGTTGTCCCGGGCTCTTTTTAGAGGATCAGTCGTGCTCCGGCCGTGACCTATGCCTTGAAGACACGGCGGTGTGATATCATAGGTCACAGCCGCCATGTCTCACCACCCAGCCAGCCCACCCGCCTGCATACACATCTTACAGTTCCCGCCTGCATCCACAGCTTTCCTTGCTCACCCACATCCACACCTGCCCGACTGTCCCCAGCTCAGTATTTGCAGCACTCCACTATGAACAACCCCCGCCACTGAGGGGCAGGGAGGAGGACAGCTGATCGGTAGGGGCTAAAATCTGTTGTTTTATTTCTCCTATGGGAAGCAATAGGATTTATGTGGGGAGAAAAAGGATTTATGGGGGGAACAATGTGAATAATTCATTTGGGGAGCAATATGATTTATGTGGAGAGCAATGTGAATTGATTTATGTGGGGAGCAATGTGATTGGTCTACACAGAAAAAAAAAACAATGTATGTGTGGATTTTTATTTTTTTTACTGTGAGGGCCAATGTGTGTTTTTTGTTTTTTTTTCTGTGGGGCACTGATGGTGTGCCTTGGCAATTTTAAAATATTGTTCCGTGTGCCGCGAGTAAAATAAGGTTGAAAATCACTGCATTACACTCAGTAACCAAAACTAAAATGGAGAACAAGTGACAATTAGCACCACAAATCTCAATGCACAATACAACTGGGATGTTAGGTAAGCGAAGGAGCAATTGGTGTATTACTAGGGGAATGCAGCTGTCGGAAGAGATGAATGGCTTAGATTGAGAGGAGATGCAGGTTAGATGGTCGCTGAGTAGGTGAGGGTTGTAGCAGAAGTGCGAAAGAAGAGGGCTATGAGAACAGGAGAGAAGAGGGCCCTGCTCAAAAAAGTTTACAATCTAGGGGAAGAGGGGAGACAGGTGACATGAGGTGCAAGCAAGGGAGGGAGCCTGAGGGCTGGTGTTAGGGTCTCCTGCCCTGTGCTGCCACGTCGTCATGGCAACCGGGAGACAAGTGCTAGCGGAGTAACCTGAGCGCAGCTGATACTCCGGTTCGGGTCTTTTGCTGTGCAGTGGTTATAGGCTCTGTGCACGGCAGGGGATCCGGTGCTGGTTTTTGTGCTCACAGTCTGTGAGGTCTGAGTGGGACGTGGACAGCACGTGCTTTATAAGGCCTCTTCTCAGGCTAAGCAGATGCTGCTGAATCTTTGTTGGTTAGTCAGTTCCTGAAAGTTAGCCAATACTGTGTAGCTTTGTATTTGTTTGTTGCTTACTGCAAATAGGCCTGGGGATTTGGTATTACACCCTGCCAATCCAGACCTAGCAGTAAGACTGGAGTTAGTGATGAGCGGATTCGGTTTTACTCGGTTTTACTCGGTTCTCAAAACCGAATCTTATTGGCTCACTGATGTCACGTGTTTTGGATAGCCAATAAGATTCGGTTTTGAGAACCGAGTAAAACCGAGTAAAACCGAATCCGCTCATCACTAACTGGAGTCAGTCGTTTAGCTTGCTGGGGTTCTGTTACTACTCTGTGAACTTAGCAAGTTTGCGGCTGTATTCTAATACTTGCCTGTCTAATCCTGTCTCACTGTGCTAGGTGTCAGGGGTCAGTTTAGTGGCAGTAAGCTGAACCTGTGCACTGCAAGTGAGAATTAGGATTGTGGAGACTCTCCTTGTGTCTATCATTCCATCTCTGACCAAGGAGTTTACTGCCACACCCGTTGGTAACCCTTTAGGGTTTTGCTGTTGCCCTTAGCAACAGCATTTCGGGTTCTCTACGTATTAAAACACAACATCTTGCTTTTTCCATCTGAGCATTACTAATACAAGGGAGACACCCAGTTCCTTAGCCTCTGGGCTTCTCTGTTCACTTTGTGTGTATTTTGTTACCCTATCACCTTCTGTGTACGTAATGTCATATTCCCCAGTCTGTCTGTGAGTCCATTTGTTTTGCATACCTATCCGTTCAGACACCAGTACATTCCTGCAGGCACTGGTGTGCATAACAGTCCAAACACCAGTACATTCCTGCAGGCACTGGAGTGCATAACAGTTCTGACACCAGTACTTTCCTGCAGGCACTGGTGTGCATAACATATTCAGCAGCCTAATACTCCTGTTGAAATTTTGTGGGAATATGGAGCATACCCCTCAAAATACGTTGCAACAGGTGGTCGATCAGGTGCAGGTCCTGACTCGACAATTTAATGATTTGTCCATTAAAATGCACACCTCCCAGGCTGTTGGCGGAGCTCCCGCAGCAGCAGCACCTGCAGGGGTTAAGGAGCCGAAAGTAAATCTCCCGGATCGTTTTTCAGGAGATCGCTCGCAGTTCTTTTGTTTCAAGGAGAGCTGCAAGCTATACTTCCGGCTTAGGCCTCAGTCTTCTGGGTCGGAGATTCAGCGGGTGGGCATAGTGATTTCCTTGCTACAAGGAGACCCACAGGTCTGGGCATATGGGTTGCAGCCTGACTGTCCGTCGCTTAAAAGTGTTGATGCTTTTTTTACGGCACTGGGCATGTTGTATGATGACCCTGACAAGACGGCCTCAGCGAAGGCCAGTTGAGGTTTACTGTACGGAGTTTCGGAGGTTGGCCCATGATACCCAGTGGAATGACCCAGCCCTGAGACACCAGTACCGAAGAGGTCTTTCTAACCAGATAAAGGACCAACTGGTACAATATCCCTTGCCTGATAGCTTGGATCAGCTCATGCAGTTATCCATCCGGGTGGATAGACGGCTGAGAGAGCGTAGGCTTGAAAGGGAGACTGAGATTTCCTTCTTTCCCAAGGGAACCTCAGACTCTGAGGAATTTTCCGAGGAGCCTAGGCAGATTGGGGCTACCCGCCTCTCCTCGCGTGAGAAGACGCGGAGGAGACAGCAGGGGTTGTGTTTGTACTGTGGGAATAAAGGTCATGTGGTAGTATCATGCCCAGAAAAGCCGGAAAACTTCAGGGCCTGAGGGTGATGGGAAATATCCTGTCAGGCCAGAAGTCAGAATTTCCCAAGAAGACTTTTATCATTCCGGTGACCTTGAAGATCCTCGGTCAAACTGTCAAGACTGAGGCCTTTGTGGACAGTGGGGCCGACGGGGTTTTTATGGACCGCCAATTCGCCCTGAAACACTGTTCCCTTAGTACCCTTGGCATCGGAAATTGAGATTTGTGGGTTAAACGGGGAACCATTATCCCAAGGTAAAATTACCTCTTGCACTAGCCAGATTTCTTTGTTTATTGGAGCCACACACTCTGAAAAATTGTCCTTTTATGTGACTGTCTGTACTTTTGCCCCATTGGTGTTGGGGTTACCCTGGTTAAGGGCCCACAATCCTCAATTTGACTGGGTCTCTGGGGAGATTCTTAGTTGGGGTACTGATTGTTTCAGGAGTTGCTTGAGCCTTCCAGTCAGGCTCTCGCAGCTAAGTTTGCCAGGATTGCCAGGGTGTTATGCAGATTTTGCGGACGTGTTCTCCAAAAAAGTTGCAGAGGTACTACCTCCCCATCGCCCCTATGACTGTGCCATTGATTTGTTGCCAAAAGCTAAGCTTCCCAAGAGCAGGTTGTACTCCCTGTCACGTCCTGAGACTCAGGCTATGGCAGAGTACATTCAGGAGAACTTGGCTAAGGGATTTATCAGACCTTCACAGTCTCCAGTTGGGTCGGGATTCTTCTTCGTGGGTAAAAAGGACGGTTCATTGCGACCCTGCATCGACTTCAGGGAATTGAACCGTATCACGATTAAAAACTCATACCCACTGCCTCTCATTTCGGTCTTGTTTGACCAGCTTCGTACTGCGACCATTTTTTCTAAGATTGACCTACGCGGTGCGTACAATATAATCCGAATAAGAGAGGGGGATGAATGGAAGACTGCCTTTAATACCCACTCAGGGCATTATGAATATTTGGTGATGCCTTTTGGGCTCTGTAATGCCCCGGCAGTCTTCCAGGATTTCATGAATGATGTGCTCAGGGAATATTTGGATAGATTCTTAGTTGTATACTTAGATGACATCCTAATCTTCTCCCATTCCCTGGAGGAACATCGGAAGCATGTACGCTTAGTCCTCCAGAAACTCAGAGACCACCGGCTTGGGGCGAAGCTGGAGAAGTGCGAATTTGAAGTTCAGCAAATCGCATTTCTAGGATATATTATCTCCCCAGAAGGTTTCCAAATGGAGGGTTCCAAGGTACAGGCAGTCCTGGATTGGGTGCAGCCCACTAGTTTGAAGGCGCTTCAGCGTTTCCTGGGCTTTGCGAATTTTTATAGACGATTTATCGCTGGATTTTCGTCTATAGTGGCGCCCTTGGTGGCACTCACTAAGAAAGGGGCGGATGTTGCTCACTGGTCTTGTGAGGCTAAAGCGGCTTTTGCCCGTCTCAAAAGGGCATTTGTTTCGGCCAAGGTGCTGCGACACCCAGATCCAGAGCGTCCTTTTGTGGTGGAGGTGGATGCCTCTGAGATGGGTATTGGGGCAGTGCTTTCTCAGATGGGAGTGTCTGATAATCGCCTTCATCCCTGTGCTTACTTTTCCCGTAAATTTTCGCCTGCCGAGATGAATTATGACGTGGGTAACCGGGAATTGTTGGCTATTAAGGATGCACTCGAGGAGTGGAGACACTGGCTTGAGGGGGCTAAGTTTGTGGTCTCAAATCTCACTGACCATAAGAATCTGGCATATTTAGAGTCAGCGAAGCGTCTCAATGCCAGGCAGGCACGATGGGCTTTGTTTTTTGCTCGCTTTAATTTTTTGATAACATATCGCCCTGGGTCAAAAAACATCAAGGCTGATGCGCTCTCGCGGAGTTTTGCTCCAATCCAGGAGACCACCGAGGAGCCGTTGCCCATTGTTTCCCCATCATGTATTAAAGTGGGCATTACCCAGGACCTCTTATCATTAGTCCTTAGAGCACAGGAGCAGGCTCCTCCAGACCTTCCGGTAGGTCTTTTGTTTGTGCCTCCTAGGTTAAGACAGCGAGTGTTCCTGGAATTCCATGCCAAGAAGTCGGCAGGTCACCCGGGTATTGCCAGAACTCGGGAGTTGCTATCTAGGGCGGTGTGGTGGCCCTCGGTGGCTAAGGATGTGGATCAGTGGGTTCGGGCATGTGACATCTGTGCCCGAAATAAGACTCCTAGAGGGGTTCCTGTTGGCCCATTACATCCACTCTCTATCCCATCTAAGCCATGGACCCACATTTCAATGGATTTTGTGGTGGACTTGCCCAAATCCTCGGGGATGACAGCCATCTGGGTTGTCGTTGACAGGTTTTCGAAGATGGCGCACTTCGTTCCACTGGTTGGGCTGCCATCGGCCAGACGCCTGTCTGAATTATTTATGCTGCATGTTGTGCGTCTCCACGGGTTGCCACTTGATGTGGTCTCTGACCGCGGATCCCAGTTTGTGGCCAAATTCTGGAGGGCATTTTGTTCCGATCTCCAGATTTCTGTCAGCTTGTCGTCAGGCTACCATCCGCAGTCTAATGGGCAGACTGAAAGGGTGAACCAGTCCTTGGAGCAGTTCCTCAGGTGTTATGTCTCCAAGTGTCAGACAGACTGGGTTGCTCATCTGTCCATGGCGGAGTTTGCCTATAACAACGCGGCTCACTCTGCTACAGGGATCTCTCCCTTCCTTTGTGTGTATGGGCATCATCCTAAGGCCAATTCTTTTGACCCCCTGGACTCCACGCCTGGTGGTTCCTCTGTGGTTTCGGTCCTTAGAGGTATTTGGCGGAAAGTGAAGAAAGCCCTTGTGTCTGTGTCATTAGTGACCAAAAGGGTTTTTGATAAGCGGAAAAGACCCTGCAGCTTCAAATTAGGAGACTTCGTCTGGTTGTCTACCAAGAATTTGAAGTTGAGACAGCCATCTCATAAGTTAGGCCCCCGGTTCATCGGCCCTTATAAGATCACCAGGGTTATCAATCCGGTGGCATTTCAGTTAGATCTGCCCCGTTCTTTGGGTATCAATAAAACATTTCATTGTTCCCTTTTAAAACGGGAGATTAGTAATCCTTCTTCCAGTGGAAGACCTTCCCCTCTTCTGATACGTGGCCAGAGGGAGTTTGTTGTTGAAAGGATTCTTGACTCCAAGGTGGTTCGGGGTCGGCTGTCATTTTTGGTGCACTGGAAGGGGTATGGCCCGGAGGAGCGGTCGTGGGTGCGCAGTTGTGATCTTCATGCCCCCAGACTGATACGCTCTTTTTACTCGCAGTTCCCCGATAAACCCGGTGGTAGGGGTTCTTTGACCCCTCGTCAGAGGGGGGGTACTGTTAGGGTCTCCTGCCCTGTGCTGCCACGTCGTCATGGCAACCGGGAGACAAGTGCTAGCGGAGTAACCTGAGTGCAGCTGATACTCCGGTTCGGGTCTTTTGCTGTGCAGTGGTTATAGGCTCTGTGCACGGCAGGGGATCCGGTGCTGGTTTTTGTGCTCACAGTCTGTGAGGTCTGAGTGGGGCGTGGACAGCACCTGCTTTATAAGGCCTCTTCTCAGGTTAAGCAGATGCTGCTGAATCTTTGTTGGTTAGTCAGTTCCTGAAAGTTAGCCAATACTGTGTAGCTTTGTATTTGTTTGTTGCTTACTGCAAATAGGCCTGGGGATTTGGTATTACACCCTGCCAATCCAGACCTAGCAGTAAGACTGGAGTCAGTCGTTTAGCTTGCTGGGGTTCTGTTACTACTCTGTGAACTTAGCAAGTTTGCGGCTGTATTCTAAGACTTGCCTGTCTAATCCTGTCTCACTGTGCTAGGTGTCAGGGGTCAGTTTAGTGGCAGTAAGCTGAACCTGTGCACTGCAAGTGAGAATTAGGATTGTGGAGACTCTCCTTGTGTCTATCATTCCATCTCTGACCAAGGAGTTTACTGCCACACCCGTTGGTAACCCTTTAGGGTTTTGCTGTTGCCCTTAGCAACAGCATTTCGGGTTCTCTACGTATTAAAACACAACATCTTGCTTTTTCCATCTGAGCATTACTAATACAAGGGAGACACCCAGTTCCTTAGCCTCTGGGCTTCTCTGTTCACTTTGTGTGTATTTTGTTACCCTATCACCTTCTGTGTACGTAATGTCATATTCCCCAGTCTGTCTGTGAGTTCATTTGTTTTGCATACCTATCCGTTCAGACACCAGTACATTCCTGCAGGCACTGGTGTGCATAACAGTCCAAACACCAGTACATTCCTGCAGGCACTGGAGTGCATAACAGTCCTGACACCAGTACTTTCCTGCAGGCACTGGTGTGCATAACAAGGGCAGAAAGTAAGCAGGGTAAATATGACCATGTCGCAAGTTGGGGGGTGGGGAGAGCGACCTCAACACATGGTTATGTGATGGAAGGGTACTCTTTGATGAACAGGTGAGTTTTCAGCTTTGCAAGGTCGGAAATAGTCTAATAGAGCAAGGGATTCCAGTGCAAGTAACAGACTAAGCGGTCTATTTACTAAGCTTTGGACAGAGATAAAGTGGACGGAGATAAAGTACCAGCCAACCATCTCCTAACTGTCATTTTTCAAACCCAGCCTGTGAAATGACAGGAGCTGGTTGGCTGGTACTTTATATCCGTTCACTTTATCTCCATCCAAGGCTTAGTAAATAGAGCCCTGAGTTTGATATACAGGCATCTGATCAAGTGTTAGGATACAGGCAATGGCGGATTCTGGGGGTGGGGATGACCCAACTGTCATTTTCAGGCTTTTGGTTTTTTTAATTGTACATTTTTTCAGTGGTGCTCTGGCAGCTGCAGTGGCATCTCATGGGGTTGGCTGGCAGGGAAGTCTCCAGGAGCACTGTGGCAGGGAGTGGCACAGCTGCAGCAGTATTTTCTTGCACCTGCATTGGATCTGATATGGCTATTGGCACTACGGCCAATAGAAATTTTCTCTTGCAGCATTATTCCAGGGTGAAGCTCTACACAAGAGGGGTACTTTATCACCATGCAATTTATCACTCTCCAAGTTTTGATAAATCTGACTCTATATGTGATGCCCACTCCTAGTGAGAACATTTATTGTTTATTTGTAAATTATGCCTTTATATACATTTAATGGAGCCAGAGCATCATTGGTGACAGTTGGAGATCACATGCGGCTCCAGAGAGAGGTTGGCTGATGCTGGCTAGTGTGACAGTTGTGGTCATTGAGCAGGGGCAGGGTCAGTGTCGGACTGGGGCATGAAGGGCCCACCAGGGAAAGGCAATCATATGGGCCCACTAAGGGGCGTTGCCATATGCTGGAAGGGGTGTGGCCACCTGACCAGAGAGTAGTGGCTAGCCATAATAAGAGCCACCCAGCATAGTATGTAAAGAAAAAAAATTGTATAATATTTATAGTTTGTTTAAATTAAGTGTCTTTTAGTACAGGTAACAGATATGGCGTAGAAATAGTACATTTAAAAGTGTAACATGTAAGTTCATATAAAAAAGAAAAAAAAATCAAAGTCAAAATAAAATAAAAACAGTTTTTGGTAACAGTCTCAAATAAATAATGTACAATGTAAAAGTACAGTATACAAGCAGTTTTGCAGCCCATAAAGATTAGTTTTGAAATGGAGAGAGCAGCATAGGTAGTGGTGACTGATGGTCCTGCTCCTAATATGTTAATGCAGAGTAATACTAATATGGGCACTTACACCTACCCGGCGGCGGTTAGCAGCCCAACTTCATAATGCAATAGTTCACTGGATACTTTTGTCTCTATCCATCTGTGTGGATTTGGTTTAGGTGGCGTCTCTTCCCAGAGGCAATGATGATGTTCCACAGGTGCCTGTGTGCCGGGACTCCTGCAGTGTAGCGATCACTGCGATAGCGATAGCAGACAAAAGTATCCAGTGAACTATTGCATTATGAAGTTGGGCTGCTAACCGCCGCCGGGTAGGTGTAAGTGCCCATATTAGTATTACTCTGCATTAACATATTAGGAGCAGGACCATCAGTCACCACTACCTATGCTGCTCTCTCCATTTCAAAACTAATCTTTATGGGCTGCAAAACTGCCTGTATACTGTACTTTTACATTGTACATTATTTATTTGAGACTGTGTTACCAAAAACTGTTTTTACTGTTTTTTGTTTTTTTTACTTTGATTTTTATTTCTTTTAAATGTACTATTTCTACGTCATATCTGTTACCTGTACTAACAGACACTTTGTTTAAACAAACTATAAATATTATACCATTACCGTTATCCAAACCTTGTTGTGCCCCAGGTTATTTTTTCACCTTTACCCTAATATAGGCACTCATTCGGCCAAGAGATCCTGTGGGTTCTCAAACCTGGAGAAGCAACCAGAACAGGAGCAGGAACACCAGCGTTGACGGTAGGGCAGCATCAGCGGCAAGTGGGTCACAGGCGGCACACATTCAAGCAGCCGTCGGTGGGTAGCAGCCCACCGCAGAAAGGAGAGGAGCAGCAGAGGTGGCAGCACTATGGAGGAGTAACAGCTGGGACGGGTGCTGGCGCATAAGCCGTCCTGGTAGACACTGAGTGGGCAGCAACAGGGAGCCGGCACTGAGCAGGGGTGAGTGGCGTCAAGGAATGCTTGGTTCACTGAGTGGAGGCTACAGGTGCCATCTTGCACCACGCTGATTGGCTGGGGTGACTGTACTCAGGGCCAGCAACAGAAATTTTGGGGCCCAGTACACTGATATGTCTGGGGCCCCTCAACTTCCAATGATCCTGCACTTTTAAAGTAGAGGGTGTATTGAGAGAGAGAGAGAGAGAGAGAGAGAGAGAGAGAGAGAGAGAGAGACAAGACATGAAAGCCCTCACTCACTAACTCTCTTACTTCCCGATATGTTAGGAAGATGAAATGTAACATAGGTATTCTTCAGATAGGAAATAGGAAGACTGCGTAATCAGATTTTTAATAAACCTCCCCTTAGGGGATGAAAAGGGGGTTGACATAATGACATCATTCATGCGTGGCTTGCATTGTGTGAACGATAACGCCCAAATGGACAATTGGATCAAAATTTGGATTGAACCTCTGGCCCTAACTATTTTGATTCCCTAGGCAATATTTTGCCCCTAAACCCCACACCCCCTGTGGAGATAATAGAGGTGACCGGGAGAGGGTGACAGGGAGATGGTGGGTGGCTGGGGATGCAGGGGTGTCAGGGAGATAGTTGGTGACATGGTGAGAGGGTGACAGGGAGATTGACTGTGACAGAGATATTGAGTGACAGGGAGATAGTGGGTGACTGGGGAAGCATAGGAGACAGGGAGATAGTGTGTGACGCTGTGATAGAGGGTAACAGGTAGATAGTGGGTGACTGGGAGACACTGGATAACAGGAAGAGAGCAGAGGCGTAACTAGGGTTAAAGGCGCTCAGGGCAAATAAAAAAAATGGTGCCCCTTAAATTGTAATTTAAAAATCTGGCTGAATTCTTATACACACACACACACATATGACATTATACAGGGGCACACACACTGACACTATACAGGGGTCCATCCACACACTATACAGGGGTCCATACACACACACACACACACACACACACATTATACAGGGGTCCATACACACACACACACACACACACACACACACACACACACACACACACACACACTCTATACAGGGGTCCTTACACACACTGGCACTATATAGGGGTACTTACACACACATTATACAGGGGTACACACACACACACACACACACACACTATACAGGGGTCCATACACACACACACACACACACACACACACACACACACACACACTGACATTATACAGGGGTCCATACACACTGACACTATACAGGGGTCCATACACACTCCTTGACATTGTACAGGGTTCCATACACACACACACACACACACACACACACACACACACACACACACTATACAGGGGTCCATACACACTGACACTATACAGGGGTACACACACACATTATACAGGGGTACACACACACTATA
Source organism: Pseudophryne corroboree (assembly GCF_028390025.1). Classification (NCBI taxonomy): domain Eukaryota; kingdom Metazoa; phylum Chordata; class Amphibia; order Anura; family Myobatrachidae; genus Pseudophryne; species Pseudophryne corroboree. The sequence continues at coordinate 606,320,219 of NC_086447.1, forward strand.
CAGGGGTCCATACACACACACACACACACTGACATTATACAGGGGTCCATACACACTGACACTATACAGGGGTCCATACACACACATTGACATTGTACAGGGTTCCATACATACACTATACAGGGGTCCATATACACTGACACTATACAGGGGTACACACACACACACACACACACACACACACACACACACACACTGACACTGTACAGGGGTCCATACATACACACACACACTATACAGGGGTCCATACACACACACACACACACACACACACACACACACTGACATTATACATGGGTCCATACACACACACACACACACTATACAGGGGTCCTTACACACACTGACACTATATAGGGGTACTTACACACACACACACACACACACACACACACACACACACTATACAGGGGTCCATACACACACACTGACATTATACAGGGGTCCATACACACTGACACTATACAGGGGTCCATACACACACACACATTGACACTGTACAGGGGTCCATACATACATACACACACACACACACACACACTATACAGGGGTCCACACACGCAAACACACACACACTGACATTATACAGGTGTCTATACACATACACACACACATATACTATACAGGGGTCCATACACACACACTGAAATTATACGGGAGTCTATACACACATATACTATACAGGGGTCCATACACACACAAACTGACACTATATAGGGGTCCATACACACTGAAACTATACAGAGGTCCATACATACACACACACACACACACACACACACACACTGTACAGGGGTCCATACATACACCCACACTGACACTATACAGGGGTCCATACACACACACTGACACTATACAGGGGTCCACACACACACACACACACACACACACACACACACACACACACTATACAGGGGTACACACACACACACACACACACACACACACATTGACACTGTACAGGGATCCATACACACACACACACACAATACAGGGGTCCATACACACACACACTGACATTATACAGGGGTCCATACACACACACACACTGACATTATACAGGGGTCCATGCACACACACACACACACACACACACACACACTCTCTATACAGGGGTCCTTACACACACTGACATTATATAGGGGTCCTTACACACACACACACACACACACACACACACACACACACACACACACACTATACAGGGGTCCATACACACTGACACTATACAGGGGTCCATACACACACACACACACAATGACACTGTACAGGGTTCCATACACACACACACACACACACACACACACACACACACACTATACAGGGGTCCACACACACACACACACACACACACACACTGAAATTATACAGGAGTCTATACACACACACATATACTATACAGGGGTCCATACACACACTGACACTGTACAGGGGTCCAAACATACACACACACTAACACTATACAGGGGTCCATACATACACACACACACTGACACTATACAAGGGTCCATACATACACAAACACACACACACACACTGACACTATACAGGGGTCCATACATACACACACACTGACACTATACAGGGGTCCATACATACACACACACACACACACACACACTATACAGGGGTCCATACACACTGACACTATACAGGGGTCCATACTAGTGATGAGCGGGTTCGGATCCTCGGAATCCGACCCGCCCGAACTTCACCTTTTTTTTACACGGGCCCGAGCGACTCGGATCCTCCCGCCTTGCTCGGTTAACCCGAGCGCGCCCGAACGTCATCATCCCGCTGTCGGATTCTCGCGAGACTCGGATTCTATATAAGGAGCCGCGCGTCGCCGCCATTTTCACACGTGCATTGAGATTGACAGGGAGAGGACGTGGCTGGCGTCCTCTCCGAGTCCGTTGTATTATATTAGAACTTAGTTATAATTGTGGGGAGGATTGGGGACGGGGAGCAGCTGTTAGGGAGTACAGTGCAGGGTTTTGAGTTTAATCCGTTGTTTCTCTGCCTGAAAAAAAACGCTCCACCATATCTGTGCTCACTCAGTGTGCTGCACTGCTGCATGATATATCTGTGCTGAGTGCACTGCTCACACTGCCTAATTGTGGGGACTGGGGAGCAGTTATAGCAGGAGTACAGTGCACAGTTTTGCTGACAGTGACCACCAGTCCAGTATACGTTTGTCTGCCTGAAAAACACTGTGGTGTTTTTTTTTTTCTTTCTTCATGCTAGTTTGTTTAGCAGTCTGCTGACACTGCAGTGTCCACCAGGTCCGTTATACAGTATATTATATATATAATTAAGCACTAAGCAGCAGTACGGTAGGCCACGGCTGTACCTACCTCTGTGTCGACTCGTCACTCGTCGTCCATAAGTATAAGTAATACTATCCATCCATCTACATTGTATACCTCTGGTGTTTTTTTTTCTTTCTTCATACTAGTTTAGCAGTCTGCTGCTGACACTGTCCACCAGGTCCGTTATACAGTATATTATATTTATATATAAGCACTAAGCAGCAGTACGGTAGGCCACGGCTGTACCTACCTCTGTGTCGACTCGTCGTCCATAAGTATAAGTAATACTATCCATCCATCTACATTGTATACCTGTGGTGTTTTTTTTTCTTTCTTCATACTAGTTTAGCAGTCTGCTGCTGACACTGTCCACCAGGTCCGTTATACAGTATATTATATTTATATATAAGCACTAAGCAGCAGTACGGTAGGCCACGGCTGTACCTACCTCTGTGCCGTCACTCGTCCATAAGTATAAGTAATACTATACTATCCATCCATCTACATTGTATACCTGTGGTGTTTTTTTTTTCTTTCTTCATACTAGTTTAGCAGTCTGCTGACACTGTCCACCAGGTCCGTTATACACACAGTATATTATATTTATATATAAGCACTAAGCAGCAGTACGGTAGGCCACGGCTGTACCTACCTCTGTGTCGTCAGTGCACTCGTCGTCCATAAGTATAAGTAATACTATACTATCCATCCATCTACATTGTATACCTGTGGTGGTTTTTTTTTCTTTCTTCATACTAGTTTAGCAGTCTGCTGACACTGTCCACCAGGTCCGTTATACAGTATATTATATTTATATATAAGCACTAAGCAGCAGTACGGTAGGCCACGGCTGTACCTACCTCTGTGTCGTCAGTACACTCGTCGTCCATAAGTATAAGTAATACTATACTATCCATCCATCTACATTGTATACCTGTGGTGTTTTTTTTTTTTCTCTCTTCATACTAGTTTAGCAGTCTGCTGCTGACACTATCACAACAAAGTAACTCGGCGCTATTTGCTGGGTAGATAAGTACACATTAATTGGAATCTAAAAAACACACATTAATCAATAGCAGCTGTAAAAAGGGAGAGTACTCCACCCAACAATTAAAAACTAAAACATACACAGATCACAGCGCTTATTAAAAAATTACGTGTCTTTTTATTAATACACTAAAATTTCACAATAATTAATAACAAAGTCCCGTCCTAGTATGTCGGCTGATCCTGCCAAACATTGAACACAACTATAGATACATCTCTACATAAGTATGGTTAGTAAAGCGATCTTCCACAGTCAGCTGATTAATCAGAATTTTTAACTTGTATTAGTCAGAGATTTTTATCCATGCGATAGATATTGTCACTGGTGTTAGTTAGTTGCAACAATTATTAGTGATGTTATTTCAATGGTTAGTACAGCATGCTGTTTTATAGCTTGAAAGCAATGGCAGTGATCCACAAATAAATTTAGTAGTAAACCTGTTTCAGATTCTGATCCCATACATTGGTTCCTCCCGGCTCCTGGTGCTTTTTTATCCCATCAATGGTGCCATATCTGGAGTGTCCAATTGTTTGGAGAATGCCTGCAGGTTTTCTTAAAAGTTCCGACCGGTACCGGAGGGGTAATATGAAGTCTCTTACGCGTTTCTCCGCCTTTGTTACGTTCAGCGGCTTCCTCAGAGCAGTATATGATTATATATATATGGCACCATTGATGGGATAAAAAAGCACCAGGAGCCGGGAGGAACCAATGTATGGGATCAGAATCTGAAACAGGTTTACTACTAAATTTATTTGTGGATCACTGCCATTGCTTTCAAGCTATAAAACAGCATGCTGTACTAACCATTGAAATAACATCACTAATAATTGTTGCAACTAACTAACACCAGTGACAATATCTATCGCATGGATAAAAATCTCTGACTAATACAAGTTAAAAATTCTGATTAATCAGCTGACTGTGGAAGATCGCTTTACTAACCATACTTATGTAGAGATGTATCTATAGTTGTGTTCAATGTTTGGCAGGATCAGCCGACATACTAGGACGGGACTTTGTTATTAATTATTGTGAAATTTTAGTGTATTAATAAAAAGACACGTAATTTTTTAATAAGCGCTGTGATCTGTGTATGTTTTTGCTGCTGACACTGTCCACCAGGTCCGTTATACAGTATATTATATTTATATATAAGCACTAAGCAGCAGTACGGTAGGCCACGGCTGTACCTACCTCTGTGTCGTCACTCGTCGTCCATAAGTATAAGTAATACTATACTATCCATCCATCTACATTGTATACCTGTGGTGTTTTTTTTTTTCTTTCTTCATACTAGTTTAGCAGTCTGCTGCTGACACTGTCCACCAGGTCCGTTATACAGTATATTATATTTATATATAAGCACTAAGCAGCAGTACGGTAGGCCACGGCTGTACCTACCTCTGTGTCGTCACTCGTCGTCCATAAGTATAAGTAATACTATACTATCCATCCATCTACATTGTATACCTGTGGTGGCTTTTAGTTGTGCGCAAAATATGGAGAACAAAAATGTGGAGGTTAAAAAAATAGGGAAAGATCAAGATCCACTTCCACCTTGTGCTGAAGCTGCTGCCACTAGTCATGGCCGAGACGATGAAATGCCATCAACGTCGTCTGCCAAGGCCGATGCCCAATGTCATAGTACAGAGCATGTAAAATCCAAAACACAAAAGATCAGTAAAAAAATGACCCAAAAATCAAAATTAAAAGCGTCTGAGGAGAAGCGTAAACTTGCCAATATGCCATTTACGACACGGAGTGGCAAGGAACGGCTGAGGCCCTGGCCTATGTTCATGGCTAGTGGTTCAGCTTCACATGAGGATGGAAGCACTCATCCTCTCGCTAGAAAAAAGAAAAGACTTGCGGCAAAAGCACAGCAAAGAACTGTGCGTTCTTCGAAATCACAAATCCCAAAGGAGAGTCCAATTGTGTCGGTTGCGATGCCTGACCTTCCCAACACTGGACGGGAAGAGCTTGCGCCTTCCACCATTTGCACGCCCCCTGCAAGTGTTGAAAGGAGCACCCGCAGTCCAGTTCCTGATAGTGAAATTGAAGATGTCAGTGTTGAAGTACACCAGGATGAGGATATGGGTGTTGCTGGCGCTGGGGAGGAAATTGACAAGGAGGATTCTGATGGTGAGGTGGTATGTTTAAGTCAGGCACCCGGGGAGACACCTGTTGTCCGTGGGAGGAATATGGCCATTGACATGCCTGGTGAAAATACCAAAAAAATCAGCTCTTCAGTGTGGAAGTATTTCAACAGAAATGCGGACAACAGGTGTCAAGCCGTGTGTTGCCTTTGTCAAGCTGTAATAAGTAGGGGTAAGGACGTTAACCACCTCGGAACATCCTCCCTTATACGTCACCTGCAGCGCATTCATAATAAGTCAGTGACAAGTTCAAAAACTTTGGGAGACAGCGGAAGCAGTCCACTGACCAGTAAATCCCTTCCTCTTGTAACCAAGCTCGCGCAAACCACACCACCAACTCCCTCAGTGTCAATTTCCTCCTTACCCAGGAAAGCCAATAGTCCTGCAGGCCATGTCACTGGCAAGTCTGACGAGTCCTCTCCTGCCTGGGATTCCTCCGATGCATCCTTGAGTGTAACGCCTACTGCTGCTGGCGCTGCTGTTGTTGCTGCTGGGAGTCGATCGTCATCCCAGAGGGGAAGTCGGAAGACCACTTGTACTACTTCCAGTAAGCAATTGACTGTCCAACAGTCCTTTGCGAGGAAGATGAAATATCACAGCAGTCATCCTGTTGCAAAGCGGATAACTGAGGCCTTGACAACTATGTTGGTGTTAGACGTGCGTCCGGTATCCGCCGTTAGTTCACAGGGAACTAGACAATTTCTTGAGGTAGTGTGCCCCCGTTACCAAATACCATCTAGGTTCCACTTCTCTAGGCAGGCGATACCGAGAATGTACACGGACGTCAGAAAAAGACTCACCAGTGTCCTAAAAAATGCAGTTGTACCCAATTGTTATGATTCCAGCACTCTGGTCTGAGGTGGTCCTATTGCAAGGACCGGAGCACTGGAACGGAATGCTGGGGAAGGGAGCGGGAATAGAAAGTAGCCCCTGGCGCCCTAACTCCGTTGTCTCGCCCGTGTTGTCAGAAATCCCCTGCGAGACTATGGTTGCTTGAGCCCATGGCAGCCGCGTTTGAAGGGCGGATTATGTCTGCCCAACTCCGATGCCCCCTCAGGTCTTAATGGGAGACAAAGGGAAATCCGAGACAGGGTGATAACAAGGGGCCCTCTGACTAAACAACCAGGCCAGGGGCTACAAGCTAACTGACTAAACCTGAGGTATGTGCGGTAACCCGCCAGGGAAAAGGACAACCAAAATCCACTAGTCCGTACTCCTACCCAGCACCGCTGGATACCAGAGTGGATCTGTGGGAGCGGAATCCTCCGCAAAAGCTCCGAAACACAAATAATAAATGACAAATAATAAAGCGGCCCAAGCCGCAACACACGGCTACGCCGTGACTCACGAACACCACTGGATGTTCAAAAGGTGCTCAGTCAGGACTCCAGGAACAGATGACGACTTCCGAGTTCAGGACAACTGAGAACAGGAACGACCGGATACAGCAGGACTGGAAACACTCACAGCAAACAGATTCAGCATGCAGGAAGCTATTACCGGCGTCTGTGAGAAGCCCAGGAAGTGTATTTAACAGGGAGTCCTCCAATCAGCTGTTTGGAGGCTGATTGGATTAGATGCCATACAGCTGCCAAGCTGCATGGCCAGGAAAACAGATATCTATTAATTAAATTGAACCCAGCAACGGGGAAACGCAGTCCGTAAGTGGCGTCCCCGTTGCTAGGGTCCGTGCGGCTCCGTGCGCCCGGCGTCTAGCGTTGCCAGGGAGCCGGCGGCTGTACGCGCACGGCGTCCCTGGTTGCTAGGCGCCGGGCCGCACCGACGAGCGGACCCCGGCGCCTAACAGTACCCCCCCTTGAGGAGGGGTCAAGGAACCCCTAAAGCCAGGTTTCCGAGGAAATTCCCGAAAAAATGCCCTCTTGAGCCTCGGGGCATGGAGATCCTTATCCAGGACCCAAGACCTTTCCTCTGGACCATAGCCTCTCCAGTGCACCAGAAAATAAAGCCGACCCCGGGACAATTGGAATCGAGAACCTTCTCCACCAAGAACTCCTGATGACCCTGTACATCTACTGGTGATTTCCCCTGAGAGATCTTCCGAGGAAATCTACTGGAAGAAACGTATGGTTTCAACAAGGAGCAATGGAACGTATTTCCGATCCGGAGAGCTCTTGGTAAACGTAACCGGAAAGCAACTGGATTGATTTTTTTAATAATATGAAATGGTCCAATAAATTTGGGGCCCAATCTAGCTGAGGTTTGTCGAAGTTTAATGTTACGAGTCGACAACCATACCCTATCTCCCACCTTAAAAGTGCAAGGCCGCCGGAGCCTGTCAGAAAAAATTTTCTCTCGAAATGCCGCTTTTCTGAGAGCAAGGTGCACTTTTCTCCAAATGAGTCTGAGATGAGAGGTTAAGGTTAGCGAGGAGACAGAGGAATGTTGAAAAAAAGAATTAGCTCTGGGGTGAAAACCAAAAACTGAAAAGAATGGAGACACATTAGTGGAGGAATGACAAGAATTGTTGTAAGCAAACTCCGCCAAAGGAAGAAACTCGGACCAATCATTCTGGAGTTTGGCTGAGTACAAACGCAAATACTGTTTTAATGATTGATTAACTCGCTCGGTCTGCCTGTTGGATTGGGGATGGTAGCCGGACGTTAAAGACAATTTCATCTTTAATGAGGCACAAAAAGACTTCCAAAATTGTGCAATGAATTGTGGACCCCGATCAGAAACAATATCAGTGGGTAACCCATGAAGTCTGAAAACATGGCGGAGAAACAAAACTGCCAATTCCTGGGCAGATGGCAGTCGGGGAAGAGCAATGAAATGGGCCATCTTGCTAAAACGGTCCACTACCACCCATATGACTCGGAATCCGGCTGACAGAGGGAGGTCTACCACAAAATCCATGGAAATATTAGACCATGGCCTGAGAGGAACATTTAAGGGCATAAGTTGCCCGATGGGTAAGGAACGGGGAACTTTATGCTGTGCACAGACCTGACAAGAAAAAACAAACTCCTTGATGTCTTTAGAAAGACCAGGCCACCATACTGAGCGGGAGACTAATTCCAAAGTCTTAGAGGTCCCCGGATGCCCGGCAACTTTGCTATCATGAAACTCAGTCAAAACAGTAGCTCTCAAAAACTCAGGGACATAAAGACGACCATCAGGAGTATTTCCAGGAGCTTGATGTTGAAGCTGCTTTAACTGGGTAAATAAATCTTGTGTGAGGCCTGCCCAAATGACTGAAGACGGAAGTATGGGAGTAACAGGACTGTTATTATGAACTGGAAGAAAACTGCGTGACAGGGCATCCGCCTTGGTATTCTTGGAACCTGGCCTGAAGGTGATAATAAACTTGAAACGAGTAAAAAATAAAGCCCAACGAGCCTGCCGGGCATTCAGCCGTTTAGCTGATTCGATGTACTGAAGATTTTTGTGGTCAGTCAATACTGAAATGGTATGTGTTGCTCCCTCAAGCCAATGCCTCCACTCCTCGAAAGCCCATTTAATAGCCAGTAACTCCCGGTTACCAACATCGTAGTTGGATTCAGCGGAAGATAATTTCCTGGACATAAAGGCACAAGGATGTAATTCTAGGGAGTCCGGATCCTTCTGAGATAGGATAGCCCCCACTCCAACCTCCGAGGCATCAACCTCAACAATGAAGGGCAATTCTGGGTTGGGATGTCTGAGGACTGGGGCTGAGACAAAAGCTTGTTTCAAGGCCTGAAATGATAACTCAGCTTCACGTGACCAGTTGGTAGGATCCGCTCCCTTCCTAGTCAGTGCCACAATGGGAGCAACCAGGTCGGAAAAAGAATGAATAAATCTTCTATAATAATTTGCAAACCCTAAAAAGCGCTGAATTGCTTTTAAGTTGGTGGGTTGCGCCCAACTAAGGATGGCTTGGAGCTTCTTTGGTTCCATACAGAATCCCCGAGGGGAAATAATGTACCCTAAAAAGGATACCTCCGTGACATGAAACTCACACTTCTCCAGCTTGGCATAAAGGTGATTTTCACGTAATTTTTGAAGAACCTGACGCACCTGGGTAACATGTTGTTCTATAGAGTCAGAATAGATCAGGATATCGTCTAAATAAACGACCACGAATCTTCCAAGAAAATCACGGAGCACATCGTTAATGAGATCCTGGAAAACTGCTGGAGCGTTAGACAAGCCGAACGGCATCACCAGATACTCGTAGTGACCCGACTGAGTACTGAACGCCGTTTTCCACTCATCTCCCGACTTGATTCGGATGAGGTTATACGCTCCCCTCAGGTCAATCTTAGAAAAAATCACAGCCGAACGCAGCTGATCAAAGAGGACAGAAATCAGCGGCAGAGGGTAAGTATTTTTAATTGAGATCTTATTCAGAGCTCTAAAGTCAATGCAAGGTCTGAGTGATCCATCTTTCTTCTCCACAAAGAAGAAGCCTGCACTTAAAGGGGATTTAGATGGCCTGATAAATCCTTTCCCTAGGCTCTCCTTAACATACTCATTCATGGCCGCAGTTTCTGGTCCGGACAATGCATATAACCTTCCCTTTGGCAATGTGGCACCAGGAATTAGCTCAATAGCACAATCATAAGGCCGATGGGGAGGCAGAATGTCCGCATTGCCCTTGGAAAATACATCAACAAAGTCCTGGTATTCCACGGGAATGGGTTCAGGAATGGCAGCAGCTATTCTGACGGGAAACGTAATACATTCCTTATTACAGATGGTACCCCATTGTGAGATCTCCCCCGACTGCCAATCAATGATGGGATTATGAAAGGCCAGCCAAGGGTGACCCAGAACCACTGGAACTGCTGGGCAATGGGTAAGGAAAAACTCAATCTTTTCGGAATGAAGAGCTCCTACCGTAAGTAGTACAGGGGGTGTACAGAGGGAAATAACCCCATTGGACAAGGGACTCCCATCTAAACCATGCATGGTGATACACCTACCCAAGGTTAACTGAGGAATACCTAAGGCCTTGGCCCACGTTAAGTCCATAAAGTTCCCTGCAGCTCCACTGTCAACAAAAGCCGACACCGAAGAACTGAGGCTGCCAAAGGAAACTTTAGCTGGGACTAACAGGGAGTTACTCGAGGAGATAAGCTGCAGACCAAAGTGAACCCCCTCACAATTCACTTGGTCGAGGCGTTTCCCGACTTGTTCGGACAATTACGGGCAAAATGTCCCTTACCCCCACAGTACAAACAAAGACCAGAGTTTTGCCTTCTGGCTCTTTCTTCTGGAGACAGCCTGGAGAGACCCATCTGCATGGGCTCCTCTATGTCTTCAGGAATGGAAAATACACAAGGAGTAGACCTGACAGGTGCTCCTTTTTCAGCCCTCCGCTCTCTGAGACGACGATCAATCTTAATAGAAAGCTCCATGAGTTTATCGAGCGTCTCAGGAGCGGGATACTGAAGGAGTCTTTTATAGACTCAGATAAGCCGAGGCGAAACTGACTGCGCAGAGCTGGGTCATTCCAGCCACAGTCGTTCGACCAACGGCGAAACTCTGTACAATAAACCTCTGCAGGATCTCTACCTTGTCTGAGAGCGCGTAACTTACTCTCGGCGGATGCCTCCCTATCAGGGTCATCATACAAAAGCCCTAAAGACCCCAGAAAGGCGTCTCCTGACAACAATGCCGGATCCTCTGCTTTTAAACCAAAAGCCCAGGTCTGGGGATCCCCCTGGAGCAAAGAAATAATAATTCCGACCCGCTGAGATTCAGTACCTGAGGAGATTGGTCTTAAACGAAAATAAAGTTTACAGGACTCTTTAAAATTAAAAAACTGCTTCCTATCACCAGAAAAACGGTCAGGCAAGTGCATTTTTGGTTCAGGGACTACCCTCGGGGAAGTTCGTAAAAGATCTTCCTGCGACTTCACCCGAAGGGAAAGATCCTGAACCATTTGAGTAAGTTCTTGAATCTGGCTAACTAGAAGCTGGCCAGGATTTGGCCCTAAACCAGTGGGATTCATGGGGCCGACAATTCTTACAAAACTGAATAAAGGAAAAAATCAAACCCTGTTTAATTTTAAGTTTTGGTTTGGCCGGTAATAATGTTATGATTCCAGCACTCTGGTCTGAGGTGGTCCTATTGCAAGGACCGGAGCACTGGAACGGAATGCTGGGGAAGGGAGCGGGAATAGAAAGTAGCCCCTGGCGCCCTAACTCCGTTGTCTCGCCCGTGTTGTCAGAAATCCCCTGCGAGACTATGGTTGCTTGAGCCCATGGCAGCCGCGTTTGAAGGGCGGATTATGTCTGCCCAACTCCGATGCCCCCTCAGGTCTTAATGGGAGACAAAGGGAAATCCGAGACAGGGTGATAACAAGGGGCCCTCTGACTAAACAACCAGGCCAGGGGCTACAAGCTAACTGACTAAACCTGAGGTATGTGCGGTAACCCGCCAGGGAAAAGGACAACCAAAATCCACTAGTCCGTACTCCTACCCAGCACCGCTGGATACCAGAGTGGATCTGTGGGAGCGGAATCCTCCGCAAAAGCTCCGAAACACAAATAATAAATGACAAATAATAAAGCGGCCCAAGCCGCAACACACGGCTACGCCGTGACTCACGAACACCACTGGATGTTCAAAAGGTGCTCAGTCAGGACTCCAGGAACAGATGACGACTTCCGAGTTCAGGACAACTGAGAACAGGAACGACCGGATACAGCAGGACTGGAAACACTCACAGCAAACAGATTCAGCATGCAGGAAGCTATTACCGGCGTCTGTGAGAAGCCCAGGAAGTGTATTTAACAGGGAGTCCTCCAATCAGCTGTTTGGAGGCTGATTGGATTAGATGCCATACAGCTGCCAAGCTGCATGGCCAGGAAAACAGATATCTATTAATTAAATTGAACCCAGCAACGGGGAAACGCAGTCCGTAAGTGGCGTCCCCGTTGCTAGGGTCCGTGCGGCTCCGTGCGCCCGGCGTCTAGCGTTGCCAGGGAGCCGGCGGCTGTACGCGCACGGCGTCCCTGGTTGCTAGGCGCCGGGCCGCACCGACGAGCGGACCCCGGCGCCTAACACCAATGTCCACTTAACCACGGACATGTGGACAAGTGGAGCAGGGCAGACTCAGGACTACATGACTGTGACAGCCCACTGGGTAGATGTATTGCCTCCCGCTGCAAGAACAGCAGCGGCGGCACCAGTAGCAGCATCTCGCAAACGCTAACTCGTTCCTAGGCAGGCTACGCTTTGTATCACCGCTTTCCAGAATAGGCACACAGCTGAAAACCTCTTACGGCAACTGAGGAAGATCATCGCAGAATGGCTTACCCCAATTGGACTCTCCTGGGGATTTGTGACATCGGACAATGCCAGCAATATTGTGAGTGCATTACATCTGGGCAAATTCCAGCACGTCCCATGTTTTGCACATACCTTGAATTTGGTGGTGCAGAATTATTTAAAAAACGACAGGGGCGTGCAAGAGATGCTGTCGGTGGCCAGAAGAATTGCGGGCCACTTTCGGCGTACGGGCACCGCGTACAGAAGACTGGAGCACCACCAAAAACACCTGAACCTGCCCTGCCATCATCTGAAGCAAGAGGTGGTAACGAGGTGGAATTCAACCCTCTATATGCTTCAGAGGATGGAGGAGCAGCAAAAGGCCATTCAAGTCAGTTCAGACACTGCCAGCCTGAGTCAGGTCATTCCCCTCATCAGGCTTTTGCAGAAGAAGCTGGAGGCATTGAAGGAGGAGCTAAAACAGAGCGATTCCGCTAGGCATGTGGGACTTGTGGATGGAGCCCTTCAGTCGCTTAACCAGGATTCACGTGTGGTCAATCTGTTGAAATCAGAGCACTACATTTTGGCCACCGTGCTCGATCCTAGATTTAAAACCTACCTTGGATCTCTCTTTACGGCAGACACAAGTCTGCAGAGGTTCAAAGACCTGCTGGTGACAAAATTGTCAAGTCAAGCGGAACGCGACCCGTCAACATCTCCTCCTTCACATTCTCCCGCAACTGGGGGTGCGAGGAAAAGGCTACGAATTCGAGCCCACCCGCTGGCGGTGATGCAGGGCAGTCTGGAGCGACTGCTGATGCTGACATCTGGTCCGGACTGAAGGACCTGCCAACGATTACTGACAAGTCGTCTACTGTCACTGCATATGATTCTCTCACCATTGAAAGAATGGTGGAGGATTATATGAGTGACCACATCCAAGTAGGCACGTCAGACAGTCCGTACGTATACTGGCAGGAAAAAGAGGCAATTTGGAGGCCCTTGCACAAACTGGCTTTATTCTACCTAAGTTGCCCTCCCTCCAGTGTGTACTCCGAAAGAGTGTTTAGTGCCGCCGCTCACCTTGTCAGCAATCGGCGTACGAGGTTACTTCCAGAAAATGTGGAGAAGATGATGTTCATTAAAATGAATTATAATCAATTCCTCCATGGAGACATTCACCAGCAGCAATTGCCTCCAGAAAGTACACGAGGACCTGAGATGGTGGATTCCAGTGGGGACGAATTAATAATCTGTGAGGAGGGGGATGTACACAGTGAAAGGGGTGATGAATCGGACGATGATGATGAGGTGGACATTTTGCCTCCGTAGAGCCAGTTTGTGCAAGGAGAGATTGATTGCTTCTTTTTTGGTGGGGGCCCAAACCAACCAGTCATTTCAGTCACAGTCGTGTGGCAGACCCTGTCGCTGAAATGATGGGTTCGTTAAAGTGTGCATGTCCTGTTTTTACAACATAAGGGTGGGTGGGAGGGCCCAAGGACAATTCCATCTTGCACCTCTTTTTTCTTTCATTTTTCTTTGCGTCATGTGCTGTTTGTGGAGTATTTTTTTGAAGGGCCATCCTGCGTGACACTGCAGTGCCACTCCTAGATGGGCCAGGTGTTTGTGTCGGCCACTAGGGTCGCTTAGCTTAGCCATCCAGCGACCTCGGTGCAAATTTTAGGACTAAAAATAATATTGTGAGGTGTGAGGTGGTCAGAATAGACTGAAAATTAGTGGAAATTATGGTTATTGAGGTTAATAATACTATGGGATCAAAATGACCCCCAAATTCTATGATTTAATCTGTTTTTTAGGGTCTTTTGAAAAAAACACCCGAATCCAAAACACACCCGAATCCGACAAAAAAAATTCGGTGAGGTTTTGCCAAAACGCGTCCGAACCCAAAACACGGCCACGGAACCGAACCCAAAACCAAAACACAAAACCCGAAAAATTTCAGGTGCACATCACTAGTCCATACACACACACACACACTGACACTATACAGGGGTCCTTTATATACAATCTTAGGGGGGCACATCTAATATAATAATGCAGCACTGTTGGACACTGGAGAGAAGGACTCTCCTACCGGAATTAGTAGCAGGGCTGATCATGCTCTGCCTCCATTGCTGCTGTGATCCAGGGCCGATTGTTGCGGGTGCCGGCGGGGGGGGGGGGGATTGTGCGGTGATCATGTGTGCCGGCAGGGATGGAGAGGGTGCGCGGTGGACATGTGTGCCAGCAGGGAAGAGCGGTGCGCAGTGACCATGTGTGGGAGGAGGTGCGGTGGACATGTACGTTGGAGGGAGAGAGGGGTGCGCGGGTATAATGTGTGCTGGCGGGGGAAGGGGGTCGTGCGCGTCACCCTCTCACATGCTGTATGGACGGTGCGTGTACCTGCTGCAGTCAGCCACTCAGACTCGGTAGACTGCATCGGCCGCCCGGGAGGGAAATGTGATGTCTGCTGCTGATTGGGAGCCGCGACCCGCCCGCTGCCCACTGACGACTGACGACTGCACGCACTCGCCAGCTACAGCCTCCAGGTCATGTGTGCCTTCCCCTCCGGACCGCGGCGGGATCCTCCTGACGGCGTGGTGTGGTGCGGCGCAGCAGACGCTCGGCTCTTCTGCTAACTCCTGATTGGTAAGCCCCGCCCCCTGGCAGAAGTGGGCGTGGCTAAATACGATAGTGACCCACCGGTGGATCCACCGGTTCCCCGGCAGGCCAGTCCGAGCCTGGGCAGTGTTTTCACCAGAGAGAGTGGCCATTCTCAGTGAATGGACATAGGACCTAATTAAAAAAACGCACATCTATGATCAAAATCTTTGGCATGCGCCTCCCTCCACAGACATGCATAAGCATTGCGTGGCGGTGATGCTTTTGCACCTGACAAGTAGCTCTCTGCCTACACAGCCTAGCTGCAAAGGCAGACGGCTACCCACCATCTTTAGGATCGCAGCGGCTGCGTTGTCCGGATTGCACCCTCCAAATGCTGCCGCAACGCTGCTGACATGCCCCACGACCGCCTGCCTGTCAATCAGGCATAGGCGATCACACAAGTGACATGCCGTCGCATCTCACTGTGTGCACATGCGTAGTGTGGCTGCTGCGGGTGCAAAGACTTCACTGGGCTTCAGCCTGCATCTGGATTAGGCCCATAGCCACAGCAACAGTCGGAGTAGAGAAACAAGCAAGTATAACAGCCGCTGCTGAAGCACAGATTGACAGACCACTGGAGTGGTCTGTAGAAAATCACCCTGCACAGCCCCTGCATTGTAGTTATCCACTCCAAATGTCGCAATAACTAACCCTGTACACTAGGGTGCAGCAAGCCGTGTAGTTAATAAATAGATGCTGGCTGACATGTATGCAAAGAGACATACAGTAGCATAAAAGTTTGGATGCTGCAGACAGAAGCAGCCTAGACACTGATCTACTTGAGTAATAGTAACCATAAAACCAAAAGAAGTGAGAACACGTGGCGCTACCGTAACCACAAAAGCACCATAATTGGCAATAAAATATTCACATGAACCGGGAAAGAATACAGTACTCCTTCACTTACATAAATGTAAAGGGCTCTAAAACAAAGAAGATAAAACACAATAGTGCAATACAAGATAATAACAGGCCAAAATATCCTTTTATTGGTTCCACTCACATAGCTGGGATTAATCTGTGCATATCATTCTCATATGTGATATAATCCAAGAGTTGTCAGCAGGATACTGAAAACCTGAGAAAGACAGATATAGGGGGTCATTCCGAGTTGATCGTAGCTGTGCTTAATTTAGCACAGCTACGATCGTAAACTCAGACATGCGGGGGGATGCCCAGCACAGGGCTAGTCTGCCCCGCACAAATACAAAAGCATCGCACAGAGGCGATGCCTTTGTATCTGTGGAGTAACTCCCGGCCAGCGCAGCTCCTGCGGCTGGCCGGGAGTTGTGTGTTGCTGCCGCTGGCCGCATTGGCTGCATGAGACATCACGCAGCCGCCATGCCACGCCCCCAAGCGGTCCGGCCATGCCTGCGTTAGCCAGACCGCACCTACTAAACGGTGGCTTAACGCCACCATTCAGCCCCCTCCCGCCCAGCGACCGCCTCTGTCTCAGAGGCGATCGCTGGGCACCGACGACTGCCATGCGCTGGCGCATGCGCAGTTCCGACCCGATCGCTGTGCTGCGACAAACTGCAGCGAGTGATCGGGTCGGAATGACCCCCATAGTGCAATACAGCCTTATAAAAACCACATTTCTCATACGTCCTAGAGGATGCTGGGAACACCATTAGAACCATGGGTATAGACGGGATCCGCAGGAGACATGGGCACTTTAAGACCTTGAAAGGGTGTGAACTGGCTCCTCCTCTATGCCCCTCCTCCAGACTCCAGTTTTCGAATTGTGCCCAGTGAGACTGTATGCACTACAGTGAGCTCTACAGAGTTTCTCTGAAAATACTTTTTGTTAGGTTTATTATTTTCAGGAGGGCTGCTGGCAATAATACCCCTGCTTCGTGGGACTTAGGGGAGAGAAGTATGACCCACTTCCAGTGAGTCCAAGGGCTCTGCTTCTGGCTACAGGACACCATTAGCTCCTGACAGAGGCGTAACTAGGGTTTTCGGAGCCCAGGGGAAGATGGAAAATGGCGCCCCCCCCCCCCCCCCCGAAAAAAAAACATATAAAAAGAATCATGTGGCCACGCTCCAGAAGGGGTGTGGCCACTGAAAATGGCCCACAGTGCCGGATACATTGCCCCACAGTGCCGGATACATTGCCCCACAGTGCCGGATACATTGCCCCACTCAGTGCCAGTTACATTGCCCCACAGTGCCAGTTACATTGCCCCACAGTGCCAGTTACATTGCCCCACAGTGCCGGATACATTGCCCCACAGTGCCGGATACATTGCCCCACAGTGCCGGATACATTGCCCCACTCAGTGCCGGATACATTGCCCCACTCAGTGCCAGTTACATTGCCCCACAGTGCCAGTTACATTGCCCCACAGTGCCAGATACATTGCCCCACAGTGCCAGATACATACCCCACAGTGCCAGATACATTGCCCCACAGTGCCAGATACATGCCCCACTAAGTGCCAGATACATGCCCCACAGTGCCGGTAACATTGCCCCACAGTGCCGGATACATTGCCCCACAGTGCCGGATACATGCCCCACAGTGTCAGGCCCCACTCAGTGCCAGTTACATGCCCCATTTGATGCCAGTTACATGCCCCACAGTGCCAGATACATTGCCCCACAGTGCCAGATACATTGCCCCACAGTGCCAGTTACATTGCCCCACAGACAGTGCCAGATACATGCCCCACAGTGCCAGTTACATTGCCCCACAGACAGTGCCAGATACATGCCCCACAGTGCCAGGCCCCACTTGGTGCCAGATACATGCCACCCCGTGCCGCCGGACCGCCCCCCCATGCCACTGGACCCCCCCCCACCCCCCGTCACTTACCGGCCGGTGGCTTCTTGTTGCTATGTGAGGGGAGGAGAGCGCAGCGCCTCTCCTTCCTCTCGCCGCTTCAGGTCTCCGGCGGCTGTCTGGCGCCGGTTCGCTAGCCAATCAAAGCTCGCGGACTGGCAGCCAATCAGGAGCCGGTCCGCAAGCTCTGATTGGCTAGCACCGGAGACCGGACACAGCAGCAGCCCTGGGCAGCTTGTAAACATCCTCATTAAGCAAATGGCATGAGGGGACATGAGTGCCGCGGCACTGTCCCGACCCCCGCCAGTATTACTATTGGAAAAAAGCGGGACAGAAGCGCGCCATTACGGGGGTGGAGCTTCTTCCTCACAGCTCACGGCGCCATTTCCTCTCCTCAAGCTGCAAGAGATGCTAGTCCTCCTCACACTGTCAAGTACCAGGGGGGCAAAACGGAGGGTTGAGGCATACATTTGGTGCAATATAACATTTGATAAAAGCGCTATAGGTCTGACATTGTCTTGGCAATTTCAGACCCGTTGTTTTTTCAGTGCAGGGTTGTGAGCTGGCAAATCCCCTCTGTGTCTATCTAACAGACTTTACTGTGGGTCTGTCCCCTATATGCCTGGTGTGTCTGTGGGTGTTTGGTGCACGAGTGCTGACATGTCTGAGGCCGAAGGCTCTTCCCAGGAGGAGGCTGTATTGGGGATACAGACGGCTGCGGGGGTGACCCTGTCGGCACCGCCGACGCCTGATTGGGTAAATGTGTTGAACACCTTGAATGCTAATGTGGCTCTTATTAGTAAGAGGCTAGATAAGTATGAGTCGCAGACCCAGGCATGGAAGAAATCTGTGGAGGATATGTTATTCCAAAGTCAGGTCCCCTAGCAGGGTCACATAAACGTACGTTGACCCAATTGGCAGACACTGATACCGACACGGACACTGATTCCAGTGTCGACTATAGCGATTCCAGGTTAGACCCAAAATTGGCTAAAAGCATTCAGTACATGATTGTGGCGGTGAAAAATTTATTACATATCACTGAGGACCCAGCTATCCCTGATCAAAAGGTATGTATGTATAAAGAAAGGAAACCTGAGATAACGTTTCCTCCCTCTCATGAACTGAACACGCTATTTGAAAAAGTTTGGGAAGGTCCTGACAGGAAATTTCAGATTCCCAAAAGAATTATGGCAGCTTATCCGTTTCCCTCGACGGATAGGGAAAAGTGGGAGTCACCCCACACTGTGGACAAGGCCTTGTCTCGTTTGTCTAAAAAGGTAGCTCTCCCATCACCTGACATGGCGGCCCTTAAGGATCCTGTGGATTGTAAACAAGAGACTACGTTGAAGTCTATTTATGTGACCACGGGTACACTACTCCGACCTGTCATTGCGTCTGCGTGGGTAAGTAGTGCTATCGAAAAGTGGGCAGATAACTTGTCATCTGATATAGATACCCTAGATAGGGATAGCATCCTATTGACGCTGGGTTATATCAAGGACGCTGCAGCATACCTTAAGGAAGCTGCGAAAGATATTGGTCTTTTGGGATCAAAAGCCAATGCCATGGCTGTCTCAGCTAGGCGTGCGTTGTGGATTCACCAATGGAATGCTGATGCTGACTCCAAGAAAAGTATGGAATCTCTACCATATAAAGGGAAGGCCTTATTTGGAGACGGCCTTGATGATTTGGTATCTACAGCTACCGCGGGTAAGTCATCCTTTTTACCTTATGTTCCTCCACAACAAAAGAAAACGCACCATTATCAGATGCAGTCCTTTCGGCCCAATAAATTCAGAAAGGGCAGAGGTTCTTCCTTCCTTGCTACTAGAGGAAGGGGAAGAGGTAAACGATCTCCAGCCTTGTCAGGCTCCCAGGAACAGAAGTCCTCCCAGGCTTCTGCCAATTCCACCGCATGATGTTGGGGCTCCTATGCGGGAGGCCGCACTGGTGGGGCCCCTTCTCAAACTTTTCAGTCAGTTTTGGGTTCGTTCGAACCTAGACCCTTGGATTTTACAAATAGTATCCCAGGGGTACACGCTGGAGTTTCAAGACGTCCCCCCTCGCTGTTTTTTAAAATCGGCCCTACCAGATTTTCTTCCGGACAGGGAGGTAGTTTGCGACGCAATACAAAAATTGTGTCAAAATCAAGTTATCGTCAAGGTTCCCCAGTCACAACAGGGAGAAGGTTTTTATTCGAGCCTGTTTGTGGTCCCGAAGCCGGACGGCTCGGTCAGACCAATCCTAAACCTGAAATCCCTGAATTTCTACCTAAAGAGATTCAAATTCAAGATGGAGTCTCTCCGAGCAGTGATCTCCAGTCTGGAGGAAGGGGATTTTATGGTGTCGGTAGACATAAAAGATGCCTACTTGCATGTTCCCATTTATCCTCCGCATCAAGCTTACCTGAGATTTGCAATTCAGGATTGTCATTACCAATTTCAAACGTTGCCATTTGGTTTATCCACGGCTCCGAGGATTTTCACCAAAGTGATGGCGGAGATGATGGTACTCCTTCGCAAACAAGGAGTCACAATTATCCCATACTTGGACGATCTGCTGATAAAGGCGAGATTCAGGGACCAGTTGGTCCGAAACGTTGCACTCTCCATGACAGTTCTTCAACAACATGGCTGGCTCCTAAACTTGCCAAAATTGCAGTTGATTCCGACGACGCGGTTGTCATTTTTGGGAATGATTTTGGACACAGAACTACAGAGAGTCTTTCTTCCGGTGAAAGGCTCTGGAACTTCAGAGTCTGGTCAAACAAATTCTGAAACCAACAAGAGTGTCAATCCATCAATGCATTCGGTTGCTGGGGAAGATGGTTGCGGCCTACGAGGCCATTCAGTTTGGCAGGTTCCATGCCAGAGTGTTCCAGTGGGACCTGTTGGACAAGTGGTCCGGGTCCCACCTACACATGCACTGGAGGATAACCCTGTCTTCCAAGACCAGGGTATCTCTCCTGTGGTGGCTGCACAGCTCTCACCTCCTAGAGGGGTGCAGGTTCGGGATACAGGACTGAATCCTAGTGACCACGGATGCAAGCCTCCGAGGCTGGGGGGCAGTCACAATGGGAGAAAACTTCCAAGGAAGATGGTCAAGTCAGGAAACTTGTCTCCACATAAATGTTCTGGAGCTAAGGGCCATTTACAATGGCCTCCTACAAGCGGAACATCTTCTTCGAGATCTGCCTGTACTGATCGAGTCAGACAATGTAACAGCAGTAGCATACATAAACCGGCAGGGCAGAATGAAAAGCAGAGCAGCGATGGCAGAAGCCACAAAAATTTTCCGCTGGGCGGAAAAGTATACAAGCGATCTGTCAGCGATCTTCATTCCAGGAGTGGACAACTGGGAAGCAGACTTCCTCAGCAGACACAATCTCCATCCAGGAGAGTGGGGCCTCCACCAAGAAGTCTTCCCAGAGGTGACAAGTCGTTGGGGAGTTCCTCAAGTGGACATGATGGCTTCTCGTCTCAACAAGAAGCTTCAGAGATATTGTTCCAGGTCAAGGGACCCTCAAGCGATTGTAGTGGATGCTCTGGTGACACCGTGGGTGTTTCAGTCGGTGTATGTGTTCCCTCCACTTCCTCTCATTCCAAAAGTTCTAAAGATCATAAGAAGAACAAAGATCCGAGCGATCCTCATTCTTCCGGACTGGCCAAGGAGGGCTTGGTATCCAGATCTTCAGGACTTACTCATCGGAGATCCCTGGCCTCTTCCTCTGCGCGAGGACCTGTTACAACAGGGGCCGTGCGTGTATCAGGACTTACCACGGCTACGTTTGATGGAGGTGAATGCAAAATCCTAGCCCATAAGGGTATTCCCAGTGAAGTCATTCCCACACTTATTCAGGCCAGAAAAGGGGTAACGTCTATACATTACCATTTTTGGAGAAAATATGTTTCTTGGTGTGAATTCAAGAAGGCTCCTACGGAAGAGGTTCAGCTAGGACGGTTTCTCCATTTTCTACAAGCAGGTGTGGATGCGGGCCTAAAATTGGGCTCAATTAAGGTTCAGATTTCAGCCTTATCGGTTTTCTTTCAGAAACAATTGGCCTCCCTTCCAGAAGTTCAGACTTTCGTGAAAGGCGTGTTGCACATCCAACCTCCATTTGTGCCTCCTGTGGCACCATGGGACCTTAATGTGGTGTTGCAGTTCCTTCAATCACATTGGTTTGAACCTTTGTGGAAGGTGGAGTTGAAATTCCTCACTTGGAAAGTGGTCATCCTGTTGGCCTTGGCATCTGCAGGGCGGGTGTCTGAGTTGGCAGCCTTGTCTCACAAGAGCCCTTATTTGATCTTCCATGAAGATAGAGCTGAATTGAGGACACGTCAGCAATTTTTACCGAAGGTGGTTTCTTCTTTCCACATAAACCAACCTATCGTGGTGCCTGTGGCTACTGACACCTTCGTTGAGTCAGAATCTCTGGATGTGGTCAGAGCTTTGAAGATTTATGTCGCCAGAACGGCTCAGATTAGGAAAACAGAGGCTCTGTTTGTCCTGTATGCTCCCAACAAGGTTGGGTGTCCTGCTTCCAAGCAGACCATTGCACGCTGGATCTGTAACACGATTCAGCAGGCCCATTCCACGGCTGGATTACCATTACCGGAATCAGTGAAGGCCCATTCCACTAGGAAGGTGGGCTCATCCTGGGCGGCTGCCCGGGGGTCTCGACATTGCAACTTTGCCAAGCAGCTACTTGGTCGGGGTCAAACACTTTTGCAAAGTTCTACAAGTTTGACACCTTGGCCGATGAAGATCTTAAGTTCGGTCAATCGGTGCTGCAGAGTCGTCCTCACTCTCCCGCCCGTTCTAGAGCTTTGGTATAACCCCATGGTTCTAATGGTGTCCCCAGCATCCTCTAGGACGTATGAGAAAATAGGATTTTAATACCTACCGGTAAATCTTTTTCTCTTAGTCCGTAGAGGATGCTGGGCGCCCGTCCTAGCGCGTACTGTATCTGCAGTTAATAGTTATGGTTACACATATGTTGTGTTACGTTTATTGTCAGCCTGTTGCTGCAATTGTTCATGCCGTTGGCCTGTGTTCTGTTGAATGCCACGTTGTGCGGCATGCTTGAGGTGTGAGCTGGCATGAATCTCACCTTAGTTTAACAATAAATCCTTTCCTCGAAATGTCCGTCTCCCTGGGCACAGTTCCTATAACTGGAGTCTGGAGGAGGGGCATAGAGGGAGGAGCCAGTTCACACCCTTTCAAAGTCTTAAAGTGCCCATGTTTCCTGCGGATCCCGTCTATACCCATGGTTCTAATGGTGTCCCCAGCATTCTCTACGGACTAAGAGAAAAGGATTTACCGGTAGGTTTTAAAATCCTATTTTAATATAAAATGAACTCGCATGATAAAAAAACATAAAAAGCTTATATCACCACACAAATGGTGTAGCCAACTTGGTATCCCGCCAATGTAAAATCCCGGAGTCCCTCTGCGTCCAGATGGAAAGTGACAGGATGTGTAGTCCAAGTTCCAGATGTCAGAGAAGCTTATTGCAGTGCTGGTTACCAGGTATTACAATCGTTGGGGTCCAAAACAAAACCTATTGCTTAAACACGTTTTCGGTCCTTAGACCTTCCTCAGAAGCATAGGGCTAGGGAGTGACAAAACTCCCTTAAATACCCACCTAAACAGATTAATACAAACCACATGTAATGATTAAAACACCTGTAATTCTTAAAACAAAGTTGTTCCCGAACAGGAAGTGCGTCACCGGAAGTGACGTTCTTGCGTTCCACGGACCCTCCGCGACTTCCTGTTTGCGTTCCACCATGCTAGAACATAGCTGCGCCGGGATCCAAACGAAATCCATGTTTACAAAGCGGAGTTCTTACTCCCTGTATGCTTACAGGGAGGCACCATCATCTTAGCATCACAGATGTAAATAGTCACTTAGATGCGGGTCCATAGTGTCAAACGATGAGGCAGAAATCCATACATAATTAGTTGTTTTGGACCCCAACGATTGTAATACCTGGTAACCAGCACTGCAATAAGCGTCTCTGACATCTGGAACTTGGACTGCACATCCTGTCACTTTCCATCTGGACGCAGAGGGACTCCGGGCTTTTACATTGGCGGGAAACCAAGTTGGCTACATCATTTGTGTGGTGATATAAGCTTTTTATGTTTTTTATCATGTGAGTGCATTTTATATTAAATATGGTTTTTATAAGGCTGTATTGCACTATATCTGTCTTTCTCAGGTTTTCAGTATCCTGCTGACAACTCTTGGATTATATTACATATGAGGATGATATGCACAGATTAATCCCAGCTATGTGAGTAGAACCAATAAAAGGATATTTTGGGCTATTATTATCTTGTATTGCACTATTGTGTTTTATCTTCTTTGTTTTAGAACCCTTTACATTTATGTAAGTGAAGGAGTACTGTATTCTTTCCCGGTTCATGTAAATATTTTATTGCCAATTACGGTGCTTTTGTGGTTACGGTAGTGCCACGTGTTCTCACTTCTTTGGTTTTATGGTGTATATGTAAAGTCTTGGTGAGGCTTTTGTGTGGGACTCAGGCTGTCATCGTAACTTGTAAGCGCAGTTTTTGGAATAATTTTCTATTTATAAACGGACCTTTTCACCATTTCCAAAACTGCGAATACAATGTTGTCATTCAGAGAGAATAGAAGGGATCTCTTTGATAATCTTTTTTCTGATATCCCCAATGAAACAAATGTGGTGGATGAGGACTTATCCTCAGTACTGCATAAATTGGATACTGCGGTACTGAGGGAAAACAGAATGTGGTGGGAAATGAATACCCTAGAACGATATCAGGCTGATAATTTAATACCTAAAGGCCTAAGAGTAGAAAAAATCCCCTCCTTCCAATCCAAAAATGAGGATTTCAGGAAAGAATGGGATCTGATCTTAAATCAGTGGTGGTCATTCCAAGTTGATCGCAGCCAGCAACTTTTAGCTGCTGCTGCGATCAACAGTCCACGCCTATGGGGGAGTGTATTTTAGCTTAGCAGGACTGCGAATGCTTGTGCAGCCCTGCTAAGCTAAAAAAAATCAAGCAGAAGAAGAGTGGCCCTGGACATACTTACCCTGTGCGATGGATCCAGCGATGTTGGGCCCGGCTTTGACGTCACTCCTCCGCCCTCCGTTGTCCTGGACACGCCTGCATTTTACTCACCACTCCCCGAAAACGCTCTATAACGGTCCGGATCCGCCCATCCACGCTTCCTTGCTGCCAATCTTCTTAGCGGTCGCTGCTGCGACCGCTCCCGTCTATAGCCGCGATGTAAGCCGGCGACCCCAGTCGCCGGGCAACGCCACGCATGCACCCTGCACCCGCTGCGCATGCACATTCCGCACCTGTTCACACCGCAGCGAAAAAACGCTGCGTGCGAACGGGTCGGCTTTGCCCCCAATGTTCACACTGTTTAATTAATCTTATTAAGAAAGAAAGAAAGAAAGAAAGAAAGAAAGAAAGAAAGAAAGAAAGAAAGAAAGAAAGAAAGAAAGAAAGTCAACAACAGCTAAATGAGGAAATTACTGATCTTCAAACCATGGTAGAGCCTTTTAAAGGCCTGGATGATTTTAGGGAAGCAGAGATAGAAATAGTAAGAAAATTAAATAAAGAGACTAGAGATCTAAGAGAAAAGAAAAGAAAGAAATATCAGAGAGATCTAGAAGAGTCAACTAATAAAAGACCGGCAGTAAGAAGTGGTAAGATTGAATCCACTAATATTAATCAGGACCATACCCCAGAAATTTCAATAAAAATTATGGGACACAGGGATTTGATAGAACTAATTATAGGCCAATCAATGAAGGTCGACAGACACATTTTAGAAGACTATACGGAGAAGGGCAGGAACCGCAGAAATATCAGCCACGTAATAAACCACTTTGGAATTGGAGGAATGATAGTTACAATAGGAGAAGATATTTTTCCAGGAGGAGAAATCATCTAAATGATGACTTTCCTCCTGAAACAAATGAATATGACAATGATTGGACAATCAAACAGGATGTAAATGGTAGGTTCCCTTTTTTAGGGTGGAAACAACGAGGGAGAATGAGATTCCAGTAATAACAAACACAAAAAGGAGAAAAAATAGGAGAGGTAAAAGAGGAGGAACTTCTAAGATAGTGATTGCAGTTACTGAAAAGTTGGTTGAGGAACCAAGTAAGGATTCTAAAGTTATGAATACTAATGTAAAAATATTGAATTTAAGTAAAAGGGACTTAACCGTAGATGAAGAAAGCGTCCTTAGGAGAGGATTAAAATTTGCTCCTACTAGTCAAGTAGATTCCTTTGATTTCTACATAGATATGCAGAAATATATAAGAAAACTGACTGTGAAACTTTTTTTGCGAATAATGATGCAACTAAGATTGAGTACACTAGAGTCCCCTCAGGTCCTCAGTTTAAGTCTAAGTCATCCTTTTACCCATCTCATATGAGAGGAAGTTTTTTGGACTGTTTTAATAAATTAGTAATGGATGATGTTGAAAAAATATTAAGGAGTAAAAGTAAAAAATTTAATTTAACTAGGAAAGAATGGCAGGCGTTGAAAAGACTAAAGGAAGATGATCAGATAATCATCAAACCTGCGGATAAGGGTGGAGCAGTGGTCCTTGTGGACAGGGTGGACTATATTGCTTAAATTGATCGTCAGTTAACTGATGGTAACACATATGGGAAACTGAAGAGTGACCCTAGTGCTCGGATTGTAAAATCCTTGTTAGCACTAACAGATGAGGCTCTATCGAAAAATGTGATCACAAAATCTCAATATGAGTATATTAATATAAAACATCCTTCGGTACCCACAATTTATACTCTGCCAAAAGTCCACAAGGACCCTATTCACCCACCAGGCAGACCTATCATATCAGGCAGTAATAGTGTTACATCTAATCTTTCATCTATAGTAGACCATTACTTACAGCCCCTTGTCAAGCAGACGAAATCTTATCATAAAGACACAGGGGACATGTTGAAACTGTTGGATAACACATGCTGGAATGAAAATTACATTCTAGTATGTGCCGACGTTTCAAGTTTATATACCATAATTCAGGAAGAAAAGGGAATAGAAGCAGTCAGTTATTTTTTGGAACAGTCAGATTATTCCAGTGATCTTAAGAATTTCTTAATTGAGAGTATTAGATTTATTCTCAATAATAATTATTTTTTATTAACAGTACATATTATCTACAGTGCATTGGAACTGAGATGGGCACCAGGTTCGCCTCCAGTTACGCCAATCTTTTCATGGCCTATTGGGAAGATCAAACAGTGTGGCAAGATGGCGGTGATAATGTCGATTTTATCTTAAAACATACAGCTATACCTTTAAACACACCTTTACCATGGAGCCGCTGCGGCCGCTAGACTTAATATTCACTCTACGTACCTTTTACGCTATTTACGTAATGAGTCCCGTACAATGTACGGACTCTGCATACAAACGCCGCGCTGAAGGTACAAAGTACCCGCAGCGCGTACACACCCAATTGATAACGCTTTTAAACCTTATACAGATAATCAATACAATAATGAATACACTTTAACCTTATGCAACAATGCAGTGTGATGCTATTACACTTTAAACCTTATGCAGCAATGCAGTCCAATGATATAACACTTTAAACCTTATGCAGCAATGCAGTGCAATGATATAACACTCTAAACCTTATGCAGCAATGCAGTGCAATGATATAACACTCTAAACCTTAGCAGGGCAATGAGGACACGACACCAATTGTGATTAACCGCTGGGTTCCGACACCACAGTGGATTATTTCTGAAAGGGGGTTTAACAATACAATTTATGCACTACAATACAACAGAGTAAATGGCTACAGTCAATGTACATACGTGAGTAGATTCGCTTGCGCAACCCGGCCCGGTCCTCCGCAATCAGGTAGATAGCGTTGTGAGTCTTGTGTGACCAAGCCTGCTGCAGGCTCTCTTTATTCACTTCATCCAAAACATAACACAATGGATACTGTAATCTCTTTGTTCTTTGGACACAGGGATGGTCATTTACAGTACAGGAGAGGTCATAGGTCTGTTTGAATAGGTAGGCGATGTCTATTTTCACTACTCTTGTGGGTGGTCTCCTCTGGATTCCCGCCGTATACATAATGTACAGTAAATACAGTTTATATCTATATTCTGCTCCAGCACATAACTATCCACAGGAACATGCGATCTTCCTCAAACCAACACCGGAATGTTTCCCTTAAAATACCCTACAGCTGGATACCAAACACCACCTTGTAACCTTGTTCTGTCCCCTCCTATCCTGTAAAGGTGAATCCCTTTGTTCTGTTACCATTTAAACAGCTATAATTTTCTGATGTGGTGCAAGGAGACTATGTGTACACTGTGCAATATTTGGATTAAATATGTAATGTGTTCTGATGGCCCTCCACGCGTTCACAAACTCTGCCGTAAATACCCACACCACGCGCAGGACCGCGGTAGCGAACGTACGCAAATTGTGCATTTGTTCACGTACGGCAGAACAAGTACACGCGCAGCAGGCCATCTGTATGTAATTTGTACGTGATGTGTGTACTGCAATATTTTTCGACTTTGACAGTGTCCTGGGGGCGGGCCTGGTGCTCTGGCGCAGATATATTGATGACCTGTTATTTATATGGGATAGGAGCATGGACGAACTTCAGTCTTTTCTAAATTCATTGACTATGAATAGTTTCAATATTAATCTTACAGTCACTATGAGTTCAATGGAAATTGCATTTCTAGATTTGTGCATTTATGTAAAGAATAATAAGTTACATACCAAACTATACTGTAAATCAACTGATTCCAATAATTTAATTTAAAAAAAAGGTAGCCAACATCATGATAATTGGCTAGACAGTATCCCGTATAGCCAATGCATGAGAGTTAAACGTAACTGCACTGAAGTAGAAGTATATGAGAATCAGTCAGCAGAGATGACTGATCGTTTCTTAGAGAAAGGATATGAAACTGAACGTTTAAAGAAGCCTATGAGAAGGTTAATACATTTGACAGGAAGGAGATGATTTATAATACTAAGGCTAAGATTGAGAACAAAGATACACAATGGTCCTTTATATCAAATTTTAATTCACAGCAAAAACAAATTGAAGGTGTTTTTAGAAAACACTGGAAAGTTCTCAAAAAAGACGCCGTTTTTGGGAATCTTTTGCCAGATAGACCTCGTTTTATATATAGGAAGTCACGATCCCTAAAAGATAGACTTGTACACAGTTCAATAGAGGCACCCATAAGAAGCAGTGTTAGAACACAGGGCTTCCATAGGTGCACTATGTGTAATATGTGTAGGGTCACGAAGGGTAGTAGTAAAATAAAAGAATTTAAAGCAAAAGGAAATCAATATAGAATTAAAGAATTCATAACGTGCAATTCGAAAAATGTGATATACGCAATAGAATGTAGCTGCGGTCTACTATATATAGGAAAAAATACTAGATGTCTTAAAACTAGGATGTGTGAACATCTATATAATATCAAAAAGGGACTTGAGACACATTGTTTATTGGCCCATTTTAAACAAGTTCATGGCTGCAGTTCAAATTGTATTAGGTCCTTTTGGGGAATCCAGCTTGTGGGTCCAACTTGGCGCGATAAAGATATTGAGATCAGGTTAGCTAAATCTGAGATGCACTGGATCTACAAGCTGGGAACCTTGTCACCACAAGGACTTAATGGTGACTTTGAATTAAAATGGTTCCTACAGTCGTAAAGACCTATCCCTTCTATTCTTGTCTGTTCGTTACTTTCTTTTAATAAATAATTGTATTTACATGTAATCGTTTTTATATAATTTTTATTTATTTTTTTGCATGTATAATGAAATATGTATGGATTTCTGCCTCATCGTTTGACACTATGGACCCGCATCTAAGTGACTATTTACATCTGTGATGCTAAGATGATGGTGCCTCCCTATAAGCATATAGGGAGTAAGAACTCCGCTTTGTAAACATGGATTTCGTTTGGATCCCGGAGCAGCTATGTTCTAGCATGGTGGAACGCAAAAAGGAAGTCGCGGAGGGTCCGTGGAACGCAAGAACGTCACTTCCGGTGACGCACTTCCTGTTCGGGAACAACT
Source organism: Pseudophryne corroboree (assembly GCF_028390025.1). NCBI lineage: Eukaryota > Metazoa > Chordata > Amphibia > Anura > Myobatrachidae > Pseudophryne > Pseudophryne corroboree. Next base: position 606,350,526 of record NC_086447.1, read on the forward strand.
TTGTTTTAAGAATTACAGGTGTTTTAATCATTACATGTGGTTTGTATTAATCTGTTTAGGTGGGTATTTAAGGGAGTTTTGTCACTCCCTAGCCCTATGCTTCTGAGGAAGGTCTAAGGACCGAAAACGCGTTTAAGCAATATGTTTTGTTTTGGACCCCAACGATTGTAATACCTGGTAACCAGCACTGCAATAAGCGTCTCTGACATCTGGAACTTGGACTACACATCCTGTCACTTTCCATCTGGACGCAGAGGGACTCCGGGGCTTTTACATTGGCGGGAAACCAAGTTGGCTACACCATTTGTGTGGTGATATAAGCTTTTTATGTTTTTTATCATGTGAGTGCATTTTATATTAAATGTGGTTTTTATAAGGCTGTATTGCACTATATCTGTCTTTCTCAAGTTTTCAGTATCCTGTTGACAACTCTTGGATTATATCACATATGAGGATGATATGCACAGATTAATCCCAGCTATGTGAGTGGAACCAATAAAATGATATTTTGGCCTGTTATTATCTTGTATTGCACTATTGTGTTTTATCTTCTTTGTTTTAGAACCCTTTACATTTATGTAAGTGAAGGAGTACAGTATTCTTTCCTGGTTCATGTGAATATTTTATTGCCAATTATGGTGTTTTTGTGGTTACGGTAGCGCCACGTGTTCTCACTTCTTTTGGTTTTATGGTGTATATGTAAAGTCTTGGTGAAGGCTTTTGTGTGGGACTCAGGCTGTCATCGTAACTTGTAAGCGCAGTTTTTGGAATAATTTTCTATTTATAATAGTTCATTTGAGTGTGAATTAGCCATTTGTTGTCCAGGGCCCCAAGATAAATAGTTGATGCACAGAAAAAAAACAGTTACTATTAATTGACAGCTGCAGCTCATGGACTAGTAAAAAAAGGTGCAGCCAGAGTAAGTGGGTCACTTACAAAAGCTAGACCTAGAAAAGCAAATGGATGTCAGTGACCTCATTATGTAAAGAGATCATCCAATAAACCTGTTAACGGGTTATTACCTGTAGATATACAATGTTTGAGGATCTCCAGGAATCAGTCAGCAAGACACTAAAATCACCAATTCATGCTACACAACCGAGGGAGGATTGTTACAATGTAAATTTTATGTCTACAGAAAGAAAAATCATCAAACTGCCAGGATAGACAGCAGTATTCAATATTCTTTCAGCTCTCATTAAATGTATTCAATTCAGTATTCACACAGTTTCTTAGGAAATAGACCATTTGGAATAAGTGACGTCCAGAGGGAGCTTGGAGCGGGTTCTCTTTACCTGGGCCTGTTGGTGGGGCTCGAGTTCCGCTGCTTCCCCGCCCCTTCCCTGGTGCAGAGAGCCACAGGGAGAGGGAGAACTGACTGCTTCTGCAGCAACTGCTCTCCCCTGCCCAGCACACCCTGCTCAGTGCTGTGTGCTGAGCTGGAAGAGAGGCAGCCTCTCTCTCCCCCTGCGTGGATGTAGGAGCGAGTGATCGCATCTCAGACACCGGCGCCCTCTACCCTGAACAATAGTGCCCCCCTTTGTGGCGTACGCGCCCGCTTTGCAACCACACAAAACAGATAGGTTTTTTTTTTCATAGAGGGGGTCTAATCATGCCTCCTCCATTTGGTCACACCCCCTCCTTGTCACATTGCCATTGCCGGGTCACACCCGGGAATTGGATACGGGTCCTTCCCGGGTGTGACCTGGCATTGGACCTGTGCAATGTGAACGGGGTAGCTTCTCGACCAGGGGGCGGGTTCAGAGGCAGCATCTGGGGCAGAGGCAGCACTGCAGATGACATCATCTCTAGCTAGACCTCTCCCTATGCTGTAAACGGGTGCTGGGTTGCATCGACCCTGGTAAACCGTTCACACTGCGCCTGACCTGGTAATTACCCGGGAATAACCATTCTTTATTCCCGGTTTGAATTACCGGGTCAGGCGACCTGGGAATTCAGCAGTGACCCGTTCACACTGCACTGCGACCCGTCAAAATACCGGGTCAATACCAGGTTTTTGGTGCAGTGTGAACGGAAATACAATACAAAAGTCAGCTTGTTATTACACTGCAATTTAGATTTCAGTTTCAATATACCCCACGCAAATCTAACTCTCTCTGCATATGTTACTTCTGCCCTACCTGCAGTGCAGCATGGTTTGCCTAGTTGCTTTCTTTTTTGGCTTGCTTCCACATCTGAATAACCTCAACTTTGTTTAATATACGGTAGATAGGGTGCAATAGAAAACTTTCAGTGTCGGTGGATGCTATGTGCTATTCCAGAATGGCACATTGTATCTATGTCAGTGAATTTAATCCCCTATCTACCTTATACAGCTGTGTGTACTACTTATAAAATAGCTATAACATACCTCATACCTCTACTAACAAAATACATTTTGTTAGTAGATATCCTGTACCCTCATGCGGCAAAGCCGTGCGCAACCCAGAAAGGGCATGGCTTCAGGTGGGAGGGGGCATGGCCTCAGCCGAGAGGGCGTTGGTTTGACCGTGTAAATGAATGCTGCTTTAAAAATACAGGAAGAGTCACACAAAGTCCTGCGCAGCCTGAAACTCACAGGCTATTACATTTCACCCCAGGTGTTGTAATGAAGGTCTAGTAATAAAGAAGGTGTGATTTATACTCACTGAGGAGCACTATGATCATTACAGCCTTCATGCAAGTCATAGATCTACTTTTCTCTATATGGGCCGGATGTAATGCCGTCCAAGATGGCCGGAGGTGCGGCAGTCATTTACAAGGCAAAACTTTGTTAGAGAGGGATGCTCCAGGTGCTGCAGATCCCCAGCTGCTAGTGAGTTAAACGTGTGTGTATGTATGTACATATGTATAGTGTATGTGTGTGTATATACAGTGTATGTATGCAGTTTGTGTATGTGTGCAGTATGTGTGTGTGCAGTTTGTGTATGTGTGCAGTGTGTGTTGTGCACTGTCTGCGTGTGTGCAATATTCATATGTATGCAGTGTGTGTATGTGTGTGTGTGTATGGGTTGGGTATGTGTGACAGGCAGTCAGGAGACCACCGGTCACTATACCAACGCTGGGATCCCAGCTTCGAGATGCCCGCCGGGGAGGGGGTTGGGGGGAAGGCGGAGCGCAGGTTCTATTCACACTCTGTGGGTGTCATGGATACCCACGAGTGGGAATAGTCCCTGTTAGTCAGCATGCTGACTATCGGGATTGTTAGGGGACAGGGTCCCAGCATCGGTATTGTGACCGCTGGGCTGCTGACCGCCGGTCACACAACTATATACAGTGTGCAGTGTGTGTATGCAGTTTGTGTACGTGTGTGCATGTGTTCACTGTCTGTATGTGTGCAGTGTTTGTGTATGTGCAGTGTGTAATGGATGTGGGTGAAGAAACAGATTGGACGCTATCCTAGAACAAAAAGCAAGTTTGTCCTGAAACAGGGGCTACACTTGATGTCCCGTGAAATGTGTATAGGGAAGAGTGGTGTGTCAGGACAGGTGCTAGAACCAGTTTAAGCTCACACGTGGTAGAAGTAGGTATACTGGCCCTCATTCCGAGTTGTTCGCTCTGTAAAATTCTTCGCATCGCAGCGATTTTCCGCTTAATGCACATGCGCAATGTCCGCAATGCGACTGCGCCAAGTAAATTTGCTATGCACTTAGGAATTTTACTCACGGCATTTTCATCGTTCTGGCGATCGTAATGTGATTGACAGGAAATGGGTGTTACTGGGCGGAAACAGGCCGTTTTATGGGCGTGTGGGAAAAAACGCTACCGTTTCCGGAAAAAACGCAGGAGTGGCCGGAGAAACGGGGGAGTGTCTGGGCGAACGCTGGGTGTGTTTGTGACGTCAAACCAGGAATGACAAGCAGTGAAATGATCGCAGATGCCGAGTAAGTCTGAAGCTACTCAGAAACTGCTACGAGGTGTGTAATCGCAATATTGCGAATACATCGTTCGCAATTTTAAGATGCTAAGATTCACTCCCAGTAGGCGGCGGCTTAGCATGAGCAAATCTGCTAAAATTCACTTGCAAGCGAACAACTCGGAATGAGGGCCACTGAGTTATTTCTTTGTGAAAGTGCACAATTTTAACCCTAAGCACAATGGGGGTCATTCCGAGTTGATCGTAGCGGTGCTAAATTTAGCACAGCTACGATCGTAAACTCAGACATGCGGGGGGGCGCCCAGCACAGGGCTAGTCCGCCCCGCATGTCAGTGCCGCCCTCCTCCCCCCCGCACAAATACAAAAGCATCACACAGAGGCGATGCCTTTGTATCTGTGGAGTAACTCCCGGCCAGCGCAGCTACTGCGGCTGGCCGGGAGTTGTGTGTCGCTGCCGCTGGCCCCCACGCCACGCCCCCCAACAGTCCGGCCACGCCTGCGTTGGCCGGACCGCGCCTACTAAATGGCGGCTTAACACCGCCGTTCAGCCCCCTCCCGCCCAGCGACCACCTCTGTCTCAGAGGCGATCGCAGGGCTCCGATGACTGCCATGTGCCAGCACACTGCGGCGCCGGCGCATGCGCAGTTTCGACCCGATCGCTGCGCTGCAACAAACTGCAGCGAGCGATCGGGTCAGAATGACCCCCAATGTACACTCAAGTGGGTGATTGTTTTATAAATCCATAAAATTATAAAATAATACCTCATCCAAAATTAAAAATCCCACATTTTTGGGCCCCCTACTGACATACATATTATATATATTATATATATTATTTATAAATATATATATTTAAAGATAATAATCATACCTCCCAACATGACCTTCTCCAGGAGGGACAAAATGCACTGCTTCTGAACTTTTCTCTTAAAAAAGTCCTGGCTCAATGTAAAGGGGTGGGGGTGAAGGGACACAGGCCGAGGGTTGGACTGGCAGCCAATTAGGAGCGGCCACTCTTGATTGGCTGCCGGTCCGTGATTTCCAATTATTTCACGGCCGGGGCTGGATTCAAAATGCCCCCGCTGTCACCAGTTCGTCTGTGCCCGGTGCGTGTACCGAGGCACCTGCTCAATCCTCTGCCACCTTATCTGTATTATGGAAGCAGGGCCTGGATAGGGACTGTCAATGTCTATAGAGGGAGAAAATAAAGCTAGAAAAATAATGTGTGTGTAGATGGTATGTGTAGATGTGTTTGTGTGTGATTATGGCGTGTGTGTGTGTGTGTGTGTGTGTGTGTGTGTGTGTGTGTGTGTGTGTGTGTGTGTGTAGATGTGTGTGTGAACATGGTGTGTGTGTGTGTGTGTGTGTGTGTGTGTGTGTGTGTGTGTGTGTGTGTAGAGCCTTCGTACAGCTACAGCCAGGGCACACATGGGGTCTGCAGTGAGCAGGCTGTCAGCTGAGAGGGACATAGTGGAATAGTAATACATTAAGTAGATCAGCGATCGCCAACCCATCGCTCGCGAGCAACGGGTAGCTCACCGCTCTAATCAGAGTAGCTCGCTGCGGAATCCAGCCGCCCATCTCACCCGGCATATTGACATTGCGGGGACTCAGGGAGTGGGCGGCATCAATGCACAGCTGTGAATGGCCAATAGGAGCTTACGCGGCTGTGCACGACCAGGAGCGGCTGAACGCAGCTGTGCGCGGCCGGGAGCGGCTGAACACGGGAGAGCTGATGGCGCCACAAATTCCTCCTCCATCTGTGCCCCTGAGCAGCCGCATGCAGTGTGATGGAGCCTGCACCCCAGGGCGCGATAGCGGCATTTAGTCAGGGTTAGTGCCAGCATTATTATTCAAGACTTCTGTGTGTGGTGACAGCTGATGTCAACACAATGCCTGTGTATTATGGTGGAGCATAATGTGGCCGTGCCACAACCTCATTATGCTCCAGCATGCTCCATCAGTATACACCTGCATTGTGCTGATTTTTGCAGCCATCACCACACCTATTTAGAGCCTAAATATGTGTGGCAATGGCTGCAATAATCAGCACAATGCAGGTGTATACTGATGGTGCATACTGGAGCATAATGTGACTACAGTTTATTTTGCCACTGCTGGGGGGCATTATTTGTTTATCTGGCACTGCTGGGGGGACATTGTTTGTGTATCTGGCACTGCTGGGGGGCATTATTTGTTTATCTGGCACTGCTGGGGGGACATTGTTTGTGTATCTGGCACTGCTGGGGGGCATTATTTGTGTATCTGGCACTGCTGGGGGGACATTGTGTATCTGGCACTGCTGGGGGGCATTATTGTGTATCTGGCACTGCTGAGGGGCATTACTTGTGTATCTGGCACTGCTGGGGGCATTATTTGTATCTGGAACTGCTGGGGGGGCATTACTTGTGTATCTGGCACTATGCGGGGGGCATTACTTGTTTATCTGGCCCTATGCAGGGGGGCATTACTGTTGCGAGACCACACCCACTTTTGTGAGACCATGCCTACTTTTCAGAGGCCACACCCACTTTCGCAGGCATGCGCACATTGGGGGGAGGGGGTAGCTCTTCCAGAGGTTTTATTTTCCGAAAGTAGCTCACACCCCAATTAAGGTTGAAGACCACTGAAGTAGATGTTGTCATAAAGTAGAAAGAAAGGTGATAGCGACCTGTCACCCTCTGCTTCTACCTGTCACCCTCTGTTCATCATAGTCTGCCTCTCCCCATCACTCTTTGCATGTCATCCTCTGCCCATCGCCCTGTGCCTCTCCTCATCACCTTCTGCCTTCCCCGTCATCCAGTGCCTCTCCCTGTCACTCTCTGCTCATTACCGTCTGCCTCTCACCATCACCATTCATCCATCCATCACTCTCTGCTCATCACCCTTTGCCTCTCCTTGTCACCCTCTTTCTCTACCTGTCACCCTCTGTCACCCACTGCCTCTCATCATGGGGGAGGGGGCAAAACATGTTTTTCCACCTGGGCCTACCACTATTTCAATGTTTGTTTGTTTTCTGTGGATGTGGCTTTTTCAGTATATTTATATGTGGATGTGGCTTTTTTAATGTATTTAATGTGCATTTTCTTCTAAATAGTGTGTGTGTATATGTATATATATATATATATATATATATATATAATGTGTGTATAGAGACGGTGTGGCTTTCCCTATATAGTTTCATACATTATTGACAGGTTATAAAAACATCCAACCCCACAGCCCAAACTTTGACAATTTTATTAAACTGGCTTATGCACCAATTGATGCCCCACCACTGATGTAGTTCCACCCACATTATCCACAGCTCATCCCCCTCCCAGATGGGGGCCCTGTCTATTTTATCAGTCCCAGACCCCACAATTTCTGATGGCAGCCCTGGGTACGCACGCAGAACACAGAGACATAAAATGAAAGGGGGTGGGGGGAGGACACAGAGCGGCATAGAATAAAAGGGGGGGGGGGGCACACACTAAGGCACAGAAGGCACAGCATGAAAGGGAGTGGGGGAGACACACAGAGAGACCAAGAATTGGGGGGGGGGGGGCACAGGGAGACAAGAGTGATGGGGGAGACAGCGCAGGGCTGAGAGACAATGCTGGGCAGGAGATGATTGTGTGCTGAGAGATTTTCAGGGGGAGGTGATGGTGTGCTGAGAGATGACGCAGGGGGAGATGATGGTGTGACTGAGAGACAACGTAGGGGGTAGATGATGGTGTGGCTGAGAGACGCAGGGGCAGAATGTGACACAGGTTACACGAGTCTGGTTGAACTGCTGTTGTATGCTGCTGACCTTGTTGATATTCCTACACAACCAGGCATCTTCTGGATGCTGTGATCTCCTCCGTGAATAGTGAATACCGACTGAAGACGCTGTCTACTTTAGAGGATACATTTCTTCAGAGGTTCCACATTGTGAGAAACCATCATATAGGTAAGGTGCATGTGGAATTGAAAAGAATGTTCCTAGTGTGACAAGAAACAGGTGGCGTGTCATGTTGGCACACCCCATTTTAAGTGACCACGCCCCTTCTGGTGCATGACCACACCTCTCTGGTGTGTGACCATGCCCATTTTCGGCACACAGCTTACTTTATATACCTTTGAGGGTGGGGAGCGCGCCATTCATAATGTTGCCCTGGGCTCCAAAAAGTCTTGTTACACCTCTACTCCTGGGGAGGGTCGTGGTGGAAGGTATGTAGTATGACTATGTAGGTTATTGATGAAGCAGCCGTACATGCGAGGCTGAGAGGACACGCTCCCTGGACCACCTTTTTGCAAGAACAATCACCTCTCCCACATACCGGGTCTCTGCCTGACATCACAGCCGATCCCTACAAGAAACCGTGCACCAGCTGCCAATTAGCGGGACCTAAGCGGGGAACTTCCAGATACTGCAAACCTGCCGGGCATGCAAGAGAACCGGTGGGCTCTCCTCGGCAGCGCAGGAGTTAAGAGCAGAATAGCCTATAGCGATTTTTGTTGGAAACCTGACACACACCACAGACTGCCATGCGGTGGTCAGAGAACTGGAGTACTCTCCTGTGCCATAAGAGCGGAGAGGTAATATACATGCAGGCTCTGGGACATGTACACAGGTTAACCACCGTGCTGTGCATACAGTCTATTGCATTTTTATTAAAATAAACCCAGCAAGTGAGGGTGTATATACTTACAGTCCAACCCAGAAAGTGTGAATAGAAGTGAACAAGTGTTGACTGGATCCATTTCTAAAAAATAAGCTGCACTGCGAGTGCTGCTTTTGGAACATTTATTATACCAACTTGGCAATTAAAATTGTTGCTCTCTTCTTCTTAGGTGGTGTTGCTGTGGTGTTAGCAGAGTACTTCCAGATATATCCTGCTATGGCTCCTTTTGCATATCCAGAGAGGGGTGTAATTGTCTAATAGTAATAATGTGACCAAAATTAATCAGGAACATATTTATGTTTGATGATGTTTCCCAAAGTCACGCAGCAATTGGCACCATGGAGCCATAGCAGGATATATCCAGAAATACTCTGCTAACACCACATGTGGCTCCTTCACCAGATTTGGGTATGATCCATTTCATTCTTGGATCATTTTAATATTGGTTTATTTTATCTGTACGCCATCAGCATATGTATATTCTTTGCTTAGAAATTGTATGCAACCTACTGCAGCTTATCTTTATTCATTTTATGTTGTACTGCACAGCAATTTGAAAACAAATTTTTATCTGTATAGTCTTGTTTTCTCTTACGTCCTAGGGGATACTATTACTGAGAATCCATTTAGTACCATGGGTATAAACGGGTCCACTAGGAGCCATGGGCACTTTAAGAAATTTATAGTGTGCGCTGGCTCCTCCCTCTATGCCCCTCCTACCAGACTCAATTTAGAAAATGTGCCGGTAGAAGCCGGTGATGTCTATGGAAGCTCCTGAAGAATTTTCTGCATTTATTTTCTGAGTTTGTTATTTTCAGACAGGACTGGAAGGCAGCAGCCTGCCTGCTTCATGGGTCTTAGGGGGGGAACGGCCCAACCTCTCTCAGGGATAATGGTCCCTTTCCCCGCTGACAGGACACTAGCTCCTAAGGGAACTATTTGCAAGCCCCACCACGGCGAGCGTACATTCCCGCAGCATGGCGCCACCCCTAACAGGGCCAGAAGAATGAAGAGTACTAAGCTGGCGTCCCGGTTAGCGGGTTGCCGGCCATTATGGCGGCATGAGGTTACGGATGCGCACGGCTTTTAAACGGGGCGGACTGCGTCTCCCGCTGTGTACGGACACAGACGCTGAACAGCAGACACAGTACCCAGACTGGCAACAAAGCCATAAAATTAGTCTGTCTCCATTTTATGCACATAGACACATACAGCCAGTATAAAAAAGAGCGGGAAGACCATGCACCATTGAAGGGGTGGGGCTTCACTATGAGTGGATCCTGCAGCTCACCAGCGCCATTTTCCCTCTGCAGCTGACACAGACGCTGACTGACAGGGACGCGCAGCTCCTCCGGAGTGACTCCAGATTACCTCAGTGGTACCAGCGGGTCATAGCAGGAGGTGGGCGATTATTAGTGAACTAAGTCCCTAATCTAGGTACTTAGTCTGTGACCTGGCTAAGCTTGGTATTAGCGTTAAGGGCGCCATGTGCTGGTTCCATACTCCCTCTGTGTCTCCCTGGAAGGGCTCTTTGTGGGTTAATTGTGCATTTAACCTTTTCCTGTGTGTGCGTGCTGTCACTGTTACAGTATGTCAGGCAAAGAGTGTGTTTCATGTAAGGCACAGTGTTCCTCTTCTCCAGGGGGTTCACTAGTGTGTACTCAGTGTAGGCTGGACTCCATTAGGGGTGTGATTTCCACAATCTCCATTAAGTTATCTCAGAATGAGAAAGAGATGCAATACTTAAGACAATCTGTGACTGAGTTTATGAAAAGAAAATCAGTACCCAAACCAGCGTCTCAATCCCCTGCCATTTGTCTGCAAAAACGTACTTTGGCCCATGTCCTGCAGTCTGATTCTGTTGATGAGGTGTCAGAAGTGGAGGAGGGTGAGGTGGACTCAGAGGTGGGGGAGGGTACTCTGTTACAGGGAATAGAGGCTCTCGTAGAGGCTATCAGAGAAGTTCTGAATATCCCTGATAAGGTGACAGAGGAGAGTGAGGAATCTTATTTTAATATAAAAAGAAATCCTCAGCCACTTTTCCTGTGTCAAAGAATCTAAATACCCTGTTTGGGTTAATCCTAGTGATGAGCGGATTCGGTTTTACTCGGTTTTACTCGGTTCTCAAAACCGAATCCTAATAGGACATTTCAGATCCCTAAACGATTGTTATCATGTTTTCCTTTTCCTCCTGAGGATAGGAAAAAATGGTAGAATCCACCGATAGTGGATGCATCAGTCTCCAGGCTCTCACGAAAAATTGTATTGCCTGTCCCTGGTGCAGTCTCCCTAAAAGATGTGGCTGATCGTAAAATTGAGACTACGCTCAAATCTTTGTATACAGCTGCTGGGGTGGCCCAGAGATCCACTATAGCATGTGGGTGGATTATAAGAGCCATTGCTAAATGGTCGGGTAACCTGATTGAAGGGTTAGACACCTTGCCTCAGGAGCAGGTTATCTTGTTCCTGCAACATATACAGGTCTCTGCGAACTTTATGGTGGAAGCCATAAAAGAAATAGGCTTGCTTAATGCACGCACTACAGTTATGGCAGTGTCGGCACACAAGGGGCTTATGTCTACACCAATGGACCTCGAATGCGGACTCCAGGAAAGGTGTGGAAGGCCTACCTTTCACAGGTGACGCCTTGTTTAGAGATGAACTAGACAAATGAATCTCCAAGGCTACTGCGGGTTAAGTCCACATACTTACCCTCTGCAGCTCCCCCAGCTAGGAAGGCCTACTCAGGACTCAATTTACAGTCCTTTCTGACTGCCAAGTTTAGGGGCAAGGCCAGAGATCCTTCTTCCGCCACCAGAGGTGCTAGTGGTAAACTAGCCACTGCTGGTACACAGGAACAGGGCTAAGTCTCTGCTTCCTCAAAACCTTCAGCATGATGGTGGACCGCGATGCCAGGAAGACTGGCTGGTGGGAACCCAGCTAAAATTATTTAGTCACATCTGGACAAGATCGTGCCAGGATCCCTGGGTCATAGACCTTATATCCCAGGAATACAGACTGGAGTTCCAGGAGCACCCACCTCACAGATTCTTCAAATAAGGCTTACTAGTTTCACAAGAAGCAGGTATAACCTTACAGGACGCCATTCAAAAACTGGTACAGACCCAGGTCATTGTTCCAGTTGACCTCACCTACAAAACAAGGGTTACTATTCCAGCTGAATTGTAGTACCGAAATCGGACGGTTCGGTAAGACCGATTTTGAACCTCAAGTCGTTAAACCCGTACTTACAAGTGTTCAAATTCAAGATGGAGTTTCTGAAAGTGGTGATCTCAGGTCTGGAGTAGGGGGAATTCCTAGTGTCCCTGGATATCAAGGATGCGTACATTCACATCCCGAACTGGCCACCTCACCAGGCTTATCTATGGTTTGCCCTGCAGGACTGTCACTACCAGTTCCAGGCCCTGCCATTTGCTCTCTCCACGGCACTGAGGGTGTTCACCAAAGTGATGGCAGAGATGATGTTCCTTCTCCGCAAACGAGGAGTGAACATAATTCCGTACCTGGACGATCTTCTGATAAAGGCACCGTCCAGGGAGCAGTTGTTGGAGAGCATTGGTCTCTCAACCAGATTACTCCTGGATCACGGGTGGATTCTGAATCTACCAAAATCTCACCTAGAACCAGCACAGGGGCTTCATTTCCTGGGAATGATACTGGACACAGAGTCTCAGAAAGTATTGCTTCCCTTGGAAAAGGCAGTGATAATCCAGTCGATGGTTCGGGCTGTCCTGAAGCCAACTCGGATCCCGGTGCATCTCTGCATACGCCTTCTGGGGAAAATGGTGGCCTCTTACGAGGCGATTCAGTACAGAAGGTTTCATGCGAGGCCCTTCCAATTGGATCTGTTGGACAAATAGTCCGGATCGCATCTTCACATGCTCCAGAGGATACGTCTGTCGCCAAAAGCAAGGATATCCCTCCTATGGTGGCTACAAACTCCTCACCTAGTCAAGGGTCAGAAGTTCAGAATTCGGAATTGGATTCTAATAACCACAGACGCAAGTCTCAGAGGTTGGGGCGCAGTCACCCATGGGATACAGTTTTAGGGAAGATGGTCAAATCTGGAGGTCGTCCTTCCTATAAACATCCTGGAACTCAGAGCCATCTACAATGCTCTTCTGCATGCCTCATCTCTTCTTTAGAATCAGGCCATTCAGGTCCAGTTGGACAATGTGACGGTGGTGACGTACATCAACCGACAGGGCGGATCAAAAAGCAGAGCCGCAATGCCAGAGGTGTCAAGAATTCTCTGGGCGGAAAAATGCTGTGGCATTGCCGGTGGTCTTCATTCCAGGAGTGGACAACTGAGAAGCAGACTTCCTCAGCAGACATGACCTGCACCCGGGAGAATGGGGTCTCCACCCGGAGGTGTTCCAGTGGCTGATGTGTCAGTGGGGTTACCCGCAGATCGACATGATGGCCTCTCGACTCAACAAGAAGCTCAAGCGATTTTGTTCCAGGTCGAGAGACCCTCAGGCAGTGGCGGTGGATGCTCTGACAACTCCGTGGATTTATCAGCTGCTGTACGTGTTTTCTCCACTTCCTCTGATCCCAAGAATTCTAAAAAGAATAAGAAGGGAAAAGGTACAAACAATCCTCATTGCTCCGGACTGGCCAAGAAGGGCCTGGTATGTGGATCTTCTCGAGATGCTGATCGAAGATCCGTGGCCTCTGCCTCTTCGAGAGGATCTTCTGCAACAGATCGTCTATCAAGACTTACGGTGGCTACGTTTAATGGCATGGAAGTTGAACGGCTGATCATAGCCAAAAGGGGGATTCCTGACAAAGTCATCCAGACTATGAGCCAAGCCAGAAAGGGGGTAACGTCTAAACATTACCATATCGTATCTGGAAGAAATATGTCTCTTGGTGTGAAAGCAGACAATCTTCTGCGGTGGAATTTCATCTGGGATGTTTCCTGCTTTTTTCTGCAGTCGGGAGTGGATGTGGGCCTATGCCTAGGCTCCATAAAAGCAGAGAATTTTTTCACACTGCGCTCACCCCCGGTTTTAGATTTGCATGTATCTACCCTGGTGTAATAAATGGTGAGATGCTTAATTGATTATCAAAGTGATATTTATTTTAATAACAATAAATGATAGTCCCGAATAATATGATTGCAATCTATTTGGCTGTGTAAAGCCTTCTTACTAGTTGTGCATAAGCATGCTTGATTCTAGGTATAATGATGAAGTCCATATACAGTGAAATTATGAATACAGAAAATGAAAAGAAAAAATGGAAAAATGAAAAAAATGAAAAAAAATGAAAAAAATGAAAAAAATGACGAAAAAAATTTAACAAATGAAATGAAAAAATGAATGAATGAAAAAACGAAGAAAAAAATGAAAATGGAGAAAAGTGTCTATTTGATATAATTCAAACCGCGGCGTCCCGCTGGAGCATTTCCCTACACCATCCACAACAGCTGCACGACCGAACAGAAGGAGCGGAACAAAAGACGGAACCCGGTCACGTGACTGAAGACCAGGAAGTGTCTGCAGATCACGGACGACGGCCAAGCATCGAGGAGACAGCCTGCCGCTGACACATCCAGCAAGGGAGAAGGAGATCTGAGGTGAGTCTCTGTAGGTGGGGGAAGTGCGGCAACGAACCACTCTGAGAGTGGTCGCAGTGCGTGCATCTCCCCCTCCAAGACAGGCACCGAACCCAGGCTGACAAGCCTCCGACCTGTGACAGAACACAGTCACAGTGACGGCGGCAGAAGCAGGGGGAGGCAGACCAGTCCAGAGTCCCCTTTCATTCTCACGCACCTTCCACTGCTGCATAATTGTCAGTAGCAGAATGTCATTTTAAACAAGTGCACTCAGTTCACACCAGCGGGACGCCGCGGTTTGAATTATATCAAATAGACACTTTTCTCCATTTTCATTTTTTTCTTCGTTTTTTCATTCATTCATTTTTTCATTTCATTTTTTACATTTTTTTCATCATTTTTTTCATTTTTTTCATTTTTTTTCATTTTTTTCATTTTTCCATTTTTTCTTTTCATTTTCTGTATTCATAATTTCACTGTATATGGACTTCATCATTATACCTAGAATCAAGCATGCTTATGCACAACTAGTAAGAAGGCTTTACACAGCCAAATAGATTGCAATCATATTATTCGGGACTATCATTTATTGTTATTAAAATAAATATCACTTTGATAATCAATTAAGCATCTCACCATTTATTACACCAGGGTAGATACATGCAAATCTAAAACCGGGGGTGAGCGCAGTGTGAAAAAATTCTCTGCTTTTGTACCATTATTTTAACAAGTAGGACCAACTTGTTAAACACAAGCAGCACTCCCCGTAACGTTAGCACATTTCTGTGCGCAGTCCACCCAAATCCTATATCTAGGCTCCATAAAAGTCCAGATTTCGGCCTTGTCTATTTTCTTTCAGAAACAATTGGCTTCTCTCCCTGAGGTCCAGACGTTATTGAAAGGTGTTCTGCACATCCAACTTCCCTTTGTGCCCCCCACAGCACCTTGAGATCTCAATTTGGTGCTGCAGTTCCTTCAATCAGACTGGTTTGAACCGTTACAATAGGTAGACGTAAAGTATCTTATGTGTAAGACCGTCACACTGTTGGCCTTGGCTTCAGCAAGGTGAGTGTCAGAACTGGGGGCTTTGTCTCACAAGAGCCCCTACTTGATTTTCCATGAGGACAGCTGAATTCAGGACTCGTCAGGAATTTCTTCCTAAGGTGGTGTCCGCATTTCACATCAACCAACCTATAGTGGTTCCGGTTGTTACTTGTTACGGACACCTCTGCTACTTCAAAGTCTTTGGATGTTGTAAGGGTTTTGAAGGTATATGTGAAGCGGACTGCTCATCTCAGGAAATCAGATTCGTTGTTCGTTCTCCATGATGCCAATTAGATTGGGTGTCCTGCTTCAAAACAGTCCATTGCACTCTGGATCAGGCTTACTATGCAGCATGCTTATTCCATGGCAGGTTTGCCAATTCCAAAATCTGTACAGGCCCACTCTACTAGGTCGATGGGTTCTTCTTGGGTGGCTGCCCGGGGTATCTCGGCTTTACAGCTCTGCCGAGCAGCGACTTGGTCAGGTTCGAACATGTTTGCTAAGTTTTACAAGTTCGATACTTTGGCCTCTGAGATCCTTCAGTTTGGTCAGTAAGTTCTGCAGGAACCTCAGCACTCTCCCACTCGGTTTGGGAGCTTTGGTACTTACCCATGGTACTAAATGGATTCCCAGTATCCCCTAGGACATAAGAGAAAATAGGATTTTAATTACCTACCGGTAAATCCTTTACTCGTAGTCTGTAGGGGATACTGGGCGGCCGCCCGATGCTTCATTCTTCCTGAACTGTTACTTGGTTAAGTATTCTGGTTGGTTCAGCTGTTGCGGTTCCTGTTTCAGGTTTGGTTAGCATAGCTTTCCTCTTGTTCTGTGTGTGCTGGTTCATAATCTCACCACTTTCCTTATCTATCCTTCTCTCAAAGTATGTCCGTCTCCTCTGGCACAGTTTCCTAGACTGAGTCTGGTAGGAGGGGCATAGATGGAGGAGCCAGCACACACTATCAATTTCTTAAAGTGCCCATGGCTCCTAGTGGACCCATCTCTACCCCATGGTACTAAATGGATTCCCACTATCCCCTATTGACTATGAGGAAAGGATTTACCGGTAGGTAATTAAAATCCTATTATCGTCTTTTTAATATACACTGCCATTGGACTTCTATATATGTTATTTTAACATTATCAAGTTTTTGAATAAATTCATGTATTTTCACTTTTGAATTTTGGGGGTTATTCAGGTCGCATCGCTAAGCTCTCTTGATTTACTGCACAGCAGTTTGTGAAAGGTTACTGGGGTGGGAGAGCTGGGGGAACAAATAAAGTGTGAGGGGGTGTGAGCTGTGGGGGCAGTGAGGTGTGAGGAGATCAATGTGAGCTGTGGTAGGGGGAGGGTAGTGAGGTATTGAGGGAACTGGAGAGCTATGAAAGGAGTAATGAGAAGATTATGGGAAGATATGGTGGGTGATAACAGTAAGAGACAGATTCGGTTTTTTTGTAGTGTGTGTGGGGTGGTCAATAATGTTGTACCTAGGGGCAGCCTGACCCCTAAATCTGCCTCTGTCTGGACCCAGCCAGCCAAGCCATGCTGATCTGGACCTGGCCCCAGAAGTAAGTAAATTTCTGAATCTCTCCAGATGCAACCACATCAGCAGTCACCCACTGCCACTACTGTCACCCCTTTCTCCCCAATCACCCACTATCTCCCCATCACCCACTATCCCCCAGTCACAAATATCTCCCTGTCAGCCCTGACTCCCACTATCTCCCTGTCAGCCCTGCCTCCCCTGTCACTTACTATCTCCCCAACACCCACTATCTCCATCACAAATATCTCTATCACCCTCTGCCTCTCCCTGTCACCCTGTTTCTCCCTATTTACCTTTCCATGTCACCTTCACAGTGACCTTGGAACATGTCTCCCTCTCTCTCTGCCCTTGGTCTCTCTATCGCTCTTTCCTACAGATGTGTCCTCAAATATCGTGTAGCGGGCGCCATGCAACTCGGGCCAGCTCCGTGCATTATAAGTCATAGAAACATAGAATTTGACCTCAGATAAGAACCACTTGGCCCATCTAGTCTGCCCCTTTTTTTTAACCTTTAGGCAATCTCAACCCTGTTTGAACCATAATTCTTTGTAAAGATATTCATATGCCTATCCCAAGCATGTTTAAATTGCTCTACAGTCTTAGCCTCTACCACCTCTGATGGGCGGCTATTCCACTTATCCACTACCCTTTCTTTGAAGTAATTTTTCCTTAAATTTCCCCTGAACCTCCCCCCCTCCAGTCTCAGTGTATGTCCTCAAGTTCTAATACTTCTCTTCCTTTGAAGAATGTTTCCCTCCTGAACTTTGTTAAGACCCTTGATATATTTGAAAGTTTCTATCATGTCCCCCCTTTCCTTTCTCTCCTCCAAGCTATACATGTTAAAATCTTTCTTTTAATAGTTTTTCCATTACTTTCCCTACTACTGATGTAAGGCTTACTGGTCTGTAGTTACTTGCTTCTTCCTTGCTTCCACTTTTGTGCAGTGGAACTACATATGCTCTTTTCCAGTCCTCTGGAATGGCACCTGTATTTAGTGACTGGTTAAATAATTCTGTTAAAGGTGTCACCAGCACATCTTTTAGCTCTTTGAGTATCCTTGGGTGTATCCCATCTGGCCCCATTGATTTATCCACTGTTAGTTTTGAAAGTTCTGTTAGGACCTTCTCCTCTGTAAATGTACTTTCATCTACCTTATTTGTATGAATGTCCTTGCAACGTAACTGTGACCCCATCCCTTCTCCTTCTGTAGTAAATACTGAGCAAAATTAATTATGTAGGTGATCTGCTATTGCCTTGTCTCTCTCCACCAAATGCTCACTCTCTGTCTTAAGTCATATTATTCCTACATTCATTTGATTTTCTCCTTTCACTTATATACTTTAAAAAACATTTTGTTCCCTTTATCTACTGACTGGGCCATTTTCTCCTCAGCTTCTGCCTTTCCACGTCTGATCACTTACTTAGCATCCTTCCGTCTGTCAAGATACACCTCTTTGTCATTATTATTTTGAGTCTGTTTGTATTTCCTAAAAGCCATCTTTTTTGCTTTTACACTAGTTGATACTTCTTTTGTGAACAACACTGGCTTCCTTTTCCTGTTGCTTTTCCTAACCCTTTTGATACAAAGGCCTGTTGCACTTAGTTTTTCACTTTTCAGTTTTTCCCACCTCTCCTGCACTCCTTCTAAGTTCCTCCAGTCCGCCAATGAATCACTTAAACATCTCCCCATTTTTGCAAAGTCAGCATTTCTAAAATCCAACACCTTTGTTTTTGTGTGACAGGAGTTGGATCCTGTCTTTATACTAAACCATACTGCTTGATGATCTCTGGATCCCAGGTGCTGACCCACATATATGTCGGATATCCTGTCACCATTTGTAAGAATTAAATCTAATATTGAGTCTTTGCGAGTGGGCTCCCTCACCAATTGCTTGAGAGATGCTCCCTTTAAGGAATGTTGAAATTTGCCACTTGTAGCTGAACTTGCAAAAGACCCCTCCCAATTTACATCAGGTAAATTAAAGTCTCCCATGATTATGACTTCTCCCTTTAAAGCCATTTTAGTGATGTCAAAAAATAGGTTCCTGTCCAAATCCTGCCCCTGGCCTGGTGGTCTATAGATCACCCCAATGTGAATAATGTCCTTCTCCCCGGTTTCTATGGTGACCCAAAGGGCCTCAGTTTTATCTTCAATATTTTGTATTAAAGTAGCATTTATGCTTTTTTCACATACATTGCTACCCCTCCTCCTATTCTTCCCATTCTATCCTTCCTAAATAAATTGTATCCTGGTATAGCTATGTCCCAGTCATGATTCTCATTGCACCATGACTCTGTAATTACCACAAAATCCAGGTTATCCCTTGTCATTATCGCAATTAGCACTGGAATTTTGTCTCCTAAGCTCCTAGCATAATTCCTATTATAAGTTGCGTTATAAATGTAACGTCACATTATAATTGTAACATGCATACTACTTTCTGTCCACCAGATGTCACTTTTCCTAAACTGTACAGTGCATGCCTTAAATAGCCAACGGACCCTTCCTAGCACCGCCTGCTGATTGGCTGACATTTATTGTGACAATAAAGAACCATTAATCACTTTCCTTTATAAAAAAAATCCCTTTCTACAAAATACAATGCCACACTGCCACCCTGTTCACGCAATTCATTTTGTTGTTAGATTGTGTACTAAATCCTGGACTTTATTAGCATAAACAGCTTTATTATCTCAGAAAGATTTTCAGGTTTCTTTGCTATCAAATGGACAGAAATATATAATGCACTGTACCACTGGGTCCATATCTCATTAATATGACTTCCAGATGGTCTCCATTGCTGTGCTACCACGCTTGGTGGATTCAATCCGACTTTTTAAAAAAATGCAAATCAGACAACACACATCACATATACACCAGGGGTGCTAACTGTAACAGTGGTTGGCTGTGGCCTAATGAATACAGTGTCCGCCCGCAATGTGTGCGCCCCCGGGTTCAATACCCAGCAGGGCATGCAATTATTATTATTTTTATTTTTTTATGCAGTAAAGTTATTTGGTGTGTTGCTACTACCCTTTATATAAAAAAGTCCCCTTCTACAAAATACAATGCCATGCTGTCGCCCTGTTCACACAATTCATTGTGTCATTACATTGTGTACTAAATCCTGGATTTTATTAGCATAAACAGCTTTATTATCTCAGAAAGCATTTAAGGTTTGAGTGCTATCAAATGGACAGTAATATGTAATGCACTACACCAGGGGGCTTATTCTAACCACGGTTGGCTGTGACCTAACGAATACAGTGTCCGCCCGCAATGCATGCGCCCCTGGGTTCGATACCCAGCGGGGCACATAATTGTTATTATTTTTTTATGTATTTATTTATTCTTTTTTAATTCAATAAAGTTAGTTGGCGTGTTGCTTCTTCCCTTTACATCTGAAAATAAAAATTCTCTTCTACAGTATTCTATGCCACGGTATGATGAGGCGCTATTTACACTGTATTGTTCACAGTCTAGGCAGCTCCCTACACTACAGTATGCAACTCAATGCAGGCTTCTGCACCTCCCCCCATTGATCACTCATTAGTATTCATTCCTACTGAGGTCACTGTATGCCTGTACCAAAGCACCTCAGCAAGCCACGCTGCCGCCCATTCACGCTAGCTATTCATTTTGTCGTTACATTGTGTACTAAATCCTGGATTTTATTAGCATAAACAGCTTTATTATCTCAGAAAGATTTTCTGGTTTCTTTGCTATCAAATGGACAGATATATGTAATGCACTGTACCACTGGGTCCCTATCTCATTAATATGACTTCCACATACTGTAGTCTCCATTGCTGTGCTGCCACACTTGTCGAAATTGTCGAAAATGGGTCTAAAAACTGTCGGATTTGGCCGCATTCATTTTGCTGTTACATAGTGTACTAATTTCTGGATTTTATTAGCATAAACAGTTTTATTATCTCAGAAAGCATTCCAGGTTAATTTGCTATCAAATATGACAAAGGATGACCTTCTCTCCCAAATTCTGATACAGGTGCATTTGCATTGTGGTCGACCAATAGCAGGGCGGACCCACCGGCAATGCACACAATGTCTAAGGTGTCAGCCACTAAGAGCTCACACAAATTAGTCTTCCTTCCTTTTTTAAAATTGGTATCGCAGACTTGCTGGCACCACAGACAAAGCGGCCACACACTTTACAGACACCTCATACTGTATACAGCCGCTTTGTAGACACACGTAGCTATCCATTCTGTGACTCTGCATCTAACAGTGTAGACTTGCGACTTGGTTCATTTCTTTGGCTGTATCAGCTGTACAAACCATTGAGATACACTCTGCCGCTTCTGCTGACTTCAAAGTCAAGTTGTTGCTGCATTCTACTGTATCTACCACGAACTGTGCCTATTACTAAACTATCATCTCACTGGTACAGTAAACACCGGTAATTTGTACATTATATGCTGTTGAATGACGCATTTCTATACACTAATGCTTCTTCTGTTTACCTACAGTATAAGCTAGCCCCTTGATTTGTGCAGTGAGCAAATTTGTTGGACTCTCTCCTGCTACAGTACCTAAGGGGTCTATTTACTAAGCCTCAGGTGAAGAGAAAGTGGAGGACATAAAGTACCAGCCAATCACCTCCTGTCATTTTTCAAACCCAGTCTGTAACATGGCAGTTAGTATCTGATTGGCTGGTACTTTATCTCCTGCAACTTTATCTCCATCCAAGGCTTAGTAAATAGACCCCTAAGCCACCTGCTGCTAGTGCACTGTACAGTATCATACCTCCAAGCATGACCCTCTCCAGGAGGGACAAAATGCTCTGCTCCTGGACTTCCCTCTTAATGATTGCCATCACCTGTGGTAAACTACAGTGTAGTTATTTGAAAATGAAGGTGTTTCATCACAGGTGATGGCAATCATTAATTAAGAGGGAAGTCCAGGAACACAGCATTCTGTCCCTCCTGGAGAGGGTCATGTTAGGAGGGTTCTGATATGAATGGTCGACACATGAAAGTGGTCAACATGTGACATGTCAACACATGGAAAGGTTGACATGGATTTTTGAACTGTTTTTCATGTCATTTTTTCCATAACATGACCAGGAACCCCAATCAGTGTACTGCGTCCCCTTGCATGGCTCACTTTGCTTGCAATGCTGCAGGTTGCTATTCCCAGTCGTAGTCCACGTGGATGGTAAAGTATGAAAAAGTTACAAATCTATTTTTTTAAACACGTTGAGCTTTTCATGTGTCGACCTGTCATGTGTCGTCCATGTCGACCAAGTCAATGTCGACCAATAGTGGTTGACCTTAACATGGTCGATCATCCAAACGGATACCTGTTGGGAGGTATGTAGTATGTCCATGTATTGTTTCACTACCTAGCCCCTGGCCTTGTACACCGCCCATGTCTATAGACATACGTTTACTGTATGTACTGTAATTTGTCACACTGCCTAGTGGGAATTACTGTGTACTATATGTGCTGTGTCGCACACACTCCTGAGGGCATCATTGAGGGATCTAGTCATGAAGTAGTGACAAGCATGAAGAGGTGGAGAAGTTACCCATGGCAACTCAATGCTGATTGCTTCACTTTTCCACTCTTTTCACTGCCTAATATGCTGCTACAGTATATACTGCATTAAATTCCAGCCCCTGGCATTGTACTGTGGCCATGTCTGCGGACTCATGTCTACTGTACAGTATGTACAGTAATTTCACACTCGCCCAACATTTACAGTACTTCACAAACAAGCTTGCACCCCCTCATACAAAGCCCTGTAGTGCTACTGTACAGTACAGTACTGTATGTCCCATCTACAGGATCATAGCCTATAGTAACCACTTGCATTGTACAGTTGCTTTGTCTCTACAGTAGATGCTTTTCTGTACATTTCTTTACTTAGGGTCTGATTCAGAGTTTCTAGCAAAACCAAAAAGCACACAACAGAGAGAGTTACTGTACTGTACATTTTGGTGGGTTATATTTTTCTGTGCCGGGTACTGTAAATACTGTACTGTACTGTAAGGTCTGCTACACCCCACCCGAATCTAAAAAACATACTGTACTGTAGTTTTAGTGTTCTCTGCTTCTCACATCAAATAGCGTGTATCCACCTTTACTGTACTGTATCTGCACATATCAGCCCCACCTGCAGTGCAACATGGTTTTGCCTAGTTGTGTTCTTTTTTTCTTTGCTTATAACTCTGAATATGGACCTCAGTTGCACTTGTTTGCACTACTGTATACTGTTTTTATCATTTTCACCACTGTAATTGAACCATAATGTGCTACTGTACTGTATCTACTGTACTGTACTTACTCTAGTCTTATTATTGTGTATTGTAGAGTGCACTGCATAGTGTGAAGATGGTGAAAACCAAATCATTCTATTCTGGAGCCCCTTCACTGTCACTTCCCGAGAAAATGGCTGCGTCAATGCCACATATTCAAAAGAAGAAAGCAGGAAAGGAAAATGTTCCTGTTGTCAAAGTAAGGAAAAATGCAAAGGCCAAGAACCAGTTGTTATTCAACACAATTGGCAATTTAACCAATGAATATTTGGTGCAAGACATGAATGTTGCTGTAGAGAACACAGTTCTCTGTGATGAAACACACACAGTGACGGGTGTGTCACGTACCATAGATGAGGACTTCAACCCTTTGGAGCTTCATGACACTACACCATTCATACAAGCATCGCAATCACTGACCCGTAGGAGACTTGAATTTAAAGATCCCAGCCCATGTGAATGCAGCTGGACAGGGCTGGTGCGAGACCTTCTGGGCAAGGTGACTCACCTTCAAGCACAAATCGATGGACTGACAGGAAAACTGGATGGACCGACAGGAAAAATGGATGGACTGACAGGAGGTCTGAATGACATGCTTGCTGGAGCCATGAAGATGCCATCCATCAATGGAACAATGGCAAGCTGTTAGAGAACCACCTATTAAAACATCACAGCCAGTACAATCTGAAGTTGACTGCCCTGATGCATTTGATGCTGAAGAGGATTGTGATTTGGAAACGATAATACAACACATCTTTCCACTTTCCCGAATTGGAGATGACACCAGCTGCATCTGACTGCTTGCCCAGCATGGACACAGAAACATTTGCATCCCAACACTTGACTGTCATGGACACAACACCACTGCCATCTTACTGGTTGCCTGACAGAGACAATGCACCAGATACACACCACCGTCAGACCAACATAGAAACTCCACCACTGCCATGTTACTGGTTGCCTGACAGAGACAATGCACCATCTGGCTGCTCAAACAACATGGACACTGCAACGGTTGCATCATTCCAGTTGTCCACTAGAGATGTGAACAATGTAACGTTACCTTCACCTGGAATACCACCAATGTGCAGCACACCTAAAAATGTGCGCGTGCATGGAACCTCCTTGCTTAACATGCCATTGAGTGTAATAACCGCTGACGGTGACAACACTCTGTATGAAGAAGGCCATCGAGAGATGCATCGTTATGCACAACTTGTTTTCCAAGAACATGTTGCATTTGATCTATACAAGAATTGGAGCAAGCAGGTCAACTTCGTTGGGCAATGAGGAAGATTTGCAATCCCCGATAATTTGCGTAAGGACATACTGTCACGATGCTATGCCCAATTCAAGATGGGAGATGTTGAATTGGTAAAACTGAAGGACACTTTAAATGGATTGCTACTGATGCCCAGAGTAAAACCATGGGGAAGCATACTGTAACAGCACAACAACTGGTGACTGAACTTCAAACTGAGGCATCTACTGGACACGACCTTCAATGTGAAGAAGGGTGAAGACAGAATATGGTCATTCACTCATCAATAAAAAGGTACTGTATTATTGTGCTGTGGTGGGTACTGCAATGTGCTTACTGCTTAAACATTATTTGACAGTATTGTACAGTACAGTGAGTGTTGCTTACAGTACTGTACAGTATTAAAGTGTCTCTCTCTCCCCCTCTCCTGCTCCTGTATGGGACTTTGTAGTGATAACAGCGGGGGGGGGGGGGGGGGTTACTTTCAAAGCTCGTTACTGTTACATTCTACAGTACACTGTACATTGTAACAGTACATTGTACACTGTAGGCTGTATCTTAAACGTCAGATTTTGAGAAACACTTTGTTAAGCAGTGTTGTGCCATGTTGTGAACATACGAATACTAGCACTGTAGTAATAATATTTCTATTATCTTATTCCCACCATGCACTGAACTACTGTACATTGAGCAAAATGCAGTTTGTTGGGTCTGAGAAGAAGGAGGAAGAACTGCGTTGAAGAAGGTAGGCTTGTGATACTTACTGTGTACAGGACAACTGTCCTTCTCCCTGACATTGTCTCTCCCCATGAAACTGTATCTCTCTCCCCTGAAACTGTATCTCTCTCCCACCCTCTCTCTCTCTCTCTTTCCCCTGAAACTGTATCTCTCTCCCACCCTCTCTCTCTCTCCCCCATGTTACTCTCTCTCTCCCCTGCTCATTTTTCTCCATGACACCATCTCTCTCGCTCCTGCCTCTTTTATTACATGAAACTCTCTCTCTCCCTGCCCCTTCTCAATCTCTCCCTCTCTTTCTTGTTCCTCTCTCTCTCCTGCTCCTGTATGTGACATGTTGTGAACATACAGTGCAGTACTGTACAAATAATAATTATTTTATCGTCTTCCCACCATGCACTGAACTAGTGTACATTGAGCAAAATTCATGAGAGAGGAATAAATTGGCAACACACACCGCCAAATACATTGGCAATGCACACCGCCAGAATGAGTATTTCTCTGACGTCCTAGTGGATGCTGGGGACTCCGTAAGGACCATGGGGAGTAGACGGCTCTGCAGGAGACTGGGCACATCTAAGAAAGATTTAGGACTATCTGGTGTGCACTGGCTCCTCCCCCCATGACCCTCCTCCAAGCCTCAGTTAGATTTCTGTGCCCGGCTGAGCTGGATGCACACTAGGGGCTCTCCTGAGCTCCTAGAAGAAAGTATAGTTTAGTAGAGATGAGCGGGTTCGGTTCCTCGGAATCCGAACCCGCCCGAACTTCAGGTTTTTTTACACGGGTCCGAGCGACTCGGATCTTCCCGCCTTGCTCGGTTAACCCGAGCGCGCCCGAACGTCATCATCACGCTGTCGGATTCTCGCGAGGCTCGGATTCTATATAAGGAGCCGCGCGTCGCCGCCATTTTCACACGTGCATTGAGATTCATAGGGAGAGGACGTGGCTGGCGTCCTCTCCGTTTATAGAGATTCGAGAAGAGAGTGAGACAGAGAGAGACACAGTAGTAATTTTGGGGAGCATTAGGAGGAGTACTACTACTACTAGTACTTGCTGAAGTGATAGAGATAGTGTGACTGTATTATCTGACTTGTGGGGGAGACACTGACAGTGGGGAGCAGTTAGAGTCTGAGAGCAGGACTCAGGACTCAGGAGTACATATAACGTACAGTGCACACTTTTGCTGCCAGAGTGCCAGCCACACTGCCATTGTTTGTGACCACACTGACCACCAGTATAATATATATTGTGATTGTCTGCTTAGGACTCAGGAGTACTACTTGCAAGTTGCTGATAGTGTGACCAGTGACCTGACCACCAGTTTAATAATCGCCACCAGTTGAGTTTAATATATATATATATATATAATTGTATATAATATATATATAATATTGTATACCACCTAGCACCTACCCGTGTTTTTTTTTTTTTCTTTCTTCTTTATACATACTACTATAGTAGCTTACTGTAGCAGTCTGCGGTGCTGCTGAGCTGACAGTGTCCAGCAGGTCCGTCATCAGTCATTACATAATAAATATATATACCTGTCCGGCTGCAGTACTAGTGATATATATATACATATATATTGATTTCATCTCATTATCATCCAGTCTATATTATCAGCAGACACAGTACGTTAGTCCACGGCTGTAGCTACCTCTGTGTCGGCACTCGGCAGTCCATCCATAATTGTATACCACCTACCCGTGGTTGTTTTTTTTTTCTTTCTTCTTTATACATACTACTATAGTAGCTTACTGTAGCAGTCTGCGGTGCTGCTGAGCTGACAGTGTCCAGCAGGTCCGTCATCAGTCATTACATAATAAATATATATACCTGTCCGGCTGCAGTACTAGTGATATTATATATACATATATATTGATTTCATCTCATTATCATCCAGTCTATATTAGCAGCAGACACAGTACGGTAGTCCACGGCTGTAGCTACCTCTGTGTCGGCACTCGGCAGTCCATCCATAAGTATACTAGTATCCATCCATCTCCATTGTTTACCTGAGGTGCCTTTTAGTTGTGCCTATTAAAATATGGAGAACAAAAATGTTGAGGTTCCAAAATTAGGGAAAGATCAAGATCCACTTCCACCTCGTGCTGAAGCTGCTGCCACTAGTCATGGCCGAGACGATGAAATGCCAGCAACGTCGTCTGCCAAGGCCGATGCCCAATGTCATAGTACAGAGCATGTAAAATCCAAAACACCAAATATCAGTAAAAAAAGGACTCCAAAACCTAAAATAAAATTGTCGGAGGAGAAGCGTAAACTTGCCAATATGCCATTTACCACACGGAGTGGCAAGGAACGGCTGAGGCCCTGGCCTATGTTCATGGCTAGTGGTTCAGCTTCACATGAGGATGGAAGCACTCAGCCTCTCGCTAGAAAAATGAAAAGACTCAAGCTGGCAAAAGCACCGCAAAGAACTGTGCGTTCTTCGAAATCCCAAATCCACAAGGAGAGTCCAATTGTGTCGGTTGCGATGCCTGACCTTCCCAACACTGGACGTGAAGAGCATGCGCCTTCCACCATTTGCACGCCCCCTGCAAGTGCTGGAAGGAGCACCCGCAGTCCAGTTCCTGATAGTCAGATTGAAGATGTCAGTGTTGAAGTACACCAGGATGAGGAGGATATGGGTGTTGCTGGCGCTGGGGAGGAAATTGACCAGGAGGATTCTGATGGTGAGGTGGTTTGTTTAAGTCAGGCACCCGGGGAGACACCTGTTGTCCGTGGGAGGAATATGACCATTGACATGCCTGGTGAAAATACCAAAAAAATCAGCTCTTCGGTGTGGAAGTATTTCAACAGAAATGCAGACAACAGGTGTCAAGCCGTGTGTTGCCTTTGTCAAGCTGTAATAAGTAGGGGTAAGGACGTTAACCACCTCAGAACATCCTCCCTTATACGTCACCTGCAGCGCATTCATAATAAGTCAGTGACAAGTTCAAAAACTTTGGGTGACAGCGGAAGCAGTCCACTGACCAGTAAATCCCTTCCTCTTGTAACCAAGCTCACGCAAACCACCCCACCAACTCCCTCAGTGTCAATTTCCTCCTTACCCAGGAATGCCTATAGTCCTGCAGGCCATGTCACTGGCAATTCTGACGAGTCCTCTCCTGCCTGGGATTCCTCCGATGCATCCTTGAGTGTAATGCCTACTGCTGCTGGCGCTGCTGTTGTTGCTGCTGGGAGTCGATCGTCATCCCAGAGGGGAAGTCGTAAGCCCACTTGTACTACTTCCAGTAAGCAATTGACTGTCCAACAGTCCTTTGCGAGGAAGATGAAATATCACAGCAGTCATCCTGCTGCAAAGCGGATAACTGAGGCCTTGACAACTATGTTGGTGTTAGACGTGCATCCGGTATCCGCCGTTAGTTCACAGGGAACTAGACAATTTCTTGAGGTAGTGTGCCCCCGTTACCAAATACCATCTAGGTTCCACTTCTCTAGGCAGGCGATACCGAGAATGTACACGGACGTCAGAAAAAGACTCACCAGTGTCCTAAAAAATGCAGTTGTACCCAATGTCCACTTAACCACGGACATGTGGACAAGTGGAGCAGGGCAGGGTCAGGACTATATGACTGTGACAGCCCACTGGGTAGATGTATGGACTCCCGCCGCAAGAACAGCAGCGGCGGCACCAGTAGCAGCATCTCGCAAACGCCAACTCTTTCCTAGGCAGGCTACGCTTTGTATCACCGCTTTCCAGAATACGCACACAGCTGAAAACCTCTTACGGCAACTGAGGAAGATCATCGCGGAATGGCTTACCCCAATTGGACTCTCCTGTGGATTTGTGGCATCGGACAACGCCAGCAATATTGTGTGTGCATTAAATATGGGCAAATTCCAGCACGTCCCATGTTTTGCACATACCTTGAATTTGGTGGTGCAGAATTTTTTCAAAAACGACAGGGGTGTGCAAGAGATGCTGTCGGTGGCCAGAAGAATTGCGGGACACTTTCGGCGTACAGGCACCACGTACAGAAGACTGGAGCACCACCAAAAACAACTGAACCTGCCCTGCCATCATCTGAAGCAAGAGGTGGTAACGAGGTGGAATTCAACCCTCTATATGCTTCAGAGGTTGGAGGAGCAGCAAAAGGCCATTCAAGCCTATACAATTCAGCACGATATAGGAGGTGGAATGCACCTGTCTCAAGCGCAGTGGAGAATGATTTCAACATTGTGCAAGGTTCTGATGCCCTTTGAACTTGCCACACGTGAAGTCAGTTCAGACACTGCCAGCCTGAGTCAGGTCATTCCCCTCATCAGGCTTTTGCAGAAGAAGCTGGAGACATTGAAGGAGGAGCTAACACAGAGCGATTCCGCTAGGCATGTGGGACTTGTGGATGGAGCCCTTAATTCGCTTAACAAGGATTCACGGGTGGTCAATCTGTTGAAATCAGAGCACTACATTTTGGCCACCATGCTCGATCCTAGATTTAAAGCCTACCTTGGATCTCTCTTTCCGGCAGACACAAGTCTGCTGGGGTTCAAAGACCTGCTGGTGACAAAATTGTCAAGTCAAGCGGAACGCGACCTGTCAACATCTCCTCCTTCACATTCTCCCGCAACTGGGGGTGCGAGGAAAAGGCTCAGAATTCCGAGCCCACCCGCTGGCGGTGATGCAGGGCAGTCTGGAGCGACTGCTGATGCTGACATCTGGTCCGGACTGAAGGACCTGACAACGATTACGGACATGTCGTCTACTGTCACTGCATATGATTCTCTCACCATTGAAAGAATGGTGGAGGATTATATGAGTGACCGCATCCAAGTAGGCACGTCACACAGTCCGTACTTATACTGGCAGGAAAAAGAGGCAATTTGGAGGCCCTTGCACAAACTGGCTTTATTCTACCTAAGTTGCCCTCCCACAAGTGTGTACTCCGAAAGAGTGTTTAGTGCCGCCGCTCACCTTGTCAGCAATCGGCGTACGAGGTTACATCCAGAAAATGTGGAGAAGATGATGTTCATTAAAATGAATTATAATCAATTCCTCCGTGGAGACATTGACCAGCAGCAATTGCCTCCACAAAGTACACAGGGAGCTGAGATGGTGGATTCCAGTGGGGACGAATTGATAATCTGTGAGGAGGGGGATGTACACGGTGATATATCGGAGGATGATGATGAGGTGGACATCTTGCCTCTGTAGAGCCAGTTTGTGCAAGGAGAGATTAATTGCTTCTTTTTTGGTGGGGGTCCAAACCAACCCGTCATTTCAGTCACAGTCGTGTGGCAGACCCTGTCACTGAAATGATGGGTTGGTTAAAGTGTGCATGTCCTGTTTATACAACATAAGGGTGGGTGGGAGGGCCCAAGGACAATTCCATCTTGCACCTCTTTTTTCTTTAATTTTTCTTTGCGTCATGTGCTGTTTGGGGAGTATTTTTTGGAAGGGCCATCCTGCGTGACACTGCAGTGCCACTCCTAGATGGGCCCGGTGTTTGTGTCGGCCACTAGGGTCGCTTATCTTACTCACACAGCTACCTCATTGCGCCTCTTTTTTTCTTTGCGTCATGTGCTGTTTGGGGAGGGTTTTTTGGAAGGGACATCCTGCGTGACACTGCAGTGCCACTCCTAGATGGGCCAGGTGTTTGTGTCGGCCACTAGGGTCGCTTAGCTTAGTCATCCAGCGACCTCGGTGCAAATTTTAGGACTAAAAATAATATTGTGAGGTGTGAGGTATTCAGAATAGACTGAAAATGAGTGGAAATTATGGTTTTTGAGGTTAATAATACTTTGGGATCAAAATGACCCCCAAATTCTATGATTTAAGCTGTTTTTTAGTGTTTTTTGAAAAAAACACCCGAATCCAAAACACACCCGAATCCGACAAAAAAATTTGGTGAGGTTTTGCCAAAACGCGGTCGAACCCAAAACACGGCCGCGGAACCGAACCCAAAACCAAAACACAAAACCCGAAAAATTTCAAGTGCACATCTCTATAGTTTAGGTTTTTTATTTTCAGTGAGACCTGCTGGCAACAGGCTCACTGCAACGAGGGACTAAGGGGAGAAGAAGCGAACCTACCTAAGTGGTGGTAGCTTGGGCTTCTTAGGCTACTGGACACCATTAGCTCCAGAGGGATCGAACACAGGACCCGACCTCGTCGTCCGTTCCCGGAGCCGCGCCGCCGTCCCCCTTACAGAGCCAGAAACAAGAAGGTGGTCCGGAAAATCGGCGGCTGAAGACTTCTGTCTTCTCCAAGGTAGCGCACAGCACTGCAGCTGTGCGCCATTGCTCCTCATGCACACCACACACTGCGGTCACTGATGGGTGCAGGGCGCTGGGGGGCGCCCTGAGCAGCAATAATAACACCTTGGCTGGCAAAACTAACACCATATATAGCCCCAGAGGCTATATAGGTGTATATTAACCCCTGCCAGAAACGATAAAATAGCGGGAGAAAGCTCGCCGAAAAAGGGGCGGAGCTAACTCCCTCAGCACACTGGCGCCATTATTCCCTCACAGCTTCGCTGGAAGGAAGCTCCCTGGCTCTCCCCTGCAGTCCTGCACTACAGAAAGGGTAAAAAAGAGAGGGGGGGCACAATTTAGGCGCAGTATATATATATATTATAGGCAGCTATAGGGGAAAACACTCTGTATAGTGATATCCCTGTGTTATATAGCGCCCTGGTGTGTGCTGGCATACTCTCCCTCTGTCTCCCCAAAGGGCTTTGTGGGGTCCTGTCCTCTGTAAGAGCATTCCCTGTGTGTCTGCTGTGTGTCGGTACTGCTGTGTCGACATGTATGATGAGGATAATGATGTGGAGGCGAAGCAAATGCCTGTGAATGTGATGTCACCCCCTGCGGGGTCGACACCAGTGTGGATGGACTTATGGAAGGAATTACGTGACAGTGTCAGCTCCTTACATAAAAGGTTTGACGACATAGGACAGCCGGCTACTCAGCTTGTGCCTGTCCAAGCATCTCAAATGTCATCAGGGGCTATAAAACGCCCGCTACCTCAGATGACAGATACAGATGTCGACACGGATACCGACTCCAGTGTCGACGATGATGAGACGAGTGTACCCTCCAATAGATCCACCCGTTATATGATTGAGGCTATGAAAAATGTTTTACACATTTCTGATGATACCCCAGGTACCACAAAAAAGGGTATTATGTTTGGTGAGAAAAAACTACCAGTAGTTTTTCCTGCATCTGACGAATTAAATGAGGTGTGTGAGGAAGCGTGGACTTCCCCAGATAAGAAATTGATCATTTCTAAACGGTTAATGGCTGCGTACCCTTTCCCGCCAGAGGATAGGTCACGCTGGGAAACACCCCCTAGGGTAGATAAAGCATTGACACGCTTATCAAAGAAGGTGGCACTACCGTCTCCGGATACGGCCGCCCTAAAAGAACCTGCTGATAGAAAGCTGGAAAGTACCCTAAAAGCTATATACACACACACTGGCATTATATTGAGACCCGCTATTGCATCAGCTTGGATGTGCAGTGCTGCTGCTGCGTGGTCAGACTCCCTGTCGGAAAACATTGATACCATGGATAGGGACAATATTTTGCTAACGATTGACCATATAAAAGACGCGGTCTTATACATGCGTGATGCACAGAGGGATATTTGCCGGCTGGCATAAAAAATAAGCGCTATGTCCATTGCCGCCAGACTAGGCAATGGTCAGGTGATGCCGACTCCAAGCGGCACATGGAAGTTTTACCGTATAAAGGGGCGGAACTTTTTGGGGAAGGTCTTTCAGACCTCGTTTCCACAGCTACTGCTGGGAAATCGACTTTTTTGCCACAGGCTACCCCACAGCAAAAGAAGGCACCGTATTATCAGGTACAGTCCTTTCGGCCCCAGAAAAATAAGCGGGCTAGAGGCTCATCCTTTCTGCCGAGGGGCAGAGGAAGGGGGGAAAAGCTGCAGCACACAGCTAGTTCCCAGGAGCAGAAGTCCTCCCCTGCGTCCGGTAAGTCCACAGCATGACGCTGGGGCTGCTCAGGCGGAATCGGGAACGGTGGGGGCACGTCTCAGGTTTTTCAGCACACAGTGGGCTCTCTCACAAGTGGATCCCTGGGTCCTTCAAGTAGTATCTCAGGGATACAGGCTGGAATTCGAGACGTCTCCCCCCTGCCGTTTCCTAAAATCTGCCTTGCCGGCAACTCCCTCTGCCAGGGAGGCAGTGTTGGTGGCTATTCAAAAACTGTATTCACAGAAAGTGATCGTCAAGGTACCCCTCCTTCAGCAAGGAAAGGGTTACTACTCCACAATGTTTGTGGTACCGAAACCGGACGGTTCGGTGAGACCCATCTTAAATTTAAAACCTTGAACACTTATATCAAAAGGTTCAAGTTCAAGATGGAATCGCTCAGGGCGGTTATTGCGAGCCTGGAGGAGGGGGATTACATGGTATCCCTGGACATCAAGGATGCGTACCTGCATGTCCCCATTTACCCTCCGCACCAGGAGTACCTTAGATTTGTGGTACAGGACTGTCACTATCAGTTCCAGACGCTGCCGTTCGGGTTATCCACGGCACCGAGGGTCTTTACCAAGGTAATGGCCGAAATGATGATACTCCTTCGCAAGAAGGGAGTTTTAATTATCCCGTACTTGGACGATCTCCTGATAAAGGCGAGGTCCAAAGAACAGTTGATAGTGGGGGTGGCACTTTCTCAGGAAGTGCTACAACAGTACGGGTGGATTCTAAACATTCCAAAGTCACAGCTGGTCCCGACGACACGTCTTCTGTTCCTGGGAATGATTCTGGACACAGACCAGAAAAAAGTGTTTCTTCCACTGGAAAAAGCCGAGGAATTGTCATCTCTGGTCAGAGACATTCTAAAACCAGGAAAAGTGTCGGTACATCAATGCACACGAGTCCTGGGAAAAATGGTAGCTTCGTACGAAGCAATTCCATTCGGAAGGTTCCACGCAAGGACGTTCCAGTGGGACCTGTTGGACAAATGGTCCGGGTCCCATCTCCAGATGCAACAGCGGATAACCCTATCGACCAGAACCAGGGTGTCGCTGCTGTGGTGGCTGCAGAGGGCTCATCTACTAGAGGGCCGCAGATTCGGAATACAGGACTGGGTCCTGGTGACCACGGATGCCAGCCTTCGGGGCTGGGGGGCAGTCACAAAGGGAAGAAATTTCCAAGGACTGTGGTCAAATCAGGAGATTTCTCTTCACATAAATATCCTGGAGCTAAGGGCCATTTACAATGCCCTAAGCCAGGCAAGACCCCTGCTTCAAAACCAGCCGGTACTGATCCAGTCAGACAACATCACGGCGGTCGCCCATGTAAACAGACAGGGCGGCACGAGAAGCAGGATGGCGATGGCAGAAGCCACAAGGATTCTCAGATGGGCAGAGAATCATGTGTTAGCACTGACGGCAGTGTTCATTCCGGGAGTGGACAACTGGGAAGCAGACTTCCTCAGCAGGCACGACCTCCACCCGGGAGAATGGGGACTTCATCCAGAAGTCTTCCAAATGCTGGTCAACCGGTGGGAAAAACCACAGGTAGACATGATGGCGTCCCGCCTCAACAAGAAGTTGAAAAGATATTGCGCCCGGTCAAGAGACCCTCAGGCGATAGCGGTGGACGCTCTAGTGACACCATGGGTGTACCAGTCGGTTTATGTGTTTCCTCCTCTACCTCTCATACCCAAGGTACTGAGAATAATAAGAAGGCGAGGAGTGAAAACCATACTCGTGGTTCCGGATTGGCCAAGAAGAGCTTGGTACCCGGAACTTCAAGAGATGCTTACAGAGGACCCTTGGCCTCTGCCGCTCAGACAAGACCTGCTGCAGCAGGGACCCTGTCTGTTCCAAGACTTACCGCGGCTGCGTTTGACGGCATGGCGGTTGAACACCGGATCCTGAAGGAAAAAGGTATTCCGGAGGAAGTCATCCCTACCCTGATCAAAGCCAGGAAGGATGTCACCGCAAGACATTATCACCGCATTTGGCGAAAATATGTTGCTTGGTGTGAGGCCTAGAAGGCCCCGACGGAGGAATTTCAACTGGGTCGATTCCTGCACTTCCTGCAAGCAGGGGTGACGTTGGGCCTCAAATTGGGGTCCATAAAGGTCCAGATTTCGGCTCTGTCGATTTTCTTCCAAAAAGAACTGGCTTCACTGCCCGAAGTTCAGACTTTTGTCAAAGGAGTACTGCATATTCAGCCTCCTTTTGTGCCCCCAGTGGCACCTTGGGATCTCAATGTGGTTTTGGCATTCCTGAAATCACATTGGTTCGAACCACTTAAGACTGTGGATTTAAAATATCTCACGTGGAAAGTGGTCATGCTGTTGGCCTTGGCGTCGGCCAGGCGGGTATCAGAATTGGCGGCTTTGTCTTGTAAAAGCCCTTATCTGATTTTCCATATGGATAGGGCAGAATTGAGGACTCGTCCTCAGTTTCTCCCAAAGGTGGTCTCAGCTTTTCACTTGAACCAACCTATTGTGGTGCCTGCGGCTACTAGGGACTTGGAGGATTCCAAGTTGCTGGACATAGTCAGGGCCCTAAAAATTTATATTTCCAGGACGGCTGGAGTCAGAAAGACTGACTCGCTGTTTATCCTGTATGCACCCACCAAGCTGGGTGCTCCTGCTTCTAAGCAGTCTATTGCGCGCTGGATTTGTAGCACTATTCAGCTGGCGCATTCTGCGGTAGGCTTACCGCAGCCTAAATCTGTAAAAGCCCATTCCACACGGAAGGTGGGCTCATCTTGGGCGGCTGCCCGAGGGGTCTCGGCTTTACAACTTTGCCGAGCAGCTACTTGATCGGGGGCAAACACGTTTGCAAAATTCTACAAATTTGATACCCTGGCTGAGGAGGACCTGGAATTCTCTCATTCGGTGCCTCAGTCATCCGCACTCTCCCGCCCGTTTGGGAGCTTTGGTATAATCCCCATGGTCCTTACGGAGTCCCCAGCATCCACTAGGACGTCAGAGAAAATAAGATTTTACTCACCGGTAAATCTATTTCTCGTAGTCCGTAGTGGATGCTGGGCGCCCATCCCAAGTGCGGATTGTCTGCAATACCTGTACATAGTTATTGTTACAAAAAGCGGGTTTTGTTGTGAGCCATCTCTTCAGAGGCTCCATTTTGTTATCATACTGTTAACCGGGGTTCCTATCACGTGTTATATGGTGTGATTGGTGTGGCTGGTATGAGTCTTACCCGGGATTCAAAAATCCTTCCTTATTGTGTCAGCTCTTCCGGGCACAGTTCCTAACTGAGGCTTGGAGGAGGGTCATGGGGGGAGGAGCCAGTGCACACCAGATAGTCCTAAATCTTTCTTAGATGTGCCCAGTCTCCTGCGGTGCCGTCTATTCCCCATGGTCCTTACGGAGTCCCCAGCATCCACTACGGACTACGAGAAATAGATTTACCGGTGAGTAAAATCTTATTTATTCTAATCTATTCACTAATTATTGTACAATATGCATTTATTATACTGTAGTTGACTTTGTATTGATTGAATTACTGTATTGTACAGTAAGCTAATAATAATAATAATAATAATTATTATTATTATTATTATTTTTTTTTACTGTACTGTAGGTCACCAGACATGATTCCTACTGAATTGGTCTGGGCACAGTTGAAGAGGTTCATCAGGTGTGATGTGAAACCAACAAAAAACAAGAACTTTTAGCTGGTATAAAGAAGTTTTGGGAAGAAGTACTGACACCTGCCCAGTGTAATAATTACATAAACCATCTAGACAGAGTCTTGCCTGTCGTCATTGAACAAAATGGTCATGCCACTGCTACAGTACTGTATGTAGCTTCTCCAGTGCTATATACTGTACCTGTAAAACTGAGCCCCTCACAGCAGTTAATTAAGGGCCCCATACACTAGAACGATAATGTCCGATTTCGACCTTTCGGGGCGATAAATCAGATGAAAAGTGGCAAATTGGATGTGTTTTACACCCAATCCGATCAGATGCGCGGTCCCATGAGCATCGGATTGGAGCCCCATGGTCGTTAGTGCTGCACTCGTGATATGTCGGATCCCGCAGGCATGGCTGGGATCGCATATGATACATTGTATGCAAAAGGACTGCATACAATCTATCGTATGCAATCCTGCTGCCCGGGAAGCTGCCGGGCGGTTCAAGGTAAATTGCATCCGACTTTAGCCTCTGACATGTCGCTGTAGTGTATGGGGCCCTTAACTGTATACTGTACAGTCTCAATGTCCCCTTCACTGTTCACCTCACAGCACCTCTCCCTTATCTCAATATCTACTGTGCCTCACAGCACTACACAGGAGAAAATGTACAGCAAAACATCCATTGTATACCCCACCATGACCAAGTACTGTACTTTGCTGTATATCCATGATTGAAACTTGTACATTACTGTACTGTAAGGTATGATTAATTTGATTAAAACAATGTACAATATTTTAAGGCAATTATTTTTCATGTACAACAAAAACATTAAAAAAACAAAATTATAAAGAACGTAAAATGTAGTCGAATAAACGGTTTGCCACCAACAATATGTTTCCTATTCTTCGGAATTGCTCTGTGAAAATAAAAAACAATGTACTGTATTAGAACAGTAAGACAGGTTGAGCACTGTACAGTATACTGTACAGCACTTTATCAAAGTTTTTGAACAGTATGCATGTAAAACAACATTATTATTATTATTACTGTACTTCTACCTCAGTTGTCCGGCCCATGGCCCAATGGACCTGCCCTCCAAGTTGTCTGGGACCTATTTTATGTGAAAAAAGATAAATTAATGTACAGTAAATACTGTAAGTTGTACAGTACATTACTGTACACTACTGTATGTACTGAACTGTGTACTCTAATGTTGGGTAAATACTAATAACAATGGATGGAACATCCAGCTGATACAGTAGGTACTGTAAATGCACACACAGTTACAGTACTGTACTAATTATCAGACCAATTAGTCCTGCATGATGTCACAACTGGGCATACATTTGCATGTGTCCACCCAGTTGTGATGTCAGTCACTGGAGAGCACTGCTGGAGAGTCACTGGAGAGCACCAGGCCTGGGAGGGGGGCACAAAAGGGATGCTTATACTATACCATCATTATGTTGCACAGCAGAGACATGGGGAGGCTCAGCCACAGGGGCAGGGAAAGGCTGAAAGACAAGGGGAAGCTGAGCCACAGAGGGAGGTGTAGGATAAGAGGCACAGGGTGGGGAATAAGGTTTAGAAACAGTGGTGAAATGAGCCATAACTTAACAAAAATGTCTTACCGGGAGGAGGCGGGGCAGCAAATGCCAGCGGCGGAGGGACTGCAAAAAACAAAAGCATGATAGTAAAGCATAATACAGTATACAGTACAGTAAAATACAGTACTTCCTAATTACACATACGAGAGGGCTAAAAAACACAGTATTGTACAATACTAGGCATCTCAATGGTGACAATCCTGATAGGAGTTACAGTAAGTACAGTATACAGTACTAACCCTACGCCCTACCTTTTAACCAACCTTTTCCCCGGCCTAACCCTAAAAACCCCTCCACAGCTTATCCCTAACTCTCCCCACCATAGACTAACCTTAACCTCCACCAGTGATGCCTAAACTTAACCATCCCTGGTGGTGACCAACCCAAAGCCCTCTTCCCTGCAGCCTATCCCTAAACTCCCTCTTCCCCTTACACTGTGATAACAAACCCTCACCAGGTACAGTAGCATCTTCTGTAAATGTAACCCTCCCTGCAGCCTAAACCCTAACCTGCTGATTGCACCTGTCTCCTTTAAGTTAGTCTCACCCAAAATGACTACTGTTTCCTTTGGCTTCCTTCACAAGTGTCACAATGGCTCACCCAGACCTAGAAATGGTCCTACTGTATTCTTACAGGACAGTAAAATACTGTATGTACAGTACTGCCAGAATCTATGTTTTGACAGAGGTGTCCATATAATGTAGACCTTTCCTATACTTTTTTTTTTTTTTTTGAAATAACGTTTTATTGATTATATAAGCATATATACAGACAGATACATCGTTGTAGCCAATAGAAGGCAAATTAGATAATAGTGGGGCATTATAATCAGACGGGGGAGGCGATCAATAGACATTTCAATCCGTAGTTATCACACATGCCTCCGTATAGACAAGTTACCCAAATTGTCACAACTATCTATTAAAGTAGAAAAAAGGGGGAGAGGGGGAAACAGGGTGCATAATGAAAAGATTACAGGGTAGAGGAGAGAAAACAGTGGGAGGAGGGGATTGTGGGTAACAGGGAGAGGGGAAAGAAAGAGAGGGAGGTTGGCCAGTCTGAGCCATATATATAATAGTAAGTTTGTGGCGTAAGTAAAGTCTAGATTGGATGATAAATATTCAGTATCAAACATTAAATACTAGACACTAAACATGAAATATTAAATGGTTGTCAGTGGCGGTTCAGCGTTAAAGTGTAGAGTCCAAGGTGTCCATGTCTCTGTAAAGGATACTGGGGAGTCTCGAAGGGAAGCAGCAACTCGCTCTAGCTTATACGTGAACCATATTGCATTAATAGTAGCAGTCAAAGTGGGAGGGGTCGCGGATTTCCAATTAGAGGCTATTTGGCATTTAGCCGTATTCAATATGTGTTTAATTAGGGCTCGTTGGCAGCGTGAGGTGTCAGGAATGGGGCGGGAAAGTAGTGAGTAAAGGGGCGAGTCGGGGACGGTTACATGCGTAACCTCCAAGACCAATTTGTGGATTTGTCTCCAATATTGGCGGATCGATGAACAAGACCACCAAACATGCAACAGGGTCCCTCGGCACCCACATAATCTCCAGCACTCATCCGAGCACGTGGGATAAATAGAATGTAGTCTAGTAGGAACTAGATACCAGCGGTAGTACAATTTATATGAATTTTCAGCTATACGGACTGAGATAAAGCTTTTGGTAAGTTCCTGTCTGATATCCTCCCATTCCTCCACGGTTAAGGTCTCTCCCACCTCCCTTTCCCAGGCCAGTTCGTGACTCTCCTTGGGCGGGACATTGTGTGTCAGTAACACTCGGTAGATGCGCGAAAGGAGTCCTTTCGTTGAGTGTGAACCGCGACACCATATTTCCAGGGGGGTGGCTATAATAGGATGGGTGGGTTTAAGGATTGTTCCGTAGAAGTGTCTGATTTGTAAAAACTGATAGAATACCGAATGGGGAAACGAGAAACGGGATTGTAGATTTGCAAAAGATGGGAATGAGGAGAGAGGAGCAACGTCCTGTAGAAAGAGAATATTATGCGCGGTCCAATGGTGAAGTGCAAGGTGGTTATTGCCTGGCGGGAATTGCGCATTGTTCCATAGAGGAGTTAAATAGGGGTTGTGAGAACGGAGTTGATAGAAGCGAGTACAAAAATCCCATATTGACAAGGAAAAGCGCATTGTCGGCAGGAGGTGATTAGAGGTGGGCCGGGAGCGGGGTGGGCTCCATAGGAGGGTTGAGGATGAAAACATATGGAGAGAATGCGCCTCGAGTGAGGTCCACGTTCTCTGTGCTGGAGGTGAGTGCCAGAGAACACAAGAGGCCAAGTGTGTGGCTGGTAGTATCGGATGAGGTCTGGTACTCCAAGACCGCCCTCCGAGCGGTGTTGATGGAGCAGTCGTATCTTAACTCTGGGGTTTTTCCCAGCCCAAATGAAGCTAGATATATCTCGTTGAAGATTCTTCAATATTTTAACTGGGATGTGAATAGGTAAGGTTTGCCATAGGTACAATATCCGTGGCAGTAGGTTCATTTTGACTGTCGCGATGCAACCAAACCAGGAGATAAATAATTTATTCCAGGCAGTGAGATCGGCTTTGAGTGAGGATATCAACCGTGGGAAATTAGCAGCATATAACGATGAGTAGGATTTGGTTAGATAAATGCCCAAATATTTGAGTTTAGAACTTTGCCATTTAAAAGAATAGGAGGAGCGTAAAAGACTGAGATCCCGTGGAGTGATATGCAGGTCTAAAACCTCTGTTTTGTCAGAATTGAGTTTATAGTTTGAGATGGAGCTATACGTGTGAATCTCCTCAAAAAGGTGTTGCAGGGAAGTGTGTGGGTCGGTCAGGGTCAAGATGACATCGTCTGCATATAGTGCAATTTTGTATTCATGGTTGTCCACTGAGATACCTGAGATGTTGGAGTTCAGTCGGATTTTTGCCGCCAGTGGTTCCATCACTAGGGCAAAAAGTAGGGGGGAAAGTGGACATCCCTGACGGGTGCCATTTCTAATAGATAGTGGCGGGGAGGTAAGACCATTAACCAGAATTGACGCTGAAGGGTTAAAATAGAGCGAGGTGATGGCATTATAAAATGGACCTTGAATTCCCACAGCCGGTAGAGCTTGCTGCATAAAAGGCCGGGCTACCCTATCAAATGCCTTCTCCGCATCAAGAGCCACCACCAAAGTTGGGGTGGAGTCTCGATGGGAGAGGTGAATAAGATCTATAAGGCGCCGAGTATTATCAGCAGCCTGACGATTGGGAATAAAGCCCACTTGGTCTGGGTGGATTAATATAGGGAGATAAGGGGCGAGTCGATTTGCCAGGATTTTAGCGAATAGTTTTAGATCTGTGTTTAATAATGAGATGGGCCTATAATTTTTCATTTCCAGGGGATCCCGATCAGGCTTGGCAATAACTATAATATTAGCTCTGGTGGTAGCTGCATCGAGAGAACTCCCCTCCATCAATGAGTTGAATAGTGAATGTAGCATAGGAAGAAGGGCTTGGGAAATTTTTTTATAATATATGGCAGTATATCCATCCGGACCTGGTGCGGAAGAATGGCGAAGCTGCCCAATTGTGATAAGGATTTCCTCGTGAGTAATGGGATCATTGAAAATCTTCAGATCCGCTGTAGATAGTTTCGGTAAGTGACAAGAGGAAAGATATTGTTGGATAGTTGATATGTGGTGTGGATCGGTAGTGGTCTCTGAGGGAAGGTTATAGAGGGAAGCATAATAATCCTGGAAAAGGGAAGCCATCACTTTAGGATCGCACGTTGTGGATCCGTCAGGGCACCTCAGAGCCAGTATTCGATTGAGCGTGCGTTTCTCGCGCAGTCGACGGGCTAATAAGGTATCTGCCTTGTTCGATTTTTCGTAGAACTTTTGGCGGATCCACAAGAGTGACTGGATTGTTTTCTTTGTGAGGATTTGGGACAATTGCCCTTTCAGTGCAAGTATCTTTAGATATAGTTTGCGCTTGGGGAACCGCTGATGGCGAAGAGTCAAAGAGGTTAATTCAGTCTCTAGGTCTGCGATCCGTTTAGACTCAATTTTCCTCTGGGTAGACGTAAGGCTAATAAGGAGACCCCGTAATGTTACCTTGTGTGCTTCCCATAGTATTGCTGACGATATGTCGGGGGAGACGTTGTCAGCTAAAAAGTGGCGAATTGCTTCTTCTACTCGAGACACATTAGCGGATTTAAGAAGTAGGGACTCATTAAGGCGCCATTTGCGGGGAGTCGAAGGTTTATGAGAGCATGTAAAATCAAGTGATATCGCATAGTGGTCAGACCAGGTGATCGGAACCACCTGGGCACCTAAAAGGGTTTGAGTGGAGTCCCTATCTACAAAAACGTAGTCAATACGAGTGTATATGTCGTGTTGTGGGGAATAGTGCGTATAGCCCTTAGCGGACGGGTAAAGCGTTTTCCAAGCATCATATAAATTGTGTGCAGTGACGCAGGACGGAGGAGTCTAGACAGTTTCGTATGGGGAGAGGGCCCACCGCCTGGGCGGGACCTGTCAACATGGGGATCCATTGTAGCATTACAG
Source organism: Pseudophryne corroboree (assembly GCF_028390025.1). Classification (NCBI taxonomy): domain Eukaryota; kingdom Metazoa; phylum Chordata; class Amphibia; order Anura; family Myobatrachidae; genus Pseudophryne; species Pseudophryne corroboree. The sequence continues at coordinate 606,393,275 of NC_086447.1, forward strand.
TCACCGGCCACAATAACCCAGGGATTTGAAAATTTAGAGAGGTGGTCGGAGAACGTTTTAAAAAAGGAGCCCTGCTGCATGTTTGGAGCGTAAATCGATGCCAAGGTAATGGGAGTTTGATTAATGGAGCCGGAAAGAATTACAAATCTGCCGTGGTCATCCAGAACCGTGTCCCGGACAACCAGGGGTAGGTCGCGATGGATTAGGATGGCTGTGCCTCTTCGTTTGGCTGACATTGTGGAGTAAAAAGCATGAGGATAGCGTTTGGAGCTTAGTGAAGGGTGAGGGGCCCTAAAATGGGTCTCCTGCAAAAATATGATATCCGCTTTTTGTCTGGCAAAGAACTGAAACGCTATGGAGCGCTTGGTCGGGGAATTAAGGCCATTGACGTTAATGGATAAGACTTTTAAAGTCATGGAGGTTGAAAGACAGCATAGCTCAATAGAGAAGATAGCCCCTGACTTGGCCGACCATGGGGCGTTAGGAAGGGAAAGGAAAGACAGTAGAAACAGGTAGGGAAAATCGTAAATACGAACTTAAGGGATAGACCTTTCCTAAAAACGGGTTGGGTCCAGAAATGAAGGGGCGGGCGCCGAGCGGGCCGCCCCTTCGGAGTGTGGGGTCGCGCCAATAATGACACATCATAATGAGAATGAGGAACATACAGAAGAGTAAAGGAAAAAAGGAGAGGTACATTCTGCAAGCCAGGTTAAGGGGGGGTGGGAAAATCAGATCAGGGAGTAAGAAGTAGTAAGCTGAGAAGGGAAGACATTGCTATCAGTATTTATGGTAACAATAACAGTAGCTTCATATGTAGGTTCAGCCAAGGCATCTTAAATACAGCATAAATATAGCTAACAACATTGCCCTGATGAGTCAATGGTGGTACACATCAACAGTAATAGCCACAATCGTCACACCCAGAGCCGGCACCCGGGTGGCCCCCCATGATCGAGTGGTAGATAGCCTTACCATTTCAAGGCACGAGACCAACCTAGGAAAAAGGGACCACCCAGAACCGACACGCAGGGAGCGCAGATCGCGTGCAATCTACCCAGCCACCAAACCTATATGTGATAAACTATATAAACGAAGAAAAGAGAAACTAGCATAACATAGTGTATATATCAAGAGAACATTTAGGTATGCAATGGTCAGCTCCTCTATAGTGAGGGCAAAGGTGGGTGGATATACATTGAAATCTAAAGAAACCATTGGCAATATGTTAAGAACCTAGAATCTGGAATGGTTAAGCTGGTTGTAGAAGGCTATATCGCCCTCTAGCGCAGAGCGGCATAATAGCCGGCCCATCTCAGAGCCCATAGTAATCATTAAGATGGGGTCATCATGTAACGTCATGTAGAAATCAGGCTGAAATATCTTAATTCGCTAAATTCGCAAAACCTTAGAGATAGAACATGCAAAACAATATAACATAAAGCCACTATGCTAGTAAAATGGGGAGGGACCAATATGCAATGTCCGTTATATCTACTGATCCGAAAGGGGAGTTCCATTCGCTTATTTAGTAGGCCATTCGGGGGTGGGAGCCCCGGGCCTTTTAGGGGAGGTGATAGGAAGCTGATTCCGAATTTCATCCGGAAGAGACTCAAATATGCCCAGGGACCTGAGAAGGTCGTAGCCTTGGGTGGGCGTTTTCATCGAGTGATGAGAGCCATCTTTTGTGACATGTAATTGGAACGGAAAGCCCCACTTATATTTGATGGAGTTATCTCGAAGGACTTTGGTGATAGCGGTGAGGTCCTTGCGTTTTCGGAGTGTAGAGGGGGCCAAATCCTGGAAAATCTGTAGCTGGGTCCCGGAGTAGAGGACTGTTTGGTGTTCTCTGGCCGCCATCATGAATTTCACTTTTGTTTTATAATAGTGGAACCGTAGGATGACATCTCTTGGGGGTTGGGTAGGTGGTGGACGTGGGCGCAGGGCTCGATGTGCTCTATCGAGGAGGAGGAAATCTTTAGAGACCTCGGGAATCATGGTCTGTAGTAGGCCCTCCAGGAAAGCTGGTAGGCCCTCTATAGAAACGCCCTCCGGTATGTTGCGGATCCGGACATTATTCCGTCGATTCCGGTTGTCCATATCCTCTAGATGGTCCTCCTGTTGGGCCATATCCGCGCGAATCTCCGATAACTCCTGTTCGACCACCACCTGGTATTGGCAGACTTCGTCTACTTTACGTTCCAGGGAATCTGTGCGGGTGCCAAGGTCAGCGAGTTCAGTTCTGAATTCAGCTAGGACTGATCTCATTTCCGTTTGGATGGTCTTAGTGACAATTGCAATTACGTCTTGGGTCGTGAGACCTGTCGTCGGAGAAGGAGCATCATCGACATCCGACATAGGGTCTACGGTGGGGGAGCCGCGAGGTATAGCGCCTGCTTTTTCCCATGCCCGGAGAATACTAGGTTTAGCTTGAGCAGGGGTTTTGCGGTTCTTCTGTGACATAGTAGAGTGAGAAAATGAACGGGTATCTACTGATTTTATCGGTTCAGCATAGCTGATGTCACAATTGCAAGATGGATTGATGTCGGCTCCCAGCGACTTTATAAGTATTATGGATAATGAACCCCTTATCGCGACCTGGCCGCTGAATGATTTAGCATAAAACAGGCATCACATGGCCCTCACATCGTAGTGGGCAAGATATGCAGTAATGAGGTGTGGGACAAAACCAGCGTTACATAGTAAGATAGGTAGCTCCCACCAGTGTCGACCACGGTAGCTAGGTGATGGGGACGGGGGGGAAACACGTTAGCACGGTCACGGACCAGCCAGTGATCGGCCGCAGTGTAGCAGGGCTGGATAAAATGATATGTGCTTTAACTGCTTATTGATACAGTATAGCAGGGAGCTGTTCCAGATGTCTGAGCCCTGGAGGGGGGGGGGGGGTGCTGGGCCGTTATTCTGTGTGGCTGGAGTGAGCTCCGTAGCTTAAGCAATTATGGCCACGTGTGTTGCCCAACAGCGGGCAGTGAGGGCCGCGGTGGAGTTTTTATCCAAGGAGCCTCCTTGATCACTGCAGGGCAGGAGGTGGTGGGAGGCGGTCGGCAGCCGACGTAGCGACCGGAGTTCAGAGGTGATGTACTCAGCACCGGCAGGATCCGGTCGTCATTGCGGTAAGGGGATTAGCAGACGAGGGGAGGGGGCAGCAGCTCACCTGGCCGGAGTCCTGTCTTTCCACGAGCTCCGCAGCCGGAGGTAAGATGGCCGCCGCTCCGTCCCCGTCTCAATGGACCGCGTCTCCTGCCCCGCGCTCCGGGGCCGTGGCACAGCAGGTGGGGGGCTGTGGTAGCAGTCAGATTGGCCGCCCGGCGCTCTCCAGGGATCCAAAAAGGCCTCGCTGAGCCGGCTGTACTGCTCCGGATGTCCCGCCCGGCCTCGGCTCCAACTCTAGGTCCCGGCTCCACGCCGAAGGGAAGGCCACAACCCGCAGGAGGGCTAAAAAGCGCTCCCCGATTCCGCGGGTTCCCCTCAGCTATTGCAGCAGGGTAACAGAGGCTGTCAGAGGCTCTCCTGGGCCTTCAGGGAGGGGATAAGTATGAGTTTAGAGAGGTTTTATAAGGTGCCCTCTGGAGCAGCCCAAGATCACTTCCTCGCACCATGAAAGCCAGGCCACGCCCCCGACCTTTCCTATACTTTATCTTGCCATGTATAGTACATGTACAGTAATGTACAGTACAGGAATGCTTACTTATTGATGGTCCAGGGGTGCCGGCAGGAGGAAGTGGATGGGTGGGTGGATTAGTGGTGAGAGCCGGAGTAGTGGTGGCGGCTCCTCCTGTCGGGCATGTTGGGCCCTCATCCTCCTGGAGGCCTATCAATGTTGAAAAATAATAAAACACATTGGCCCCTGTACAGTAGTTACTGTATCAAACACATTGGCCACAGCATTAACATTGTCACCAGCGGTAATCAAACAATGCATTCACCCCCCCCCCCCCCCCCACATGGATTAAATTCCACAAGGTGTAAATCAAACCTGGGGCCTAATTCAGATCTGATCGTAGATGTGATAAATTTAGCACATGTACGATCAGTTTCACAGACGTGGGGAGGTGCCCAGCACAGGGCTAGTCCGCCCCGCATGTCTGACCCTACCCCACTGCACAGGTACAAAAGCATTGCATGGCAGCAAATATTGGGGTAGTAAAGCATAATACAGTATAGAGAACAGTAAAATACTTGCATTACAGATAGGAGAAGGCTGCTGGCGCGACTTGTCCCTCCCTCCTCTTCCTATGCCTCCCCAATCCCTGCTATGGATAAACGTACAGTACACATTAAAACTAACAAAGAAAGCATGGCGGCACAGCAATGGACACCATCTGGAAGTCATATTAATGAGATACGGACCCAGTGGTACAGTGCATTACATATTTCTGTCCATTTGATAGCAAAGAAACCTGAAAATCTTTCTAAGATAATAAAGCTGTTTACGCTAATAAAGTCCAGGATGTAGTACACAATGTAGCAACAAAATGAACTGCGTGAACAGGGTGGCAGCGTGGCATTGTATTTTGTAGAAGGGGACTTTTTTATATAAAGAGAAGTAGCAGCACACCAAATAACTTTACTGCATTAAAAAATAATAAATAAATACATTAAAAAAATAATAATAATTGTGCGCCCCGCTGGGTATTGAACCCGGGGTGCATGCATTGTGGGCTGACACTGTGTTCGTTAGGCCACAGCCAACCATGGCAAGAGTAAGTACCCCTGGTGTATATGTGATATGTTTTGTCTGATTTGCGTTTTTAAAAAAAGTCGGACTGAATCCACCAAGCGTGGCGGGAAACAGCAATGGAGACCATCTAGAAGTCATATTAATGAAACATGGACCCATTGGTACAGTGCATTACATATTTCTGTTCATTTGATAGCAACTAAACCTCAGATTCTTTCCGAGATAATAAAGTTGTTTAAGCTAATAAAATCCAGGATTTAGTACACAATTGAGTTGATCGCTCGCTGCCATTTTTCACAGCGCAGCGATCAGGTCTCTACTGCTCATGCATATGCACTGCAATGCGCATGCGCATTGTACGGGTACACAGCGGATTGTTGGTGAGCTATGGATTTAATGAAGAATCCATTCACATGGGCGATTGCAAGGAGATTGACAGAAAGAGGGCGTTTGTGGGTGGCAACTGACCGTTTTCTGGGAGTGTTTAGAAAAATGCAGGCATGTCCATGCGTTTGCAGGGTGGGTGTCTGACGTCAATTCCGGCACCAAAAAGACTGAAGTGATCACAAGGGCTGAGTAATTCCAGACCTACTCAGAAACTTCACAAAATGTTTTTGCACAGCTCGGCTGCACAGGCATTCGCACACTTGCAAAGCAAAAATACACTCCCCCATGGGCGGCGACTATGTGTTTGCACGGCTCTTCTGACGAAGGACGCTTAAAGTCCGAAACGCGTTAAGCAGGTGGTTTTTTATGACTCCCGTGGGACCAGCACTCTGTTGAAATATCTCCCAAATGAGGACTTCGACTTCTCCATCCTGAACTTACCGGTTTTGGAAGCTGTTTCCCAGTGTGGGCTACTACTCCTATGCTTTTATGTATTTTTAAGAATGTGAGTAACCTGGTAATAAAAATCTGATGTTTTTATGAAAAAACAGTTTTGCACTATATTTTTCCATTTATTTTACATATCCTATTGGAGGAAGATACCCCACGTCATCACTTTCAATTTGGTGGATGATGAGCATTGATTATTTTAATCAAATGTGAGTGTGATACCTATCATAATACTGGTTCTGTGAACTGTTATAACGGTGTTACACTAAGTGTCTTTCTCCTATTTGAGGTACTACGAGTTGAAAGACAATCTTGGAGGATCAAAGACCCAAGGGACTGTATTTAACTATTTATTTATTTGTTTTGGCTGTACATGTAACTTCTTCTTTGCGCCACAGGGATCTCTCCCCTTTTTTTCTGTATCTCTGTAAATGGTTTGGTGGACCTAGAGTTACCTGGGCTGCATTTTGGAGTGTATTGCGCAGTGGTTAAGGTGCTTTCCTTCTTCACATGTGTTTGCACGGCTGCTAAAAGCAGCTCACGAGCGATCAACTTGGAATTAGGGCCAGTGTAACGACAAAATGAATTGAGTGAACAGGGCGGCAGCGTGAAATTGTATTTTGTAGAAGGGGACTTTTTTAATAAAAAGGGAAGTAGCAACACACCAAATAACTTTATTGCATTAAAAAATAATAATTAAATACATATAATAAATAAATATTTGCGCACCCCGCTGGATATCGAACCCAGGGGTGCATGCATTGCGGGTGGACACTGTATTCGTTAGGCCACAGCCAACCATGGTTACAGTAAGCACCTCTGATGTACAGTATATGTGATGTGTTTTGTCTGATTTGCGTTTTAAAAAAAAAGTCGGACTGAATCCACCAAGCGTGGCGGCACAGCAATGGAGACCATCAGGAAGTCATATTAATGAGATACGGACCCAGTGGCACAGTGCATTACATATTTCTGTCCATTTGATAGCGAGTAAACGTCAAATTCTTTCCGAGATAATAAAGCTGTTTATGCTACTAAAATCCAGGATTTACTACACAATGTAACAAAAAATGAATTGTGTGAACAGGGCGCAGCGCGGCATTGTATTTTGTAGAAGGGGAATTTTTTTTATAAAGGGAAGATCGTGATTGGCCAGCCTCTCACAGATCACTGCCTACTGCCACAGCATTGTATTCAGTACTGTAGTCTTAACGTGGAGCATTCGCCACCCAGCAGTTAAACTGTGTATTACATTGCATGGGACACAATGCACGCCATAACGTTATTTACAACTCGTGACTCAGGATCTTAAATAGTGCGCTATGAGCAACGATGTTTGAGGACACATCTTTCTCCCCCATGTCTCCATCTCTGCCCTGATTTCTCTGTCTCTATCTCTCTTCCCCCATGTCTACCTCTCTCTAAGACCCTGGTCTCTCTCTCTCTCTCCCATGTAATCCCTCTCTCTGCCCCTGGTGTCTCTCTCTCCCAGGTCTCCGTTTCTCTGCCCCTGATTTCTGTCTCTAGCTCTCTCTCCCCCTATGTCTACCACTGTCTCTATCCCTGCTCTCTCTCTCTCTGTACCTGGTGTCTCTTTCTCTCTCTACCCCTGGACTCTTTGACTATTTTTCCCATGTCTCCTTCTCTCTCTCTCTTTCACTATCTCTCTGCCCCTGGTCTCTATTTCACAGTTACTCACCAAATCATATCAAGACCCTTGGGTTCAGCTGACGTAGGCATATGAGTGACGTGATAAGGATGTAATATTGGTATGCTCATGGAGTGATTCTGAATGAGGCTTGATGGTCAAAGGTTCATAGGTTTTACACTGGATTAAGTAGTGACATCTAGGAGCCATGAAATGGTGATATGACAGGATACTGAAATGAAACCAGGAGCCACCAGGTCACCAGGCAACCTCTCACCTAATGATCAATAAAGACCAGTCAGGCCAGAGACCCACACCAGAAGTAGGGCAACCACTAGAACTCAAAGCAGCATAGTACTGACAGAATGGAACTGGAATCCAAATCAGGAATTCTAGTCTTATGTAACCAGAAAAGATCTTGGAGGAAGCTATATCCCTGGCAGTGTCAGACTGGGGCATGAAGGGCCCACCGGGGGAATGCAGTTATATGGGCCCATACTTAGGGGTGTGGCCAGCCTCCACAGAGGCTTATAATACACAATAGTTTATAGTGCAGTATAATGCAACATATCTACCATGTATAATACAAGTGCACAGTCTGGAACCTGATCCCTAGAGGAAGGAGTGGGCCCTCAGGCAGTAGGGCCTACTGGTGGTTTCCCTGGTACCCCTGTGGGCCAGTCTGACCCTGATCCCTGGTACTGCTTTGACGCAAGACGTGGTCCTGGAGTCCGGATGAGGAACTCAGAAGAGAGGAACAATCCAGGTAAAACAGTACTGCATACTGGAGTACACAGACTGTAACCTGTGATGTTAGTGTATTAGAATGCTTAATATTTGTAGACACTCCCTTACTAATCTGTGTAAGCCTGAATCTTCAGTGATGGTCCCTGGGACCAGGGGGATGCTGGGAAGTGGGTGGTCCAGTGTGCAGTGTGCCTGGAGTTGGTGATGGAATAAAAAGCACAGCAGTGAACTCACATATCTATGTGTCCTGATGACTGGATTTACAAACATATGAACAAAACATGGTGTCAGAAGAAGTTTAACTTGGACTACTAGTGCTCTCAGAGTGTGAAAGAATCCTGCAGAAGTCTGTAAGGCTGTGATACTCAGGGTCTGCAAAGCCTGCCGTGTGCTCCTCTCTTCAAACAGTGAGTAACCATGGATAAACTGGCTCCTTCAACCGGCATGCTGATGTCTGGTAACTTGTCTGAAAACTGGAAAAGGTTTAAGCAAAGGTTTAATATATATCTTGCTGCATGTGGAGCTGATACAGAGGCTGACAAAACGAAGGCATCCATTTTCCTCCATGTGATAGCAGAGGATGTGCTGAACATTTATAATAGTTTTCAGTTTACTGAGGGGCAGAATATGGTGCTATCTTCTATAATGCAAAAGTTTGAAGATTACTTTGTGCCAAGGAAAAATGTGACATATGAAAGATATGTTTTTCACATGTGATCAGAAGTCTGTAGATGGATTTGATCAGTATGTTACAGAGCTGCAATCACTCAGTAAAACCTGTGAGTTTGGTGATTTAAAGGATTCACTGATTAGAGATCGTATTGTCTGTGGAATACCTGATAATGGACCCAGAGAGAGACTGCTGAGAGAGCAAGACCTAACACTAGACAAGGCAGTGACTATGTGTAGATCTGCAGAAATAACTAGATTTCAAGCCAAAACATTACACAAGGAAGCTGGTGCTGTCCATGTAGAAAACAGAGCCAAGCAAACCTCCATTCTCAAGAATAAAGCAGTCTAAACCACAGTCTAACAAGGAAATGTGTAGTAGATGTGGAAATGCTCACAATCCTAAAATGTGCCCTGCTTATGGTAAAACCTGCATGAAATGTGGTAGACTTAATCACTTTGCCAAATGCTGTTAAATGAAAAGTGAAACCAATGTGCATGCTATTAAGCAAACAGAGGAATTCTTTGTGGGTTGCATTGAACTTTGCAGTGCAGATAAGAAAGAATGGATTGTCCCTTTAACTGTGAACGAGATTGTCATTTCCTTTAAGCTTGATACTGGCGCGCAGGTGAATTTAATATCGTTTCAAGACTATAAGACTTTTAGAGTAAAACCTAAAATTCATCCAGCCAAAGTGAAAGTTACAGGGTACACTGGGGAGGAAATTCCTGTGAAAGGTACATGCTTAGTGACACTGAAATATAAGGGACAACAGTTTAAAACATCTCTACTGATTGTGGATAAAAATGTGCAACCGATTCTAGGATTAAGTTCCTGTGAGAAACTAAGCTTGCTAAAGAAAGGTTTTATGGTGACATCACAAGTAGAAGATGACTGCAAATCGATGTTTACAGAATACAAAGACTTGTTTGAAGGTCTAGGTTGTTTGCCTGGAGAGCGTACAATAAATATAGACACACAAGTTTCTTCAGTGATACACTCCTGTAGAAAAGTGCCGTTTGCGCTGAGAGAAAAACTGAAACAAGAGTTAAATCGCATGGAAGCCTTGGGTGTGATACAGAAAGTTGATGAGCCTACTGAATGGGTAAGCTCCTTAGTAATTGTTGAAAAGAAAAATGGACAACTCAGAATATGTCTAGACCCCAGAGATTTAAACAAAGCTATTAAACGAGAACATTTCAAACTACCAACCAGAGATGAAATCATGTCGCAATTTGCAGGAGCAAAATGGTTCAGTAAATTGGACGCATCTTCAGGATTCTGGCAACTGAAGCTAGATGAGGCCAGCTCAAAGCTTTGTACATTTAATACACCAGAAGGTCGATACAGATTTCTTCGACTACCATATGGAATATTGTCTGCTGCATAAGTATATCACAAAAAGATACACATGATTTTTGAACATATTCCAGGTGTTGAAACAATGATGGATGACATTATTGTCTGGGGATCTACAAAGGAAGAACATGATTCTAGATTGAGACAAGTAATGTAACTTGTCAAGAAAGTGAATCTAAAGCTAAACAAGGACAAATGTGAATTTGGTATGAATACACTTACCTTTATGGGCGACGTGATCTCGGATCAAGGTGTAAAACCAGACCCAAGGAAAATATCAGCCATAGTGAACATGGAACGTCCTAACAACAAAGACGACGTCAGAAGATTCCTAGGAATGATTACTTACTTAGGAAAGTTTATTTCTCAACTCTCTGAATGAACAGCCTCTCTTAGATGGTTGTTGGACAAAGATAACGAGTGGATGTGGTCACATGAACAAGAAGAAAGTTGGCAAAACTTGAAACAGATCATTACAGAGCAACCAGTGCTAAAATTCTTTGATCCTGCGAAAAGAATAAGAATTTCAGCAGATGCTTCGCAATTTGGCCTAGGCACAGTGCTGTTACAAGAACATGAGGATACATGGCAACCAGTAATCTATGCATCAAGATCACTGACAAGTGCTGAAACAAGGTATGCTCAGATAGAAAAAGAACTTCTAGCGATCACATATGCATGTGAGCGATTTCATCAGTTTGTGTATGGTCAAACATTTACAGTGGAAACTGACCACAAGCCATTGGTAGCTATCATGACTAAATCATTACATGACTGCCCCATGAGAATTCAACAAATGCTTATCAGACTACAGAAATATGATGTACACTTGCTGTACTGTCCCGGCAAATACATGTACATTGCTGATACACTTTCTCGTGCTGTGGACAAAAGTGAAGGTTCCAAAAGTCTGATGGATGAAGAGATAGAAGCCTATGTTAATTTGATCGTAGCTTCTCTACCAGTGTCTCTTGCAAGACAAGAACAGATTAGGAAAGAAACTGAGACAGATGACACAATGAAAGTGTTGAAAGATATCATTCTGAAAGGTTGGCCAGCAGAAAAACATGCGTGCCCGCTGTCTATCCATGATTATTGGATGTACCGCAGTGACCTTACAGTTGTCGATGGTATTATTTACAAAGGCAATAGGTTTGTCATACCTGCACGACTAAGAAAATCTATGCTGTGCAAGATACATGAAGGCCACTTAGGAGAAGAAAAATGTAAGCGGAGAGCGCGTGAAGTTATGTGTTGGCCAAGAATGAACCAAGACATAGCACAGACTACAGCTACATGTGAATTATGTCTTACGTATAGATCGAAACAACAAGTTGAGCCACTGAGTCCTCACGCAGTGCCAGAGAGACCGTACCAGAAAGTTGGCGCAGATTTGTTTGATTGTAATGGGAAATGTACATTGTCGTGACTGATTATTACTCTAACTACCCTGAGGTGAAGACACTACATACAACTACTAGTAAAGCCGTAATCAATTGCATGAGGTCAATCTTTGCAAGGCATGGTGTTCCTATGGAAGTGTTCACTGACAATGGTCCTCAGTTTTCCAGTGCTGAATTTAGACAATTTGCTGATGAGTGGGAATTTGTCCATACTACGTCAAGTCCCCACTATCCACGCTCAAATGGGTTGGTGGAAATTTCAGTAAACTGTAAAGAGTCTCATGAAAAAAGCTCAAGAAGGTAAAGAAGATTTCTACAAAAGTCTTTTAATCTACCGCAGTACACCTTTACAGAATGGACTTTCTCCTGCACAAATGCTGATGGGAAGGAGGATTAGAGCAAATCTCCCGATACATGATGAACTGCTTAATACACATAACTCAGCGTTGGTCAGACTGAGTAAGGAATGTCAACAGGCGAAACAGAAACTGTTCCATGACAGGCGAGCAAAAAGCTTATCTGATCTAAAATCGGGTTACCAAGTCTCAGAGATCACGAGAAAGGTATTTGGGTGCAGAAAGGTATTGTGCAAGCACAAGTAGCACCAAGATCTTATATTATACGTACAGAGCGTGGAACGGAAGTAAGAAGAAATCGGGTGGATTTAAGATCTCAACCTAACCATAATGAAGACAACATGACTGAAGAATACCCTTCATCTGACATGTATGATGATCCTCATAATGGTGAACAAACCACGATTCTAGAAAGGTCCAACATGGTAGATGAAACACAGACTGTGTATGAAAGACCCAAAAGGGAAATACGCAGACCTGAGAGACTCATTGAAACGTGTTAGATGATGTTCTTAATATGACGTTGTTAATTGTTGCATTGAAGCGTACAGGGCTTATCTTTAAAGAAAAGAGGATGTGATCTTAGTGTATTAGAATGCTTAATATTTGTAGACACTCCCTTACTAATCTGTGTAAGCCTGAATCTTCAGTGATGGTCCCTGGGACCAGGGGGATGCTGGGAAGTGGGTGGTCCAGTGTGCAGTGTGTCTGGAGTTGGTGATGGAATAAAAAGCACAGCAGTGAACTCACATGTCTCTGTGTCCTGATGACTGGATTTACAAACATATGAACAAAACATAACCTGATCATGTACTCCATCCCTGGAACCTATCCACTAAACTGCCAGCCTAAGACAACAGCACACAATTGAAAAACCAATAATAGTCAGAAGATGCTGTGACCTGAGTAAACGACAGGTAATACTTGCAATGCAGAGTGAAATCCACAAAAAATGGTAAGTGGTGAGTACAGCAGCAGACAAGATGAACCACAGGTACACTGGCCTGACTGGAGATGGAGTGCAAGTATGTGTGCAGTGTGGAAGCCACGGCACTGGTAGATATTACACAGACGTAATGAAGCTCATTGAAAAATGGCAGATGCAGAATATCCAGATATACTGGAGATCATTGCAGGTAAAGGATATGCAGATATACCGGAGATGCTTGCAGGTGCAGGAAATCAGGATAACTGAAGATGTTTGTAGGTGCAGAAATCAGGATAACTGGAGATATACAGTAGCATATGCGAAGAATCCAGATTTGCAAAGAGACTGGAGATGCTTAAACAAGTACAGGAGATGCAGATAGCTTGGAGATGTAGGCAGACGCAGGGAATCTGGATATGCTGATAATGTAGCAAATGCAGGATCCAGATATGGTGTACTGAGAACAGCGTTGATCAATACATACAGTAGTAGAAGACAGTGCTGAGCAGGATACCAGGATTAGCTGATGGTAGCACTGAGCAGGGCACATGAAAGTGTTGGACAGGACACACAGATGAGCTGAATGCAGGAACACGCTGACACGAGATGGACTGGAAATATAGCCCCAGCAGCATTCTGGTAGCAAAGATCTGTGATCACAAACTATCCCACAGGGAAGGTGTTGCTCTGACATGGTTTGCTGGGAGTCTCAGGTTTAAATAAGAAGAGGAGGAAGTCCAGTTGTGGATGAAGAAAAATGGGATGTATCAGCGCTGGCTGTAATATTTATATAAAAAGACGGTTTGCTTCATAAAAATAAATAATATCAATTTATTTTTTACAGTATATTAAAACAGCAGGAGTAGGTGCATATTAATGCTATTGGCAACAAACTCATATGCAGATACCGCTCTGAATTGGATCACTAGTGCAAGTCCACACATATATGTAGTAATCTGTCAACTGCTAATTGGCTAGGACTGTTTCCAATGTACAGTCACTGTAGAGCAATCATATTTACCGGATACACAGAATGAACACCCTGGTTTGCATCAGCCTTAGGGAAAGTCCATTTACAGCTGCAGGGATGAACCAGAATGATGCTGAAGTATAAAGTTCCAATAGTGGATGGACGTCCAAATATTTGCCAGAATGGTTGAAGGAGACCCAATGGATACAGGTACAGAGCGGGATCCAGGTAGGTATTTGGTGATAAGCTCAACGCGTTTCACTGGTAATAATAAGATCCAGCTTCCTCAGGAGCATAAATTCAGTGTGTACTGGGATGTCTATATATACACCCTCTAATAGCATCAGATAATAATCTAATAGTAAGATGACCACTGCAGTACCGAAGTTGGCTAAATGAATCACATGACATAGTCCAAGATAGTTACTGAGAGCATGCAGGATGTTTACAGGTTAATAACAGATCAGGATGTCATATCACTGCTGTAGACATAGAAGTGTATTAATCAGCAACTTGTGCAATTAGTAGCTGCAGTCTGGAAATCACAGATGCATAGAGGATTACTGAAAAAACTCAGAGAACAGAGCAATGATGAGATATGATACTTGCAGAGTAAGCTGATATGACCGTATTGTGTTTGGTAAGTAATGCTAAAACCCTGATTCATGACAAATTCCCTGGCAAATTACGGAACATACTACAATTCAGTGTTCTTAAAGGTAAACCATTACAGGAGTGACATTCTTCATTTTATAAACTTGGTCTGGTGGGGATTCAGTTAAGATGCCGGTTGCCAGGATCACAGCAGCCGGAATACCCATCAGAATGCCGATGCCAGAATCCCGACAGGTTCAGGAGACTTGCGCCTAGGGAGGCCAATCCTGGGCCATTTTTTTCAATCCTGGGTATCGGGATTGAAAAATGGTCAATCTCGGGATACCCAGGATTGGCGTTTCCCTGTGTGGAAGTAGTAGTAGCGCAGAGTAGGGGAGCAGGCTGCAAGTAGTAGTAGTAGTGCAGAGTAGGGGGAATGCTGGGAGTAGTAGTAGCACAGAGTAAGGGAGCAGGCTGAAAGCAATAGTTGTAGTGCAGAGTAGGGGGGCAGGCTGGAAGTAGTAGTAGTAGTGCAGAGTAAGGGAGTAGGCTCGCAATAGTAGCATAGAGTAGTGCAGAGCAGGGGTAGGTTGGCAGTGAAGAGTGGGGGGGCTGGTAGTAGAAGTGCTGGGATTAAGTTGAAGAAAAATATCACCTCTTGTCTGCAGTTTCCGGGTCCCAGCCATCGTCACTCCCTCTGTTGTCAGTTGATGGCATCCTCACACAGGACAGACACACACTTAGTGAGTGGGACTGGAAAGCTCCGGTGTCCGGCTCTTCAATCTCCTACACAGCACAGCTCACTCCACACTGCTTGGGTAAGCATGGGACTGCTACAGAGAAATGTTGCTTGATGTGGAGCCGGGTACTTCCAGTTTGCGTTCCACAGTGAATGAAAATCCCAGAAGTGCGGCAGCTGGCATTGGCAGTGTCGGCGGCCCCAGCCTGTCAGAATGGGGCAAGGGACCTGTCCAGCGGGATACCGCCCCCCTGTGTCCCAATTCACCCCTGCCTGTGCTCGGCTAGCCTATGGAAGAGAACACAGGTGGTGATGGAATGGGACACCCTTTATGTAGTAATATGCACATAATGTGTGGCAGATATTTGGAATAACATGCACAAATGATCTATAATTATTAATCTAATAATATTTATTATAATTATTAATTACAATAATTATTGTTCTTATTGCTATGGATATACAGTACTGACATATTATTGATGCAGTGGTAATAGTCCCTATAGATTGTCAGCTTGCGAGCAGGGCCTTCCTACCTCTATGACTGTTTGTTATTATTACCCAGTTTTGTTATATCATTGTTATTTCCAATTGTAACGCGCAACGGAATTTGCTGCACTATATAAGAAACTGTTAATAAATAAATAATAATATGAATAGTAAAGCACAGTATTATAAATATACAGACCAGCATGTTCCCTAGCTGTCATTGCTGTACTTCTCTTTGTTGCTCTCAGCTGGCTGATTAAAGCATTTCCACATCAGCGTTCACTGATTTTTGCAGTCCTGCGTTCGCATAGTCGCCGCCCACCGGGGAGTGTATTTTAGCTGTGCCACTGTGTAGTCACATGTGCAGCCGAGCGGTACAAAAAACTTTGGGGGTAATTCCAAGTTGATCGCAGCAGGACATTTTTTAGCAGTTGGGCAAAACCATGTGCACTGCAGGGGAGGCAGATATAACATGTGCAGAGAGAGTTAGATTTGGGTGGGTTATTTTGTTTCTGTGCAGGGTAAATACTGGCTGATTTATTTTTACACTGCAATTTAGATTGCAGATTGAACACACCACACCCAAATCTAACTCTCTCTGCACATGTTATATCTGCCACACCTGCAGTGCACATGGGCCCTCATTCCGAGTCGTTCGCTCGGTAATTTTCTTCGCATCGCAGCGTTTTTCTGCTTAGTACGCATGCGCAATGTTCGCACTGCGACTGCGCCAAGTAATTTTGCTATGAAGATAGTTTTTTTACTCACGGCTTTTTCTTCGCTCCGGCGATCGTAATGTGATTGACAGGAAATGGGTGTTACTGGGCGGAAACACAGCGTTTTATGGGCGTGTGGATAAAAACGCTACCGTTTCCGGAAAAAACGCGGGAGTGGCTGGAGAAACGGAGGAGTGTCTGGGTGAACGCTGGGTGTGTTTGTGACGTCAAACCAGGAACGACAAGCACTGAACTGATCGCAGATGCCGAGTAAGTCTGAAGCTACTCTGAAACTGCTAAGTAGTTTGTAATCGCAATATTGCGAATACATCGTTCGCAATTTTAAGAAGCTAAGATTCACTCCCAGTAGGCGGCGGCTTAGCGTGTGTAACTCTGCTAAAATCACCTTGCGAGCGAACAACTCGGAATGAGGGCCATGGTTTGCCCAACTGCTAAAAAATGTCCTGCTGCGATCAACTTGGAATTACCCCCTTTGTGCAGTTTCTGAGTTGCCCAGGACTTACTCAGCCACTGCGATCACTTCAGCCTGTCCGGGACCGGAATTGACGTTAGACACCTGCCCTGCAAACGCTTGGACACGCCTACATTTTTCTAACCACTCCCTGAAAACAGTCAGTTGCCACCCACAAACGCCCTCTTTCTGTCAATCTCCTTGCGATCGGCTGTGCAAATGGATTTTTTGTAACAAACCACACAGCAACAAACTGCTTTGTACCCGTGCTATGCGACTGAGCATTGCGGTAAATACGCATGCGCAGTTCTGACCTGATTGCAGCACTGCAAAAAACGCTAGCGAGCGATCAGGTCTGAATTACTCCCACTGTGAAAAGATGTGATGTGAGAGTTTTGCTGCTGGCTCATAATTGCTCACTGCCAGTCTCTATTTAATAGCCAGCAATGCTCACACTTACAATGCCTGATATTATTATTATTATTATTATTATTATTTTCTTCTTCAAGGTCCATAGTCTCCACAGGATTACCTTGGGTTAAGCTGGAGACCAGCACAGGCACCGAACAGCTAAGAATTTACAAGCTCCCAGGATGCACTGGAACCCTCTCTCCTCATACTCCGTCCACAGCTCGGGCTCTTAAGTTTTAGTTAACAAGCTCAAAGCAGAAGCTGGAGAAGAGAGAAGGAAGAACGGTACACACAGAAAACACACTCTCACAGTCAGGAGAAGGGAACCTTCTGTGCCTACCCCATCTGTGTCACCCCTGTCTGTCTGCCCCTCCCCTTTAGAATGTAAGCTCTCACAAGTAAGGCCCTCTTCCCTCGTGTGCTTATCCTTTTCTAACTTTAATAATCCTCAACTGCCCAAATCCTGCAGTTTCTTTTCGGCCACCTGATACTTATCTCAGTGTCATCTAATGATGTAGTTAGTTATGCTTAGCTACCCTGTACTTGTCCTATATTGTCTTCAACTGTAAGTCACTGTTTTTCTGTTTTGATTATGTGCATATGTACTCTGTAATTGGGCGCTGCGGAACCCTTGTGGCGCCATATTAATAAAGGATAATAATAATAATAATAATAATAATGCTGGGCAGCCATTACAAGAGCTCTGCAGGTCTCCAGAAATGCTGGGTTCGGTCTCCCTGTATACCTGTCCTTTGAGTCAGGTTATACATAGCGCTGTTTCCTACCAGCTCTAATAGCTGGGTAGTTGAAATTAGTGCCCACTGCAGTTAAATTGTATTCTACATTGTATGTGACTTATGCTAGTTCTGCTGCCTATAGTTGTGCTTCTGACTGTACAAAATATCACTTTCCCTGTACCCTTCCTTACTCAGTAACCCTTAGATACTGGTCTGTACAGGGTTTAATTTGCCCACATTACAATTTATGGTATTTATGTAGGCTTATTATCATATAATGTTCTCAGTTACACACAGCACATTACCATATTGTGTGTGTACTCTCCTATCAGTTATGTATAACAAAGGCAAGGCAGCTAAGCTGACTACGGCCTCTACCCTAGTGTCATGTAAGAAATATTTAGCGGAGATATTACCTCAGGATTTATTACAAGACAGTCATTGCACCTCTTGTTTTGTCCCTCCTGGCCTGTCAGCTCCACCCGTGCCAACACAGGAGACTTCTGCCTCATTTTCTCACATGCTACCAAAAATTGCCGACCATATTGCAGCCGGCCCCTATTAGTCTACCTCAGCATTTGCAGCCTGTTTATCAGCCCATGCCAGCCCCACCTGTCCCTCCTCCCTGGTTGGACATGGGGGGTAATTCCAAGTTGATCGCAGCAGGAAATTTTTTAGCATTTGGGCAAAACCATGTGCACTGCAGGGGGGGCAGATATAACATGTGCAGAGAGAGTTAGATTTGGGTGGGTTATTTTGTTTCTGTGCAGGGTAAATACTGGCTGCTTTATTTTTACACTGCAATTTAGATTGCAGATTGAACACACCACACTCAAATCTAACTCTCTCTGCACATGTTATATCTGCCCCACCTGCAGTGCACATGGTTTTGCCCAACTGCTAAAAAATTTCCTGCTGCGATCAACTTGGAATTACCCCCCACGTTTTCTAACTTAGAGGGTAATTCAGATCTGATCACTGCTGTGCATTTTCGCACAGCGGGCAATCAGATCTGAACTGCGCATGCGTATGCACTGCAATGCACCAGCGTGTCGCACAATAGCAACAGGCATTGGCGCCTAGCGACGGTAAGGTGCAAAAAATCCGAACGCATGGGCGGTCGCAAGGTGATTGACAGGAAAAGGCCATCTGTGGTTGGCAACTGACCGTTTCCAGGAGTGTCTGAAAAAACGCAAGCGGGCTCAGGTGTTTACAGAGAGGGTGTCTGACTTCAGCTCCGGCCCGATCAGCAGGATTCCATCACACACGAAGAGTAAGTCCTGGGCTGCGCAGAGACTGCACAAATTGATTTTTTTTGTGCAGCTCTGCAAAAGAAGCGATCGCACACTTGCACATCGCTTTTCCCCTCCTCCTCTAGGTGGCGAATCTCTGATCGCAGGGCAGAAAAAAACGCAGCTCAGCGATCAGATCTGAATTACCCCGTTTGTGCAGGGTCTGGCAACTTCATCAGCTGCATTTCATAATATATTGCAGGGCCAGGTAACACTACCTACACCTACGGCCACCAAGCATGCTGTGCCATCCTCACAGTCCACGCCACTCTCAGATTCTAAGGAATCTTATGCTGCAGCAGATCATACTGATTTCTCTGAAGCTGACTATCTCTCTGGGGAGGAAGAGGCCCAATCTAAATTTAGCGTGGATGCTTTAGTTAGGGCAGTTAAAATCTGGCTCCAGCTAGAAGATACTGAACCGGCACCAAAATCAAAAGATCATTTGTGTAAATACCATAAAGTGGTAGTGGCTGAGTATCCACACTCTGACCATTTCTCCAATGCTATGATTGAGGCATGGGAAACACCTAGCAAGAAATTTACTATACTTAAAAGGCTAAATTCCTTTTATCCGTTACCGGCTGCTGATTGAACAAAATGGGAAAATCCATCTACAGTGGATTCTCACGCAACACACTTGATAAAGAGCTCCATTCTCCCTATTCCTACAGCGTACTCCCTCAAGTACATACCTGATAGACAATTGGACATGTGTTTCAAGTCTTTATATTCACTTACAGGCGCCACTGACAGTCTTGCCATGGATACAGCCTGGGTGGCTAAAGCTATTGGTCCTTGAAAACAGTTTCCCTTCTGAGACGACCAAGGAACAACTGTCATTAATTGCCAACATCAGGGATGCCGCCTATTATTTTGGCAAAGCTGCTCTGAATATAGCTCTTCTGTCATCTAAGGCTTCTGCTGCTTCTGTAGTAACCCGATGCATTGTTTGACTTTGTTCCTGGAAGTCAAACTCTGACGACAAGAATCCCTGGAAGCACTTCCTTACACAGGCAAATTTCTTTATGGATCAGAAGATTGTCAATAACCTGGCATCCTCTAAAATGGCTTACCTACTCTCTGCCTCCTCTTTGTAGCCTCGGACATTGTCCTTTTGGTCCTTTCACAACCAAAACAATGCCAGAAGCCAGATCTTCCCTAGACTGTCACATCCCACCAAGGATTCTAAGCCCAAACCAAAACAGGCCTGGGTGGCTAGGCATCCTACTTAGCCAGAGGATAAACCCTTAGCCTGATGGGGTGGTCCTCCCCTGGGTGACCCCAGGGTGGGAGGCCGTCTTCTTCATTTCACACATGCTTGGCATCAGATCACAACAGATGCCTGACTTCAAGAAGTGGTCTCCCACAGGTATGCTTTCTCCTTCCTGAAGCGTCCTCCCAGACAATACTTTCCTACTATTCCACTAGCAGACCTTAGCAAAGCTAAGGCGCTGAAGAGTGTCATTCAATCCTTACTACAATCAGGCATGATTATTCCTGTCCCCGTATCTCAACAGGGGTTCTATTCTAAGCTCTTTTTGTTTCATAAACGCAATGGGTCTCATCATCCAATACTTAATCTAAAATTACTGAACAAATATCTCAAGGTGCGCAGGTTTTGTATGGAAACTCTTTGTTCCATTGTCCTGGCTATGCGACCTGGGGATTTTATGGTCTCCCTTTATATACAGGATGCTTACCTACATGCACCTATAGCACCCTGTCATCAACAATACCTCTGTTTTGCTGTCCTATGTCAGAAATTCCAGTTTCATGCACTACCTTTCAACATTCCCCAGGGTGTTTACCCAGCTTTTTGCGGTGATGGCTGCTCACTTTCGGCAGCAGGGAATCTGGATGCTCCCATACCTGGATGACCTCCTCCTCCTTAAACATTCTCCTGAGGTCCTCAACCAACATCTCCAGGTGACAATGTCATTCCATGTCATGGTTGGCTGATCAACTGGGCCAAGTCCTCTCCCATCCCATCTCAGAGGATCCTCCATCTTCAAGCTCTGCTGGATGCTCAAGGTCAACGCATCTTCCTTCCTCTAAACAAGATTACAGCACTACAATTACGCATCTACAATTTACTTCACAGTCGCAGGGTTTCTAGCCACTCCACAATGCACACCTTGAGAGCCATGGTATCCACCTTCGACATGGTGGTATAGACCCAATTCCACTCCAAGCCTCTCCATTGCCTGATACTTGCTAGGTGGATTGGGCAGCCCAAGCAGCTCAAATCTCAGACAATGATACTGCCTCCAGATGTCCGGACGTTCCTCTCATGGTGGCTAGAAGCTTCCAGACTGGACAAAGGTCGACTATTCTGGATTCCACAATGGGTTCTTCTCACCATGGACTCCAGCCTCCAGGGGCGGGGAGCTGTCATGGGCAGTCAAGCTTTTCAGGGCAGTTGAACCCCAACAGAGTGAGATCTTCTAATCAACGTCCTGGAACTTCATGTAGTTTACCGGGCCCTCAGGATGGCTCATGACCTTCTTCACAGCTCTCCTATGCAAGTGCACTCAGTCAGTGCCATGGCAGTGGCTTATATAAATTGGAAGGTGGCCATTGGCAGTGCCAACACAATGCATTAAGTAGCTAAGATTCTTGCCTGGGCAGACCACCATCTCCCAGCCATCTCCACGATCTTCATCCCAGGGATCCTCAACTAAGAAGCAGACATCCTCAGTCGCCAGGATGTGCACGCCGGACAGTGGTCTCTACACCAGACATCTTTCAGTTTCTGGTGAACAAATGGGGTCTTCCGGACATGGACCTCATGGCCTCTAGACACAACCACAAGGTACCTGTGTACAGGTCCAGGACGAGGGATGCCCTAACAGTCCCATGGTCCTTTTGTCTGGCATATCTCTTTCCTCTGCTATCTCTCTTTCCCAAAGTGCTATGCAAATTCAAAGAGGCGGCACGATCATCCTGGTGACTCCGGCATGGCCCAGACACCATTGATTCATGGATCTCCAATCCCTCTCCATAGACGTGCCCTTCGCACATCCTCTTCGACCAGACTTTTTGTCTGAAGGTCCCTGTCTATACTCAAACCTAGCTCGCTTGTCTTTGACGGCGTGGCTCTTAAGTCATCCATCCTAAGGGATAAAGGTTTTTTCAGTTCAGTTATTCAAACTATGCTTCATGCTCGGAAACCGGCATCAGCTTGCATATATTACCATATATGGCACTCTTACTTTCAGTTGTATGCTCGTTGATGCTATGATCCTCTGGTGTTTCGGATTTCTAGACTCCTGGCATTTCTACAGGCTGGCCTTGACATGACTTGCTTCTCTTAAGGTTCAGGTCTCAGCTCTGTCTGTCTGTTTACAGAAAAGACTGGATCCATTGGCAGATGTGCATACCTTCCTTCAGGGGGTACTCTGGATTCAGGCTCCCTTTGTTCCTCCAGTGGATCCTTGGGATTTGTCCTTGATTCAGCCTCCCTTTGAACCATTGGATGCTATTGACCTCAAATGGTTGACCGGGAAGACTCTCTTCCTCATGGCCACTGCTTCAGCCCGCAGAGCCTCTGACTTAGGGGCACTCTCCTGCCACCCCACCCCCCCTTTTGGATTTTCATCACAATAGGGCTGTCCTTCAGAAGAAGCAGCAAGGTAGTATCCAAGTTCCATATCAATGAGGAAATTGTGGTACCAGCCTTCCATACACCTGGCCTTTCACCTGAGGAAGCTTTGTTGAATGTGGTCCGTGCTCTAAAGATTTACGTGGGCCATACTAGTTCCACGGATTCCTTGTTCATTCTCTATGTATTCCACAAGTGTGGCTGACCTGCCAATAAACAAGCCTTGGCTCATTGGCTCTGCATGGCCATCTCACAAGCTTACATGCAAGCTGATCTTCCAGTACCAAGTACAGTCTCTGCTCACTCTACTCACTCTGTGGGACCTTCGTGGGCAGCCCACTGTGTCACGTCTGCTGAAAAACTATGCCCAAACATTTCTATGCCTTTGATATGTTATATCCCCTCCCTATTGCAACTGCTTTGGGACATACCCAAGGTAACCATGTGGGGACTATGGACCCTGAAGAAGAAAATAAGAGTTACAGTATGGTAAAAAAAAACAGTACCTTCATTAACTCTTTTTCTTCAAAGTCCATAGGATCCACAGGGCACCCACCCTGACACATCTAGCTTCAATGGGTTACTCTTCTCGGTCACCAGTCAGTTCCCTTCTCCTGACTGTGAGAGTGTGTTTTCTGTGTGTACCGTTCTTCCTTCTCTCCTCTCCTGCTTTGGGCTTGTTAACTAAAACTTAAGAGCCCGAGCTGTGGACGGAGTATGAGGAGAGAGGGTTCCAGTGCATTCTGGGAGCTTGTAAAAGCTCAGCTGTTCGGTGCCGGTCCTGGTGTCCACCAGCATACCCCAAGGTAACCCTGAGGATCCTATGGACCTCGAAGAAAAAGAGTTAACAAAAGGTAAGTTTTACCATAACTTTTTTTTTTAAGTTTAAAAGTTTATCTGAAATCATAAATTATGCTTCATTAGTTTCATTGTTTGGAAAGGAGATGAGAATACTTTAAATTACTTTCTAACATTAGGTTGTTGAGAACACGCTGACTAATTTTTTCTTTGACACATTTCCTTTTCTTGCTTTATGAATTACTGAACTCTTGATATATGGGTTCCTTGGCAAAGCACAGCCGCAGACTACCTTTCTAACGTGGCAAAAATTTCCCCCATTTTATGTTTGTAGCTTGGATTATTCTACACTCTTGTCAATTTTCATGTTTATCAACATCCTGGGTGCCATGGCTGCTAATGTTTCACTGCAGCATCACCTATAATGTCACCTTCCATCTGTATTTTGTTCTACAGCAGTTACAGTATCACGTCTGACCAGGGGAAGCGGTTACCATACTGCTTGTCGGGATCCCGTATGTGACAATGACGATGCCAGAATCCCGAGTAGCTGTGAAATACCGCCGCTGGAATCCCAGTGCCACAGGCTTTTCTCCCTCTATGGCTGTCCATGACACCCATAGAGGAAGAATAAATCCTGTGTGAGCGGAGTGAGCCACGGTGCCCGCAGTGTGGAAAGCACAGCGAGCCCGCAAGGGGCTTGCTAGCACTTGCCCCGCTGCCGGCATACTGGTGGTAGGATTCCCGCTGTCGGTATACTGTTGGCTGGGATCCCGACCGCTGGTTTTACATACTGATACCTGACCAGCACCATCTTCTTTATCATCATTTGCCTGTGCACTACAGTTTGATTGTTGTTTTGGAGAGGATATTACTAATTTAATTAACCAGAGCTGGCACTAACCACTTTGATGCCATAGGCAAGATTTTGGTTGGTGCTCCCTAGCTCTGCCTCTGACCCAGCACCCTTCTCCCAGCACAGTGCCTATCACCCAACAGCACAGGTCACATAATTATTCACATTATACCACACCAGGGATGTGCAGTCAGGGGAGGCATTGATGATTAAAATAATACAAAGAAGATGCATATGACACATATTCTGTGTCATATGTATCCTCTTTATATTATTTTAATCCTTAATCTACTGAAAATGTGTTTGGGAGGCACCAATCGTGGTGCCTCCCGTTGTCAATGGGGAAAGGTATGGGAGCCGGGGGTGGGCACGGGCGAGGCCTAGCCATGGACATTAAAAGCCCATTGAAAATATATGGGAAAGCGGCTCCATTAGAGGTGCCGCTTTCATACAGGGACGTGCTTTCAACCTATGAAAGCACACCCCTGTCAATGAGGCCACAGTGATTGGCCAGCGGATCCGTCACTGGATCTGCTGTCAATCACTGTGTGGGCGACGGTGGCGGAGGAGGTGCGGGCAGCTGGATGCGGCAGTGGTGCGTGCGGTGGGATGCGGCGGTGGTGCGGGTGGCGGTGGTGCAGGCGGCGGGTGGCGGTGGTGCGGGTGGCGGAAGTTTACCTGTATTCTGCAGAGTTTGGCAGCGGAGCAGTACCAGTTTCAAAAGTAATTTTTTAAATTCAAGATGGCCTCCATGAGCCAATCACGGCTCGCAGCGTCATTGCCCCCCCACATCCGGCTGACTTATATAAGTCAGCACGAGGCAGCGGCGCGTCCGTCCGACGGCGCAGGAGGAGCTGTGAAGCGCTTCTGAAGAAAAAAGACGGCGGAAGTCCTGGATGGGCGGCGGCTATGCAAAAGAGCTTAGCAGCCGCCGCCCACAAGGTGAAGACGCTGGAAGCCCTGGGGAAGGCGGCGGCCATGCAAAAGAGCTTAAAGGCCGCTGCCTCCCAGGTGAAGACGCTGGAAGCCCTGGGGAAGGCGGCGGCCATGCAAAAAAGCTTAAAGGCCGCCGCCTCCCAGGTGAAGACGCTGGAAGCCCTGGGGAGGTGGTGCCCCCCAGGTGAAGACGCCAGAAGCCCTGGGGAGGTGGCGCCCCCCAGGTGAAGACCTGGGAAGGTGGCGGCCATGCAAAAAAGCTTAAAGGCCGCCGCCCCAGGTGAAGACCCAGTCTAATAAAACTTTTTTTTTTGACAGTGTGGTGTTTTATTTTAATATTTTCTTTACAGGTGGATTACAGGTGCCAGCGGGCCCTTTATGTCCGGGCATGCTGGCACTTGTGGTTCTCCTGCTGGGACCTGTGGGCCACCTGTAAAGAACAATATTAACATACAATGAACCCCGCACCCACCGCCACCAGGGGTGCGGGGCAGAGCACTGGGCTATCAGCCCAGTGCTGGTTGTTGCTCGGGAGGGGGGGCCCCATTTCTATTTTTTGGGGGTTCCCACTTTCCGAGACACTGAGTGTCTCCCCTGCTATGGCATTATCCCCCCCTGGCTGGTTCTGCCTAGTGCTGGTTTTAGTGATGTGTGGGGGGACCACACTTGTTTTTTTGTTTTTATTCCCCTTGCGGGGGGGGGGGGGGGGGGTGTTAGCTGCCAGTGCCTCCCCAGCCAGTGTCCTCACCATACGTCACTGCACCACATAGTAGTGCACAGTATATACATAGTGCCACACAGTAATAGCTCCCCTTATACGCATAGGAGGTTATTCAGAAATGGACACAGATTGTTGCATCCGCTCAAATGCCGGGGGCCGCCCAGCACAAGACAAGGTCACCCAGCATGTGTGGCATTGCCTCATGATGCGTCTGCAATTTAATTGTGGACGCATCGTTTAGAGGTTGACCGCTGACTGCACTGCCAGGTGGTCCGCCGCCATTTTTTTTATCGGAGCGGCTGCATGTGATATAATGCAGCCGCCCCCCGAAAAGGCTTGCAACAGGCCACCACGCCCCCACAACATCAAAACGCTGCCTTCCGAATGCTTGCCTCTGTCAATCACCTTGCAGACGCATCCTTCCAGAATGGGGCCTCAAGGAGAAGGGTCACGCACGCGCACTATGGCCAGTAAGCGTGTGCAGACCAGATGGATGTGGCTGTTACGTACAGATGCGTGGCTGTGTCCATCTCTGAAACGCCCCCATGATGCCACACAGTAATAGTGCTACTTATACACATAACTGGCTTGCAATGTAATTCGGAGTGAGCACAAATCGCAGTACCCAACTCACACCTAAATGGATTGATCGTTAAGTGTTATGGGGGGTATACACTATGCAATACGCTCTATGAGCGATATTGCATAGTTTATTCCCCTTCTGCGCTGGGCAGCCGACATAGTGCATACACACTATGCAATATCGCACAGTGACGTCATGCCGTGGCCGGCCCGAACATGCAGTATCTGACAATATAGTCAGATTGAGGTAAATGTACAGTTGACAGTGGGGGTCAGGAGCGCGCATCAGCCGTCGCTGGCAGCATACACACTGGGCAGGAGGGTATAAATGAGCGATATTGTTTACAAAATCGCCTAGTGTGTACCCACCATTACCTTTACATGACTAATAAAAACTAAGTGGTATTTTCTGTAACAGATGAAAATGTAAGTAGTTAGCTACTGTGTCTGTTTGCTGCTGCTTCAACGTTGGCTGAACGCATTTATAGCCTAATTCAGACCTGATTGCAGCAGCAAAATCTTTCTCTAATGGGCAAAACCATGTTGCACTGCTGTTGGGGCAGATATAACATGTGCAGAGAGAGTTACATTTGGGTGGGTTATATTGTTTCTGTGCAGGGTAAATACTGGCTGCTTTATTTTTACACTGCAATTTAGATTTCAGTTTGTACACACCCCACTCAAATCTAACTCTTTCTGCACGTCATATCTGCCCCACCTGCACTGCACATGGTTTTGCCCATTAAAGACATTTTTTGCTGCTGTGGTCAGGTCTGAATTAGGCCCTCAATTATGCTATAAATCAAAAATATTAACTTTAAATATAAGATGATATTTGCACCTCAGAAAATGTGGGAGGAAATGGAAGAGATCACATACCCTTGCCTAAAACAGCAGCAACACACTGTAGCCATTAGCTTCAACAGACAGAAAGTAGTGAAAGCTCCAATGAATAGAGACAGACTAGAGGATCTCAGTGATCAGTGATGTGTGATCGTGCATTTATATACTGTATATGTAATAAGAGTGTAACTATGCAGTAGCCTGCTGATAGCCAGAGATCACATTCTGTCACAGTGCAGGGCTATAGTGCAGACTGCCCTCCCTATACAGACAGGTGCGAGGCACAGCTGGCAGCATGCAGCTCAGGGCATACCTCCCAACTGTCTCGATATCAGTGGGACAGTCCCGCTATTCGGTCACTGTTCCGCTGTCCCACCCGCGGGTCGCAGTGTCCTGCGGGTGGGTGGGCAGCTGGCGGAGGCTTTGATCACCCGCTGCCCTGCTCTGCAAAGCAGCGAGTGATCTCTGAATACATGCTGTGAGCACGCGCACGGCATGTATTCAGTGCTAGGAGGGGAGAAGGGGGCTGCCCAGCTGCTTGGGGAGCGCTGGACATACCACAAAATGAAGAAAAGCATGCCTACGCTGGGTGACCACACCCACAAATCGGAAGCCACGCCCCCACCAAACGAGACCATGTCCCCTTTTCGGGTCGCATGCAGTAGCAGTAGAGTAGCAATGGACTCCCTAGCACAGCTGTTGCAGGTAACGATGCAGGACATTTGTGAGGTCGCAACTGCATGGAGTCCCAGCCCAGGGACTGGCAGATCTGCACAACCAATACTCGCAGAAGCCAGCGGGAGTAGCTCTTGCACATCCTGGCTTATCTGGCTCCAAGAACCACTGGCGCTATCACTATGAAACCTAGGCACCTGCCTAGGGCCCGGCGGGTTCCAAGTGACCCATAGCCAGGGCCCCCAAAATCTGGCATTGACAGAGAGCGTGCGATTGGTACTGCATCCCAAGTGGGCATAATGTCTGCTGCCCAGAGACACTTGTACATATATAAAATCTTGTGTCACTCTCTGCCCCACCCCATCAGCCATCAGTCACTTGTATAGCAGAGGGAGGAGCCACCGGCCAGGGCATTGTACCCAGCAGTGTCCCCTGCTGGAAAGCCCACCATGTGTTTAAGATCTGAATCTATGTGCTCCCAGTGCTCTCAACACGTTACATCTACCCCACCTGCAGTGCAACATGGTTTTGCCAAGTTGTTTGCTAACTGCCCTATATCACTATGCTGTCTATACCCCTATATGCTGTTCAACATCACTACACTACAATGTATCGATGCATTATATATCTGCACTACATCCCCCTATACACCACACTGTATCACTGAACTGCATCCACCCATACACTACATCAATATATCCCCCTATACTCCACACTACAACACTACATCCCCCCTATGCGCTGCACTACATTACTAAACTACATCCCCTATATGCTACACTACATCACTATTTACATCCCTCCATATGCTACACTACATCACTACACTACATCTTCCCTTATGCTTGTGTGGGTCAAAGGGTTGTTAATAAATAGTTTAACAATCAATAGGTCAACACCATATGGTCAACATGCATTAAGTCAACAGGGACAAAAGGTTAAAAGATCAACATGGAAATGGCTAACACAAAAATGGTTGACAAGTTTTTTTGGTGTCATTTTGTATATTTAACCATATCTAAGCCAAATTAGTGGAAACGTGTACCCTCTAGAGATGTGCCCCGGGCCTTTTCTCGGGTTTTGTGTTTTTGTTTTGGATCCTTTGTGTTTGGTTTGGATCTGTATTGGTTTTGCCAAAACCACCCTTGCGTGTTTTGAATCTGTAGCTCCAAACAGTGCATAATGCAAAGAAAGGAGGTGGAAGATGGAATTGTTCTTGGGCCCTCCCATCCACCCTTATGTTGTATATATTAAAAAGGACATGCACAGTTTAACAAACCAATTATTTCAGTGACAGAATCTGTCAAGCTTGCAAAGTGGCAATGGACAGTGCACAAACTGGCTCTACGTAGGCAAGATGTCGTCATCAGCATCCGATTCCTCATCCGCATCAGTGTGTACATCCTCTTTTTCACACAATATTAATTCGTCCAGCTGGAATCCACCATTACAGGTACCTCTTTATTTTCTGGACATACTTGTTGATAAAGGTCTTCCTCGTGGAATTGGTAATTAATTTTGATTAACATCATCTTTTCCACATTTTGGGGAAGTAACCTCCTACGTCGATCGCTGCCAAGGTTCCCGGCTGCTCCGAAAACTCTTTCTGAGTACACACTGGAGGGTGGACAACTTAAGTAAAGCAAAACCAGTTTGTGCAAGAGCCTCCAAATTGCCTTTTTTTTTCCTGCCAGTAGTGAAACGGACTGTCTGACATGCCTATTTGGATGCTATCACTGAGATAATCAACCATTCTTTGAATGGTGACCGCAACATATGCAGTGACAGTAGACATGTAAGTAAGTGTAGGCAGCTCCATTAGTCCGGACCAGATGTCAAAACGTGTTCCTGACTGATCTGCATCACCGCCAGCGGGTCTCTTAGAAAAATGTATTTTTTTCCTGGCAGCCGCAGTTGCCAGAGAAACTGAAGATGTTGCCATGTCACATGCTGCTTGAGCTGAGAATTTTTTCACCAACAGCTCTTTGCATCTCTTCAGATTTGTGTCCATCGGAAAGAAAGATACAACATAGGATTTAAACACAGGATCAAGTATGGTTGCCAAAATATAGTGATCTGATTTCAAGAGATTGACAACCCTTGAATCCTGGTGAAGCAAATGACGGGCTTGATTAACAAGTCCGACATGCTTAGCGTACTCGCTTCCTTTCAGGTCCTCCTTCAATTTGTCCATCTTCTTTTCTAAGAGTCTAATAGGAGGAATGACCTGAGTGAAGCTGGCAGTGTCTTCACATGTGGCAACTTCGAAGGGTTTGAGAACCTTACACAACACAGAAATGATTCTCTACTGCACTTGACCAAGGTGCATTCCCGCTCCTTTCCCTATGTCATAGTTTGATGTGTAGCTTTGGATGGCCTTTTGCTGCTCCACCATCCGCTGAAGCATATAGGCGGTTGAATTCTACCTCGTTACTACCTATTGCTTCAGCTGATGGCAGTGCAAGTTAAAGTGATCTTGCAAGTGCTGCAATCTTCTACACGCACTTGCAGAATGGCAAAGATGTCCCGAAATTTTCCGGGCCATGGACAGCATCTCCTGCACACCTTTGTAATTTAAAAAAAAAAAATTGCACCACCAAGTTAATAAAGTGAGCAAAACAGGGGACATGTTGGAATTCGCCCAGCTGTAATGCTCTTACAATATTGGTGGCATTGTAAGATATTACAAATCCAGGGGAGATTCCAAGCAGTAGCAGATTTTTCCACGGGCAAGCAGGACTTTGGCCTGGGGCGCTGCCTTCCGGAGGGTGCCGGCGCATTCTGGAGGGCGCTGCACCATGGCAAGATCCGCCACTGTGCCCCACGCAGTGCACCCCGCTGTGCCCCCCCCTGGACCCCGCTATGAAGGGAACCAGACGCTACGCGTCTAGTTTTCCTTTGTGGAGAGGACCTTTGCTGTGCAGTGCGCGATGACGTCGTCGCGCACCGCACAGCATTGTGGCACAGACGCTAGGGGTCATAATTGACCTCTAGTGTCTATGCATCCGAGGATAGGAGCGGTGCCGGCGGTGGTCTGCAGCAGTCTGGAATCAGGAGCGGGGATGTAAGTATACTTTTTTTTTTTTCAGCAGCGCTACAAATGGGGGCGTAACTGACCACGCCCCCGTATTAAAAAACGCCCCTAACGTTTTGCCCGGGGCACCACAAGGGCAAGAACCGGCCCTGATTCCAAGTGGGGTAAGCCATTATGCAATGCTTTCCCTGAGTTTTTCTAAGAGGTTGTCAGCTTTATGCCTCTGAGTGAAAACGGTGATACACAGAGTAGCCTGCCTCTGAATGAGCTGGCATTTGTGAGATGCTGCTGCTGTGGAAGGCAATACATCTACCCAGTGGGCTGTCACAGTCATTGCCCTGTTCCGCTTGTCCACATATCCATGGTTAAGTGGACAGTGGGTACAATACCATTTCTGAGGATACTAATAAAGCTTTTTTTTTTTATACATCTTTTTTATTAAACTTTTACATAAAGGTACAAACATTAGTACACATATTCAAATAAGACTTGCTGTACAGCAATTAGTGCGTATATCCATAACATCATTCAAATGAATCAAGACAGTAGAATGCGCTTCTGCAGTCTTCACAGTCACATATTAAGAACCATGATTCACTGTCTTGATTCAAATTGGAGAGACAAATTTACTAGCAGTAGATGTATACAAAATCTTATAAAGTTGAATGAATAGTATCAACTTGCATAAACATAAGAAAGAATACAAAAGACAAAGGGGGGGCAGTAATAAGGGGAAGGGGGGAGTAGAAGGACCCCCACCTGACTGGAAAATCCCTTAACCTATTATTCCGTGAGTATGTATTTTGTTTACTTTATGATGCTTAATACAACATAATTTATTACCTCGACTCTCCTGCAAGTGGTCAGGTATCCAACTTACATTTGTACTCATAACAATAAAGGGAAACATTTTCTTGTACAGAAGTAAAAACAACCCTGCTTTTCACAGTGCTGATTGTTTGTGCAGTAACCCTGTGGTAGCGTCAAACACTTTCATTATATCCGTTTGCAATGAATTATTAAGAAATATGATATAGACTTCCCACCTCTTGTAGAATGTATTCATTCACCTTTCTATATCTGGAAATACTGCACGTCTTTCGAAATACAAAGTTTCCATTAATTGATTTTGGACCTCAGAGAGGTAGGGAACTACCAGCTTTGTCCAATTTTTCAGTAAAGCTTTCATTGCTGTAGTCAAAATGATTGTTAGAAATGGGAGTAGATCATAATCTCTACATTCTCGTATAAGAGGTGTCCATATAACAAAATTGCAAAACAGGATGGGTTTTGCATGTACAGATGGAGCCGTGCAAAAGGCACGCCTGTGCCTCGGCCCACTGCTGAGCGTACAGAGACGCTCCCATTCAAAGTGAATTGTACGCGTTCATGTCTACAACGCATGCGTATTCCATTTGTTCAGCCTCGCCGGGTGCACCTAGTCGCAGACGGAGCCACGATTAGCGTGCTCCATCTGTAATGTAAACTGTATGCCTGTTACATCTTTAATAAACGCCAGGATTTTGTTCCAAAATTTAGCCACTTTTCTACACTCCCAGAAACAATGGAACAAGGAGGCTCCGTGCCTTTTGCGTTTTGGACATAGACCAGATTTATCAGATACAAAATGGCTGCGCTGTAGTGGAGATATGAACGCTCTATTAACGAACTTGATATGTGTTTATGGGAGTGTAGTGCAGTACAAATATTTCAACGTTTTATAGTAATATTTAAGTATATAAGTCTGCTCCTACTATACATGAGGCCCAAGCTGCATAAGACCGCAACCATAATTTATATAAATCCATCTCAATTAGTTTTGAGTAACGCAGCCTGATTTTATAGGGTTTAAATTTAAGGAGGTGAAGTAAGATCTCCAGTTTGTCTCAGGGGGGTAAAGTATGACTTGGTGTCATAAATGTCTGTGCATAGTGTCGAAGTTGAAGTGAAGTTCTGTCTTCGGAATCCCAAACCGTATATGTAGGAACAAGTAGGAGATTATATATAGAAGTACAAAGAACAAAAACGTGTAGGTAGATAGGTGTGTGTGTGTGTGTGTGTGTGTGTGTGTGTGTGTGTGTGTGTGTCTTGTGGCACTCACTCTTGTAAATGCATCCCAGGAGCATCATGGTCACTTGAAGGATATGCAGAATGTTGCTGCCTTAGCATCGCTGCAAAGGGGGACAATGTCCCCCTCAGCAGCAAGTGACTTTTGCCTCTTCCTGTCTGCGGGGCCCCTGGGACCAGCCGGGCCCTAAGCATCCGCTTATGTAGCCTGGTGGTAAATCCGCCACTGAATACACTGTATGCTGTAGTTAGCATGATACTGAAAGTGATTGCAAATGGTAAGGTCCAGGTACACAGATATAGGGCCCAATTCAGACCTGATCAGTGCTGTGCAGTTTTGCACAGCGAGCGGTTATCGATTGACTGCACATGTGGATGCACTGCAAAACGCACGCACGTCGCCAAACAACAACAGTCATCGTCACAAGCTAGTGCGAAAATTTCTATCGCACAGCCATTCACAAGCTGATTGACATGAAGAGGCCGTTTGTGGGTGGTAACTGACCGTTTTCTGGGAGTGTCAGGGAAACGCAGGCGTTCCCAAGTGTTTTCAGGGAGGGTGAGTGATGTCACCTCTGGACCTGATCAGCCTGTTCTCTTTGCACTGTAGGAGTAAGTCCTGGGCTGCCCACAGACTGCATACAGTGGTACATGGTACCGAAGGATTGGCGTATAGCAGAGGTAGTGCCTTTATTTAAAAAGGGATCCAAAAATCATCCGGGTAACTACAGACCGGTTAGTTTGACATCTATAGTGGGGAAAATATTGGAAGGAATTCTAAGGGATAGCATACAGGAGTATCTGCAGACCACTAAGATTATTAGCAAGAACCAGCATGGGTTTGTGAGGGACAGATCATGTCAAACTAACTTAGTTAACTTCTATGAGGAAGTGAGCGACAATCTTGACCAAGGAAAATCAGTGGATGTGGACTTAGATTTCCCTATATGCTACACTACATCACTATTTACATCCCTCCATATGCTACACTACATCACTACACTACATCTTCCCTTATGCTTGTGTGGGTCAAAGGGTTGTTAATAAATAGTTTAACAATCAATAGGTCAACACCATATGGTCAACATGCATTAAGTCAACAGGGACAAAAGGTTAAAAGATCAACATGGAAATGGCTAACACAAAAATGGTTGACAAGTTTTTTTGGTGTCATTTTGTATATTTAACCATATCTAAGCCAAATTAGTGGAAACGTGTACCCTCTAGAGATGTGCCCCGGGCCTTTTCTCGGGTTTTGTGTTTTTGTTTTGGATCCTTTGTGTTTGGTTTGGATCTGTATTGGTTTTGCCAAAACCACCCTTGCGTGTTTTGAATCTGTAGCTCCAAACAGTGCATAATGCAAAGAAAGGAGGTGGAAGATGGAATTGTTCTTGGGCCCTCCCATCCACCCTTATGTTGTATATATTAAAAAGGACATGCACAGTTTAACAAACCAATTATTTCAGTGACAGAATCTGTCAAGCTTGCAAAGTGGCAATGGGCAGTGCACAAACTGGCTCTACGTAGGCAAGATGTCGTCATCAGCATCCGATTCCTCATCCGCATCAGTGTGTACATCCTCTTTTTCACACAATATTAATTCGTCCAGCTGGAATCCACCATTACAGGTACCTCTTTATTTTCTGGACATACTTGTTGATAAAGGTCTTCCTCGTGGAATTGGTAATTAATTTTGATTAACATCATCTTTTCCACATTTTGGGGAAGTAACCTCCTACGTCGATCGCTGCCAAGGTTCCCGGCTGCTCCGAAAACTCTTTCTGAGTACACACTGGAGGGTGGACAACTTAAGTAAAGCAAAACCAGTTTGTGCAAGAGCCTCCAAATTGCCTTTTTTTTTCCTGCCAGTAGTGAAACGGACTGTCTGACATGCCTATTTGGATGCTATCACTGAGATAATCAACCATTCTTTGAATGGTGACCGCAACATATGCAGTGACAGTAGACATGTAAGTAAGTGTAGGCAGCTCCATTAGTCCGGACCAGATGTCAAAACGTGTTCCTGACTGATCTGCATCACCGCCAGCGGGTCTCTTAGAAAAATGTATTTTTTTCCTGGCAGCCGCAGTTGCCAGAGAAACTGAAGATGTTGCCATGTCACATGCTGCTTGAGCTGAGAATTTTTTCACCAACAGCTCTTTGCATCTCTTCAGATTTGTGTCCATCGGAAAGAAAGATACAACATAGGATTTAAACACAGGATCAAGTATGGTTGCCAAAATATAGTGATCTGATTTCAAGAGATTGACAACCCTTGAATCCTGGTGAAGCAAATGACGGGCTTGATTAACAAGTCCGACATGCTTAGCGTACTCGCTTCCTTTCAGGTCCTCCTTCAATTTGTCCATCTTCTTTTCTAAGAGTCTAATAGGAGGAATGACCTGAGTGAAGCTGGCAGTGTCTTCACATGTGGCAACTTCGAAGGGTTTGAGAACCTTACACAACACAGAAATGATTCTCTACTGCACTTGACCAAGGTGCATTCCCGCTCCTTTCCCTATGTCATAGTTTGATGTGTAGCTTTGGATGGCCTTTTGCTGCTCCACCATCCGCTGAAGCATATAGGCGGTTGAATTCTACCTCGTTACTACCTATTGCTTCAGCTGATGGCAGTGCAAGTTAAAGTGATCTTGCAAGTGCTGCAATCTTCTACACGCACTTGCAGAATGGCAAAGATGTCCCGAAATTTTCCGGGCCATGGACAGCATCTCCTGCACACCTTTGTAATTTAAAAAAAAAAAATTGCACCACCAAGTTAATAAAGTGAGCAAAACAGGGGACATGTTGGAATTCGCCCAGCTGTAATGCTCTTACAATATTGGTGGCATTGTAAGATATTACAAATCCAGGGGAGATTCCAAGCAGTAGCAGATCTTGCCACGGGCAAGCAGGACTTTGGCCTGGGGCGCTGCCTTCCGGAGGGTGCCGGCGCATTCTGGAGGGCGCTGCACCATGGCAAGATCCGCCACTGTGCCCCACGCAGTGCACCCCGCTGTGCCCCCCCCTGGACCCCGCTATGAAGGGAACCAGACGCTACGCGTCTAGTTTTCCTTTGTGGAGAGGACCTTTGCTGTGCAGTGCGCGATGACGTCGTCGCGCACCGCACAGCATTGTGGCACAGACGCTAGGGGTCATAATTGACCTCTAGTGTCTATGCATCCGAGGATAGGAGCGGTGCCGGCGGTGGTCTGCAGCAGTCTGGAATCAGGAGCGGGGATGTAAGTATACTTTTTTTTTTTTCAGCAGCGCTACAAATGGGGGCGTAACTGACCACGCCCCCGTATTAAAAAACGCCCCTAACGTTTTGCCCGGGGCACCACAAGGGCAAGAACCGGCCCTGATTCCAAGTGGGGTAAGCCATTATGCAATGCTTTCCCTGAGTTTTTCTAAGAGGTTGTCAGCTTTATGCCTCTGAGTGAAAACGGTGATACACAGAGTAGCCTGCCTCTGAATGAGCTGGCATTTGTGAGATGCTGCTGCTGTGGAAGGCAATACATCTACCCAGTGGGCTGTCACAGTCATTGCCCTGTTCCGCTTGTCCACATATCCATGGTTAAGTGGACAGTGGGTACAATACCATTTCTGAGGATACTAATAAAGCTTTTTTTTTTTAGACATCTTTTTTATTAAACTTTTACATAAAGGTACAAACATTAGTACACATATTCAAATAAGACTTACTGTACAGCAATTAGTGCGTATATCCATAACATCATTCAAATGAATCAAGACAGTAGAATGCGCTTCTGCAGTCTTCACAGTCACATATTAAGAACCATGATTCACTGTCTTGATTCAAATTGGAGAGACAAATTTACTAGCAGTAGATGTATACAAAATCTTATAAAGTTGAATGAATAGTATCAACTTGCATAAACATAAGAAAGAATACAAAAGACAAAGGGGGGGCAGTAATAAGGGGAAGGGGGGAGTAGAAGGACCCCCACCTGACTGGAAAATCCCTTAACCTATTATTCCGTGAGTATGTATTTTGTTTACTTTATGATGCTTAATACAACATAATTTATTACCTCGACTCTCCTGCAAGTGGTCAGGTATCCAACTTACATTTGTACTCATAACAATAAAGGGAAACATTTTCTTGTACAGAAGTAAAAACAACCCTGCTTTTCACAGTGCTGATTGTTTGTGCAGTAACCCTGTGGTAGCGTCAAACACTTTCATTATATCCGTTTGCAATGAATTATTAAGAAATATGATATAGACTTCCCACCTCTTGTAGAATGTATTCATTCACCTTTCTATATCTGGAAATACTGCACGTCTTTCGAAATACAAAGTTTCCATTAATTGATTTTGGACCTCAGAGAGGTAGGGAACTACCAGCTTTGTCCAATTTTTCAGTAAAGCTTTCATTGCTGTAGTCAAAATGATTGTTAGAAATGGGAGTAGATCATAATCTCTACATTCTCGTATAAGAGGTGTCCATATAACAAAATTGCAAAACAGGATGGGTTTTGCATGTACAGATGGAGCCGTGCAAAAGGCACGCCTGTGCCTCGGCCCACTGCTGAGCGTACAGAGACGCTCCCATTCAAAGTGAATTGTACGCGTTCATGTCTACAACGCATGCGTATTCCATTTGTTCAGCCTCGCCGGGTGCACCTAGTCGCAGACGGAGCCACGATTAGCGTGCTCCATCTGTAATGTAAACTGTATACCTGTTACATCTTTAATAAACGCCAGGATTTTGTTCCAAAATTTAGCCACTTTTCTACACTCCCAGAAACAATGGAACAAGGAGGCTCCGTGCCTTTTGCGTTTTGGACATAGACCAGATTTATCAGATACAAAATGGCTGCGCTGTAGTGGAGATATGAACGCTCTATTAACGAACTTGATATGTGTTTATGGGAGTGTAGTGCAGTACAAATATTTCAACGTTTTATAGTAAAATTTAAGTATATAAGTCTGCTCCTACTATACATGAGGCCCAAGCTGCATAAGACCGCAACCATAATTTATATAAATCCATCTCAATTAGTTTTGAGTAACGCAGCCTGATTTTATAGGGTTTAAGTTTAAGGAGGTGAAGTAAGATCTCCAGTTTGTCTCAGGGGGGTAAAGTATGACTTGGTGTCATAAATGTCTGTGCATAGTGTCGAAGTTGAAGTGAAGTTCTGTCTTCAGAAACCCAAACCGTATATGTAGGAACAAGTAGGAGATTATATATAGAAGTACAAAGAACAAAAACGTGTAGGTAGATACTTAGGTGTGTGTGTGTGTGTGTGTGTGTGTGTGTGTGTGTGTGTGTGTGTCTTGTGGCACTCACTCTTGTAAATGCATCCCAGGAGCATCATGGTCACTTGAAGGATATGCAGAATGTTGCTGCCTTAGCATCGCTGCAAAGGGGGACAATGTCCCCCTCAGCAGCAAGTGACTTTTGCCTCTTCCTGTCTGCGGGGCCCCTGGGACCAGCCGGGCCCTAAGCATCCGCTTATGTAGCCTGGTGGTAAATCCGCCACTGAATACACTGTATGCTGTAGTTAGCATGATACTGAAAGTGATTGCAAATGGTAAGGTCCAGGTACACAGATATAGGGCCCAATTCAGACCTGATCAGTGCTGTGCAGTTTTGCACAGCGAGCGGTTATCGATTGACTGCACATGTGGATGCACTGCAAAACGCACGCACGTCGCCAAACAACAACAGTCATCGTCACAAGCTGGTGCGAAAATTTCTATCGCACAGCCATTCACAAGCTGATTGACATGAAGAGGCCGTTTGTGGGTGGTAACTGACCGTTTTCTGGGAGTGTCAGGGAAACGCAGGCGTTCCCAAGTGTTTTCAGGGAGGGTGAGTGATGTCACCTCTGGACCTGATCAGCCTGTTCTCTTTGCACTGTAGGAGTAAGTCCTGGGCTGCCCACAGACTGCATACAGTGGTACATGGTACCGAAGGATTGGCGTATAGCAGAGGTAGTGCCTTTATTTAAAAAGGGATCCAAAAATCATCCGGGTAACTACAGACCGGTTAGTTTGACATCTATAGTGGGGAAAATATTGGAAGGAATTCTAAGGGATAGCATACAGGAGTATCTGCAGACCACTAAGATTATTAGCAAGAACCAGCATGGGTTTGTGAGGGACAGATCATGTCAAACTAACTTAGTTAACTTCTATGAGGAAGTGAGCGACAATCTTGACCAAGGAAAATCAGTGGATGTGGACTTAGATTTTGCAAAAGCCTTCGATACAGTGCCTCACAGGAGACTAATCATCAAATTAAAAGAGCTTGGCCAAGGAAAAACTGTTTGTACATGGATAGGGTACAGCGAGTAGTGATCAACGGGAAGTCCTCAAGCTGAACACCAGTAGTCAGCGGAATACCACAGGGGTCCGTACTCGGGCCACTACTGTTCAACATATTTATCAATGACCTAGAGATAGGCCTGGAAAGCACAGTGTCAATCTTTGCAGATGATACTAAACTGTGTAGGGTAATTAATTCAGAAATAGATGTGGAGTCTCTGCAGATTGACTTATCTAAACTTGAAATCTGGGCATCTAAATGGAGAATGAGGTTCAATATACAAAAATGTAAGGTTATGCATTTCGGGACTAAAAATAAACTTGCATCCTACATATTAAATGGGGAAAGTCTAGGGGTAACAGTTTTGGAAAATTTTGGGGTACTCATTGATAATAAGCTTAATAACCATATACAATGTCAAAGCACAGTAAAGAAGGCAAGTAGGGTGCTAGCATACATAAAACGGGGAATTGAGACAAGGGACGAGGATGTAATCCTGCCGCTGTACAAATCATTGGTACGTCCGCACCTGGAATATTGTGTTCAGTTTTGGGCACCACTGTATAAAAAAGATATTGGTAAACTCGAAAAGGGTTCAAAGGCGAGCTACTAAATTGATTAAAGGGCTAGAGGGACTGGATTACAAGGAAAGGATTACTAGGTTGAATATGTATACACTGGAAAAGAGGCGTCTAAGAGGATACATTATTAATGTCTTCAAATATGTAAAGGGTCATTACAAGGAGTTACCAGAGGAATTATTTATTAAAAGAACTCTGTTTAGGACACGTGGGCACTCGCTGAGGCTGGAGGAGAGAAAATTCCGTACGCAACGGAGGAAAGGGTTCTTCACTGTTAGGGCAATAAGGATTTGGAATTCCTTGCAAGGGAAGGTGGTAATGGCGGACACTGTAAATGTATTTAAAAAAGGATTGGATGAATTTCTGATTGAAAAGGATATCCTAGGTTACAACATTTAAAATATTGACGTTGATAATCCGGGCGTAACATGATTTATAGTTGTTAACTAGTCATAAAACGTTACTTCAGCAGGTACAGTAAAATAAACTCAACTTAATACAGAATACAGGTTGAACGCAATGGGCATTTTGCCTCTTTTCAACATCAGTTACTATGTTACTAAAGTATGTATGTAAATCGCAATGAAACATCAAAAAGAAAGAAAGAAAGAAAGAAAGAAATAAAGAAATATATATATATGCCCCTTTAGCCGGGTGTTGACAGTAATATGTACAGTAATGGTCCCAATGTGCAAGAAGATGCCCATCTACAGAGGTTCTTGGAAAATAAATGGGAGGTACAAAACACTTTTCATGACCCAACTCATTGGGTCGTCGTTCAAATTATGTGCAAGCACTACGCTGTACTGCTCAACCTCAGGCAGGTGACAGGTTTACTTGGGGGAGGGGGGCACATCTGAGCCAGTTCAATATGTCCCTTCTTCCCGGAGGACCAATCTGTTCATGACTGGGTGCATGGGGAGCGGTGGCCCCATAGCAGTTGCATCCCCTGCACCCACAGTAGTTACACACTTGCTGATGCTGTCAGCAACAAGCGACAGGGGGGGGGGGGGGGGGAGCTGGACCATGCTGCATTGCTAGCAACAACCCCAGATCTTCCTGCATGTACAAAAGATCTGAGGATGTCGCTAGTGACCCGTGGATGTGCGCATTGGCGTCATGTCATGCAAATGCACAGCAGTTTTTAAACGATTTGTTATTCTGATCAGTCGAAAACAGCAAAATCATTTAAAATATTGTACCTTGTGTACCTAGCTTTAGGGTATGGGTGAGCATATCTGTTGTGCTGAAAATTGATGATTCTGGGTGAAGCCCTTCATCAGCCATCACCTCAATGGGTATTCTGTATCTCCAATAATATATACAGGGATCTCCACCCCATCACCTGTCTTTGATTGCTGTAAAGCAATACATCAGTTTCAATATATAGTAGCGATGAGCGGGTTCGGTTCCTCAGAAACCGAACCCCCCCGGACTTCACCCATTTTACACGGGTCCGAGGCATACTCGGATTCTCCCGTATGGCTCGGTTAACCCGAGCGCGCCCGAACGTCATCATCCCGCTGTCGGATTCTCGCGAGATTCGGATTCTATATAAGCAGCCGCGCGTCGCTGCCATTTTCACTCGTGCATTGAAAATGTTAGGGAGAGGACGTGGCTGGCGTCCTCTCCGTTTATTAATGTTGATGCAAATATTTGTGCTTATTGCTTAATTGTGGGGACTGGGGAGCAGCTGTATTATATAGGAGGAGTACAGTGCAGAGTTTTGCTGACCAGTGACCACCAGTATACGTTGTCTGCCTGAAAAACGCTCCATATCTGTGCTCAGTGTGCTGCATATATCTGTGCTCACACTGCTTTATTGTGGGGACTGGGGACCACCAGTATTATATAGGAGGAGTACAGTGCAGAGTTTTGCTGACCAGTGACCACCAG
Organism: Pseudophryne corroboree; assembly: GCF_028390025.1. Taxonomy (NCBI): domain Eukaryota; kingdom Metazoa; phylum Chordata; class Amphibia; order Anura; family Myobatrachidae; genus Pseudophryne; species Pseudophryne corroboree. The sequence goes on from NC_086447.1 coordinate 606,435,230, forward strand.
TATACGTTGTCTGCCTGAAAAACACTCCATATCTGTGCTCAATGTGCTGCATATATCTGTGCACACACTGCTTTATTGTGGGGACTGGGGACCACCAGTATTATATAGGAGGAGTACAGTGCAGAGTTTTGCTGACCAGTGACCACCAGTATTATACATTGTCTGCCTGAAAAACGCTCCATATCTGTGCTCAGTGTGCTGCATATATCTGTGCTCACACTGCTTTATTGTGGGGACTGGGGACCACCAGTATTATATAGGAGGAGTACAGTGCAGAGTTTTGCTGACCAGTGACCACCAGTATTATACGTTCTCTGCCTGAAAAACACTCCATATCTGTGCTCAGTGTGCTGCATATATCTGTGCTCACACTGCTTTATAGTGGGGACTGGGGACCAGAGGTATTATATAGGAGGAGTACAGTGCAGAGTTTTGCTGACCAGTGACCACCAGTATTATACGTTCTCTGCCTGAAAAACGCTCCATATCTGTGCTCAGTGTGGTGCATATATCTGTGCTCACACTGCTTTATTGTGGGGACTGGGGACCACCAGTATTATATAGGAGGAGTACAGTGCAGAGTTTTGCTGACCAGTGACCACCAGTATTATACGTTCTCTGCCTGAAAAACGCTCCATATCTGTGCTCAGTGTGCTGCATATATCAGTGCTCACACTGCTTTATTGTGGGGACTAAGGACCAGCAGTATTATATAGGAGGAGTACAGTGCAGAGTTTTGCTGACAGTGACCACCAGTATATATAGCAGTATGGTACGGAAGGCCACTGCTCTACCTACCTCTGTGTCGTCAAGTATACTATCCATCTAGATTCTATACCTGTGGTGCATTTTAGTTTTGCAGTTTGCTGACAGTGACCACCAGTATATATAGCAGTACGGTACGGAAGGCCACTGCTCTACCTACCTCTGTGTCATCAAGTATACTATCCATCTAGATTCTATACCTGTGGTGCATTTTAGTTTTGCAGTTTGCTGACAGTGACCACCAGTATATATAGCAGTACGGTACGGAAGGCCACTGCTCTACCTACCTCTGTGTCGTCAAGTATACTATCCATCTAGATTCTATACCTGTGGTGCATTTTAGTTTTGCAGTTTGCTGACAGTGACCTCCAGTATATATAGCAGTACGGTACGGAAGGCCACTGCTCTACCTACCTCTGTGTCGTCAAGTATACTATCCATCTAGATTCTATACCTGTGGTGCATTTTAGTTTTGCAGTTTGTTGACAGTGACCACCAGTATATATAGCAGTATGGTACGGAAGGCCACTGCTCTACCTACCTCTGTGTCGTCAAGTATACTATCCATCTAGATTCTATACCTGTGGTGCATTTTAGTTTTGCAGTTTGCTGACAGTGACCACCAGTATATATAGCAGTACAGTACGGAAGGCCACTGCTCTACCTACCTCTGTGTCGTCAAGTATACTATCCATCTAGATTCTATACCTGTGGTGCATTTTAGTTTTGCAGTTTGCTGACAGTGACCACCAGTATATATAGCAGTACGGTACGGAAGGCCACTGCTCTACCTACCTCTGTGTCGTCAAGTATACTATCCATCTAGATTCTATACCTGTGGTGCATTTTAGTTTTGCAGTTTGCTGACAGTGACCACCAGTATATATAGCAGTACGGTACGGAAGGCCACTGCTCTACCTACCTCTGTGTCGTCAAGTATACTATCCATCTAGATTCTATACCTGTGGTGCATTTTAGTTTTGCAGTTTGCTGACAGTGACCACCAGTATATATAGCAGTACGGTAGAGGAAGGCCACTGCTCTACCTACCTCTGTGTCGTCAAGTATACTATCCATCTAGATTCTATACCTGTGGTGCATTTTAGTTTTGCAGTTTGCTGACAGTGACCACCAGTATATATAGCAGTACAGTACGGAAGGCCACTGCTCTACCTACCTCTGTGTCATCAAGTATACTATCCATCTAGATTCTATACCTGTGGTGCATTTTAGTTTTGCAGTTTGCTGACAGTGACCACCAGTATATATAGCAGTACGGTACGGAAGGCCACTCCTCTACCTACCTCTGTGTCGTCAAGTATACTATCCATCTAGATTCTATACCTGTGGTGCATTTTAGTTTTGCAGTTTGCTGACAGTGACCACCAGTATATATAGCAGTACGGAAGGCCACTGCTCTACCTACCTCTGTGTCGTCAAGTATACTATCCAATCCATACCTGTGGTGCATTTCAGTTGTGCGCAGTATATATAGTAGTAGGCCATTGCTATTGGTACTGGCATATAATTCCACACATTAAAAAATGGAGAACAAAAATGTGGAGGTTAAAATAGGGAAAGATCAAGATCAACTTCCACCTTGTGCTGAAGCTGCTGCCACTAGTCATGGCGGATACGATGAAATGCCATCAACGTCGTCTGCCAGGGCCGATGCCCAATGTCATAGTAGAGAGCATATAAAATCCAAAAAACAAAAGTTCAGTTAAATGACCCAAAAATCAAAATTAAAAGCGCCTGATGAGAAACGTAAACTTGCCAATATGCCATTTACGACACGGAGTGGCAAGGAACGGCTGATGCCTTGGCCTATGTTCATGGCTAGTGGTTCAGATTCACATGAGGATGGAAGCACTCATCCTCTCGCTAGAAAACTACAGTGCCACTCCTAGATGGGCCAGGTGTTTGTGTCGGCCACTTGGGTCGCTTAGCTTAGTCACACAGCGACCTTGGTGCGCCTCTTTTTTTCTTTGCATCATGTGCTGTTTGGGGACTATTTTTTTGAAGTGCCATCCTGTCTGACACTGCAGTGCCACTCCTAGATGGGCCAGGTGTTTGTGTCGGCCACTTGGGTCGCTTAGCTTAGTCACACAGCTACCTCATTGCGCCTCTTTTTTTCTTTGCATCATGTGCTGTTTGGGGACTATTTTTTTGAAGTGCCATCCTGTCTGACACTGCAGTGCCACTCCTAGATGGGCCAGGTGTTTGTGTCGGCCACTTGTGTCGCTTAGTTTAGTCACACAGCGACCTTGGTGCGCCTCTTTTTTTCTTTGCATCATGTGCTGTTTGGGGACTATTTTTTTGAAGTGCCATCCTGTCTGACACTGCAGTGCCACTCCTAGATGGGCCAGGTGTTTGTGTCGGCCACTTGTGTCGCTTAGCTTAGTCACACAGCGACCTTGGTGCACCTCTTTTTTTCTTTGCATCATGTGCTGTTTGGGGACTATTTTTTTGAAGTGCCATCCTGTCTGACACTGCAGTGCCACTCCTAGATGGGCCAGGTGTTTGTGTCGGCCACTTGTGTCGCTTAGCTTAGTCACACAGCGACCTTGGTGCGCCTCTTTTTTTCTTTGCATCATGTGCTGTTTGGGGACTATTTTTTTGAAGTGCCATCCTGTCTGACACTGCAGTGCCACTCCTAGATGGGCCAGGTGTTTGTGTCGGCCACTTGTGTCGCTTAGCTTAGTCACACAGCGACCTTGGTGCACCTCTTTTTTTCTTTGCATCATGTGCTGTTTGGGGACTATTTTTTTGAAGTGCCATCCTGTCTGACACTGCAGTGCCACTCCTAGATGGGCCAGGTGTTTGTGTCGGCCACTTGTGTCGCTTAGCTTAGTCACACAGCGACCTTGGTGCGCCTCTTTTTTTCTTTGCATCATGTGCTGTTTGGGGACTATTTTTTTGAAGTGCCATCCTGTCTGACACTGCAGTGCCACTCCCCTAGATGGGCCAGGTGTTTGTGTCGGCCACTTGTGTCACTTAGCTTAGTCACACAGCGACCTTGGTGCGCCTCTTTTTTTCTTTGTATCATGTGCTGTTTGGGGGAAAAAAATTGAAGTGCCATCCTGCCTGACACTGCAGTGCCACTCCTAGATGGGCCAGGTGTTTGTGTCGGCCACTTGTGTTGCTTAGCTTAGCCATCCAGCGACCTCGGTGCAAATTTTAGGACTAAAAATAATATTGTGAGGTGTGAGGTGTTCAGAATAGACTGAAAATGAGTGTAAATTATGGTTATTGAGGTTAATAATACTATGGGATCAAAATGACCCCCAAATTCTATGATTTAAGCTGTTTTTAAGGTTTTTTTGTAAAAAAACACCCGAATACAAAACACACCCGAATCCGACAAAAAATTTCAGGGAGGTTTTGCCAAAACGCGTCCGAATCCAAAACACGGCCGCGGAACCGAATCCAAAACCAAAACACAAAACCCGAAAAATTTCCGGTGCACATCACTAATATATAGAGCGATACAAGTATGTGACTTGTATATAGGCGATACAAGTATGTGAATGTGGTTGTCTAAACTATTCTCTGCAAAGCACTGCAGAATACGTATGCTCAGTTCTGTCTGTAGCACAAACATTTTCTGCAGTGCTTTACAGAGACTATTTTGGACATTCACTACATTTTTGGAGCTTACAATCTATAGTCTCTATTACATGGACACATACTATACAATATATTAGCAGTAGGGATATTTTTGGATCAGGACACAATTCACCTACAGGTTTACAGTATTTTAGAGTTCTGGTAGCAAACATCTAGAGTTGGTGGTGTGGAGGTAATGGAACCCAAAACCTTAGTGCTAATTTACAGTAATGCTAACCATTACTCCAACTATGCTGCAACACACCATCTATGCTGTTAAATCAATTGATTACTACTATTAATATTATCTATAACAGGAAAACCCATGATGGGGGCTGTACACAAATTGTAATCTAATACATGAATGTTCTGGGAAAAGCACCACCAAAATGGCCTTATATATTATACATCCAGCCACCTTATTTCTTCTGTGCAATTTGGTACAGTTGGCAAGAGCTCTAGCGTCATGAGCATGTCCAGGCTAGATGTAGACATCTATGAAACTGAAAAGAATATGTATTCGTTTTTTTGTTTGTTTTTTACCAAAAAAATCATGTGCACTGTATATGGCTGACAGTAATAAAAATTTAGCTTGGCAGTAATTTTGGAATTCTAGAATGCCTATATAGAAAGACTGTAGAATTATAGAATGCCAGCCTTTGCGGTAGTAGTTGTCTGCTGAGTTGCCTGTAGGGGCACTAATAGGGATATGTGTCCCATCGATGGCTCCATTATACTGCGGAAATCCACATCGCAGGAAACCTTTAATACTGTATTGTCATTTAGGCACTGACCATGAGGTAAGGAGATGAAACAGGATTTCCATCAATGCATGCGTCACTTAGCGCGCTAGAGTACAAACAGTAAATATCCAAACAAGAAACAAGCAGGAAATTGTGCAATATTCTCCCAGGGTTGCATACCACCACAACACAATAGCTATTCTCCTACTTGGCTCAATGGGGTTTCTGTAGTTGGTCGTCTGTTTAGAAAGTGTAAGAGGGGTGCAGTGCAGTGCCTGCTGCTGTGCAGGTGTAGTCTTGTAGCTTACCTTACATCACACTCTCTCACCTTCAGGCCGTATGGGAAACAGACAGGGCCGGATTAAGCCCCCGGGGGGCCCAGGGCACCAAAGACAGGTGGCCCCCACCAGCAACCTCCCCCGGCAGGGGCAAACGCAGGATTGGGAAGGGGGGTTTCCATTGATGCACGCACGTATGCGTGTGTGTGTGTGTGTGTATATATATATATTTAGATATATATATATATATATATATATATATATATATACACACAGTATATAATACACACACACACACACGTTACATAGAACGCATATACACAAATGCACACATAGACACCCACATACACACAAATACATACACATAAAACACATATGCACATATAGCAAAATATACACACATACATATAAACGAATAGAACATATACACAAATACATATACACACAAACACACACACATATAGAACACAAACTGTGTGCACACTTACACTCACTGAAGCCTGCCCTGAGGAAAGGGGTGAGGATGCCGCAGGACATATTGCTGGGAGGGAGCCAGGGGCACAGTTCACCATTCTGACGTGAATTGCGGCACACGGCCACGAGGGGGCGGGGCTCCGAATGCCGGCCGTAGCACCATGGCCATTGAAAAAAAAAACTTTGGACCCCCCCGGCCCGACCCCCCCCCCCCCCCCCCCCCCTTCACGCACGCACACAAAGCAGCAGGGAGGAGAAAGACTCCTGGCTGCCGGGGAAGGAGATTCCGCACTACCAGCGGGCGTGCAGTGTCTCGCTCGCGACTGTGCATGCGGCTCCCTCAACACGGGCAGCACGGGTCAGGGACTGATACAGGCAACAATCTCTAGCCTCCGCTGCTGCCCGGAGAGCTGCTGCTGGCGGTGGAGGCTGGAGATTGCTGCCTGTATCAGAGCGGGACGGAGCAGTTTTGGTAGGGGGGCCCCTTATGACGGGGGGCCCGGGGTACTAACCCCCTGGGCCCCCCCCCCCTTAATCCGGCTCTGGTAACAGATGGTCCTGGTATGCAGACTGGATAAGGACCAAGATCTAGAAGAAAGGAGATAATGGGGGTAATTCCAAGTTGATCGCAGCAGGAAATTTTTTAGCAATTGGGCAAAACCATGTGCACTGCAGGGGGGGGGGCAGATATAACATTTGCAGAGAGAGTTAGATTTGGGTGGGTTATTTTGTTTCTGTGCAGGGTAAATACTGGCTGCTTTATTTTTACACTGCAATTTAGATTGCAGATTTAACTCACCACACCCAAATCTATCTCTCTCTGTACATGTTATATCTGCCTCCCCTGCAGTGCACATGGTTTTGCCCAACTGCTAAAAAAGTTCCTGCTGCGAACAACTTGGAATTACCCCCAATGTTAGAGCCCTCCTGAGAGCAGACTGACACGCCCCACTGAACTGAGATCTTTCCTAAATACGGATTTCGGGCTTAAGTGAAGGTCAGTCTCAGCACTCATGTTCTCAGAACCCAAATTTCACCTATAAGTGCTCACTCACCAGGTGTACAGTAAATGTAACTTTGCACTGGAGTGCACCTCTGCACACAAACTTTTTACCCTGGGCTTAATATTAAGCTTCATACCTCAGGGCACATCTACGTGACCTGGGCCTAATGTACATGTCCACTTTAATTATGGGGCTCAAAGTGATCTGGGCCTTCTACATCTGTAACACTGCTTGAAAACATGTTCAATACCCTGATTTGGACATGGGATTTAGGTCTGAAAGTGGTATAAGGTAATAATTTTTCAAAGTTGTGACATATTCAATTATAATAATGATCTATGCGTTTTTTTTCATATATTCCAGTACATAAACACAGAAAAAAACACATTTGTACTGTTTTTCATTAATAGTTGACCAATTATTTTTTGATATCAAAAATCTAAAAAGAGGAAATTTACCAAAACAACAGGAAAAGAGGAATCTGGATATAGAGGCCCTCATTCCAAGTTGATCTCTCACTAGCTAGTTTTAGCAGCCGTGCAAATGCTATGCCGCCGCCCACTGGGGGAGTGTATTTTAGCGTAGCAGAAGTGCGAACGCATGTGCAGCCGAGCTCTACAAAAACAGTTTGTGCAGTTTCTGAGTAGCTCTGAACCTACTCAGTGCTTGCGATCACTTCAGCCTATTCGTGTCCGGATTTGACGTCATACACACGCCCAGCGAATGCCCAGCCATGCCTGCGTTTTTTCAGACACGCCTGCGTTTTTGCAAACACTCCCTGAAAACGGTCAGTTGACACCCAGAAACGCCCCCTTCCTGTCAATCTTCTTGCGGCCGTCAGTGCGTCTGAAAACTTCACTAGAACATGTGCACAACCACAAAAGCCTTTGTACCCGTACGTCGCGCGTGCTCATTGCGGTGCATACGCATGCGCAGAAATGCCAATTTTTAGCCAGATCGCTGCGTTGCAAACAACGGCAGCTAGCGATCGACTTGGAATAACCCCCAGAGCTGGAAATAATAGGAAATCTCTGGATGGGGATCAGTGCTGATGCAGCCTGGAAATACATGGAGTTGGAGAGGCTCACAGATAGTCACAAGTACATGGGGGACTTTGTGAGGGTCAGGGCAAACCTTGCAAACCTTGCCCATCTGCTCCACGGGAGGTTTCTGTCCTCCCTGAGCTCGCCTTTCACACCGCACAAATAACCCGTGTCAAAGTCAGAAAAATATCTCTACACACACTGCCATATTTGCACCTCATACTGGTCCGCGCTGCGCATGCGTACGCTCTCCCGTACGTGCACATACTCACAGTCGCGGGCAGGCGCACGGTATGCGTATTTACGGTAGAGTTTATGTAATCGTAGCGTGCGACTCATTCGTTACATATTTTCACTAATAATGTATTTTGTAGATCATGGTCCCTTTGATAGATACTGAAAGTTTAGTTAACATAGCATGTTCCTGAACAGAGAGATCCCTCTTTGTATTGTACGAAGGGTCTAACAGGGGTCATACAGTAGTGTTTGGTACCCATCGGAAGAGTATTTAAATAGCAATATTCCGGTGTTGGTTTGGAGCGGATTAATCGCTCGTGCGAATAGTTATGGACATAAGAAGTTTATGTCCATTTACTATTATTTGTTCTTACTTAGTCATGCGGCGGGAAACCCAGTATCCCACCCACCTGGACAGTTGGAAACAGTCACAGCCCACCTGTATGAATCAACCTATGACCTTTTGTTATAATGCGAAGCCGAATTCCTGTGTCCAATGAACAATGAGATTGTAGGGACCATTGAATTGTATTGTGTGTGGGGCATAAATAGGCAGGCCGACCGTATCCAGTACACTCTCTTCAACGGTTCTCATTGCTGATAATCGGGAGCTGGATATCGAGGCGCATGCGATCGTTTCCCCTTGTGCGTGTTTCTCCGCAATCATATTGTCTTGATGTTATTGTAAGCCATCTCTCTCTCCCCTCTTTCTCCCTTATTTTCCCTTGATTGTATTGTATTGTATTGCATTGTATTTCCTGTGTAGTTATCTGGTTAGTTAGTCTATGTTATATTGTAGTGTATGATTTGTTCTGTGATTCTTTTGCAAGTATAATAGTCATAATACATATAATAGGTTTTGGACCCTAAGCCCAGGTATCTGTGTATTTCTTATAGTGTTAAGTATTCCCTGAGCGTCGGTGACGCCCAAGCAGCTTTGTAGTTAATCAGGTTACACCAGGTTGCATTTACACTCTAACACCACACTAAGGTTTACTGTATATTTCGCTGTTAATGGTATAGATATAAAGGTTTAACGTTGTAAGCGTCTGCACCGCTGGTGATCTCCTCGTGGTCCCGAGCGTCCGCTACGCTATAGCAAATCATTACGTTAGTCGACAGCCACTAGCGTGCCTGCCTGTGATCTCTGGGCCGTAAGCGAACGTGACGCTTGAGCGTCTCGACTACGGTTGAGCGATCGTTACGCAACTTGCGTACCCTTACGGTACTTCTTACGTAGATAGCGTACAGTGTTCTTAGACCTCTTAAAGTGTTTTATATACGATAAATATTTAGCTTTATCACCCGGTAAATTGCTGAGTCGATGTGCGGTGTGAAAAGGGTAAGTCCCAAATTCTTGAATCGCCTGACCTGGTATTTCAACTCGGGAATAAAGCAGGGTTATTCCCAGGTTATTATCGGGTCAGGTGCAGTGTGAACGGGTTGCCGGGTCGATGTAATGGCATTAGTTTACCAGGAACTGCTCCAAAATATATAATTCAACTCACTAAGTAAGCCGGGATCCCGATCGCCATAATGCCAGCAGCGCCGCCACAGCTATTCCCACTCCTGGGTGTCCATGACACCCATGGAGTGGGAATAGAACTGGGGCAAGCACAGCAAGCCACTGAGCCCGCAGCATGGCGTTCGCCGCAAGCCCGCAAGGGATTTCGCTGCACTCGCCCCCCTGCTGGCATTCAGGCGGTCTGGATCCTGACATTGGTATTCTGACCGCCTGGATCCCGACTGCTGGGATCCCGTACGAAACACATTAGATGGGTACATTAGAGAGAATATATACTTTAAACTTGACATTTTGCCATTGACTTCACTGAATATGAGAGTGATTTACATGCATTAAGAAAAGAGCAGAGATTAAACTGTATGTTTCTGTATTGGTCACTTTTGTGAAATGGGGGTAAAAATATAAAAGCAAAGTGAAGTAAAATGTTTCCTTTTAAATGTATATAGTTTGATAAAACTTGAGTTTGTGAAGTTGTAGAATAACAATTTGCTTTCATGTCCGGAACTATTTTATTCTATAACTCAACCACATTTTATGTATGCACCTATATATCTGTTATGCTGTGTGTTAACTTCTAGCAAAGTAGTATTACATTGCACTGCCATAAATGGTTAGAGGTTTAGTAGAGCACTCATCATTTTTGCTCTAAGGAAATGATATTTCAGCAAATGAACAGGTGGTTTCCTGTCCCATTTCATACAATTAACTATTATCAGGCATTAAGAAGCATACCTTCTTATCAGGTACTGTAATAATTTATACATATTTTTCATTGTGGTACTTGTATGAGTCTATGTATGTATTTATTTATTTATTTATTTATTTATTATGAGATGATTGTAACACTTTTTTTTGTAATTTAATATTCTGTATTAATAATTGTTATGTGTTTGTATTTTTCTGTTCTCATGTGCAGTTAATTGTATCCAATATATTTTCACTGTAGTGAGTCAGCAATGTTGATTGCAGCTGTAGCTCCCGGTTTGCTGTGTAAACATTCCAGGGGGAAATTAGTTGTTGTGTCTCACTTCACCATGAATAAAATAAATGCAAAACCTGCCCCTGATGGATTTCAGATGATTATGTAGTCCTTACTGAGATTACTAATAATAACCATGCACAAAATATATGCTATTTAACTAATTGCTAATTTACTTGCTGATTTTATTTAAGCAATTTGGTGCTTGCAAGGGGTGATGATAAACTATAGTAAATAAAAACAAAATAGGAATCTAAAACACTGTTTTGGAGCACTATACACCAATAAAGTAAATAAGTAGGCAAGATTAGTTATAACAAAAGGGGATCTACAGTGTTATCACTATTATTTATGACAATATATTAAGACAACATTAGTTCTAAGAATGAATAAGGGGGCATAATTTTCTAACTATAATATCTAGGTCGGGTCAATGACAAATAACATGACTTGTAGAGGGGAGGAAGAGGGGATTTGTTACCTTTACTTTATGGCAATTTGCCTCAAAAACTGCATGCTCTTTAGGGGTTTCATAACTGCCACACATCACTAGTAAATAAAGGTGTTTTTTTTTTTGCAATAAATGTTTATTGGAATTTTAACAAAATAACAAAATAAAATGAACAGCGTGGGCACATAGACAGGTAGTACAATAGAATATAATCCAAGAGAAGTGGGCATTGACAGTTGGTTAGGAATGCGTCAAACTTAGATGTACGCTCAATGCCTAAATCAATCTAAACAGCACAAGTCCAAACATTTAAACAAATAAAGGAGTGAGTAAAGTTTTTATCCTGCTATCACTAAATAATAAAGGTTAAAAAAAAGTGATGTATATTAGTTTGAATCTTCACCCCAAATTTACCCATTATCTAAATGACTGTGACAGAAAACTTCACATTTCCCCTGTGAGCAAACATTTTTTCTTTTCACATTACTAGCATCATTTTCATTTGCATACATGTCATCTCCAAATAAGAAAGAGAAGACGGTTGTAACAAAGGGTCATAAAAGAAAGATTTTTTTTTAACAAATGCCTCATCTGGTATTTATAGTGGGGCATATTTGTGGAATATCCCATGATAAACACCCATTTTGTGGGTTTACCCATAAATATTAAGGATCCCCAGGATACAGTGCTCGAAGTGGGCCAGTATACACCGGTATTGCATACTGCCACTTCGAGCACTGACTGAGACCCGCGCCGCTGCAGTATTTCCAAAAAACAGCACTATTGAATCTGCCATGGACCGTCAACCAATCAGGAGCGGCCGCGCAGCCACTCCTGATTGGCTGCCAGTCCGTAGCAGATTTAATATAGCGGCGATCAAAGATGGACCAGAGCCGCGCCAAAGGCCATCGCCACCGCCCGCTAACTCTTTCGCACCCACGCCCACAGCCTCCTGCTCCACACCGCTGCCTCCCATAGCACAGCCTCCTCCATACAGCCGCCCACGGCCTCCGCACCACTGCCCACAGCCTCCGCACCACCACCCACAGCCTTCTCATCCGCCGCCGACCACAGCCAGCTCTGCACTGCTGCTGACCACAACCTCCTCATCCTCCATGCCGCCAATCACAGCCTCCTCCACACCACCACTGCTGATTAGGTAATTTTACACTGCTGCCTTTCTCTCTCCCTTCTGTATGTCCTTGCTGTTCCTCTCCCTGTCACTCTCCCTGTCCCTATGTTCCTGCTGTCACTCTCCCTGTCCCTATGTTCCTGCTGTCACTCTCCCTGTCCCTATGTCCTGCTGTCACTCTCTCTGTCCCTATGTTCCTGCTGTCACTCTCCCTGTCCTTATGTTCCTGCTGTCACTCTCCCTGTTCCTATGTCCTGCTGTCACTCTCCCTGTCCCTATGTTCCAGCTATCACTCTCCCTGTCCCTATGTCCTGCTGTCACTCTCCCTGTCCCTATGTTCCAGCTATCACTCTCCCTGTCCCTATGTTCCTGCTGTCACTCTCCCTGTTCCTATGTCCTGCTGTCACTCTCCCTGTCCCTATGTTCCAGCTATCACTCTCCCTGTCCCTATGTCCTGCTGTCACTCTCCCTGTCCCTATGTTCCAGCTATCACTCTCCCTGTCCCTATGTTCCTGCTGTCAATCTCCCTGTCCCTATGTTCCTGCTGTCAATCTTCCTGTCCCTATGTCCCTGCTGTCACTCTCCCTATCACTATGTCCCTCTGTCACTCTCCCTGTCCCTGAATTGCGGCTCATACCTTGTGGTATAATGTGAATTTTTGCTAATTTCATGTGAATTTTGGTTCATACTGTGTTGAAAAATGTGAATTTCACCTCATTCCGTGTGGCATAATGTGAATTTTGGCTCATACCATGTGGCAAAATGTTTCAGGAGCACCAGTACTAGATAGTATAAGGGGCCCTACTATTGTAGTGAATAATGTGTATAAGGGGTATATGGTGTGGTACACTACACTTAAGGGCATGCCCCCTTTTGAGTGGCCACGCCCCCTTGGCACGTGCTTAATAACAGCTTTCACTTTTCCATACCCCCACTTCAAAATTTCCACTTTGACCACTGCCAAGATATAAGAAGGAAGGTTTCAAATGAGGCTGCTATGCTGTCAGATTTACCAAGTTCCGGAATAACAAACTGGCATTAGCTTATAGTATTCCATGGACTTCTGCCCCAATGAAGCATGCACAGGCCAGCAGCCGCACAGGTACATTAGGTTTGTGTGGTCTGAACCTGAAATAGGAGTGGTAGCATCCAGCTCTTCGGTGAAACGGCCTCTTATTGGAGCAAGGTTTTTTTTTATTAAATTCACAGGAACATTTTAATTTTCTTATTGCAAATTTAGGCGATATTACTGTTTGTCCACCCCACATAACTCTTTTGCTGAGGATAAAGGGGGTAATTCAGACTGCATTGCTGCAGCGGCAGCAATCATAGGCTGAATTACTATGTGCAGTGCGCATGCGCGGCAGGTGCACTGCGCATGTGCAGTCAGTGAGATGCGAAAGCATCTCACTGGTGCGATTGCTTCTGCCTGTTTAACAGGCAGAGGCGTGGCCGGACCATTTCGGGGGGCGGGCCGCAGCGGCTGCGTGATGTCACACTCAGCCGCTGCGACCCGGACCATGGTGGTTAGTCCCCTCCCAGTGCGCAGGAGCTGCGCTGGCAAGGAGCTACTTGTCAAGTACAAAAGCATTGCCGCCGTGCGATGCTTTTATACCTGTGCAAGGGAGGGGGAGGCAGGGCCTGACATGCGGGGGCGGACTAGCCCTGTGCTGGGCGTCCTCCCGCATGTCAGAGAAACTGATCGTAGATGTGCTAAATTTAGCACATCTACGATCAGGTATGAATTACCCCCGAAGAGAGGGATTCGTACTCCATATATACAGCTAGACTGCAAAGGAGGAGCCCCACTCATCCTCCGCAGTAAAGGGATTATTTTTCTAAAATTAAAATGTTTTTACTTTTGCTGCACCTGTCTTTCCAGATTGTGCAGTTCCATCAGAAACATCCGTTTTCTAAAGAAAAAACAAAGAATGAAAAATATCCCCAACCCCACGATCTAGAAAGATGGGGGCACCATCATCTGAAAGGACCCCTCACAGAGATTATTTACTGGTAATCAGTGTGATCACCAGGCATATCCACCTACACTACAGAAAGGGATGGGGAAAGTCTCCCCCAACCTCGCATCCATAAAATTTGGGGCATCCATTTTTGAAAGAGGGGTGCTCCCTTCTTTTAGTGATGGGTCCCCTTAATACTTATTGTCTGGTGATTACCTATGACATTGTAACCCTGCACTATGGAAAAAAGACATATCACCCACATAAAAACACCTTTAAATGTAAGGTCACACACACATGAAGAAGGGGAGTTCTCTCTTTCAATTGATGTGGCACCCTCAGCAGCTATTGTCTGGTGATCACCTGCGATCACAGAAAATATCACCATAGTTTTCCATAGATGGGGAAGAGCACATTGTGCCCTATCTCCCCCATACTGGCCTGTACACACATGGAGGCATCATATCTTGAAAGAAGGGAATCATTTCTTTCAATGTGCCCACTTAGTAGTTACTTTCTAGTGATCACCAGACAAAAACTGAAAAAGTATACAAAACATAAACTGTTCCACAGGGGTCTGGAACTCCAGGTCGACACCAAAAAGGTTGACACACCTTAGGTCGACATGGACAAAAGGTCGACATGAACAAGGTCGACATGGAAAAAAGTCGACATGAGTTTTTTGGTGTCGTTTTCTTCGTAGAGTGACCGGGAACCCCAATTAGTGCACCGTGTCCCCTCCCATGGCTTGCTTCGCTCGCCATACTTCGGGCACAGGTTACCGTTCCCAATCGTAGTCCACGTAGATCGTAAAGTATGAAAAAGTTCAAAAAATGGGAAAAAATGTGAAAAACTCATGTCGACCCTTTTCCATGTCGACTTTGTTCACGTCGACCAGAGCCGGCCCTAACCAATATGATGCCCTAGGCAAGATTTTGGCTGGTGCCCCCTAGCACCGCCGCTAGTTCTGCAAGAGATGCCTGGCATGAGTCAGCTGGCAGCTCTGCTAACGTCGGGCGCCTTTTGTTTATGAAAATGCAACTAATTTGCATTACCATGTGGCTAGGATGCCAAGCAGCTTCAGCTGATTAAAATGATATGCAGCATGCCTATATTCTGTGTGCGACTGCGGCTGTATCTGCATACGAAATGCTACATTACAGTGATTTCCAGGAATACACACAGAATATAGGCATGCCGCATATCATTTTAATCAGCAGAAGCTGCTGGTGCCCCTAAGCATACCAGATGCCCTAGGCATTTGCCTAGTTTGCCTATGCCTAAGGCCGGCTCTGACGTCGACCTAAGGTGTGTCGACCAATTGGTGTCGACCTAAGGTGTGTCAACATTCTTGGTGTCAACCTGGAGTCAGGATACCGTTCCACAGATGGGAGGATCTAAAGCCCACATCTGCCCCATCTTGTGTAAAATAAAAAAGGTGTCCCTCATTAAATGTGGTAGGTTGATTAGGCTTTGTTGGCTGCCATATTCCTCCTACACAAAGGGTGAATCAGCCTTCTTATGTTAGTTATATTCTGATTTGGGGGGTCATTCCGATTTGATCGCTCGCTAGCTGTTTTTAGCAGCCATGTGAACGCATAGTCGCCGCCCACCGAGGAGTGTATATTTGCTGTGCAAGGGTGCGATCGCTTTTGCAGCCGAGAGATGCAAACACAATTTGTACAGTTCTGAGTAGCTCAGAACTTACTCACTTCTGCCTGTTCAGTCCCGGAATTTACGTCAGACTCCCGCCCTGCAAACGCCTGGACACGCCTGTGTTTCTCCAACCACTCCCGGAAAACGGTCAGTTGACACCCAGAAATGCCTTCTTACTGTCAATCTCCTTGCGAACGCCCGTGCGAACGGATTAGTCGTAGACTCCATCGCTGGGTGCCAATCCAGTCTGCACTCGTACGACGCGCCTGCGCATTGCAGTGCATATGCATGCGCTGTTCTGACCTGATCACTGCATTGTGAAAATCCGCAGCCTGAACTGCTTTTCCTATAAAAAAAAAATAATGTACTGACTAATTTTACTAAAACATTAGAAAATTACAATTTAGAGTGTTTATACCCCAATATATATGGGTAAAGGCTTTGAGAGTGTTAACATTTGATACTCTGAGGTGAAAAACTATGTGGAATGGCTTAGATACAGTAAAGGGAGGAGGGGGGGGGGGGGGGTTATTTACTGTATTACACCACCAGTTTTTTTTTTCTTTCAGTAAATTAATGAGTCGTTAGTTTATTGGGTTTTTACAGATTATTGTTGGTTGTTCCTAAAAATCAAGGTTAAGTTAAATTAATTTATACTAACTGAAGTAAAAATAACTAAAAAATATAATATTGAATGTAACCAGTAATTGAACACCATTTTTCAGTTCAGTGACTGGTTTATATCTGTTCATTTACTGGGTTGTATTTTCCCAGCTAAGCTAAGCTCCACAAGTGTGCAGCACAAACATCTGGCCCATCTAGGAGTGGCACTGCAGTGTCAGACAGGATGACAGTTTTAAAAACTAGGCCCCAAAGAGCACATAATGCAAAGAAAAAAAAAGTTTTTGGGAGGGCCCACGGCAGAGGCGGATTGGCCATAGGGTTTACAGGGAAGATTCCCGGTGGGCCGACGCACCCGTGGGGCCTGTTTTGTTTGAGGACATGTGATACTTTTTATAGACATAATGAATAAGATGAAAAATAATTTGCATATATGAAAATTACTTTGCCACTTAGCCTGTGATTGCAGATGATCTAGTGTATGCTCTGTCTGCCTGCTTGGCTGACATATAAGATTGAGTGAATAGTGATTAGGATACATGGTTGGTGTAATAAGCAAGAAAATATATCTTTCTAAAGTATGATATAGTTTCCTAAATTCTGAAGGTGTATCATATAATGTGCTCATAATATGCAATTTGATTTCTTTTTAACTTCCCCCTTGATGCTGGACATGCCCACTATCTGGAAAGTCTTGGGGGGAGGGTGCTGCTGCCATGGCCCATGGCTAGACCTTACACCTCTGGTGCTGCCCATGTGGGGACACTAGTACAAATTTTTCCAGGGCCGCTTTTTGTTCCCAATCCTCCCCTGGCCCACGGACAAAAAATTGTCCTTGGGCCCTCCCACCCACCCTTATGTTGTATAAACAGGACATGCACACCTTAACAAACCAATTATTTCAGCAACAGGGTTTGCCACATGACTGTGGCTGAAATGATTGGTTTGTTTGGGCCCCCACAAAAAAATAAGTAATTAATCCCTCCACCAAAAAAGAAGCAATCAATTTCTCCTTGCACAAACTGGCTCTACAGAGGCAAGATGTCGTCCTCATCCTCATCCTCTGATTCCTCACCCATTTCAGTGTGTACAGCCTCCTCCTCACAGATTATTAATTCATCCCCACAGGAATCCACCATCACAGGTCCCTGTGTACTTTCTGGAGGCAATTGCTGGTAAAGGTCTTCCTGGAGGAATTTAGAATTAATTTTGATTAACATCATCTTCTCCACATTTTGTGGAAGTAACCTCCTACGTCAATCACTGACAAGGTTACCGGCTGCACTAAACACTCTTTCGGAGTACACACTGGAGGGGAAGCAACTAAGATAAAATAAAGCCAGTTTGTGCAAGGGCATCCAAATTGCCTCTTTATACTGCCAGTATACATACGAACTGTCTGACATGCCTACTTGGATACTGTCACCGATATAATCCTCCACCATTCTTTCAATGGTGACAGCATCATATGCAGTGACAGTAGACATGTCAGTAATCGTGTTCAATTCCTTCAGTCCGGACCAGATGTTAACACTTGCTCCTGACTGCCCTGCATCACCGCCAGCGGGTGGGCAAGGAAATGTTATCCTTTTCCTCGCAGCCCAAGTTGTGGGAGAAAATAAAGGAGGAGCTGTTGACGGGTCACGTTCCGCTTGAGTTGACAATTTTCTCACCAGCAGGACTTTGCACCTCTGCAGATTTGTGTCTGCCAGAAAGAGAGATACAACGTAGCCTTTAAACCTAGGATCGAGCATGGTGGCCAATGTGTACTGCTCTGATTTCAACAGATTGACCACCTTTGAATCCTGGCAAAGTGAATGAAGGCTCCTTCCACAAGTCCCACATACTTAACAGAATCGCTCCATCAATTTCTCCAGCTGCTTCTGCAAAAGCCTGATGAGGGGAATGACCTGACTCAAGCTGGCAGTGCCTGAACTGACTTCACATGTGGCAAGTTCGAAGGGTTGGAGAACCTTGCACAACACGGAAATCATTCTCCAATGCACTTGAGTCAGGTGCATTCCCCCTCCTTTGCCTATATCATAGGTGGATGTATAGGCTTGAATGGCCTTTTGCTGCTCATCCATCCTCTGAAGCATATAGAGTGTTGAATTCCACCTCGTTACCACCTCTTGCTTCAGGTGATGGCAGGGCAGGTTCAGAAGTGTTTGCTGGCGCTCGAGTCTTCGGTATGCAGTGGCTGAATGTCGAAAGTGGCCTGTAATTTTTCGGGCCACTGACAGCATCTCCTGCACGCCCCGGTAATTTTTCAAACAATTCTGCACCACCAAATTAATTGTATGTGCAAAACATGGGACATGCTGGAATTTGCCCAGATGTAATGCATACACAATATTGGTGGCATTATCCGATATCACAAATACCCAGGAGAGTCTAAGTGGGGTAAGCCATTGTGCGATGATGTCCCTCAGTTTCCATAAGAAGTTGTCAGCGGTGTGCCTCTTACAGAAACTGGTGATACACAGCCTGTCTAGGAATGAGTTGGCATTTGTGAGATGCTGCTACTGGTACTTCTGCTGTTGTTGCTGCGGGAGGCAATACATTTACCCAGTGGACTGTCACAGTCATGTAGTCCTTAGTTTGCCCTGCTCCACTTGTCCACATGTCCATGGTTAAGTGGACACTGGGTACAACCGCATTTTTCAGGACACTGAGGACACTTTTCTTAATGTCCCTGTACAGTTCAGGAATCGCTTTCCTAGTGAAGTGGATTTGGTACCGGGGACACAGTACGTCAATCAACTGTCTAAATCCCACTGCACTAATGGCGGATACTGGATGCACTTCTAACACCGGCATAGTTGTTATGGTCTCAGTAATCCGCTTTGCAATAGGGTGACTGCTGTCATATTTCATCTTCCTCGCAAAAGACTGTTGAACAGTCAATTGCTTAGTTAAAGTAGTACAAGTGGTCTTCCGACTTCCTCTCTGGGATGACGATCGACTCCCAGCAGCAACAACAGCAGCAGCAGCAGCAGTAGGCGTACCACTCAAGGATCCTCCGGAGGAATCTCAGTTAGTAGAGAACTTGTCAGTCATGCCAGTGACATGGCCTGCAGGACTACTGATGTTCCTGACTGAAGAGGAAATTGACTTTGAGGGAGTTGGTGGTGTGGCTTGCAGGAGCTTGGGTACAAGAGGAAGAAGGGATTTAGGTGTCAGCGGACTGCTTACACTCTTACCCAAAGTTTCTGAACTTGCCAATGATGTCTGATGAATGTGCTGCAGGTGACATATAAGGGAGGATGTTCCTAGGTGGTTAAAGTCCTTACCCCTACTTATTACGGATTTACAAAGGCAACACATGGCTTGACACCTGTTGTCCAGATTTGTGGAGAAAAAATTCCACACCGAAGAGGTGGCTTTTTTGGTATTTTGCCCAGGCATGACTATGGGCTTTCTCATCCCAAGGACATAGACTGTCTCCACTGGTGTCTTATTCAAACAAAGAATTATCATCAGAATTATCATTGTCAACTTCCACCACAGTGACAACTACACCTATATCCTCCTCATCCTGGTGTACGTCTACAATGACATCCTCAATCTCAATATCAGCAACTGGACTGGTGGTGATCTTCCCAGCACTTGGAGTGTGTGTGCAAATTGTGGTAGGAGCCTCCTCTTTCCATACAGTGTTGGGAAGGTCAGGCCTAGACATCGCAACCGCGGACACACTTGGACTCTCCTTGGGGATTTGTGATATCTCTGAACGCAGTTATATTTTCCTGTGCTTTAACAAGCTTAATTTTTTTTTATTTTTCAAGAGGGAGGAGGGTTTCAATCCTCATGAGAAGCTGAGCCACCAGTCATGAACATAGGCCAAGGCCTTAGCCTTTCCTTGCCACTTTGTGTCGTGAATGACATATTGCCAATTTTACGTTTCTCGTCAGATAATTTCTTTTTTCTTCTGATTACTAATTTGCCTGTGCCAGCAATGTCTCTATTACTGGCTTAAATAAAAAAGCATGAAATAAACATTGGTGGCCAGCTTCATGCAGCGACTCACTTCACTGCTGCATAAATATAGGATCGGTGCCTCTGCGTCTCTGAGCTGGAGGGAGCAGGCTGAGTTGGAAGGGTCACACTGAGCAGGAGGGAGCAGGAGAGAACAGGCAGGACTGCGGCGCCAGAGCAGGTGGGACTTGGAGCGAGAGCAGGGCGGGTCCAGCGGGCAGAAAATAGTTAATCTTCCAGTCATCATCACTCGCTGCCGTACACCCTGAGCGATGATGGCTGGAAAAATAACCATCATCTACAAACATGCTGGTAAAACCAGCCGACGTCCCCAGCTCGCTGGCAATGATGCGGGAGCGCGCATCATCAGCAGTCACTCGTCGCTAGCCCATACACACTGGGAGACTTTGACCTCAAAATCGTTTAAAACGGCCAAAATGAACGGTTTTGAGGGCAAAGTCGCCTAGTGTGTATGGACCTTAAGACTTTGTTTTTTCATCCTTTGCCATTACATCACCTAAATGGAAATCTTACTTTTATTTGAAATAAAATGTGTGACTTCTTGATAATGGCCCTAGAAAGAGAACAGTATATGCTACATCAATAACATGGTGAAGTAAAAAATACTTGCTCCTGGTATAACTGGTTCAAGAGGATATAGGGGGTTATTCAGGTTTGTTAGTAAACCAAAAAAGGACACTAATGGGTGAAGCATACAAACCAACGTTTTGGCTGCTCTCTCCAGAAGAGAGCAGCCAGGTCGGATCAACAGGGGGTGGGGATGGGTAGTGACGAGCAGAGGTGGAATGGGGGCGGGGCAGAGGCAGGTGGGGGCGTGGCAGCTGGGCAGGGGATAGCCGCAGAAATCGTGAGACTTGCCTGCTTTTCCGGGGGGGCGGGAGGGTCACCCGATTTTTGTGAGCCTCCCTGCCATTCCGGGAGAGTAGGCAAGTATGGGGTGAAGCCATGTTGCACTGCAGGGGGGGGGGGCAGAAGTAACATTTGCAGAGAGAGTTAGATTTGAATGGGTTATTTTGTTTCTGTGCAGGGTAAATAGTGGCTGCTTTATTTTTACACTGCTATTTAGATTTCATTTTGAGCACACCCCACCCAAATCTAACTCTTTCTGCACATGTTACATCTGCCCCACCTGCAGTGCACATGGTTTTGCCTATTAATGTATTTTTTTGGTTTGCTAACAAACATGAATAAGGCCCATGATACAGTGTTCCAGAATTTGTTAAATAGAGGCAAAAATATTCTTAATAGCATTTAAACATCAAATTATCGATTTCTTTAAATATTACTGATCTACTTGTAGTATCTCGTACTTTAATTTTACATACCATCTATGTAAGCTAGCATGTTGTCTGTGTTTTATTATCGTAGCTACAGTGTCCATTCACTGGTCTTGTGTGTTCATTCACTGGCTTTGTGTGTTCAATCACTAGTAACTTCTGCACCTCTCCTTTTTTTATTGTAAAATTCTAACTAGTACTACAGTCTTTAAAATGAAATGATTTCTTCAAACAGTAGGTATACCAATGATGATGGTACATATCACAAAGTTGAATTTATGTTGTATCTGCTACATACACGGAGCTCCCTTGACTGTTCATTCACTGGCCGATTCACCCTAGTAAGCATTTAAATTGGAGCAGCACAAAAAAAAAAAAAAAAGTGTAATTTCTTCTTCGGGGTCCATGGTCTCCACAGGTTTAACTTTGGAGTATGATCTGGTGGATGCCAGGACTGGCATCGGAGGTTCCCAGGATACAGTGGGCTCCTCTGCCTTCATATTCCGCCCCCATGATCAGGCACATCAGTTTTTTTTTGGTGTCAGCATGGAGCTGGTCACACTGAACAAGGGCTGCACACTTTTACTGAGCAATCAACGTCTGGCAGTCCAACAGGAAGCCAGCGCTGATGCTCCAACACCCCCCCCCCCCACCCCCCGGGCTGTGATGCCACAACTGTGTTCGTGATTTTGGTGGGTCCCTGGCACACTTCCTTCACTAGCGGAAGCGCAGGTGCACACGGGACTGCAACCGGATCACTGGGAGACAGATAAGGCAGGTAACCCGCTCATGGGACCCATGTAGAGCGCAGTCCATTTATTATTATTATTATCCTTTATTTATATGGCGCCACAAGGGTTCCGCAGCGCCCAATTACAGAGTACATAAACAAATAATCAAGCAGGAAAACAGCAACTTACAGTTGACAATATAGGACAAGTACAGGGTAAATAAACATAGCTACATCAGCAGATGACACTGGAATAAGTATCAGGTGGCAGAAGACTGCTGGATTTGGTGCAGTTGCATATTATTAAAGTAAGAAAAGGATAGCACATGAGGGAAGAGAGCCCTACTCGTGAGAGCTTACATTCTAAAGGGGAGGGTAGACAGACAGGGGTGACACAGATGGGGTACATAGAGAGCGTGGAACAGACGTTTAGGATGAGATTTGGCTGGGTTTGGTGAAGAAGTCGGTCTTGAGAGCCCGTTTGAAGTTTTGTAGAGAGGTGGAGAGTCTGAGGGGGAGAGGTAGGGAATTCCAGAGAAGTGGTGCAGCACGTGAAAAATCTTGGAGGTAGGAGTGGGAGGAAGTAATCCGTAGGCAGGAGAGTCGACGTGCATTAGCAGAACGAAGAGGACGGGTGGGAGTGTAAAGGGAGATAAGGTCAGAGATGTAGATGGGAGAGGAGTGGGTGAGGGCTTTGTAAGCAAGTGTAAGAAGTTTGAAATGGATTCTGAAAGGGAAGGGGAGTCAGTGAAGGTCTAGTAAGAGAGGAGAGGTGGACGAAGTGCATTTGGTGAGGAAGATGAGCCGGGCAGCAGCATTGAGTATAGATTGGAGTGGAATGCCAGTTAGGAGGAGATTACAGTAGTCCAGTCTGGAAATGACCAGTGAGTGGATAAGAGTCTTAGTAGCATCTTGGGTCAGAAAGGGTCTGATCCTGGAAATATTTGATAATGTCGATTATCTTACAGGAAAGAAAGCTATACCTTAAACACACCTTAAATCTTTAGCCGCTGCGGCCGCTATACTTAATACACACGCTACGTACTTTATACACTGTTTGCGTACGGAGTCCCGTATCACTGTACGGACTTAGCGTACAAACGCCGCGCTGGGGGTACAAAGTACACACAGCGCGCACACACCCAGAGATACACTTTAAACCTTATACAGCAATGCGATGCGTTACTAATACACTCTTAAACCTTAGCAGGAAAAGGAAGACACAACACCGATTTGTAGTTAAACCACTGGGTTCCGACACCACAGCGTAATATTTGCTGAAAGGGGGTTTACAATACAAATCATACACTACAATACAAGACAATATAACAGAATAATGGCTACAGTCAATGTACATACGTGATTGGAATCGCTTGCGCAACCCGGCCGGTCCCTGGTCATCTGATAGATAACTTTGTGAGTCTTGTGCCAGGCCAGGCTGCAGCAGGCTTTATTTATACAATTCTTCCAAAAGCAATACAATGGATACTGTAATCCCTTTGTCCATTGGACACAGGAATGCACTTTTACAGTACAGGAAAGGTCATAGGTCGATTTGAAAAGGTAGGCGATGTCTTTCCCAACTGCTCTTGTGGGTGGTCTCCTCTGGATTCCCGCCGCATACATAATATACCGTAAATACAGTTTATATCTATATTCTGCTTCTGCACATAACTATCCGCAGGAACATGCGATCTTCCGCAGACCAACACCGGAATGTTACCCTTAAAATACCCTACAGCTGGATACCAAACACCACCCTATAACCTTAGTCTGTCCCCTCTTATCCTGTAAAGGTGAATCCCTTTGTTCTGGAATCATTTAAACTGTTGTTACTTTCTGATGTGGTGCAGGGGGACTATGTGTACAATGTGCACTATTTGGATTAAATATGTAATGTGTTTTGATAGCTCTCCATGCGTTCACAAACTCTACCGTAAATACCCATACCACGAGCTGATGCGCACGACCGCGGGAGCGACCATACGCAAATTGCGAATATGTGCACGCACAGCAGAACAAGTACACGCGCGGAGGCCATCTGTGTGTTGTTTGTACGTGATGTGTGTACTGCAATATTTTTCGACTTTGACAGTTCACCCTTTGGCAGTCACCAATAACTGCCACTATCTAATCACTAAACAGAAAAATATCAATACAATATCTACAGACGGTTGGATGGTCGGAGGAGAGTTGTAGGTAGGAAAGGTATGACCTAGTGGGATAGTAAAAAGCATGTATGTATGAATCCATGTCTGAGAGGCATGTATCATCGTGCCGTATATGTTCTAAATAAGCTTCGAGGTATTGCGAAGTATACATTAAATCTTTCTCATCCCGTATTAAGGGTCTGTAAGTGGGCCAACAAACACTACCGAGCTCTTTTCGGCTTCTTGTTCCAACAAATGGGGTGCACATTTAGTTGATGATACATGGAGGGGAACATATGTGAGTGCTACAGGTACACCACCGATTTTCCGGCAACCGATGATCCGGAACCTCTTTTAATCCGGACAATTTTGATTTGTCCGGATTAAAGGGGGTTAGGGACATCCTTTAATCCGGAACATTGTCTGCGCATGGGCGTAACCGCAATACGTGCAAGTGTCAGTGGGTACAGCTTCCATGGACACTGCAGGTGACACAGCAAGCATCAGTGGGGCTGTTATGGCGTCCAAGGTCACAGCAAGTACCACACATGGGCGGAAGTCACAGCGCGCACAAGTGTCAGTGAGTACAGCTTCTGAGGGCACTGCAGGTGACACAGCAAGCATCACACACTACTGTGTTTATTCATTAATTAATATTATACTGTAGCATATATTTTACTATTTATTGCTTTAGAAATGTTCTGAAGGTGCAAAATTAGTTTCCACCGTTAATCCGGCAAAATCGATAATCCGGCACGGCACTGGAACCGAGGATGCCGGAAAATCGGTGGTGTACCTGTAGTATATGTGGATATCACCTGTCGACTATGTGTGTCATTAACTGAAGGTTGTAGAAATGAAGATAAGACACATATCTAAAATACATTCACATAACATTTTCATAAACATTCTTGGGTAGGGCTGATGTCTTTTCCGGATGGGTGTATCTGGGCAGAGGGGGAGACAAAGGAAAAACGGGTGAAAGAAACAGGCCATGGAATTCATTTGCAATCCTTTTCATAACACTGTCTCTATGGATGGGTCGTAAATTAAATCTGCTGCTATAACAATGCCCTCGCTCCTTAGACTCATCAAATTTGTGCCGTGCTTGCGCCGCGTCAGAATTCGAACACACCTAAATATCAAGCCAATAATTATGACGACTCCTAGGATACAAAGGAGAAACTTCCCTACACTCATAATAACATTTTGAGCCCACTCTCCTAATCCTGAGAACCAATTTCGTGGGTTCAACCATGAGACCCAGCCGGTCAGCTCATTACCCACAGCCGTCAGGGTAAGGTTGTGTCTCCTCCGGAACTCCCACTTCAACTGCAAGATATCGTCCATCTTTTGATCGATGATCTCCGTGGGGTCGTCAGTGCTGTTCATGATATATGTACAGCACTTCACACCATATTGAGTTGCCAGAGTAACACAGTACCCACCCATCACGGCTGTGATATAATTTAGGACCATCCTGTGCTGAATCAGTTCCTTCTTGTAAGCTTGTAACTCCCTTCCCGTATACCTGAAGGTGTCGTCATACATCTCAGTGATATTATCTATCAAGTTTGCTAGCGCATGGATATACTTATAATTTATAATTCCTCTGGCAGTACGGGTTATGTCTAATGCGAGAAGGAATTGAATCATGGTGGATTCGTGGATCAAATCAGAGGCTACGTGCTCTGTCCTCTCTATGAGGTGTCTCTTGACGATGTGTTCATAGTGAGTATGAGTGTAAGGAGCCTAAGCACTGCGGTGAACATCTTTCATCTTATCATGGGTTATGATCATGACCTCTGGCAACACTCTTCCAATATAACACAATCCCTCTGAGCTCGGGGCAAGCCACTTGTACGCCTTCCTCCGACATATGAAATAGGCATCATCGGGGAGAACATAGGGGACAGAATATGACATTACCATATTACAAACTTTCCAAGTGAAAAACCCAATCCCTAGTTCTCCCATCTGCTCAGTACAAGTATCGGGCTGGATGATATGAGCACTTTTCCAACCCACATGGGCTTGCTTCCTCGAGTATACCTATACCGGAAATACCTCCTACTGTTGGCTATTTGGCGTACAAGTTCAGAGTCTATGGGTATCCTATCAGCTCTGTGCGAAAAGGCCATTGTCTGGTTATTCCACGTCACTTCCCAATTTCCCGGTTTTCGGTAATTGGAAATATTGAAACATAATAAAGATCTATCTACATGATACTGGTGGAGCTTCAAGCTAGGGGGTCTAGAAATATTGAATTTCTTGTCCACCGGTCTCCCACCCCGTAATGCGAGCACCTCATCTATTGCCAAAGGGTACGGCACTAATCCTGACTTGCTCTGACCTTGAGGTACTTGTGAGCACACCCAGCATTCTGTCTGGTTTAAGACCTTACCCACTAGTGAGTGGTAATCACTCAATGGATGACGGTCCATGTCGATATTAAGGCTGGACTGACATCTCTGGATGCACCCATCCTCGACTATGTTCTCACAATTCCTACAAATGCAATTTTCCTCAGACAATAACCCTTCACAGTGCCTCCGAGCTCCCTGACTACCAGAATGCTTTCTGATACTCGCCTTTGCTCGAGTGATGTGTTGCTCTTCAGATTCTACAAATCCATCCTCGCCATAAGAACTGTCAAAGTCAGAAAAATATCATGATGCACACTACCATATTTGCACCTCATGCGTGTCCCCGCTGCGCGTGCCCACGCTCTCCCGTGCGTACGCATACCCGCTGGTGCGTGCACCCGCAGGCGCACGGTGTGCGCATTTACGGTAGAGTTTATGTGCGCCTAGCGTGCGACTCAATCGTTACATATTTTAACCATATAATATATTTTGTAGATTATGGTCCCTTTGATAGAATCTGAAAGTTTAGTTAATGTAGCATGTTCATAGACAAAGAGATCCCTCTTTGTTTGATACGAAGGGTCAGACAAGGGTTATACAGTGGTGTTTAGTATCCATCGGAAGAGTATTTAATTAGCAATATTCCGGTGTTGGTTTGAAGTGGATTAATCGCTCGTGCGAATAGTTATGGACATAAGAAGTTTATGGACTTTTACTATTATTTGCACTCTATTATCCATGCGGCGGGAAACCTAGTTTCCCACCCACCTGAGCAGTTGGAAATAGTCACAGCCCACCTGTATGAATCAACCTATGACCTTTTGTTATAATGCGAAGACGAATTCCTGTGTCCAATGAACAATGAGATTGTAGGGACCATTGTACTGTATTGTGTGTAGTGTATAAAAGGACAAGCCGACCTGATCCAGCTCTCTATTCTCTTCAATGGTTCTCACCACTGATAATCGGGAGCTGGATATCCAGAGGCGCATGCGATTGTTTCCTTTGTGCGTAAGTTTTCTCCGCAATCATATTGTCTTTATTGTTATTGTGAGCCATATCTCTCTCTCTCTCTCTCTCCTCTCCTCTTTCTCTCTCATTTTCCCTTAAACGTAATTGTATTGTATTGTATTTCATGTGTAGTTATCTGGTTAGTTAGTCTATGTTATATTGGTAGTGTATGACTTGTATTGTATTATTCTTTTGCAAATAGAACGTTCATATAAGGTGTTAGAACCTAAGATCGGTATCTGTGTATTTCTTATATTTCTAAGTATTCTCAGAGCGTCGGAGACGCTCGAACAGCTTTTAAGTTAATAAGGTTACACTGTGTTACATTTACACCCTATCACTACACCAAGGTTTACTGCATAATACACTGTTTTATGGTATAGATATAAAGGTTTTACACTGTGAGCGTCAGCGCCGCTTGTGATCTCCTCGTGGTCCCGAGCGTCCGCTACGCTAATAGCGTATCATTACGTTAGTCGGCAGCCAATAGCGTGCCTGCCTGTGATCTCTTGGCCGTGAGCGAACGTGACGCTTGAGCGTCTCGACTACGGCTAAGCGATTGTTACGCAACGTGCGTACCCTTACGGTATTTCATACGCCAATAGCGTACTGTGTTCTTTGGCCTCTTAAAGGGTTTTAAGTAAGATACATATTTAGCTTTATCAATTGGTGGCTCGTCCGTCCTTCACATATCTGCACTAGGTAATTTCAGCAGACATTATCCATCAGCAAAGGGCGGGAGGTCATATTCCTCGTAGTGCTGTCTGGATAAGCGTCTGCTTCGCTTAGTAAAGGGTGCTGAAGGAATCCGGAACCGGAGGTAAGAACAACACGCTAGTGTCTTTTAAAACTGTTTTTTTCTGTTTTGCGTACGCACACACGCACGCATATATCTGCATTTCTTTTTCATTCGTGTATTTTCATATCACTCTCCTGTTTGCCATTTTATAATTGATAAACGTGCTGAGAAAGATTTGTCGCTATTTAATAGTTAAAGAGTAAAAGTAATACATTAAGGGGTAAATTGTAAAGCACGCACACAGCTCTGCCTAAGGATACAAGGAGAGACCAGTGTGGTGCTCGGTAGATGATCAAGGATCACCTACATTGATAAACGTGTTAATTGTGTTACGGTGGATATCTGCCTTGCGTACGCGTGTCTCTAACAAAAGGCTGAGACCCGCGTGCGCAACCCAAAGGCCGACGCACGCAGCGTATATTACGCAATGGAGCGTCTGGGTACGCCCACGTAACAAATCACACGATAGTGTTATTTTAAACAGGCGAAAAGGTGGCAACGCGATAAATAGCGCAAGTCAATTTTAGTGTCCGAAATTTAAGTTAATAGATCCTTCTCCAATTTACGACTCATCTGGTCTAAAGGGAAGAAATTTCTGCGCAGAAATAGAAAGAAATAGAAACAAAAGTAAAGTGTACATGTGGTGAGTGAGTGTTTGCATATATAAGTTTCTACAATTTTTTTGGGATTGAACCACAGAAATCATCGAGTTCTCGTGAATTACATACGTGTAAGTGACATGCACGGTGGCTAGGGAGGCATCCCTTGTTAAATATACAAAGAGCATTAGAGTATAGCAGACCAGAAGGTCATACTGTAGCACAGACCAGGAGGTCCAGAACAGACCAGGAGGTCCAGGTACAGCAGACAAGGAAGTCCACTATAAATAGAGACAAGTAGCCCAACACCAGAAAGGGTTGGTGCGGAACCCATATAGGCCATAAAGCTCAGGCTGAAGGAATTCGCAGCTGCTGAATGTCGATTCCACTGGTCGCTCCGCACATAAGATTAGTTGCTTATGTGCTGAACGATTGTACCGCACGTAATTGTGTGCATTAGTTAGTAATTTGACCCAGTACCATTTGCGTACGGAAGGGGTCATAAACGCTATTTGTACATTCTAACGTGATTTGTGTAATTTTTTATTTTAAGGGAAGTTCGCTAGTCACTTGGGAACTATCCAGCAACCAATAGTTACTAGAAAGAGTAAGTGCTCTGCGGATCACCCTCACATGTTCCAGTAAATAGCGGTTCAGGTCGCAGGGGCCCTGGGTCGGGTACGCCAGCGCTAAGGCAGTGTGTGGGCGTATTGGTCGGCGTGGGCGAGTGAGTGGGGTACTCGGTAAACCACCACCGTCAACCTATCTTGAACATCTTGGTTTTTGTAAGGGTTCGCTGAAGACCCTGATATAAAGGTCAGAGGTAGTGCAAGCAACACCTGCAAACTATGGGGGCCAGTTGTTCAGGTAGGGGGCGATCAACCTCGGTTCGGGTTGATTTAGTAAACCGACCAATCGGGTCGGCAAGGTATGTAATGTGTGAAAAATACGGTTCACACACAGAGGTTTTATGTGATGAATGGGAAAGAATGACTGTACATGACGGGGAGAAGTTCCCAAGAATAGGCAGCTTTAGCCCAGATGTGTTACTGAATCTAAGGAGAAGGATAGGTCTTATTAAATCAGCAAAGAGACGGATCAAACATTATGATTGTTTAAAATTGTGGCAACAGGAAAGTGAAATGCAAAGAGAGTTAACTGACATATCTGACTCTCATCTTGGGAGGAGAGACATGGCAATGGAGAGGATTATGGTTGCGGAGAAAGGCACAAGGTTGTACAATAAAAATGCACTTAGCAACTGTATTATAGATGATAAGAATAATTGTAATAAACATAACAATGATAATTGTAATACTGTTAAATGTACAACTATTAACCTATGCAAGTTGCACCCCATGTTAAACTTCCCTCAGGACTACAAGCAAGAGAGTGAGCCCAGCACAATGTCGGCACCTTTACCAGCAGCCATCACACAAGACATCCAGGTGGACGCGACCAAATCGGTAAAGGCAATAATCAAACCCCCTAACGGAGGGTCAGGTGAGGTCGTGTCCACAGGTACGTACAATGTTTTATATCACGCACAAACAAATGTACCCCATATTGTAAGACCAAAACAAGGTGATGTAATTGAGTTTAGTCCTGTCAGGGTGATCACAGTCCCCAATGGGAAGACTGACGATCAGGGAATCATTCCCGTCAAGGACAGTGCAATGCGCTGTCCCTGGTCCCGGACCGAATTGAGATCAATTATGTCTGAATTCCCTGATCCTAGGGAAGATCTAGTTACATGTCAAAGATTTATTAAAGAACTAGGAAACTCCACAGAACCCACCAACAAAGATTGGCGGACAGTGTTGAGGGCATGTTTGCCCTCCAGTGTTGACCCTGCGAAATTTATTGCTGATTGTAAATTAGACACGGAGGTACCTTGTACGGAGGAATACAATCAGGAATGTATTAAGCAGATCAACCAACAGTTAGAAGTATATTTCCCAACCATTGTCGAGTGGAACAAAATCTTCTCCATAAGACAAAACGAAGGGGAAAGTACTTCTAATTATTTCCACCGGGCATTACAGGACATGACTAGGTATACGGGTATAGAAAACATCGAAACAAGTGCACCGCACAGAGAAGTAGCAGTATCTGTGCTAATGGATGGTTTAAAGGAAGTGTTGAGAGCAAGGATACAGATCACAAATCCATACTGGAGAGATAAATCAATAACTGCATTAAGGGACTCTGCTGTTGGGCATGAGCAAAACAGCATCAAGCACGGGGAAACAAAGAAGCCTCAGATCCCTGTGGGTAAGTCAAAGGTGATAAGGTGTTATAATTGCCAGAAGGAAGGTCATTTTGCAAGAGATTGTAGATCAAAAAGTAGACCAAATTCATATAAACCCCCTAGACAAAGATGTGAGCAGAGTTATGACACACCAAATTATAATCAGGGATCATATAGGAAGAATTTTGAGCCACACCCATGATATGTAGTCAGGAAAGGTGATCATTAGGACTGATGGTAAGCCTGAGGTAACGGTTAATAAATTGGGAGGTCATTCCCTGAAGACACAGGAATGACCAGGTGAAACGTTGTAAATGTATCTGTGAAATGTTTCTTTTTCTCTCCCCATCTCTGACGATTATTGGTAGGACTCAAACATTGCATATCTGCTTGGTCTTTGCAGAAGTCTACCAAACCCCAGCATGACCTATCCGCATCAATGTATCCTGGCCAGATACAGAGGGTGGAGTATGGAGGTGCTGGTGGGAGGGACTGCGCAAGGAAACCATGGGACATGTAGATATGACAGCCTGATGATCTGACAATATTTTAAAAATGTTTGAAAAATGTTTTTTTTCCTGTTGTTTATTGTTGATTTATGTGATATATACATATATGAACGGTTCTCTCTCTCTCTTGTTGTTGTTTTTCTCCTCTCCCTTTTCTTTCTCATGTTTTCATGTTTTAAAGATGGTATGTCACACATCAGTTAGACAAATGGTAATGCAAGATTTTTGCTCCTTACAGAAAGATCGCTGGTTTGGAAGGAATATTGCATCACCGGAATGTTCGGTTGGAAGACTGAGAGACAGCACCTTTGAGATGACAACAGAACAAGAAGAACAACAAGACTAGAGAACTAATTATCGTAACAAGTTTCTCTCCCCCTCAAACTGTTTTCCTGTACCCCCATTACAAATTTCTCCTTTTCTCCTCCTGTAAGATGGACTTGCCCCAAGAGACTGTGATATGGATTTTCCTGTTGACCATGATGTTGACCAGAGCAGTCTGTTCCGGCGAGAGTACCAGTGAGGTGGAGAAAGGATCCAGAAAGGTTCTGATGACTGAGACGGAGGTGTAAATTTCCAATAGCAACACAACCACCAACTAAAGGCGAGTACTGGAAACGATCTAGCAGCCATGTTATTTGTAAACATTGTGAAGGATTGTTAGCTGAAAAGAGAACTGTATCTGTAGACTCTGTGACAGTGTAGTAGAGGATGGGTGCATCAAGAAATGTCAGTCCAGTTTTAATATCCACATGGACCGGCATCCATTGAGTGACTATCACTCCTTAGTGGGTAAAGTGTTAAATCAGACAGATTGTTGGGTATGCTCTCAAGTACCTCAAGGCCATAGCAAATCAGGATTAGTGCCCTTCCCTTTAACTATAGGGGAGGTACTTGAGCTAAGTGGTGGGAGGCCGGTGGACAGGAGGTTTAATATCTCCAGTCCTCCTAGTTTGAAGCTCCACCAATATCATGTGGATAGGTCTCTAGTATGTTTTAACATTTCCAATCCCCGAAAGCCGGGAAATTGGGAAGTGTCATGGAATAACCAAACCATGACCTTTTCATATAGAGCAGATAGAATGCCAACAGATACAGAACTTATACGCCACATAGCTGGTAGTGGAAAATATTTCCGATATAGGTATACCCTAGGAAGTAGGACCATGAGAGTTGGGGAGGTATCACCAGGATACTGGGCACATATCATACAAACAGATACATGTACTAGACAGATGGGAGAATTAGGGTTAGGAGATTTCACATGGAAGATGTGTAAAATGGTTATGTCCTACTCCGTCCCATATGTTATTTCATATGCGGGAGGAAGGCGTATAAGTGGCTTGCCCCAAACTCTGAAGGATTGTGTTATATTGGAAAAGTACTGCCTGAGGTAATGACTGTATCACATACCAAAATGAAAGATATTCACCGCAGTGCCCAAGCTCCTTATACTCACACTCATTACGAGCACATCGTTAAACGGCACCTGATAGAGAGAACAGAGCATCCGGCCTCTGACCTGATCAGTGAATCCACCGGGATTCAATTCCTAATCGCGTTAGATATCACTCGTACCGCCAGAGGAGTGATAAATTATAAATATATATCAGCGCTTGCAAATTTATTAGACAATATCACTGAAATGTATGACGACACTTTTAGGTATACTGGAAGGGAGCTTCAAGCTTATAAAACAGAACTGGTTCAGCATAGAAGGATTCTCAATTATCTCACAGCCGTGACAGGTGGATATTGTGTCACACTGGCAACGCAGTACGGCGTGAAATGCTGCACTTATATTACGAATAGTACCGAGGATCCGGTCAAGGTCATAGACCAAACGATGGACGACATTCTCCAATTAAAGTGGGAATTTCGCAGGAGACACAATCTCACCCTTGCTGCTGTGGGTAATGAGCTGACTGGTTGGGTGTCATGGTTGAACCCGCGAAATTGGTTCTCTGGTTTAGGAGAATGGGCTCAAGGAGTCATAATGGATGTAGGGAAGTTTCTCCTATGTATCTTGGGTGTTGTCATAACGATTGGCTTGATATTTAGATGCGGTCAGGCTTTAACGAAGTGCAAACGTAGTACCAGGGTAATGAGTCTAAGGAGTGAAGAAATTGTAATTCCAATGGATTTGATTTATGACCCAACGGTAGAGACAATGATGTGATGAAAATGCGATTATACGGTCCGTTTCTTTCACCTGTTTCTCCGTTTTCTCCAAGGTAAAAAGACCCACTTGGACGAGGAATTTGACGATCCTGTATACAGACAACAGATGGATTAAAGAAGAAGTTTTGACAACCTTGTACACAGATAATTGATTAACTATGCCATAGACCCCCAGTTTCCCTAGAAATTTTAAATTTACGCTAGCCCAACACTTTTGTAAGTCTATGGACATTGACAAAGCTTTTTGCTCGCACTTTTTGGCAAAAGCCCAAAGAAGACTGCATTCAACAGACACCAGACAAGACTTCAACCGACAAATGTTCATTAACCTGACATAGAATATCACTGCATTTACCATAATTGTTTCTTATCTTCATCTCTACAACCTTCAGGTAAAGCACACACATAGTTGATAGGGAATACAGGCACAGATATCAGCAATCACATATCCCCCCATTCATGTATCATCAACTAAAATGTGCCCCCCCATTTTTGTTGCAACCATAAGCCGAAAAGAGCTCGGTAAAGTTTGACAGCCCATCCACAGACCCGTACCAGGGGATAAGAAGGAATTCAAATGTATACTTCGCAATACCTCGAAGCTTGATTTAAAACACGTACGGCACGATGATACATGACCCCCCAAAACATGGATTCATACACACATGCTTCTGCTATCTCACTAGGTCATACCCTTTTCCTACCTTCTCCTCTCCTCCCCTACCCAATCATGGAAATGTATTATACATGACATATATTTTTCTCTTTTTGAAATGTTTTAGAAAGTGGCAGTTATTGTTGACTGCCAAAGGGTGGACTGTCAAAGTCAGAAAAATATCATGATGCACACTACCATATTTGCACCTCATGCGTGTCCCCGCTGCGCGTGCCCACGCTCTCCCGTGCGTACGCATACCCGCTGGTGCGTGCACCCGCAGGCGCACGGTGTGCGCATTTACGGTAGAGTTTATGTGCGCCTAGCGTGCGACTCAATCGTTACATATTTTAACCATATAATGTATTTTGTAGATTATGGTCCCTTTGATAGAATCTGAAAGTTTAGTTAATGTAGCATGTTCATAGACAAAGAGATCCCTCTTTGTTTGATACGAAGGGTCAGACAAGGGTTATACAGTGGTGTTTAGTATCCATCGGAAGAGTATTTAATTAGCAATATTCCGGTGTTGGTTTGAAGCGGATTAATCGCTCGTGCGAATAGTTATGGACATAAGAAGTTTATGGACTTTTACTATTATTTGCACTCTATTATCCATGCGGCGGGAAACCTAGTTTCCCACCCACCTGAGCAGTTGGAAATAGTCACAGCCCACCTGTATGAATCAACCTATGACCTTTTGTTATAATGCGAAGACGAATTCCTGTGTCCAATGAACAATGAGATTGTAGGGACCATTGTACTGTATTGTGTGTAGTGTATAAAAGGACAAGCCGACCTGATCCAGCTCTCTATTCTCTTCAACGGTTCTCACCACTGATAATCGGGAGCTGGATATCCAGAGGCGCATGCGATTGTTTCCTTTGTGCGTAAGTTTTCTCCGCAATCATATTGTCTTTATTGTTATTGTGAGCCATATCTCTCTCTCTCTCTCCTCTCCTCTTTCTCTCTCATTTTCCCTTAAACGTAATTGTATTGTATTGTATTTCATGTGTAGTTATCTGGTTAGTTAGTCTATGTTATATTGGTAGTGTATGACTTGTATTGTATTATTCTTTTTCAAATAGAACGTTCATATAAGGTGTTAGAACCTAAGATCGGTATCTGTGTATTTCTTATATTTCTAAGTATTCTCAGAGCGTCGGAGACGCTCGAACAGCTTTTAAGTTAATAAGGTTACACTGTGTTACATTTACACCCTATCACTACACCAAGGTTTACTGCATAATACACTGTTTTATGGTATAGATATAAAGGTTTTACACTGTGAGCGTCAGCGCCGCTTGTGATCTCCTCGTGGTCCCGAGCGTCCGCTACGCTAATAGCGTATCATTACGTTAGTCGGCAGCCAATAGCGTGCCTGCCTGTGATCTCTTGGCCGTGAGCGAACGTGACGCTTGAGCGTCTCGACTACGGCTAAGCGATTGTTACGCAACGTGCGTACCCTTACGGTATTCCATACGCCAATAGCGTACTGTGTTCTTTGGCCTCTTAAAGGGTTTTAAGTAAGATAAATATTTAGCTTTATCAGAACTCATTCCAGATCCTTTCTCGACCTCTCTGGGACCCTCACCGAAACAGACTGTCCTGGTCAACAACAGGATTAACAGGAAAACCCGGAACGCAGTCTCTTGGGGTAAGTCCATCTTGTTAAGGGAAGAGAAGGGAAACAAGAAGGGGGAGAAAGAGAAGGAGAGAAGGAAGGTAGTGTGAGATGGAGAAAGAAAAAAAAACTGGTGCGACAACCGCCTCTGGTCTTGTTGTTCTCCGCGCTCAGGTGCCGTCTCAACAGTCCTGCCTCTCAACCTTCCCGGAACAGACACTCCAGTGATACGATGTTCTCTACACTCTGCTCTTTGTCACGGGTTCTCTCCGGGTCAGCGACCTTCTTACAGTGGGACGAATGGACCCAAGTCTCTCTTTCGGCAACTTTTAATGCTGTCATGCTGGTTAGCAAGACTTGGTACGGTCCTTCCCACCTGTCAATGAGGCAACCTGAGCGTAGAAAATTTCGAATCATTACATAATCCCCAGGTTCAATGTCATGACAATTACTGTTTGGTAGGTCAGGAATCACTAGTTTTAGATTTCTATTTTGATTCCTCAGCTGCTGGCTCATCCTAACCAAATATTTTACAGTCACTTCGTTATTGCATTTCAAATCATCCTGGGGGTCTATCATTACATGAGGTTGTCGGCCAAAAAGAATCTCAAAGGGTGATAGGTTAAGGGGGGACCTGGGAGTGGTTCTGATGCTATACAATACTAGTGGCAAAGCTTCTGGCCACAACAATCCAGTCTCAGCCATCACTCAGCTTGTTCTTAATAGTGCTGTTCATTCTCTCCACCTTCGCACTCGCCTGTGGTCGGTACGGAGTATGCAGCTTGCTATTAATTCCCATCAGTTTGCACATTACCTGAAAGACTTCACCTGTAAAATGGGTACCCCTATCGCTTTCAATTATTCTAGGGATACCATATTTACACTCAAAATCCTGCACAATTTTCTTTGCAGTGAACGTAGCAGTATTTGTGGCGGCAGGGAACGCTTCTACCCAATTGGAAAATACATCAATACAGACTAACACATATTTTAAATTCCTACAGGGTGGTAACTGTATGAAATCAATTTGTATTACCTGAAAAGTGCCGTCTGTCGGAGTGATATGGGATGGCTCTGTTGGTATTGACTTTCCAATATTCTTCCTCAAGCAAGTAAAACATGTCATTGCTCTCTTACCTGCATGAGAATAGAATCCTGGCGCACACCAGTAGGCTCTCACCAGCTTACAAATACCCTCTTTACCCAGATGAGTCAGACTGTGTGCCGCCTCAGCTAAGCTTGTAAGATATGCTCTGGGGGCCACTGGCTTACCGTGTCCACCTGTCCAGAGTCCTCAGGACTCCTGGTCATACCCCTTTGACCTCCAGACCGCCTTTCCTGTGGAGAACACAAATTTTGCATTTCAATTAATTATTGTGTGTTGATTGTGTTGAATGTCATCAGTGATGTGATGTTCGTTTGTATGGGGGTGCTGGCTGCTGATTTAGCAGTTTCGTCTGCCCGGCTGTTACCAAGTGAAATTGGGTCTTGGTTGTAAGTGTGTGCTTTGCACTTGATAACAGCCACTCTGTCTGGTTCTTATATCGCTGTTAGAAGCCTTTTTATGTGGGACGCATGCGCTACAGGTGTGCCAGCTGCCGTCATGAAATTTCTGAGGCGCCATAGGGCCCCGAAATCATGCACCACTCCAAAGGCATACCTAGAATCTGTGTATATATTAGCTGACTTACCCTTGGCCAATTCACACGCTCTGGCTAGGGCGACCAGCTCAGCAACTTGTGCTGAGTGCGGTGGGCCCAGGGGTTCAGCTTCTATGATACCTCTGTCATCTACAACTGCGTATCCAGTACACAAGTCTCCCGAGTCCATCTGTCTGTGGCAACTACCGTCAGTGTAAAAGGTAAAGTCTACGCCTTCCAGTGGGTTGTCACTGATGTCAGGTCTCGCAGTGAAAGTCTGATTCAGGTATTCCATACAATCATGTGTATCAGTATCTGCACTAAATCCTCCTTCACCATCATTCTCATCCTCCACCCTTTGTGCCTGTCCAGGCACACTTGGCAGAAAAGCTGCAGAATTTAGTGCGCTGCATCTCTTTATGGTGATGTTTACAGGGGCCATTAGTGCTAATTCCCACTTTGTAAACCGAGCAGATGAGACATGTCTGGTTTGGGCGGAGTTCAGTAAGGCTGATACTGCATGAGGTGTATGGATGGTCAGGTTGTGTCCTAACACTACGTCTTCGCTTTTACTTACTAGCAAAGCTATTGCTGCAACACTTCGCAAGCATGTGGGGAGAGACCGCGCTACGCTGTCCAACTGTGCAATGTAGTAAGCTACCGGCCTGCTGGCATCACCATGTTTCTGGGTTAAAACTCCTGCTGCGCACCCTGCACTTTCTGTACCGTATAATTCAAAGGGCTTCCCATAATCTGGCATACCTAATGCAGGTGCCTGTGATATGCACTGTTTGAGTCTCTCAAAGGCCATTTCGGACTCATCTGTGTGCGAGATCCGATCTGGTTTGTTCGAGGAGACCATTTCTTGCAAAGGTAAAGCCAGTATGGAGAATCCTGTGATCCAGTTTCGGCAGTACCCACACATTCCAAGGAAAGTGCGGATCTGTTGCTGGGTTTGTGGTAGAGTCATGTCGCGAATCGCCTGTATTCTATCAGCGGTGAGATGTCTAAGTCCTTGAGTCAAGCAATGTCCCAAATATTTTACCCTGGTCTGGCACAGCTGTAACTTATCCTTTGAAACCTTGTGTCCCGTATGGGAAAGATGAAACAGAAGCTGTTTCGTGTCTTTCAAGGACGATTCGAGTGAATCAGAACACAGCAATAAGTCATCGACATACTGTATTAATACTGATCCGCTCTCAGGTTAAAAGGATTGTAAACAGTCATGCAAAGCCTGGGAAAAAATACTTGGGCTGTCAATGAAACCTTGGGGAAGACGAGTCCAGGTGTACTGTACTCCCCTGTATGTAAATGCAAAGAGGTATTGGCTGTCAGGGTGCAGAGGGACAGAAAAGAAGGCAGAACAGAGTTCAATGACAGTGAAAAATTTTGCAGTAGGGGGAATTTGCATGAGGATGACAGCTGGATTGGGCACTACAGGGAATTGGCTCTCAACTATCTTGTTTATCCCCCTTAGATCCTGCACTAGTCTGTAACCCCTCCCCCCACTCTTTTTCACAGGGAAGATGGGACTATTGGCAGTGCTGGACGTCCTGACTAGTATGCCCTGTTGTAGCAACCGCTCTATGATGGGGTACACTCCTAATTCTACCTCTGGCTTCAGAGGATACTGAGGGATTTTTGGAGCTATCCTACTGTCTTTTACTTGCACTACTACCGGAGCTACATTCGCCATCAATCCAGTGTCTTGTCCATCTTTGGTCCAAAGGGAACCTGGTATTTGTGAGATCATTTCCTCTACCTTTGCTGGACACTTGTCTATAACAGCAGAATGCGACATTAGCCTTTGAGGGGTGTCTAATATATCTTGTACTTCCTGAACGTGATTCTCAGGTATATCCAAGAAGACACCCTCAGGAGTACAGTATATGACACACCGAATTTTACACAATAAATCTCTTCCAAGCAGGTTAGTCGGAGCCGCTGCAGCCAGCAAAAAAGAATGCTTGGT
This sequence comes from Pseudophryne corroboree, assembly GCF_028390025.1. Lineage (NCBI taxonomy): Eukaryota > Metazoa > Chordata > Amphibia > Anura > Myobatrachidae > Pseudophryne > Pseudophryne corroboree. The sequence goes on from NC_086447.1 coordinate 606,475,471, forward strand.
TTGCAAGGGCCCTACCGTAATCTCTGCAGGTCTACTCAAAGGGTAGTGTTGCACTGTTCCTGTTACTCCCATTGCTGCAATTGTTTTACCCGTGGTTTTTATACCTACAGTCGAATTTAACACTGACCTGGCCGCCCCTGTGTCTACAAGAAAAGGTAATGGTATACCAGCTACTTCAACCGTGACCTCAGGTTCACTACCAAGGCTAGCAATCAACTTCACTGGCTGCAGACTACAGGTGTGGCCCAACCCCTATAGTGTGGTGAGACCCTCCCGCAGCGCGCTGGCAGCTACAATATGTGAGGGGGGTAGCTGAGAATTTTCAGAGGTCTGCCAGTCCCTCCTAGGTGGGTACCTCCTTGTTTCCCCTGCATGTGGCTCGTAGCTTCTCCTATGCGGTCCCTGATCCCAATTATGTGTATTGTAGTGTGGTTCATATCCTGGTCTAGGGGTCGGTATACATTATGTGAACCTTTATTTCTAAATTCCCTTGCGTAATGTCCTACCTTGTGACAATTATAGCATGTTGCTTCACGTGACTTACCATCAGGGGTCTGGGGTTTCGGCTGATGTCGCTTTGTGGTAAGGGCACCTATACTTACAGTCATCAGTTTCTCCCCCTGTGACTCCCTGTGTTTAACGATGTTCCTATCATGCTCGATAGCGGACTCTCTCAATGCAGCCACTGAGATACCTCTCCAGTTTGGTAGAGAGGTCTGTACCCTTGTCCTCAGTGTGTCCTTCAACCCGTCCATTAATACAGAAATAGCTACCTGCCTGTGGTGTGCGTTTTCCCTAATGTCCTCGATCCCAGTATATCTAGCCATTTCCTGCAGTGCTCGATGGAAATATTCAGATGCTGTTTCACCTTCCTTTTGTCTTATGGAAAAGATTTTAATAAGATTTTACTCACCGGTAAATCTATTTCTCGTAGTCCGTAGTGGATGCTGGGTACTCCGTAAGGACCATGGGGAATAGACGGGCTCCGCAGGAGACTGGGAACTCTAAAGAAAAGATTAGGTACTACATCTGGTGTGCACTGGCTCCTCCCTCTATGCCCCTCCTCCAGACCTCAGTTAGGGAAACTGTGCCCGGAAGAGCTGACATTACTAGGAAAGGATTTGGAATCCAGGGTAAGACTCATACCAGCCACACCAATCACACCGTACAACTTGTGATAATTATACCCAGTTAACAGCATGAACAACAACTGAGCCTCCTTAAACTGATGGCTCAGAACAAAAAACCCTATAGTTAAGCAATAACTATATACAAGTATTGCAGAATTCCGCACTTGGAACGGGCTCCCAGCATCCACTACGGACTACGAGAAATAGATTTACCGGTGAGTAAAATCTTATTTTCTCTGACGTCCTAGTGGATGCTGGGTACTCCGTAAGGACCATGGGGATTATACCAAAGCTCCCAAACGGGCGGGAGAGTGCGGATGACTCTGCAGCACCGAATGAGCAAACTCAAGGTCCTCCTCAGCCAGGGTATCAAACTTGTAGAATTTTGCAAACGTGTTTGATCCCGACCAGGTAGCAGCTCGGCAAAGTTGTAAAGCCGAGACCCCTCGGGCAGCCGTCCAAGAAGAGCCCACCTTCCTCGTGGAATGGGCTTTGACTGATTTAGGATGCGGCAGTCCAGCCGCAGAATGTGCAAGTTGAATCGTGCAACAGATCCAGCGAGCAATAGTCTGCTTTGAAGCAGGAGCACCCAGCTTGTTGGGTGCATGCAGGATAAACAGCGAGTCAGTTTTTCTGACTCTAGCCGTCCTGAAAACATAGATTTTCAGGGCCCGGACTACATCCAGCAACTTGGAAGCCTCCAAGTCCCGAGTAGCCGCAGGCACCACAATAGGTTGGTTCAAATGGAACGCTGATACCACCTTAGGGAGAAATTGGGGACGAGTCCTCAATTCTGCCCTGTCCATATGGAAGATCAGATAGGAGCTTTTACAGGACAAAGCCGCCAATTCTGACACACGCCTAGCCGAAGCCAAGGCCAAAAGCATGACCACTTTCCACGTGAGATATTTCAACTCCACGGTCTGAAGTGGCTCAAACCAATGTGATTTTAGGAAATCCAACACAACGTTGAGATCCCAAGGTGTCACTGGGGGCACAAAAGGGGGCTGAATATGCAGCACTCCCTTAACAAACGTCTGAACTTCAGGCAGTGAATCCAGTTCTTTTTGAAAGAAAATAGACAGGGCCGAAATCTGGACTTTTATGGATCCCAATTTTAGGCCCATAGTCACTCCTGACTGTAGGAAGTGCAGAAAACGACCCAGCTGAAATTCTTCTGTTGGGGCCTTCATAGCCTCACACCAAGCAACATATTTTCGCCATATGCGGTGATAATGTTTTGCTGTCACATCCTTCCTAGCTTTTATCAGCGTAGGAATGACTTCAACCGGAATGCCCTTTTCCATCAGGATCCGGCGTTCAACCGCCATGCCGTCAAACGCAGCCGCGGTAAGTCTTGGAACAGACAGGGCCCCTGCTGTAGCAGGTCCTGTCTGAGAGGCAGAGGCCAAGGGTCCTCTGAGATCATTTCTTGTAGTTCCGGGTACCAAGTCCTTCTTGGCCATTTCGGAACGATGAGTATAGTTCTTACTCCTCTCTTTCTTATTATCCTCAGTACCTTTGGTATGAGAGGAAGCGGAGGGAACACATAAACCGACTGGTACACCCACGGTGTCACTAGAGCGTCCACAGCTATCGCCTGAGGGTCCCTTGACCTGGCGCAATATCTTTTTAGCTTTTTGTTGAGGCGGGACGCCATCATGTCCACCTGTGGCCTTTCCCAATGATTTACAATCAGTTGGAAGACTTCTGGATGAAGTCCCCACTCTCCCGGGTGGAGGTCGTGCCTGCTGAGGAAGTCTGCTTCCCAGTTGTCCACTCCCGGAATGAACACTGCTGACAGTGCTATCACGTGATTTTCCGCCCATCGGAGAATCCTTGTGGCTTCTGCCATCGCCATCCTGCTTCTTGTGCCGCCCTGTCTGTTTACATGGGCGACCACCGTGATGTTGTCTGACTGAATCAGCACCGGCTGGTTTTGAAGCAGGGGTTTTGCCTGACTTAGGGCATTGTAAATGGCCCTTAGTTCCAGAATGCTTATGTGTAGGGAAGCTTCCTGACTCGACCATTGTCCTTGGAAGTTTCTTCCCTGAGTGACTGCCCCCCAACTTCGGAGGCTTGCATCCGTGGTCACCAGGACCCAGTCCTGTATGCCGAGTCTGCGGCCCTCGAGTAGATGAGCACTCTGCAGCCACCACAGAGAGACACCCTGGCCCTCGGGGACAGGGTGATCAGCCGATGCATCTGAAGATGCGATCCGGACCACTTGTCTAACAGATCCCACTGAAAGATCCGTGCATGGAACCTGCCGAATGGAATTGCCTCGTAAGAAGCTACCATCTTTCCCAGGACTCGCGTGCAGTGATGCACCGACACCTGTTTTGGTTTTAGGAGGTCTCTGACCAGAGATGACAACTCCTTGGCCTTCTCCTCCGGGAGAAACACCTTCTTCTGTTCTGTGTCCAGAATCATACCCAGGAACAGCAGACGCGTCGTAGGAACCAGCTGCGACTTCGGGATATTCAGAATCCAGCCATGCTGTTGTAGTACTTCTTGAGATAGTGCTACTCCGACCAACAACTGCTCCTGGAACTGGAACCTGCTGCGCGAGCTAATTCTCTTATATATATCCCCCACTTGTTGCCATAAATTTAAACAATCTGTATGTCTAATCCTTTGTTTTCTGGATTTTATTAAACATATCCTTATCCTTAAATTCTGCAATACCTCTGGTTCAAAACTGCCCACTTTAGGGAATGGTACCCTATCTTTGTCAGTCATACGTACCCATTCAGACAAAAAGTCTTCAGTGTGTGATCCATATTTAGCACACATAATGTTCGGCCGTGCCCTGACAGAGCAGCAGTCACGGCCGCCGCGCCTCTCTCTCCCTGCTTCCGCACGGCGCCTAGCAACGCCGGGACGCCGTGCGCGCGATAGCCGCCGGGTCCCTGGCAACGCTAGGATGCCGTGCGTGCAGGGCCGCCGGGTCCATGGCAACGGGGACGCCACAGGTGGACCGCGTTCCCCGTTGCCATAAGATTACTCACCTGTTCTCCCCTGGTCGTGCAGCAAGGCAGCTGCATGACATTTATCAATTAGGCTCTGTACTGCCATTGGAGGGTTCCCTGTTATATGCCTCCTCAGTGTCTCACACAAACGCCGGTGATAGCTTCCTGTATGCTGTTCCTGCCTTGTAGAAGTTTGTTCCTGGTCAGCTGCATCTGGTCGATCCTGCTCCTTGCCCTCTTGTATTCTGAAGTTCTGAAGCCGGTCCTGGGAATCCTTCTGGTCCTTGTGAACCTGTTACTGTCATCTGGGGTTTTCGCCCGGTTTCGTGAGTAGCGGCTTCTGCCGCGTGTTGCGGCCTAGGCCGCTTAGTATTTGCGTTTCTTTGAGTTGGTGCTTTTGCGGAGGTTTCCGCTTTCACTGTCCTCCCCGGAACTCGGCGGTGCCGTGTGGGGGAGTGGACAGTGGTATCCTTTGTAGTTCTTTTCCTTTGGCGGCGTGCCGCACATACGTTTAGTTTTCAGGTAGTTAGTAGCCCCTAGCTTGGTTGTTTCAGTTAGAGGTCCCCTTGTTATTACCCTGTCTCAGTTCACGCTTTGTCTCTCTTTTAGACCTGGGGGCATCGGAGTTGGGCAGACCTATTCCGCCCTTCAAACGCGGATGCCATGGGCCCAAGAAACCATAGTCGTTCAGGCGTGAATTGACAACACGGGTAAGACAACGGAGGTAGGGTGCTAGGGGCTATTTCCATTCCATTTCCCTATCCCAGCATCACGTCCTGGTGCTCTGGACTCACTGCATAAGATCTTCCCTGTCCTGAGCATCAGGATCGTAACACATAACAAACCTCGCTGACCCCTTGGGCCGCGGCACCTCAACCTGAACCCTGGCTAAACGTCCACCGCTTGTGCAATTGGATCCCATCGCGGACTTTTTCCTTATTACGCAATCCCCAATGCACACCGAATAGACGGTGAAAGTTCTTAGAGCGCTTTCACCCACTCCTTCTCTGCCGGGTACCACGACTCACTCCAAGAATGACCACCGCGTACCCAGTGAGATCCCTATCTGATTTCTATTCACTGGAAGTGTTTAGGAGTGACTTACCTATTCCAGTGAATATACACCGCTGGAGATTTTCCTGAGAGAGACCAGTGAAAACTCCCTATAACCTTATACACAAATCACAATTGCTTATGCTCTATACAGTGCTAATGGTACCGCGATTTTACGCAATGCACGTAAAGGGGTATCCAGTTGCGCTATATATATTGCATCCACAAATGCGCGGTCCAATCGCACAGTGTATAGGTACTTGTTACCTATCTGCCGTACGATCACGGGTCGTTGTACAAACTGGGACCCTCAGTCCGGAGCGTAATACAAAAAAAACCTTTTTATTTCAAATACTTTGCAATACAATGCACTATCACGCTCCACTACAAATCCCCTCACGATTTGCGTTTTAAACCTTATACTAACGTGAGTCAGCCGCCTCACGCCACCAAGTCTCCACTCACTTGATGTACCACACAACGAGATTCCGAATTCCGGGGTTCAAATTTCCACTCGCTCCTATGTTCGCTCACTCAAATACACTTTGGTTTTTTCTGTACAGAAAATTATCATTCATTCAGATAAGAAGTTTATTCCCAGAGGCAATACAGTAAATAAGAGTTTTATACTAAACTTTGGAAACTGGGCAATCTTGTGCTATTGTAGCGTGGCTACTGTCCCACCTTTAAACTAAACAAACTATCGTGTGGTTTTATTATGCGCACACAACGCTATGCAAGCTTGCGTAATTACGCAACCGTGCATACCTCTATGCCACGTGTGCGGCCTTGCCCCACGTGCACGTTTTGTGTACGCTGTCTTCACGTTCCGTACCACGTGTACTTATGTGCGGACGCAATAAAACAACTCACACAATTTCTATAAATGTGAGCAATATTAACTATAATCGCTCACTTAACACGCCACACAGTTTCTTTTCTGTATAAACCCTATAACTAGGCCAGACTGTGTTTGTGTTTTACACTTACTTCCTTAATATTTATATTATGAATCTAGCAATCAGTCCTATGGCAACAATGTGAGCGGGTGTACAAAGAGTATGGGTATACGCTTTTGTTGTGTACGCATTTGGTGCCAAAAAATAAATTCACAGATTTTAAATAGCTTTTTTTTCTGTTTATCTTATGAGTTCTACCAGCATCTCTACAAACCATAACAGAGCAGACACCATCTAATCAGCAATTAAGTAGGGTTTTCAGTGCCTCCACCGACCAAGAAAAGGATACGTAGGATACCTGTCCACCCTTATGCTGATAGATGAAGTCTGCTGTGACCTGTTAGGCAGTAAAAATGTGGAAAACCGGAGAGCCCCCAATAGATAATGTCGATTATCTTATAGGAAAGAAAGCTATACCTTAAACACACCTTAAATCTTTAGCCGCTGCGGCCGCTATACTTAATACACACGTTACGTACTTTATACACTGTTTGCGTACGGAGTCCCGTATCACTGTACGGACTTAGCGTACAAACGCCGCGCTGGGGGTACAAAGTACACACAGCGCGCACACACCCAGAGATACACTTTAAACCTTATACAGCAATGCGATGCGTTACTAATACACTCTTAAACCTTAGCAGGAAAAGGAAGACACAACACTGATTTGTAGTTAAACCACTGGGTTCTGACACCACAGCGTAATATTTGCTGAAAGGGGGTTTACAATACAAATCATACACTACAATACAAGACAATATAACAGAATAATGGCTACAGTCAATGTACATACGTGATTGGAATCGCTTGCGCAACCCGGCCGGTCCCCGGTCATCTGATAGATAACTTTGTGAGTCTTGTGCCAGGCCAGGCTGCAGCAGGCTTTATTTATACAATTCTTCCAAAAGCAATACAATGGATACTGTAATCCCTTTGTCCATTGGACACAGGAATGCACTTTTACAGTACAGGAGAGGTCATAGGTCGATTTGAAAAGGTAGGCAATGTCTTTCCCAACTGCTCTTGTGGGTGGTCTCCTCTGGATTCCCGCCGCATACATAATATACAGTAAATACAGTTTATATCTATATTCTGCTTCTGCACATAACTATCCGCAGGAACATGCGATCTTCCGCAGACCAACACCGGAATGTTACCCTTAAAATACCCTACAGCTGGATACCAAACACCACCTTATAACCTTAGTCTGTCCCCTCTTATCCTGTAAAGGTGAATCCCTTTGTTCTGGAATCATTTAAACTGTTGTTACTTTCTGATGTGGTGCAGGGGGACTATGTGTACAATGTGCACTATTTGGATTAAATATGTAATGTGTTTTGATAGCTCTCCATGCATTCACAAACTCTACCGTAAATACCCATACCACGCGCTGATGCGCACGACCGCGGGAGCGACCATACGCAAATTGCGAATATGTGCACGCACAGCAGAACAAGTACACGCGCGGAGGCCATCTGTGTGTTGTTTGTACGTGATGTGTGTACTGCAATATTTTTCGACTTTGACATATTTTTTAGATGAAAACGGCAGGTTTGTGAGAGGTGCTGAATGTGTAGTTTGAAGGAGAGGGAGGAGTCAAGGATTACTCCAAGACAGCGCACTTGGGGGCTAGAGGTGATAGTAGTGCCATCAATAGATAATGAGATTGCAGGAGGTGAGGTTATGCGGGAGGGAGGGAAGATGATCAGCTCGGTCTTAGACATGTTAAGTTTAAGAAAACGCTGGGACATCCAGGAAGAGGTAGCAGAGAGACAGTTGGAGATATGAGTGAGGAGAGCAGGGGAGAGGTCTGGAGAGGAAAGATAGATTTGAGTGTCATCAGCATAGAGATGATATTGGAAACCAAAAGAACTAATGAGCTTACCTAGTGAGGACGTGTAGAGAGAGAAGAGTAGAGGACCAAGGACAGAACCTTGGGGTACCCCTACAGTTAGGGGAAGTGAGGGGGAGGTAGAGTCATAAGAGGAGACAGGGAATGAACGGTCAGAAAGGTAGGAGGACAGCCAAAAAAGGGCGGTGTCACACAGATCAATGGAGTGAAGGATTTGCAGTAGGAGAGGATGATCCACAGTGTCAAAAGCAGCAGAGAGATCCAGTAGAATAAGTAGAGAGTAGTGTCCCTTAGATTTAGCAGCATGGAGGTCATTGCATACTTTTGTAAGGGCAGTTTCAGTGGAGTGGAGAGGACGGAAGCCAGACTGGAATGTGTCAAACAGTGAGTGTGAGGAAAGAAAGGAAGTAAGGCGGTTGTAGACAATACGCTCAAGGAGTTTGGAGGCAAAAGGGAGGAGAGAGATGGGTCGGTAGTTGGAGAGAGTGTTTGGATCAAGGGTAAGTTTTTTAAGAATAGGAGAGATTAGTGCATGCTTGAAGGCAGAGGGGACAGTGCCTGATGAGAGGGAGAGATTGAGAAGTTGGGAAAGATGGGAACAAGCAGAAAGAGAGAGGTAGCGGAGGAGGCGGGAGGGGATAGGGTCAAGTGGGGAGGTGGTGAGGGGACAGGAACGAAAGAGGGCCATGACTTCCTCTCCAGATGCATGGGAGAAAGATGTCAGAGTTGGTGCGAGGGATGGGGAGGGTTGGTAAGGGATGGGAGAAGGCTGGTTACTGATGGTCTGGTGTGATGTGATGTCCTGACGTATGGAGTCAATTTTGGATGTGAAGTAAGTGGCAAAGTCAAGAGCAGAGAGTGAGGAAGGGAGACGAGGTGGAGGTGGGCAGAGGAGTGAGTTGAGAGTGGTAAAGAGGCGCCGGGGGTTGGAACACTGGGAGGAGATGAGGTTCTTGAAGTATGACTGTTTAGCAAGAGAAAGGGCAGCACTGAAGGATGAAAGCATAAGTTTGAAATGGAGAAAGTCTGCCTTAGAGCGTGATTTCCTCCAGTGTCGCTCAGCAGTACGTGAGCATTTTTGCAGATATCTGGTGCATTTGGTGTGCCAGGGTTGAGGTGTTAATTTGCGAGGGTGAATAGTGGTTGGTGGAGCAACAGAGTCAAGAGCAGAAGTAAGGGATGCATTGTATGTGGAAGTGGCTTGTTCAGGGCATGAGAGAGAGAGAATAGGAGAGAGAAGTGAGTCAAATAAGGAGGAAAGGAATGTGGTGTCAATAGCTTCAATGTTACGCTTAGTGATGGTAGCCTTAGGAGGTAGAGATGGGGAAGTCGAGAGAGATAGGTTAAAGGAGAGCAAGTGGTGGTCAGAGAGGGGAAATGGAGAGTTGGAAAAATCAGAAATATCACAGCGGTGAGTGAAGACCAGATCCAGTGAGCTCCCATTCACATGGCAGGGTGAGGAGGTCCACTGGGAGAGACCAAGTGAAGAGGTGAGGTTAAGGAGTTTAGAGGCAAGGGATTGTGTGGGGATGTCAATAGGGATGTTGAAATCACCTAGGATAATGGAGGGAATATCAGGAGAGAGGAAGTGAGGAAGCCAGGAAGCAAAGTTGTCGATGAATTTGGAAGCAGTGCCAGGGGGGCGGTAAATGACAGCTACTCTAAGATGTACTGGTTGGAAGAGGCATATAGTATGGACCTCAAATGTAGAGAATGTAAGGGATGGTTCTGGTGGTATGAGTTGGTAGGAGTAACTAGAAGGTAAAAGGACCCCAACACCACCCCCATGGCGACCCCCAGGTCGGGGTGTGTGTGTGTGAATGTGAGGCCCCCAGCAGAGAGAGCAGCAGGAGAAGTAGTGTCAGAGGGAGTAATCCAGGTTTCAGTAATGGCTAGTAGGTGCAGGGAGTTGGAAATGAAAAGGTCATGAGTGGGGACCAGTTTGTTACAAACAGATCTGGCATTCCAGAGGGCACAGGATAGGGGGTATGAGTTTGTGGGAGAGATGTGAATGAGATTATCAGGGTTGCTGTAGCGATGAGGTGAGATTAACTTTGAGGGCAGGGATGATGAGAGAGTGCCTGAGCTAGGAGGGGAAACTGCAGGAGGTGGGCAGGGAGGGACGTCAGCGTGATGTGGATGGGGGTGTGGGGAGGTGACAGGGAAGGGAGAGAGGGAGCAGGGCTAAGTTGTGGGGTAGCAGGACCATGGGGCAGAGGTGAATGAAAGTGGGGTAAGAGGAAAGGAGGGGGAAGGAAACAGAGGGATGGAGGGGAGACAGAGGAGGGGAGAGAGGAGGAGGTGTAGGAGACTAGGGGGGAAGGATCAAGATACATTATTAGGTAGACACTGGCCTGGGGAGAGGGCCAGCGGTGTTGACGTGCTCCTGGGCATTAAGTGTTTCCTGTGGCTGCATTAGACCAACAGGGCTGTAACACTGGCGCTGTGCAAACAGACAGGCCAGGAGAAGTTCAGCATAGGGGAGGTCAGTGCTTCCCCAGCGGCCCCTCCCCTAGCCCAAGGCGCCATTCCACAGTGGTCTTCCCACCCTGGGCTTCTCCTCCCTCATCCTCCCCCACAAAGACATGCTTTGCAGCCATTCTCTGAGCTCTACATGTCTCCAGGAGCGGTGGGCAGAATGGGATCAGTACGAAATCCCACGGAGGGAGAATATGTCGAGATTGTGCCGGTCGGGATTCCGGTGTCGGTATTTCGACCGCCGGGATTCCGTCCGGCGGGATCTTGACTGCATCCCGGCAGAATCTCCCTGTATACTTCTACCACTTAACAGGTTATATAAAGTGTTGCATCCTCCCAAGCCTCTTATACCGAGAAAAGTAGTTGATATCAGTGCCCATTGCAGCTAAATTGTTTATTCTGCATTGTATGTAACTTATGTTAGTGCTGCTGCATGCTTTCAATCTCTCTCTCGGTCTGATATTGGTTTCCCTTTTCTTTCTGAATAACCCGTGAAAACTGGTGTGTTTAGGGTTACATTTGCTACACTGTACTATATATTGTAATTTGTGTGCGCACTACTCCTGTTACATGCTGCACATTGCCATATCTGTGTGTGTACATCACAGTAATACTGCTATGTCTAACAAAGTTAAGACCAAGCAGTCAGTGGCTTCTACAATGGTATCATGTAAAACCTGTAACACAGAGGTTTTACCTCAGGAATTGTCACAGGATTGTCAGTGCACAATCTGTATGGTGCCTCATAACTCCTCAGCCCCTCCAGCACTTGCACAAGAACCCCCTGGGCATCTTTCACTACGTTTCTGACTAAAATTACTGACCATATTGCTACACCACCTGTGGCTTCCCCTATGGGTGTACTACAACCACTGCAGCCCTCAATGGCTCCCTCTGTGGGATTTCCACATTCATTACAGCCTGTTTATCAGGCAATTGCAGCCCCACCCGTACAGTGGCGTAACTAGAAATTTTTCTCCCCCAAGCCAAAAAATTCTTCGCCACCCCCACCCCCCCATAATTGGCACTAGTAAAGGGACAAATATGCGCGCGCCGCCAAAAAGGGTGTGTGGCTTCGTTGAAATGGGCGTGGCTTCGCATAAAGGGCATGGCATTGCAGGAAAAGACTACCTTATACCCCAGTTTTGCAACCTGCACGCCCATACGTTGGCCACCACAGGAAAGAAAAATAATCCTGATTCATGCCCCTTACATTATTTGTAATTTTTCCTCCTTATAGTAATGCCCAGTATACATTATGCCACATACTGCAATGGCCCTTAGACATTATGCCACACACAATAATGCACATGACACAATATGCACACACTGTAATGCCCCCCGACACATTATGCCACACACCGTAATGCCTGTGACACATTATGCCACACACCGTAATGCCTGTGACACATTATGACAGGAATCGCAATGCCCGTTATACATTATGCTACACACTGCAATGCCCCCGATACATTATAGCACATACAATGTCTGTGACACATTATGACACACACCACAATGACCCTGAGACATTATACCACATACCACAATGCTCGTGATATTGTATACAACACACCGTAATGCCTGACACATTATGACACACACCGCAATGTCCATGATACATTATGCCACACACCGTAATGCCCATTACACATTAAGTTCTACAGTAAGGCTTCTAATTACTTTTAAATTACCTGCTCGTTGCCAGGGGTTTCATGCTCTTGGTTCCATGCACGGTGCCAGGGATTTTCATGCTCAGGGTGTCATGCTCGTTGCCAGGGGTTTCATGCACTGGGTGTCATGCTCGTTGCTAGGGGGTAGTGCTTGTTGGTAGGGCCGTGCTCCCAGTGCCACATATGCCCGCAGTGCCAGATATTCCCCCACAGTGCCAGGTACATGCCCCAAGTGCCAAATATACCCCCCCAGTGCCACATATGCCCCCAGTGCCAGATATTCCCCCACAGTGCCAGGTATATGCCCCCAGTGCCAGATATTCCCCCACAGTGCCACATATGCCCCCTCAGTGCCTGCTCCCCCCAGTGCCAGATATTCCCCCACAGTGCCAGGTATTTGCCCCCAGTGCCAGATATTCCCCATAGTGCCACATATGCCCCCTCAGTGCCTGCTCCCCCCAGTGCCAGATATACCCCCACAGTGCCAGGTATATGCCCCCAGTGCCAGATATTCCCCCACAGTGTCACATAAGCCCCCTGAGTGCCTGCTCCCCCCAGTGCCAGATATTGCCCCACAGTGCCAGGTATATGCCCCCAGTGCCAGATATTCCTCCACACAGTGCCAGATATTCCCCCACAGTGCCGCCAGGTACATGCCCCCAGTGCCCCCCCCCCTTTATTGGTAGGGCCGTGCTCCCAGTGCCACATATGCCCCCAGTGCCAGATATTCCCCCACAGTGCCAGGTACATGCCCCCAGTGCCAAATATACCTTCCCAGTGCCACATATGCCCCCCAGTGCCAGATATTCCCCCACAGTGCCAGGTATATGCCCCCAGTGCCAGATATTCCCCCACAGTGCCACATATGCCCCCTCAGTGCCTGCTCCCCCCAGTGCCAGATATTCCCCCACAGTGCCAGGTATTTGCCCCCAGTGCCAGATATTCCCCACAGTGCCACATATGCCCCCTCAGTGCCTGTTCCCCCCAGTGCCAGATATTCCCGCACAGTGCCAGGTATATGCCCCCAGTGCCAGATATTCCCCCACAGTGTCACATAAGCCCCCTCAGTGCCTGCTCCCCCCAGTGCCAGGTATATGCCCCCAGTGCCAGATATTCCTCCACACAGTGCCAGATATTCCCCCACAGTGCCACCAGGTACATAACCCTAACCCCCCCCCCTCTTTTGTGTTGGAGGGACACGGAGGGTACAGCGCGCGCCTCTCCCGTGTCCTTCCTGGCTCTCCTGCCGGTCTAATAAAGGAAGTGCCGGTTCGTGAGCCAATCAGAGCTCACGAACGGCACTTCCTTTATTAGACCGGCCGGAGAGCCAGGAGGGACACTGGAGAGGCGCGCGCAGTGCCCTCCGTGTCCCTCCAACACAGCAGCGGAGGAAAGGAGACCGCAGATTGACATGCGGACTAGAGATGAGCGGGTTCGGTTTCTTTGAATCCGAACCCGCACGAACTTCACTTTTTTTTCCACGGGTCCGAGCGACTCGGATCTTCCCGCCTTGCTCGGTTAACCCGAGCGCGCCCGAACGTCATCATGACGCTGTCGGATTCTCGCGAGGCTCGGATTCTATCGCGAGACTCGGATTCTATATAAGGAGCCGCGCGTCGCCGCCATTTTCACTCGTGCATTGAGATTGATAGGGAGAGGACGTGTCTGGCGTCCTCTCCATTAGAATAGAGATAGATAGATTAGATAGAGAGAGATTGTGCAGAGTCGCAGACAGAGTTAGTTTACCACAGTCAGTGACCAGTGCAGTTGCTAGTTAACTTTTATTTAATATAATATATCCGTTCACTTCTCTCTGCTATATCCGTTCTCTGCCTGAAAAAAAAAACGATACACAGCACAGTCAGTCACACAGTGTGACTCAGTCTGTGTGCACTCAGCTCAGCCCAGTGTGCTGCACAGTCATCAATGTATAAATTAAAAGCTTATAATTAATTGTGGGGGAGACTGGGGAGCACTGCAGGTTGTTAGCAGGAGCCAGGAGTACAATTATATTAATTAACAGTGCACACTTTTGCTGCAGGAGTGGTGACCAGTGCCTGACCACCAGTATAGTATTGTTGTATACTACTAATATCTCTTTAAATATCAACCAGTCTATATTAGCAGCAGACACAGTACAGTGCGGTAGTTCACGGCTGTGGCTACCTCTGTGTCGGCACACGGCAGGCAGTCCGTCCGACCAGAATTTTATTATTTATTATTATATACCTACCACCTAACCGTGGTTTTTTTTTCATTCTTTATACCGTCATAGTGTCATCCTAATTGTTACGAGTATACTACTATCTCTTTATCAACCAGTGTACAGTGCGGTAGTTCACGGCTGTGGCTACCTCTGTGTCGGCACACGGCAGGCAGTCCGTCCGACCAGAATTGTATTATTTATTATTATATACCTACCACCTAACCGTGGTTTTTTTTTCATTCTTTATACCGTCATAGTGTCATCCTAATTGTTACGAGTATACTACTATCTCTTTATCAACCAGTGTACAGTGCGGTAGTTCACGGCTGTGGCTACCTCTGTGTCGGCACACGGCAGGCAGTCCGTCCGACCAGAATTGTATTATTTATTATTATATACCTACCACCTAACCGTGGTTTTTTTTTCATTCTTTATACCGTCATAGTGTCATCCTAATTGTTACGAGTATACTACTATCTCTTTATCAACCAGTGTACAGTGCGGTAGTTCACGGCTGTGGCTACCTCTGTGTCGGCACACGGCAGGCAGTCCGTCCGACCAGAATTGTATTATTTATTATTATATACCTACCACCTAACCGTGGTTTTTTTTTCATTCTTTATACCGTCATAGTGTCATCCTAATTGTTACGAGTATACTACTATCTCTTTATCAACCAGTGTACAGTGCGGTAGTTCACGGCTGTGGCTACCTCTGTGTCGGCACACGGCAGGCAGTCCGTCCGACCAGAATTGTATTATTTATTATTATATACCTACCACCTAACCGTGGTTTTTTTTTCATTCTTTATACCGTCATAGTGTCATCCTAATTGTTACGAGTATACTACTATCTCTTTATCAACCAGTGTACAGTGCGGTAGTTCACGGCTGTGGCTACCTCTGTGTCGGCACACGGCAGGCAGTCCGTCCGACCAGAATTGTATTATTTATTATTATATACCTACCACCTAACCGTGGTTTTTTTTTCATTCTTTATACCGTCATAGTGTCATCCTAATTGTTACGAGTATACTACTATCTCTTTATCAACCAGTGTACAGTGCGGTAGTTCACGGCTGTGGCTACCTCTGTGTCGGCACACGGCAGGCAGTCCGTCCGACCAGAATTGTATTATTTATTATTATATACCTACCACCTAACCGTGGTTTTTTTTTCATTCTTTATACCGTCATAGTGTCATCCTAATTGTTACGAGTATACTACTATCTCTTTATCAACCAGTGTACAGTGCGGTAGTTCACGGCTGTGGCTACCTCTGTGTCGGCACACGGCAGGCAGTCCGTCCGACCAGAATTGTATTATTTATTATTATATACCTACCACCTAACCGTGGTTTTTTTTTCATTCTTTATACCGTCATAGTGTCATCCTAATTGTTACGAGTATACTACTATCTCTTTATCAACCAGTGTACAGTGCGGTAGTTCACGGCTGTGGCTACCTCTGTGTCGGCACACGGCAGGCAGTCCGTCCGACCAGAATTGTATTATTTATTATTATATACCTACCACCTAACCGTGGTTTTTTTTTCATTCTTTATACCGTCATAGTGTCATCCTAATTGTTACGAGTATACTACTATCTCTTTATCAACCAGTGTACAGTGCGGTAGTTCACGGCTGTGGCTACCTCTGTGTCGGCAGTCGGCAGGCAGTCCGTCCATCCATAATTGTATTATTATTATAATATATACCACCTAACCGTGGTTTTTTTTTCATTCTTTATACCGTCATAGTGTCATACTAGTTGTTACGAGTATACTACTATCTCTTTATCAACCAGTGTACAGTGCGGTAGTTCACGGCTGTGGCTACCTCTGTGTCGGCAGTCGGCAGGCAGTCCGTCCATCCATAATTGTATTATTATTATAATATATACCACCTAACTGTGGTTTTTTTTGCATTCTTTATACCGTCGTCATAGTGTCATACTAGTTGTTACGAGTATACTACTATCTCTTTATCAACCAGTGTACAGTGCGGTAGTTCACGGCTGTGGCTACCTCTGTGTCGGCAGTCGGCAGGCAGTCCGTCCATCCATAATTGTATTATTATTATAATATATACCACCTAACCGTGGTTTTTTTTTCATTCTTTATACCGTCGTCATAGTGTCATACTAGTTGTTACGAGTATACTACTATCTCTTTATCAACCAGTGTACAGTGCGGTAGTTCACGGCTGTGGCTACCTCTGTGTCGGCAGTCGGCAGGCAGTCCGTCCATCCATAATTGTATTATTATTATAATATATACCACCTAACCGTGGTTTTTTTTTCATTCTTTATACCGTCGTCATAGTGTCATACTAGTTGTTACGAGTATACTACTATCTCTTTATCAACCAGTGTACAGTGCGGTAGTTCACGGCTGTGGCTACCTCTGTGTCGGCAGTCGGCAGGCAGTCCGTCCATCCATAATTGTATTATTATTATAATATATACCACCTAACCGTGGTTTTTTTTTCATTCTTTATACCGTCGTCATAGTGTCATACTAGTTGTTACGAGTATACTACTATCTCTTTATCAACCAGTGTACAGTGCGGTAGTTCACGGCTGTGGCTACCTCTGTGTCGGCAGTCGGCAGGCAGTCCGTCCATCCATAATTGTATTATTATTATAATATATACCACCTAACCGTGGTATTTTTTTTTCTTTCTTTATACCGTCATAGTGTCATACTAGTTGTTACGAGTATACTACTATCTCTTTATCAACCAGTGTACAGTGCGGTAGTTCACGGCTGTGGCTACCTCTGTGTCGGAACTCGGCAGGCAGTCCGTCCATCCATAATTGTATTATTATTATAATATATACCACCTAACCGTGGTTTTTTTATTGCGCCTCATTGCACCTCTTTTTTTCTTTGCGTCATGTGCTGTTTGGGGAGGGTTTTTTGGAAGGGCCATCCTGCGTGACACTGCAGTGCCACTCCTAGATGGGCCCGGTGTTTGTGTCGGCCACTAGGGTCGCTAATCTTACTCACACAGCTACCTCATTGCGCCTCTTTTTTTCTTTGCGTCATGTGCTGTTTGGGGAGGGTTTTTTGGAAGGGACATCCTGCGTGACACTGCAGTGCCACTCCTAGATGGGCCCGGTGTTTGTGTCGGCCACTAGGGTCGCTTATCTTACTCACACAGCGACCTCGGTGCAAATTTTAGGACTAAAAATAATATTGTGAGGTGTGATGTGTTCAGAATAGGCTGAAAATGAGTGTAAATTATGTTTTTTGAGGTTAATAATACTTTGGGATCAAAATTACCCCCAAATTCTATGATTTAAGCTGTTTTTTAGGGTTTTTTGAAAAAAACACCCGAATCCAAAACACACCCGAATCCGACAAAAAAAATTCGGTGAGGTTTTGCCAAAACGCGTTCGAACCCAAAACACGGCCGCGGAACCGAACCCAAAACCAAAACACAAAACCCGAAAAATTTCAGGCGCTCATCTCTAATGCGGACGCTCGTCCGCATGTCAATCTGTTCTAAGTCAGTGGCGCCCCCGCAGCCCCTCGTCCCAAAGCCACCGCGAGGACTGCGGGGGCAGTAGTTACGCCACTGCTGACCCGTACCTACCACATGGTTGGACAAATTCTCTAGTTCTCTACAGATCTTGGCTGCTTCTTCGCCTGCTTTTCAAAACATGATGCAGGGTCAAGGTACATTATCTGCACCCTCTACTTCTAAGTGGCCTGTTCCTTCCTCACAAGCTACCCTCCTCTCTGATTGTGAGGAATCAGTTACTGCTGAGCATTCTGAGGTTTCAGATGCTGAATCCCTTTCATTGGAGAAGGAGGCTACACCTAAATTTCATGTGGCTTCTTTAATTAGGGCAGTAAAGTTGTCACTTCAGCTAGAAAATGCTGCTACTAAAGACCCATCTGCGCAAACGGCAGAAAGTAGTTTCCTCACCCGGAGTGAGGCATGGAAAACTCCTAATAAGAAATTTATGGTGTCCGATCTTGGAAAGCAGATTCAGAAACAAAGAAGGCCCTGGAAGCCTTGCCATGCACAGGCGACCTCCTGTTTGGATCAGAACTAGACAAAATTGTTGAGAAATTGGCTACCTCTAAGACAGCCTGTCTGCCTTCAGCATCATCAGTGCACCCTATAGTAGGACTTTGTCCTTTCGGTCCTTTCGTCAGCAAGGTAAAACCAAGGGTCAGACATTTGCGAGAGGGTCTTGCACAGTCAAGGCTTCCAAACCAAAGACCAAACAGGCGCTCAACTTCCAAGGACAAACCTTCTGCCTGATGGGGAGGGCCTCCTGCCCAGGTTTTAGACCCAATAATTAAAATTTCTTATTGCCACTTGACGCTGTAATAAGAAAAAAAAATGGTTCACCAAGATTTATCAAAAAACAAATCTTGGTATAGTAACCTGTACCTGAGATGTATAAAAGTAAAATGATCACTAAAATAGTTCAATAAATAAAACAACATTAATAAACAAATAGGAGTATAGTTCTAAAGCAAAACTGAATACCAGCCTTAAGTCACCTGGTGGTTTTTCTAGAAGCACTCTAGGGGAATGGGCAAATGTGGTAGGTGCTGTTCCTGGCAGCCCCAGATTGGTGCAGCTGGTGCACTGGGAACCAGGGCTGTAACTAGACCTTTGTGGGTCCCAAGATTTTGAAAAGGCCGCCCCTGCGCTTCGGGAGAGCAAAGAGGAGTGGTCGGTTCTGAGGTGATGGGGTCAGAACAGCAGTGAGGGGACGGGCCTGACAGTGGAGGGTTGTACACCACTGACTACACCCCATTACTCTATTCCCTGTCCTGTTCTTGCTGTGCCCCATGATCCTGCACCCTGTTCTGTTGTTGCTGTGCCCCATCACCCTGCTCCCTGTTCTGCAGTCATTTTGCCCCATAGCCCAGTCACTGTGCGTCATCACTCTGCCCCCTCTCCTGTAGTCACTGTGCCACATCACAGTGTAAGAAAGCTGAATACAACATGGAAATCTATTATAAGAAAAATTGTAACAAATAACAATGTATCTCTCTTTTTCTATACCAGGCATTTTCAACCACGGTCCTCAAGGCACACCAACAATGCAGGTTTTAGTGATATCCAGGCTGCAGCACAGATGGTTAAATCAAAATAACTGAGCTACTAATTAAGTCACCTGTGCTGGAGCCTGGATATCACTAAAACCTGCACTGTTGGTGTGCCTTGAGGACCGTGGTTGGGAATGCCTGTTCTATACCCATCCTGTAAATTCAATGTGTTTTAACTAAAATATATGTGTGTGTATATATATATATATATATATATATATATACATGGGCAATAAAACAAATTGGCGTTGTATAACACGAACTGGTGTTGTATAACAACACGATAATTGAAAAAGTTATATAATTTATAGTATACTAGCATCATTTGTTAACATTCTTGCTATTAAGAAGCTTCACCGTACTAGCAGTGCCGTAACTAGACATTTTGGCGCTGTGTGCAAGAAACTGCATCGGCGCCCCCCCTTGACGTAAACCGGCGGCAGTGCGCGCCGTAGGCGCGCGCAAAAAAATATAGGGAAAGGAGTGTGGCCACAAAATAATACCGATTCATATAATGGTGCACAGTAGTCTCCATTATTCAAATTACGCCACACAGTAGCGCCACTACACCAGGTAGAGCCGCTTTTTCACATTACGGCAGACAGATTCCCCTTTTTACACATTACGGCAGACAGCGCCCCCTTTTTATACATTACAGCAGACAGTGTCCCCTTTTTACACATTACGGCAGACAGCGTCCCCTCTTTACACATTACGGCAGACAGCGTCCCCTTATTACACATTCAGGCAGACAGCGTCCCCTTTTTTACACATTACGGCAGACAGCGTCCCCCTTTTACACATTACGGCAGACAGCATCCCCCTTTTTACACATTACGACAGACAGCGTCCCATATAAACATACGTATATATATATACACATATACACACACACACACACACACATTACATACATAGACACACACATAAAGCAACACAGAGAGCCAAAAATTAAAATTTTATAAACCGCAGCATATTAAAAAAAACAACATTATAACAGCAGGATGATTTAAACAAAAAATAAAAAAATACAGCTAGCTTACTTTTTTTCTCTGCAGCTGGCAAGCTGCTTGTGGCACTCTGCTGGCTGGCTCCACAAACTCTTCTTTCCTGCAGCCTGCGTGCCCAGCCAATGACTGAGCCGCAGGCTGCACCTTAACACCATTGGACAGCTGAGCCGTCGCTCAGCTGTCCTGAACTTCTATGCGGCGCTGGAGCCTCTGCTGTTCGGTTGCCAGGGCAACCTACAGAGAGCCGTCGGAGGAGCGCAGTGCCGCAGATCGGAGGCTCTGACCGCGACCGCCGCCTGCCCAATCACCCGCCGATCAGTGAGCCGCCTCCTCAGGGACGGGCAGTGGGAGCGCAGCCAGGGGGAATATGCGCTCTAACTAGGTGTGCGCTGTGGGCAATGCCCCTTCAGCACACACCTAGTTACGGCGCTGCCGTAGAGTACCGATTTTGAGATTATATTAGATTGGAAGAATACAGTTTTAGAAGAACATAAGTAGTGGGATATTTATCAAAGCTTGGCAAGAGTTAAAATTAAGTGAACTAAACTACCAACCAATTGTCATTTTACAGTCTGTGTTTGAAAATGACATAAGCTGCTTGACTGGTACTTTATCTCTCTCCAAGCTTTGATAACTATCCCCAATAGTATTCTTAAATAAATGTAGATGTTGATATGATATTAATTAATCAGTTCATTTTTAAGTGCAATGGAATATGGTGGCACTATATAAGTATATATTAATAAATATCTTAGTCATTTGTTAACCACAGTGAGAACATGTAGCTACTAGAGATGAGCGCCGGAAATTTTTCGGGTTTTGTGTTTTGGTTTTGGGTTCGGTTCCGCGGCCGTGTTTTGGGTTCGACCACGTTTTGGCAAAACCTCACCGAATTTTTTTTGTCGGATTCGGGTGTGTTTTGGATTCGGGTGTTTTTTTCAAAAAACACTAAAAAACAGCTTAAATCATAGAATTTGGGGGTCATTTTGATCCCAAAGTATTATTAACCTCAAAAACCATAATTTACACTCATTTTCAGTCTATTCTGAATACCTCACACCTCACAATATTATTTTTAGTCCTAAAATTTGCACCTAGGTCGCTGGATGACTAAGCTAAGCGACCCTAGTGGCCGACACAAACACCGGGCCCATCTAGGAGTGTCACTGCAGTGTCACGCAGGATGTCCCTTCCAAAAAACCCTCCCCAAACAGCACATGACGCAAAGAAAAAAAGAGGCGCAATGAGGTAGCTGTGTGAGTAAGATAAGCGACCCTAGTGGCCGACACAAACACCGGGCCCATCTAGGAGTGTCACTGCAGTGTCACGCAGGATGTCCCTTCCAAAAAACCCTCCCCAAACAGCACATGACGCAAAGAAAAAAAGAGGCGCAATGAGGTAGCTGTGTGAGTAAGATAAGCGACCCTAGTGGCCGACACAAACACCGGGCCCATCTAGGAGTGGCACTGCAGTGTCACGCAGGATGTCCCTTCCAAAAAACCCTCCCCAAACAGCACATGACGCAAAGAAAAAAAGAGGCGCAATGAGGTAGCTGTGTGAGTAAGATAAGCGACCCTAGTGACCGACACAAACACCGGGCCCATCTAGGAGTGGCACTGCAGTGTCACGCAGGATGTCCCTTCCAAAAAACCCTCCCCAAACAGCACATAACGCAAAGAAAAAAAGAGGCGCAATGAGGTAGCTGTGTGAGTAAGATAAGCGACCCTAGTGGCCGACACAAACACCGGGCCCATCTAGGAGTGTCACTGCAGTGTCACGCAGGATGTCCCTTCCAAAAAACCCTCCCCAAACAGCACATGACGCAAAGAAAAAAAGAGGCGCAATGAGGTAGCTGTGTGAGTAAGATAAGCGACCCTAGTGGCCGACACAAACACCGGGCCCATCTAGGAGTGTCACTGCAGTGTCACGCAGGATGTCCCTTCCAAAAAACCCTCCCCAAACAGCACATGACGCAAAGAAAAAAAGAGGCGCAATGAGGTAGCTGTGTGAGTAAGATAAGCGACCCTAGTGGCCGACACAAACACCGGGCCCATCTAGGAGTGGCACTGCAGTGTCACGCAGGATGTCCCTTCCAAAAAACCCTCCCCAAACAGCACATGACGCAAAGAAAAAAAGAGGCGCAATGAGGTAGCTGTGTGAGTAAGATAAGCGACCCTAGTGGCCGACACAAACACCGGGCCCATCTAGGAGTGGCACTGCAATGTCACGCAGGATGTCCCTTCCAAAAAACCCTCCCCAAACAGCACATGACGCAAAGAAAAAAAGAGGCGCAATGAGGTAGCTGTGTGAGTAAGATTAGCGACCCTAGTGGCCGACACAAACACCGGGCCCATCTAGGAGTGGCACTGCAGTGTCACGCAGGATGTCCCTTCCAAAAAACCCTCCCCAAACAGCACGTGACGCAAAGAAAAAAAGAGGCGCAATGAGGTAGCTGTGTGAGTAAGATAAGCGACCCTAGTGGCCGACACAAACACCGGGCCCATCTAGGAGTGTCACTGCAGTGTCACGCAGGATGTCCCTTCCAAAAAACCCTCCCCAAACAGCACATGACGCAAAGAAAAAAAGAGGCGCAATGAGGTAGCTGTGTGAGTAAGATAAGCGACCCTAGTGGCCGACACAAACACCGGGCCCATCTAGGAGTGGCACTGCAGTGTCACGCAGGATGTCCCTTCCAAAAAACCCTCCCCAAACAGCACATGACGCAAAGAAAAAAAGAGGCGCAATGAGGTAGCTGTGTGAGTAAGATAAGCGACCCTAGTGGCCGACACAAACACCGGGCCCATCTAGGAGTGGCACTGCAATGTCACGCAGGATGTCCCTTCCAAAAAACCCTCCCCAAACAGCACATGACGCAAAGAAAAAAAGAGGCGCAATGAGGTAGCTGTGTGAGTAAGATTAGCGACCCTAGTGGCCGACACAAACACCGGGCCCATCTAGGAGTGGCACTG
This sequence comes from Pseudophryne corroboree, assembly GCF_028390025.1. Classification (NCBI taxonomy): domain Eukaryota; kingdom Metazoa; phylum Chordata; class Amphibia; order Anura; family Myobatrachidae; genus Pseudophryne; species Pseudophryne corroboree. The sequence continues at coordinate 606,498,849 of NC_086447.1, forward strand.
CAGTGTCACGCAGGATGTCCCTTCCAAAAAACCCTCCCCAAACAGCACATGACGCAAAGAAAAATTAAAGAAAAAAGAGGTGCAAGATGGAATTGTCCTTGGGCCCTCCCACCCACCCTTATGTTGTATAAACAGGACATGCACACTTTAACCAACCCATCATTTCAGTGACAGGGTCTGCCACACGACTGTGACTGAAATGACGGGTTGGTTTGGACCCCCACCAAAAAAGAAGCAATTAATCTCTTCTTGCACAAACTGGCTCTAGAGAGGCAAGATGTCCACCTCATCATCATCCTCCGATATATCACCGTGTACATCCCCCTCCTCACAGATTATCAATTTGTCCCCACTGGAATCCACCATCTCAGCTCCCTGTGTACTTTGTGGAGGCAATTGCTGCTGGTCAATGTCTCCACGGAGGAATTGATTATAATTCATTTTAATGAACATCATCTTCTCCACATTTTCTGGATGTAACCTCGTACGCCGATTGCTGACAAGGTGAGCGGCGGCACTAAACACTCTTTCGGAGTACACACTTGTGGGAGGGCAACTTAGGTAGAATAAAGCCAGTTTGTGCAAGGGCCTCCAAATTGCCTCTTTTTCCTGCCAGTATAAGTACGGACTGTGTGACATGCCTACTTGGATGCGGTCACTCATATAATCCTCCACCATTCTTTCAATGTTGAGAGAATCATATGCAGTGACAGTAGACGACATGTCCGTAATCGTTGTCAGGTCCTTCAGTCCGGACCAGATGTCAGCATCAGCAGTCGCTCCAGACTGCCCTGCATCACCGCCAGCGGGTGGGCTCGGAATTCTGAGCCTTTTCCTCGCACCCCCAGTTGCGGGAGAATGTGAAGGAGGAGATGTTGACAGGTCGCGTTCCGCTTGACTTGACAATTTTCTCACCAGCAGGTCTTTCAACCCCAGCAGACTTGTGTCTGCCGGAAAGAGAGATCCAAGGTAGGCTTTAAATCTAGGATCGAGCACGGTGGCCAAAATGTAGTGCTCTGATTTCAACAGATTGACCACCCGTGAATCCTTGTTAAGCGAATTAAGGGCTCCATCCACAAGTCCCACATGCCTAGCGGAATCGCTCCGTGTTAGCTCCTCCTTCAATGTCTCCAGCTTCTTCTGCAAAAGCCTGATGAGGGGAATGACCTGACTCAGGCTGGCAGTGTCTGAACTGACTTCACGTGTGGCAAGTTCAAAGGGCATCAGAACCTTGCACAACGTTGAAATCATTCTCCACTGCGCTTGAGACAGGTGCATTCCACCTCCTATATCGTGCTCAATTGTATAGGCTTGAATGGCCTTTTGCTGCTCCTCCAACCTCTGAAGCATATAGAGGGTTGAATTCCACCTCGTTACCACTTCTTGCTTCAGATGATGGCAGGGCAGGTTCAGTAGTTTTTGGTGGTGCTCCAGTCTTCTGTACGTGGTGCCTGTACGCCGAAAGTGTCCCGCAATTCTTCTGGCCACCGACAGCATCTCTTGCACGCCCCTGTCGTTTTTTAAATAATTCTGCACCACCAAATTCAAGGTATGTGCAAAACATGGGACGTGCTGGAATTTGCCCATATTTAATGCACACACAATATTGCTGGCGTTGTCCGATGCCACAAATCCACAGGAGAGTCCAATTGGGGTAAGCCATTCCGCGATGATCTTCCTCAGTTGCCGTAAGAGGTTTTCAGCTGTGTGCGTATTCTGGAAACCGGTGATACAAAGCGTAGCCTGCCTAGGAAAGAGTTGGCGTTTGCGAGATGCTGCTACTGGTGCCGCCGCTGCTGTTCTTGCGGCGGGAGTCCATACATCTACCCAGTGGGCTGTCACAGTCATATAGTCCTGACCCTGCCCTGCTCCACTTGTCCACATGTCCGTGGTTAAGTGGACATTGGGTACAGCTGCATTTTTTAGGACACTGGTGACTCTTTTTCTGAGGTCTGTGTACATTTTCGGTATCGCCTGCCTAGAGAAATGGAACCTAGATGGTATTTGGTACCGGGGACACAGTACCTCCAACAAGTCTCTAGTTGGCTCTGCAGTAATGATGGATACCGGAACCACGTTTCTCACCACCCAGGATGCCAAGGCCTCAGTTATCCGCTTTGCAGTAGGATGACTGCTGTGATATTTCATCTTCCTCGCAAAGGACTGTTGGACAGTCAATTGCTTGGTGGAAGTAGTAAAAGTGGTCTTACGACTTCCCCTCTGGGATGACCATCGACTCCCAGCAGCAACAACAGCAGCGCCAGCAGCAGTAGGCGTTACACGCAAGGATGCATCGGAGGAATCCCAGGCAGGAGAGGAATCGTCAGAATTGCCAGTGACATGGCCTGCAGGACTATTGGCATTCCTGGGGAAGGAGGAAATTGACACTGAGGGAGTTGGTGGGGTGGTTTGCGTGAGCTTGGTTACAAGAGGAAGGGATTTACTGGTCAGTGGACTGCTTCCGCTGTCACCCAAAGTTTTTGAACTTGTCACTGACTTATTATGAATGCGCTGCAGGTGACGTATAAGGGAGGATGTTCCGAGGTGGTTAACGTCCTTACCCCTACTTATTACAGCTTGACAAAGGCAACACACGGCTTGACACCTGTTGTCCGCATTTCTGTTGAAATACTTCCACACCGAAGAGCTGATTTTTTTGGTATTTTCACCAGGCATGTCAGTGGCCATATTCCTCCCACGGACAACAGGTGTCTCCCCGGGTGCCTGACTTAAACAAACCACCTCACCATCAGAATCCTCCTGGTCAATTTCCTCCCCAGCGCCAGCAACACCCATATCCTCCTCATCCTGATGTACTTCAACACTGACATCTTCAATCTGACTATCAGGAACTGGACTGCGGGTGCTCCTTCCAGCACTTGCAGGGGGCGTGCAAATGGTGGAAGGCGCATGCTCTTCACGTCCAGTGTTGGGAAGGTCAGGCATCGCAACCGACACAATTGGACTCTCCTTGTGGATTTGGGATTTCGAAGAACGCACAGTTCTTTGCGGTGCTTTTGCCAGCTTGAGTCTTTTCAGTTTTCTAGCGAGAGGCTGAGTGCTTCCATCCTCATGTGAAGCTGAACCACTAGCCATGAACATAGGCCAGGGCCTCAGCCGTTCCTTGCCACTCCGTGTGGTAAATGGCATATTGGCAAGTTTACGCTTCTCCTCCGACAATTTTATTTTAGGTTTTGGAGTCCTTTTTTTACTGATATTTGGTGTTTTGGATTTGACATGCTCTGTACTATGACATTGGGCATCGGCCTTGGCAGACGACGTTGCTGGCATTTCATCGTCTCGGCCATGACTAGTGGCAGCAGCTTCAGCACAAGGTGGAAGTGGATCTTGATCTTTCCCTAATTTTGGAACCTCAACATTTTTGTTCTCCATATTTTAATAGGCACAACTAAAAGGCACCTCAGGTAAACAATGGAGATGGATAGATACTAGTATACTTATGGATGGACTGCCGAGTGCCGACACAGAGGTAGCTACAGCCGTGGACTAACGTACTGTGTCTGCTGCTAATATAGACTGGATGATTGATAATGAGATGAAATCAATATATATATGTATGTATATATAATATCACTAGTACTGCAGCCGGACAGGTAGATAATATATTTATTAGGTAATGATGACTGATGACGGACCTGCTGGACACTGTCAGCTCAGCAGCACCGCAGACTGCTACAGTAAGCTACTATACTCTATAGTAGTATGTACAAAGAAGAAAGAAAAAAAAAACCACGGGTAGGTGGTATACAATTATGGATGGACTGCCGAGTGCCGACACAGAGGTAGCTACAGCCGTGGACTAACGTACTGTGTCTGCTGCTAATATAGACTGGATGATTGATAATGAGATGAAATCAATATATATATGTATGTATATATAATATCACTAGTACTGCAGCCGGACAGGTAGATAATATATTTATTAGGTAATGATGACTGATGACGGACCTGCTGGACACTGTCAGCTCAGCAGCACCGCAGACTGCTACAGTAAGCTACTATACTATAGTAGTATGTACAAAGAAGAAAGAAAAAAAAAAACACGGGTAGGTGGTATACAATTATGGATGGACTGCTGAGTGCCGACACAGAGGTAGCTACAGCCGTGGACTAACGTACTGTGTCTGCTGCTAATATAGACTGGATGATTGATAATGAGATGAAATCAATATATATATGTATGTATATATAATATCACTAGTACTGCAGCCGGACAGGTAGATAATATATTTATTAGGTAATGATGACTGATGACGGACCTGCTGGACACTGTCAGCTCAGCAGCACCGCAGACTGCTACAGTAAGCTACTATACTCTATAGTAGTATGTACAAAGAAGAAAGAAAAAAAAAAACCACGGGTAGGTGGTATACAATTATGGATGGACTGCCGAGTGCCGACACAGAGGTAGCTACAGCCGTGGACTAACGTACTGTGTCTGCTGCTAATATAGACTGGATGATTGATAATGAGATGAAATCAATATATATATGTATGTATATATAATATCACTAGTACTGCAGCCGGACAGGTAGATAATATATTTATTAGGTAATGATGACTGATGACGGACCTGCTGGACACTGTCAGCTCAGCAGCACCGCAGACTGCTACAGTAAGCTACTATACTATAGTAGTATGTACAAAGAAGAAAGAAAAAAAAAAACCACGGGTAGGTGGTATACAATTATGGATGGACTGCTGAGTGCCGACACAGAGGTAGCTACAGCCGTGGACTAACGTACTGTGTCTGCTGCTAATATAGACTGGATGATTGATAATGAGATGAAATCAATATATATATGTATGTATATATAATATCACTAGTACTGCAGCCGGACAGGTAGATAATATATTTATTAGGTAATGATGACTGATGACGGACCTGCTGGACACTGTCAGCTCAGCAGCACCGCAGACTGCTACAGTAAGCTACTATACTCTATAGTAGTATGTACAAAGAAGAAAGAAAAAAAAAAACCACGGGTAGGTGGTATACAATTATGGATGGACTGCCGAGTGCCGACACAGAGGTAGCTACAGCCGTGGACTAACGTACTGTGTCTGCTGCTAATATAGACTGGATGATTGATAATGAGATGAAATCAATATATATATGTATGTATATATAATATCACTAGTACTGCAGCCGGACAGGTAGATAATATATTTATTAGGTAATGATGACTGATGACGGACCTGCTGGACACTGTCAGCTCAGCAGCACCGCAGACTGCTACAGTAAGCTACTATACTATAGTAGTATGTACAAAGAAGAACGAAAAAAAAAAAACACGGGTAGGTGGTATACAATTATGGATGGACTGCTGAGTGCCGACACAGAGGTAGCTACAGCCGTGGACTAACGTACTGTGTCTGCTGCTAATATAGACTGGATGATTGATAATGAGATGAAATCAATATATATATATGTATGTATATATAATATCACTAGTACTGCAGCCGGACAGGTAGATAATATATTTATTAGGTAATGATGACTGATGACGGACCTGCTGGACACTGTCAGCTCAGCAGCACCGCAGACTGCTACAGTAAGCTACTATACTCTATAGTAGTATGTACAAAGAAGAAAGAAAAAAAAAACCCACGGGTAGGTGGTATACAATTATGGATGGACTGCCGAGTGCCGACACAGAGGTAGCTACAGCCGTGGACTAACGTACTGTGTCTGCTGCTAATATAGAGTCTAGACTGGATGATAAATTATTGATAATGAGATGAAATCAATATAATATCACTAGTACTGCAGCCGGACAGGTACTATATATATTTATTATGTAATGACTGATGACGGACCTGCTGGACACTGTCAGGTCAGCACAGCACCGCAGACTGCTACAGTAAGCTACTATAGTAGTATGTATAAAGAAGAATGAAAAAAAAAACCACGGGTAGGTGGTATACAATATTATATATATATATATATATATATTATATACAATTATATATATATATATATATTAAACTGGTGGTGATTGATTATTAAACTGGTGGTCACTTCAGGACAGGTCACGTTGCAACTTGCAACTAGTACTCCGAGGCCTAAGCAGACAATCACAAAATATATTATTATACTGGTGGTCAGTGTGGTCACAACAATGGCAGTGTGGCACTGACTCTGGCAGCAAAAGTGTGCACTGTACGTTATATGTACTCCTGAGTCCTGCTCTCAGACTCTAACTGCTCCCCACTGTCAGTGTCTCCCCCACAAGTCAGATAATACACTTACAGTCACACTATCTAATCTATAAATATCACTTCAGCAAGTAGTATAGTAGTATACAGTAGTACTCCTCCTAATAATGCTCCCCGAAAATACTGTGTCTCTCTCTTCTCTAAACGGAGAGGACGCCAGCCACGTCCTCTCCCTATGACTCTCAATGCACGTGTGAAAATGGCGGCGACGCGCAGCTCCTTATATAGAATCCGAGTCTCGCGATAGAATCCGAGCCTCGCGAGAATCCGACAGCGTGATGATGACGTTCGGGCGCGCTCGGGTTAGCCGAGCAAGGCGGGAAGATCCGAGCCTGCTCGGACCCGTGTAAAAAACCTGAAGTTCGGGCGGGTTCGGATTCAGAGGAACCGAACCCGCTCATCTCTAGTAGCTACCTTATGAGACAACATGAGATATGGGGGGTAATTCCAAGTTGATCGCAGCAGGAAATTTTTTAGCAGTTGGGCAAAACCATGTGCACAGCAGGGGGGGCAGATATAACATGTGCAGTGAGAGTTAGATTTGGGTGGGTTATTTTGTTTCTGTGCAGGGTAAATACTGGCTGATTTATTTTTACACTGCAATTTAGATTGCAAATTGAACTCACCACACCCAAATCTATCTCTCTCTGCACATGTTATATCTGCCTCCCCTGCAGTGCACATGGGCCCTCATTCCGAGTTGTTCGCTCGTTCTTTTTCATCGCATCGCAGTGAAAATCCGCTTAGTACGCATGCGCAATGTTCGCACTGCGACTGCGCCAAGTAACTTTACTATGAAGAAAGTATTTTTACTCACGGCTTTTTCTTCGCTCCGGCGATCGTAATGTGATTGACAGGAAATGGGTGTTACTGGGCGGAAACACGGCGTTTCAGGGGCGTGTGGCTGAAAACGCTACCGTTTCCGGAAAAAACGCAGGAGTGGCCGGGGAAACGGTGGGAGTGCCTGGGCGAACGCTGGGTGTGTTTGTGACGTCAACCAGGAACGACAAGCACTGAACTGATCGCACAGGCAGAGTAAGTCTGGAGCTACTCTGAAACTGTTAAGTAGTTAGTAATCGCAATATTGCGAATACATCGGTCGCAATTTTAAGAAGCTAAGATTCACTCCCAGTAGGCGGCGGCTTAGCGTGTGTAACTCTGCTAAATTCGCCTTGCGACCGATCAACTCGGAATGAGGGCCATGGTTTTGCCCAACTGCTAAAATATTTCCTGCTGCAATCAACTTGGAATTACCCCCTTTGTTAGCAGTTGGGAAAATCCATGTGCACCCAGCTAAGTACAGATTGTATGCGTTTCATATATAAAACTGATAAAATATACCGGTATATATATATAGAAATCAGTGGCGTAAGTTTGTCCCAGTCGGTCGGAGGCAAGATAAATATTGGTGCCCCCCTATATTAAGATAAATATATGTATGTATGTATGTGTGTGTGTGTGTGTGTGTGTGTGTGTGTGTGTGTGTGTATATATATATATATATATATATATATATACACTGCTCAAAAAAAATAAAGGGAACACTTAAACAACACAATGTAACTCTAAGTCAATCACACTTCTGTGAAATCAAACTGTCCACTTAGGAAGCAACACTGATTGACAATCAATTTCACATGCTGTTGTGCAAATGGAATAGACAACAGGTGGAAATTATAGGCAATTAGCAAGACACCCCCAATAAAGGAGTTGTTCTGCAGGTGGTGACACAGACCACTTCTCAGCTCCTATGCTTTCCTGCTGATGTTTTGGTCACTTTTGAAAGCTGGCGGTGCTTTCACTCTAGTGGTAGCATGAGACGGAGTGGCTCAGGTAGTGCAGCTCATGCAGGATGGCACATCAATGTGAGCTGTGGCAAGAAGGTTTGCTGTGTCTGTCAGCGTAATGTCCAGAGCATGGAGGCGCTACCAGGAGACAGGCCAATACATCAGGAGACGTGGAGGAGGTCGCAGGAGGGCAACAACACAGCAGCAGGACCGTTACCTCCGCCTTTGTGCAAGGAGGAACAGGAGGAGCACTGCAAGAGCCCTGCAAAATGACCTCCAGCAAGCCACAAATGTGCATGTGTTTACTCAAACGATCAGAAACAGACTCCATGAGGGTGGTATGAGGGCCTGACGTCCACAGGTGGGGGTTGTGCTTACAGCCCAACACCGTGCAGGACGTTTGGCATTTGCCAGAGAACACCAAGATTGGCAAATTTGCCACTGGCGCCCTGTGCTCTTCACAGATGAAAGCAGGTTCTCACTGAGCACATGTGACAGACATGACAGAGTCTGGAGATGCCAAGGAGAATGTTCTGCTGCCTGCAATATCCTCCAGCATGACCCGTTTGGCAGTGGGTCAGTAATGGTGTGGGGTGGCATTTATTTGGGGAGCCGCACAGCCCTCCATGTGCTCGCCAGAGGTAGCCTGACTGCCATTAGGTGCCGAGATGAGATCCTCAGACCCCTTGTGAGGCCATATGCCAGAAACAGGAAAAAACATCATCTGACATAACATTTATAGGCATTGGATTTCCAGCGACCCAGCAATTTAATCTCGGCCTCTGTAAAACCCAACGACGCGGCTGTTGTCGCGGCCCCAATATGAAAGGAATGCGCACTTCCTAAATACCCACCGGATTTGGTAAACCATCAATTGGGACCACTATCTCAGTTTGCACAATAACGTGTCCGCTAGTAACACCTGGGACTTAAGCAAAGACGAGACCGCCGACTTGGAAGGTGCCACCAACTCGCCGATCCGAAAGGCTCCGTGAAAAGCCATCTCAAAGGCGAGCTGGAAAAGCAACACTTCATGACGAGAGACGCAGACGGACAGTATTACATCCATTAAACTACCCACCATGGCAACCGGTATCGGCTACCTGCGATCCCCAGACCATGGAGCAGCACGCCCCCAGCCCTGTAGGAAACACCTCATTTAAAAGCTTTTAGTGAAATCATGCCTACCATGCAAGCACAGGAAAAATGAAATTCCTAGCAATATCTCTCCAACAACAGCGCACGACTTCCAAGCTACATACAGGCGCCAGATAAAGTCTAACAGTAAATTAAAAGAAGGCTTACCTTCATTCCGCCAGCGTGCAATAAATGCCTCCCACCAAACGGACGCTGCATGATATCTCTCCAGCGTGGCTGGAGCCACAGTCTGGCTTGCCAAAGCAGTTATCCCTGCCATATAATTTGCCAACAATGAGAGGGGCAAACATCACCTAGGAGAGTCGCTGCGGGAGCCAATGCGTGAAACCTATCCCACAATCGTCTAGAAAGTGCGTCAGCAATGCTGTTATCCACTCCTGGGACGTGCCGCGCAATAAAATGTACATTAAGACACAAGCAGTGCAAGACCAGGTGAGCCAGTAAGCGAAGAACCGGGAGCGAGGAGGACCGCTGACCATTGATCACCTGGACCACGCCCAGATTGTTACACCAGAAGACCACGTGCCGATCTCTGACCCACTCACCCCACAGCTCCAAAGCCACAACAATGGGAAAAAGTTCCAACAACAGAAAGTTTCGGGTTAAGCCCAACTGAAACCAGGAATCCGACCACAGGGCAGCAGACCAGGCGCTATTGAGGTAGGCACCGTAACCCCATGAACCTGCTGCATCCGTGAACAACTGGATACCCAGACTGTGAACCGGATCCGACAGCCAGATGGATACTCCATTGAAATCACGTAAAAAGGCATCCCAAACTCGCCGATCCTTGCAAATCTCAGATGACAACTTAATGAAGTGAAGTGATCGATGTATGCCAGCCATCGCCCGCTCCAATTTGTGGCAAAAAACCAGGCCCATGGGAATGACCCAGCAAGCAAAATTGAAAAGGCCGAGAAGGGATTGGCACTGGCGCAAGGTAACCTTGCCACCTGCCAACGCCCTCTCAATCCCCACACTCAGTTTGGCAACTTTGTCACAGGGCAAACGGCACCAGGCCGCATATGTATTTATTTCTATGCTGAGATAGGAGAGGCCATGTACAGGGACACTCACATTTTTCCGGAGTGATTGGAACCCTGAACTCAGAAAAAAGCGCTTTCAAGGAGAAAAGCAAGCACACACACCTGTTCGAATTGGCAGGGCCAATACACAGGAAATCATCCAGATAGTGGGCAATTCCTGTTTACCCCATCCCAGCGCAGACGCACCAATGGAGAAATGAACGAAAAGCTTTGAAAAAGTGCCGTAGACCGAGCAACCCATTGGTAGGCATTTGTCAATGTAGAATCCGCCATCCAGCCTAAAGCCCAGGAAATGAAACAAATCTGGGTGCAATGGCAAAAGACGAAATGCAGACTCAACATCAACTATACCCAACAATGCATGTGGGCCCGCTGCCCTGACTAATTTCAAAGCGTCGTCAAACGACTGATACATAACTGAGGATAGCACCTCGGGGAAAGCAGCATTAACTAACGCGCTTTGCGGGTGAGACAGGTGCTGGATAAGTCTAAATTTACTGGAAGTTTAGTATAGCCGTAATCAATTGCATGAAGTCAATCTTTGCAAGGCATGGTGTTCCTATGGAAGTGTTCACTGACAATGGTCCTCAGTTTTCCAGTGCTGAATTTAGACAATTTGCTGATGAGTGGGAATTTGTCCATACTACGTCAAGTCCCCACTATCCACGCTCAAATGGGTTGGTGGAAATTTCAGTAAACTGTAAAGAGTTTCATGAAAAAAGCTCAAGAAGGTAAAGAAGATTTCTACAAAAGTCTTTTAATCTACCGCAGTACACCTTTACAGAATGGACTTTCTCCTGCACAAATGCTGATGGGAAGGAGGATTAGAGCAAATCTCCCGATACATGATGAACTGCTTAATACACATAACTCAGCGTTGGTCAGACTGAGTAAGGAACGTCAACAGACGAAACAGAAACTGTTCCATGACAGATGAACAAAAAGCTTATCTGATCTAAAATCGGGTGACCAAGTCCATCTCAGAGATCACGAGAAAGGTATTTGGGTGCAGAAAGGTATTGTGCAAGCACAAGTAGCACCAAGATCTTATACTATACGTACAGGGCGTGGAACGGAAGTAAGAAGAAATCGGGTGGATTTAAGATCTCAACCTAACCATAATGAAGACAACATGACTAAAGAATACCCTTCATCTGACATGTATGATGATCCTGATAATGGTGAACAAACCACGATTCTAGAAAGGTCCAACATGGTAGATGAAACACAGACTGTGTATGAAAGACCCAAAAGGGAAATACGCAGACCTGAGAGACTCATTGAAACGTGTTAGATGATGTTCTTAATATGACGTTGTTAATTGTTGCATTGAAGCGTATAGGGCTTATCTTTAAAGAAAAGAGGATGTGATGTTAGTGTATTAGAATGCTTAGACACTCCCTTACTAATCTGTGTAAGCCTGAATCTTCAGTGACCAGGGGGATGCTGGGAAGTGGGTGGTCCAGTGTGCAGTGTGTCTGGAGTTGGTAATGGAATAAACAGCACAGCAGTGAACTCACATGTCTCTGTGTCCTTATGACTGGATTTACAAACATATGAACAACAAACATATGAACAAAACAGGTACCACCCCCACGGGAGATAATACCAAATTCGGCAAAGGAGGTGCAGCAAAGGGGTCAGCCATGCAACCCAGCTGCACCTCCTTGGTGACATTTTCTTTTAAGACGTGAGGAAGGTCCCTTGCCAAGCTCAAATTCCTAGGGGCATATAAAGGGAACTCACCGCTAATGGAAATGCAAAAACCCATGTTAAAACCATCCAGCAAGAATTGCACCTATGAGCGAAGCGGGTACAAATTCAGCCATTTGTGCATGGCATCAACCCAAACGGGGGAAGGGGCTTTACTTAGAGCTGGCAACGCCGGGGGATCTGCCACCTAAGCCAATACTGGCAGGCTTGGGGCATTCCTTGGCAGGATGGGATGCACCACAATACAGGCAGAGGTGTTGAAAGCAACATTTCGCCCAAGCTCCACAATTGCCTTTGTTAAAGACGTAACAACGACCCTTGGACCTCTTGCCAGACATGGAAAGGAGCCCCTATCGTTTGCATTAACACATTTGACAGGAGAGACTTCAGAAGCCTTGACGGAATTCTCTGTAACCTCCAGCCACATCTCAACATCCTTCACTCCGAAGGCAATGATGTGCAGCCTGTGCTGTTTACGCCTGAACTCCTCACCGTACTGGATCCATGTGAGGGCCGGTCGAAATGAAAAAGACCATGAATCATGTGCAGATAGCGCACAATGTTCATGGCCTCTTCCGGGCACGTCTCCAGATAATAGGCTGATAAGGTGTAGAACCCTTTGAGCCAGTTAACGTAGGACCGATAGGCTGCCTCGCCCATACAACTCTTTTTCTTAGCCGCCACCAAAGCCTTGCGAGTCTTGGATGTCAATGTAAAGACATCCACGTATTTTCCACTATTAATACGATCACATATCCGTGGACGGAGACCATGCAAAACTTTGGTGTAAGGGCAGCACACAACATCGCTGGGGCTGCCCTCTTCAGGACTACTGCTACTGATGCTATGCCGAAGCGAATGCTTACTGCGCTTGTGAGACCACCAGTGCCTGTGCCATTTAGCTTTTGAATGCTCCGCACGCCTAACGCCACTCGCATCCTCAGGCGCACCAACCAACTGACCCAATCGGCATCAGTCTCACCTGACGAAGAGGCATGCGAATCCTGGCTCAGTCCAGCAGAGGAGGAAGCCTGCTCGCCATCACCCGAATCGCTCTTCATTATGTCCACCGGATCTGAAACACAAGCGGAAAAAGAAGGTGCCTGCGAAGAGCCAGGCAGTTGGTTACGTGAAGACGCCAGCACGCCTGACCCACCGACAACTAATGGTTGCGGTCCGGCAGAAGAGCCTGTAGCCGAGCACAGTGCCGTCAGTTGTGTGAGTAGGGGGGACAATAGAGACCGCAAATCAACCCCCTGCCCCACCGATCCACTCTCAGACGCCTGCACTGCTAATAGAGGAGTCAAAGTCCCCATCACTGAAACGAGCAGCATACTAAATGGAAGCAAAGTAGCAATGTACTAAATGGAAGCAAAGTAATAAAACTTTACTTTTACTAATTTATTATTAAAAAAAATCCTATCCAATTGGAACATATCACAGTTAAATATATAGCTTAAAAACAGTAACAAACTAACACATAAATACAGATGGTGCACAAAAAATAAAGTGTTTGATAAAACCAAGAGTGTCCCCTTGGTGTGTCCTTATTAATTTATTATGATTTGGCTGCTGTATCAGTATTGCTGTCCTGATTCAGGCTTAAGGTAGCTAAATTGCTGTGTGTGAGGAATTTTAACGTTAAATCCAGGTAAGTATGCTGGTGAATCATTGGTGTAATATCATCTGCTGGGGCTGTGAGGACATCATTTCAAGTGTACTTCACTGTTTATCAGTTGTGTCTCCTATATGTGACTCGAGTTCCTATAATTGCACATACATAGGCAATTGCAATATATAGAATATAGGGGGTCATTCCGAGTTGTTCGCTCGCTATATTTTTCTCGCAACGGAGCGATTAGTCGCTAATGCGCATGCGCAATGTCTGCAGTGCGACTGCGCCAAGTAAATTTGCTATGCAGTTAGGTATTTTACTCACGGCATTACAAGGTTTTTTCTTCGTTCTGGTGATCGTAACGTGATTGACAGGAAGTGGGTGTTTCTGGGCGGAAACTGGCCGTTTTATGGGTGTGTGCGAAAAAACACTACCGTTTCTGGGAAAAACGCGGGAGTGGCTGAAGAAACGGAGGAGTGTCTGGCCGAACGCTGGGAGTGTTTGTGACGTCAAACCAGGAACGAAACTGACTGAACTGATCGCAGTTGCCGAGTAAGTGTGGAGCTACTCAGAAACTGCTAAGAAGTGTCTATTCGCAATTTTGCTAATCTTTCGTTCGCAATTTTGATAAGCTAAGATTCACTCCCAGTAGGCGGCGGCTTAGCGCGTGCAAAGCTGCTAAAAGCAGCTTGCAAGCGAACAACTCGGAATGAGGGCCATAAGGGGATATTCAGAGTTGTTAGCAAACCAAAAAAAGTTAGCAATTGGGCAAAACCATGCTGCGCTGAAGGTGGGACAGAAGTAACATGTGCAGAGAGAGTTCGAATTGGGTGCGGTGTATTCAAAATGAAATCTGCAGCATAAAAATAAAGCAGCCAGTATTTACCAAGCACAGAAACAATATAACCCACCCAAATCTAAATCTTTCTGCACATGTTACATCTGCCCCACCTGCAGTGCAACATGGTTTTGCTCAATTGCTAACTTTATTGGTTTGCTAACAACTCTGAATAACCCCCATAGTAGCCTGCTTATTGACCTGGATAATGGTGGTCATTCCGAGTTGTTCGCTCGCTAGCTGCTTTTAGCAGCATTGCACACGCTAGGCCGCCGCCCTCTGGGAGTGTATCTTAACATAGCAGAATTGCGAACGAAAGATTAGCAGAACTGCTACTAAATAATTCTTGCAGTATCTGAGTAGCTCCGGACCTACTCACAGATTGCGATCAGCTCAGTCCATTTAGTTCCTAGTTTGACGTCACAAACACGCCCTGCGTTCAGCCAGCCACTCCCCTGTTTCCCCAGCCACTCCCGCGTTTTTTCCTGACACGCCTACGTTTTTTTGCAAACGCTGTGAAAACGCTGAGTTGCCACCCAGAAACGCCCCTTTCCTGTCAATCACACACCGATCAGCAGTGCGACTGAAAAGCGCTGCTGTAGCCACAGCAAAACTGCTAAGATTTTAGTAAAATAACTAAGCGAATGCGCTCTGCGTACCATGCGCATGCGCAGTTAGCAACAATTCGCAGCATAGCGAAAATCTGCAACGAGCGAACAACTCAGAATGACCCCCCATGTGCAGAGTTTAATTGCAATGTTGGTAAGTATAAACTACAATAAGTTGATACAGTGCCTTGTGCTGCGGCTATCAAGTCACTTTAACAAGTGAAAAAACACATATGTGTTATTAACACAGTATATTATTATTACCAGTTATTTATATAGCACACACATATTCCGCAGCACTTTACAAAGAAAACTTGGCCATTCACACCAGTCCCTAACCCAGTGGAGCTTACAGTCTATGTTCCCTACCACATGTAAACACACACTTTCACGATAGGGTTAATTTTTTTGGGATCCAATTAATCTACCAGTATATTTTTGGATTGTGGGAGGAAACCAGAGAACCCGGAGGAAACCCACGCAAGTACGGGGAGAATATACAAACTCCACACAGCTATGGTGGGAATCAAACCCATGACCTCAGTGCTGTGAGACAGTACTGCTAACCATTACACCATCCGTACTGCCATATGATCCAAGCTCCTATGTCTTACAAATTTTTGGGTTTTTCTGTATTATAATAATACTGTAGATCCATCTTGCGATGATCAATAATATGAGAAAACAAGGATTATAATAAAAACCGCTCCTGTGTCATGATCACCTGCTATTATCCCAATATTGTGGGTTATTCTACAGAAACGGTCAAAGAGCTCTGTCTCAATGGCTGAGAGAAAGCTGTTATAAAGTGAAACGTGCGCATTAGAGCATGTTCACTGATGTTCCTGTATTTATCAGTGTTTAAATTACTCCACTTGACTTCTGTTGGACTTTGCCATTCTCTTTGGAACAATTCTGGAAACTTGGTGGATACTCCTTCAGCCCGTCATCTGCAAATTTGGTTACTAAGGGGGTAGTTTGGACATACAAGATTCACATACTGGTAATACCGTGCCGCTAATATTGGATCCCTTATGGACACAAAGAAGAAAGTCCTATTTTAAAAACTGATAAATACAGGAGCCAGTCTGACATCGCATTAGCCTAATATACCAATACACCTGTGGCGTAGTTACTGGTTGCTTTTTATACATTGTGAATCTATTTTTATTATTTTTTTTTAAATAAATGTGCATTTTTTTTACCATATGCAGTCCATCATATAGTAATTGTATACATTAGCGCTGGTTTTACTACTTCTTGTTCTTTTGATATTTGTAGGGGTTGACAACCCCTTTACTAGCTACTTGGTAACACACAGCTAGATTTAGATTTTTTCATTACTGTTCCTTTATTGTCTACATCTGAAGGAATGGCAGGATTTTCAGGATGGCAGACACTTGCATTCTGTTGCAAGGGAGTGAATTTATCAAATAAAACTTGATTTTTACTAGTGTCTCTTTTGTCTTCCAGGTGCCTCAAAAGTTAATTGTGATCACTGCAGATACTGACATTGAACTTTGGATGAGGTGAAGCTATTTGAGAAGAATCATCTGATAGCAGAAGTCTTACTTTCAGGGTAATGTTCCCCACCCATTGGTGTAGTTCCTTCCAGATTTCAGAACCCAAATATAAATTCATCAAGTTAAACAATATTGCAGTAATCTGTTAAGTAAAAGTGAGATACATTTTGCTACTGAAATAATTAGCATATCTCTGTTAAATATTCCAGGGATTCCAACACATGTGATCAATAAGACCATAGCAATTGGAGGTCTTGTAAGAAAATTACCAGCAGTTAGTGACATATAATAGCTTACATTGAATAAAAGAACACTCATTGCAGTGTTCTCTATGGTGACAAAAAAAAAAAACCTTTGGGTGGGAGCACTCAATCTCAGAGACAAAAAAATGTGATGATTATTACATTAAAATATAACTTGTATTAGTATATACTCAATAAAATAAGACACAAAAACAGCCCTGAAAGTAAAGATGTGATTTAGCTGAATTTATGAGCAGGAGGTTTCTTATAAATTGTGAAAATATTAAAGAGATATTAAAGAGGCACGGTGGTGCGCTACGCGCGCCATGCTATTTTATTCTCCCTCCAGGGGGGTCGTGGACCCCCACAAGGGAGAATAAGTGTCGGTATGCCGGCTGTCGGGATTCCGGCGCCGGTATACTGTGCGCCGGGATCCCGACAGCCGGCATAATGAAGACCACCCAATAGTTTATACTATGCTTTAATGCATGAATTATATATATCACAGAAACCATGCAGGTGCTTCTATTTCTGAAAACGTGCTATATGGAACCCACAACACCTGATATTCCCAAGTGGTCATCCAACCTGGTGCTGATCAGGCCCAGCACTGCATGGCTTCCAAGATCGGACGAGGTTGGGCATTTACAGTGTGGTATGGTAGTAGGTTAGGTGGCACTTTCCAGAGGCAAAGTGCCGCTTTTATAGAAAAATGTTTAGGCCCAGAAGGGGAGTGTCCCCTATGGGTAGACTCTTTAGACACAGATGTGCTGGGTTTATGTTTTTAGTGATCGTCATTCATCAGTTACCCATTGGTAAGTGTATACAGAGGATTTAAATCATATGATCACTGTTGTTGGAGCAGTTGAATCAGAGTGGGTGTAGGTGCTCACCCCTTATTCCCAGATACAGATATAGGCACCAGTGTCACAAGGTCATCCAGGTGGCCTGTTATTAAATGTGTATGGATATAACGTGGTATCAAATGTTGACTGGGACAGTGATATCTCCACCCTTCTGATGTTCTCCCGTCATTTCAAATATATGGTGTCAGACGGGGAATGAGAGAGGGTGAGTCACCGTCTTACAGTCTGACAGAAGTCAGAAAAGATATATCCAACACTCCGGTCGTAAAAAGATTCTCCTTAATATGAAGAGTTCACAGAGCAGGGAGTTAAATCTCTATACTCCTATAGAGCATGATCATATCATGAAAAGGAGGACAGGTAAACAAAGTGGACATACATAGATATTCATACATATATATTTATAGCAGCATGCCTTCTGTCGCAAAGTAAATTCCCTAATTGCCCAACTTTTTATGGCAGACTGCTAAAGTACCACTGTAGTGTAGAATTTATCATAAATTGAATCTCTCATAAAGTCAACCATAGCACATTACATCTAGGTGTTTGTAATTGTGTGGCAAATATCTATGACACATTGTTGCCAAAAATAGTGACTGATATTGTCCAGGGGTTGGGGCAAACCACTAAACATTGGTGTATGCCATCCCCTTGCAAGAGTAATGCCCCCACAGTAATTGGTAGTTTTTAATTAAATCATGTTAGTTTGAAGCTTTGCTTTACAGAGCATCGTTTCTTATGTGAGAATAGGCATAAATATCACACAGACCTTTCCGCTTGTTGCCGGTTCACCTCATCGCCACAGCATATAATAATAATAAATTGATACCATACAATGTTGGGTGGCATTGTGCGGGGTCCGTCCTTCCCTGCTCGCCGTTCGTAGCCACCTGGCATCTCAGGTAGGATAAGGGTAGCTGAGCGGGTCCGTGTCCTGCTGGCTCCGGCGGTTCACGTGTGTGCACTCTCCGTGACCGCGTTCACTCCTCCCCAACGTATGTTTCACATTTGCTTGTTCACGGTCAGCGTGTTTTTTCTCTCCACTTGTATATTGAATCCTGTTCAATAACCCTTGGGAGCAGTAGCGGATCTTGCCACGGGCAAGCAGGTCTTTTGCCCGGGGTGCCGCCTTCCGGAGGGAGCAGGGCGCCATCCGGAGGGCACCGCACCAGGGCAAGATCCGCTGCTGCTGTGTGACCCCCACTGCCCGCCTGCTGCCGCTGCCCCCCCCCCCCCCCCCGCTGTCGCTGTGAAGGGAAACTAGACGCGTACGCATCTAGTTTCCCTTCGTGGAGAGGTCCTTTACTGTGTGACGTCATCGCGCACCGCACAGCAAAGGTCCTCTCCACGAAGGGAACTTCCGGAGGGAGCAGGGCGCCATCCGGAGGGCACCGCACCAGGGCAAGATCCGCTGCTGCTGTGTGACCCCCACTGCCCGCCTGCTGCCGCTGCCCCCCCCCCCCGCTGTCGCTGTGAAGGGAAACTAGACGCGTACGCGTCTAGTTTCCCTTCGTGGAGAGGACCTTTGCTGTGCGGTGCACGATGACGTCATCGCGCACCGCACATCAGTTCAGTCTGTACAGGGGGCGTAAATGACCATGCCCCATGTACGAAGCCACACCCCCTATTGCCGCCCGGGGGGCTCAGAGCGCCAGAACCGGCCCTGCAGTTGGGAGCACCACTGACAATCACATTTGGTGCCACCTTAACAAATATTGTATGACAGGTAGGTGTTGATAGATACTGGGCGACAGCCTATATAGTCAGTTTTCTCAGAGACAAACAACAGTAGTCATTTTCATTTTCGACCCTTAGTTCTGTGCGGTATCCCCAAACCTATCCTTTTCTCAATAAAAAAATTACCAATAAGGGGTATATGCAATTGCAGTCGAATTCCCGAAATTGGCGAAAAACTGGACTTTTTTCGCCAAAAAAAAATCGTCAATGCAATTCAGTACTTTCCGTCAAAAAAACGGACTTTCAAAATTCGACTTTTTGAAATTCGACTTTTGTCAAATTCGACTTTTCTGCAATGATACAAGTGCTGCAATTCGACCAAAGTATATTCAATTGAAGTTTGGAAATTCGACAACAGTGCTTTTAGACAGTAAATTCGTCATTTTCAATCCGCCACACTTTGGTGGGTGAAACTAATTAAAAAAATTTAAACATGTTTTTTTTGGTGTTTTTTTTATTGGTAATAGCATAGCTATTTATATTAGAAGGGATTAGGTACTTGGTTTGTCTTTTTTGGAGGCACAAGTATTTTTTATATATTTTTAAAAATAATATTTTTTATTTTTTTATTTTTTTTAGATGGAATGGTAAAATCCCGGTAAAAAATGGCGTGGGGCCCCCCCTCCAAAGCATAACCAGCCTCGGGCTCTTCGAGCCGGTCCTGGTTCTAAAAATCCGGGGGGGGAAATGACAGGGGATCCCCCGTATTTTTAAAACCAGCACCGTGCTCTGCGCATGGTGCTGGTGCAAAAAATACGGGGGACAAAAAGAGTAGGGGTCCCCCGTATTTTATACACCAGCATCGGGCTCCACTAGCTGGACAGATAATGCCACAGCCGGGGGTCACTTTTATACAGCGCCCTGCGGCCGTGGCATTAAATATCCAACTAGTCACCCCTGGCCGGGGTACCCTGGGGGAGTGGGGACCCCTTCAATCAAGGGGTCTCCCCCCCAGCCACCCAAGGGCCAGGGGTGAAGCCCGAGGCTGTCCCCCCCATCCAAGGGCTGCGGATGGGAGGCTGATAGCCTTGATAAAATGTAAAGAATATTGTTTTTTCCTGTAGTACTACAAGTCCGAGCAAGCCTCCCCCGCAAGTTGGTACTTGGAGAACCACAAGTACCAGCATGCGGAGGAAAACCGGGCCCGCTGGTACCTGTAGTACTACTGGAAAAAAAATATCCAAATAAAAACAGGAGACACACACCTTGATAGTAAAACTTTATTACACAACTGCCGACACACACATACTTACCTATGTTGACCCGCCGACTGCCACAGTCTCCGACGATCAGTGACAGGAGTCACGTGGGGTCCCGGCACATTCGGGGAAAGGGGTCTGATGTGTCAACATGGGACCCCTTTCAGTCCGGCATGGTCGGGTATGCGGTTTGTTTTTTTAACAAGTACGTGGATTATCTCCCGGACACTGGATTGAGGTGAGTCTAATTTTTTTCACAGGTACCCCGGATCGTCGGAGACTGTGGCAGTCGGCGGGTCAACATAGGTAAGTATGTGTGTGTCGGCAGTTGTGTAATAAAGTTTTACTATCAAGGTGTGTGTCTCCTGTTTTTATTTGGATATTTTTTTCCCCAGTAGAACTACAGGTACCAGCGGGCCCGTTTTTCTCCCGCATGCTGGTACTTGTGGTTCTCCAAGTACCAGCTTGCGGGGGAGGCTTGCTGGGACTTGTAGTACTACTGGAAAAAACAATATTCTTTCACATTTCTCAAGGCTATCAGCCTCCCATCCGCAGCCCTTGGATGGGGGGGACAGCCTCGGGCTTCACCCCTGGCCCTTGGGTGGCTGGGGGGGGGGACCCATTGATTGAAGGGGTCCCCACTCCCCCAGGGTACCCCGGCCAGGGGTGACTAGTTGGATATTTAATGCCACGGCCGCAGGGCGCTGTATAAAAGTGACCCCCGGCTGTGGCATTATCTGTCCAGCTAGTGGAGCCCGATGCTGGTGTATAAAATACGGGGGACCCCTACTCTTTTTGTCCCCCGTATTTTTTGCACCAGCACCAGGCGCAGAGCCCGGTGCTGGTTTTAAAAATACGGGGGATCCCTGTCAATTTTTCCCCCGGATTTTTAGAACCAGGACCAGCTCGAAGAGCCCGAGGCTGGTTATGCTTTGGAGGGGGGACTCCACGCCATTTTTTTCCGGGTTTTTCCTGTTTCTTCCCGTTTTTAAAAAAACGGATCAAAATAAAAACGCGGGACTGTCGAATCCGTTTTTTATTGCATATGGTCAATTTCGGCACCCACTTGCCAAAATTAGCCTGTCGAATTGTGTCGAGTTGAAAAACGGCCGATAATTTGCCGCGATTCGCCGCTAATTGCATATATTCCTAAATATTTACTAGTGCAGAAGATTTGTCCTTTCCGACATTTTTTCCCATGTTTCTGATCCTGATGTGAGGCAGTGACATTAGCATGGTACAAGGATAAGTTATCCTGAGCTTGTGTGCTCAGGCGTCACACTCACTAGAAATGCTCTCAAAAGTGCTGCAACAAAGTGTAAAACAACCATTAGGGGTTCAAGCATAATCAAAATAAACATTGAATTTGGATAAATAGAAATGTTACCGGGAGTTGTGCTGTGGACCGGTCCATGCACAGACCGGATTCAAGCTGAATCTGGACGTGCATCTCGCCAAGAGTTGTATCGATCACCAGGTGCAACAGTCAGGTAGCAGATCTGTCCCCCCTTTGCCTGGTATTTCATAACTTTCTCTCCTATTCAGTAACCTGTGTGTTTAGCTTATGAGGAAAAGTCTCATTCATGTACCCTAGTCTCAGTTATACAGTTTATACCAGTTTTGCGCAGTGGTCCCATTCCGGTGCCCACGACAAAAGATAGAATCTGACAGTTTGAACCAGCTAAATGGGTGCAGCTAGTAATCAAACCCATGCAGCTCATCCAATGCAAAATCTGGTACATTTATTGGAGAAATAAAAATTGATGCAAGGGTTAGTGATGCAATTCCTGCAATAAGTTTCTACCTGCATGAACTCCTTCCAACAATCAATTGATCAATCCAGTTCTGTTTCACAGGCTCTTCAAGTGGACCGAGCTCTTCCATTCCTTATCTGAAATGACCTACTCCAGAGAAGCTAAATGCTGATTCTAAAGAGTGCAGAGGATTCCTAAATCTTCATGGGATCCATTCTGATCTGCAAGCTAACAAATTCTCTACATGCAGACAGCCTGAGAGAGTATTTTCACCGCTTTGTAACCCTCAAGCTTCTGAGCCACCCACTCCCTTTTGATTCCGAGTGACTCAGGGTATTCAGAGGAATATTAGTTCAGGGGCATCTGACATTTCAGCCCCAGGAGGCTTATCTGACTCTTCTACTACTCCATGATATGTGTCTGAGTTCCCGGCATAAGTAGGGGCTTCTGTTGCTCCAGCCTCAGGAGAAACATCTGAGCTTCCAATCTCAGGAGCGGTCTCTAGTGCCACAATCCCAGTAGGGGTTTCTAGTGCCATGATCCCTGGAGAGGTTTCTAATGCCATGATCCCAGGAGGGGTCCATAGTACCATGGTTTTAGATGTGAACTCCTGAACTGGTTGCAACAGGGAATTTTGGCTTTACACTTTCTTAGACTGCCACCGTGTTGGTCACCAGTCTGAGTACCACTTTATCAACTTTGTCTTTAAATACTACACAATCAATCAAGGCTTCCAGCATTGTCCAGGTCCAAGAAGGGCCATCCAATTCATTGGTCCAGTCATGGCCATCCATCATTCCAGCACAGTTAGGGTTATTTGATATTTCTGTGCAGCCTTGGGAGAATGTGCCTTCTCTTCAGCTTTCGTCCAGTGCTCAGTCCTCTGGTCCTTTTGATCCTGAACAAGATCAGGCTTTGTTGGACAAATACATTAAAGACTTCCAAGCTGTCAAGTAGGGAAACATTTCAAACCAAACTCAAGACTCACAATCTATATTTAATGGTTGGTTTCACCTACATGTGTTTTTCCAGTGATACTTTGGAATGTTCCTAATCCTTCAGATACACTATCCACTAATGATGCTGTTCTTCAGAAGAGAAGTCCAATACTTATGCTGGACTTGTACTCTGAATCTTCAAAACTATAGGGGCATCCAGGGGTCTCCTGTAAAAGGTAGGTAATGTCACGTGGCAGGTTCTTAGACCCACTTACCTTACCTGGCGCTACCAATTCACTGAATGGCATGTCTTCGTAGTCCAGTCATTGCACGATGTTCCTGTTTATTCTACTTTAAAAGTACGTTCCTGCTGCATTGGGGCTGCCATCTTGCCAGAGGTCAGCTGACACTATTGCAGCCAGTTACAAGGGAAGATGAGAAAAAGTAGACTCTTTTGTGGGCGCACTTTTAGTATCAAAATAAGGAGTTGTATAGTATTAAAGATCTAAAACGTAATTCTTTTTATTAGTTTACAACATCGAATTTTGTTCCATACCCAAAATTTAAGTATAAAAATGTATAAAATTAAGGTGTGTTCTTGTCCCTCTATATATATATATATATATATATATACATTTATATTATGGAGGTGAAATAGAGACACACTCAGTACTACATCCACAACATGCATGCCAGTACAGAAGTTTGTATTAATGAGACTTATGCTGGCCATACACTTGTGCAATGCCCCGCGACGCGACATCGCGGGGCATCGCACCGGCAGTTCAGGTGCGATTTCATCGCACCAGAACTGCCAAAGTGATTACCATGCGATCATGCAATAGATCGCATGGTAATCACGTGATGGGCACATCACTGCTGAGTGGGAGTGGCCTCTGGCCGCTCCCGGTGGGTGCCCATCACATATCGCAGTGCGATATATCTCATGTGGGCTTAAAACCACATGCGATCGCACTGCGATGCGAGAAATATTAAGTGCAGCACATAATATCTTGAGATGCGATATTCGACCGGCGTGCCCGCGCATCGCGTCTCAAGGTACCTAAAATGTGCATACAATCCTTCGATTTCTCTCACAGATGAGGTCGAAATCGAAGGATAGCACCGATTATCTCATAAGTGTATGGGCACCACTAAATAGGTTGATTGGTACTACGGGAACCCATATAACTTAATCAAGTTATTTTTCATGAATACTGGTCATTTATAAATTGTTGTCTGCATTATTTGCCTAATTCAGACCTGATCGCAGCAGCAAAATTGTTCAAAACCATGTGCTCTGGAGAGGGGGCAGATATAACATGTGTAGAGAGAGTTAGAATTGAGTGAGTTACCGTATATACTCGAGTATAAGCCGACTTTTTCAGCACTTTTTTTTGTGCTGAAAAAGCCACCTCGGCTTATACTCGAGTCAGTGACAGGCAGAGGCAGAGCAGTGTGAAGGAGGGACACGAAGCGCACAGCGCGCGGCTCTCCTGTGTCCCTCCTGCATCTCCGGCGGCAGCAGCGGCGGTTCTATTACAGGAAGTACCCGTTCGTGACCTCTGATCACGAACCGGCACTTCCTTTAATAGACCTGCCGCGGCCGCCGAAGATGCAGGAGGGACACAGGAGAGGCGCGTGCTGTGCGCTTCGTGTCCCTCCAGAAGACAGCGCGGGATCGACGGAGGGGTAAGTAACAACACTGTGGGGCATACCTGGCACTTGGGGAGGGAGCATATCTGGCAGCATGATGGGGTATATGTGGCAGCATGAGGGGACGTATCTGGCAGCATGAGGGGACATATCTGGCAGCATGAGGGGGCATATGTGGCATCATGAGGGGACATATCTGGCAGCATGAGGGGACATATCTGGCAGCATGAGGGGGCATATCTGGCAGCATGAGGGGGCATATGTGGCAGCATGAGGGGGCATATGTGGCAGCATGAGGGGACATATCTGGCAGCATGAGGGGACATATCTGGCAGCATGAGGGGGCATATCTGGCAGCATGAGGGGGCATATGTGGCATCATGAGGGGACATATCTGGCAGCATGAGGGGACGTATCTGGCAGCATGAGGGGACATATCTGGCAGCATGAGGGGGCATATGTGGCAGCATGAGGGGGCATATGTGGCAGCATGAGGGGACATATCTGGCAGCATGAGGGGGCATATGTGGCAGCATGAGGGGCATATGTGGCAGCATGAGGGGCATATGTGGCAGCATGAGGGTCATATGTGGCAGCATGAGGGACATATGTGGCAGCATGAGGGCATATCTGGCACATCAGGCACTGTGGGGCATATCTGGCACTGGGGGCATATCTGGCAGTGTGGGGGCATATCTGGCAGTGTGGGGGCATATCTGGCAGTGTGGGGGCATATCTGGCAGTGTGGGGGCATATCTGGCACTGTGGGGGCATATCTGGCAGTATGAGGGCATATCTGGCAGTATGAGGGCATATCTGGCACTGAGGGCTGTGTACGGCTAGAGCTGCATTTCCCACCCTAGGCTTATACTCGAGTCAATAAGTTTTCCCAGGTTTTTGTGGTAGAATTAGGTGCCTCGGCTTATATTCGGGTCGACTTATACTCGAGTATATACGGTATTTTGTTTAGTAAATACTGGCTGCTTTATTTTTACACTGCAATTTAGATTTCAGTTTGAACACACCCCACCCAAATTTAACTCTCTCTGCATATGTTATATCTGCCCCACCTGCAGTGCACATGGGGGGTAATTCCAAGTTGATCGCAGCAGGATTTTTTTTAGCAGTTGGGCAAAACCATGTGCACTGCAGGGGAGGCAGATATAACATGTGCAGAAAGAGTTAGATTTGGGTGGGTTATTTTATTTCTGTGCAGGGTAAATACTGGCTGCTTTATTTTTACACTGCAAATTAGATTGCAGATTGAACACACCACACCCAAATCTAACTCTCTCTGCACATGTTAAATCTGCCTCCCCTGCAGTGCACATGGTTTTGCCCAACTGCTAAAAAAAATCCTGCTGCGATCAACTTGGAATTACCCCCATGGTTTTGCCCATTAGAGAACAACTTTGCTGCTGCGATCAGGTCTGAATTAGGCCCTATGGGGGTCATTCTGACCCGATCGCACGCTGCACTTCCTCGCAGCCATGCGATCGGGTCGGAACTGCGCATGCGCACGGTCGCATTGCGCAGGCGCACCGTTGCCCGGCGCCGGCTATCGCCGGGCAGCGACAGGGCGCAAATTAAATTAGCCCCGAAAATTTAACGGGTCCGAAAAATGAGCGTAGACTCCAGCTTTTTCTGATTTTTTAGCTTCAATTAAATTGAAGTCCGTTTTTTTGTGCCCGTTAAATTCTCTCTTTTCATGTGTTAACATGTAGAGTCTGATAACTTTAGGGACCTATTTGTTAGGTCAGCATCGCGTAAACAGGCTAGTTAATGGGGATTTTTTTTTTGGAGATTTCTGAAGTCCCCCAAAAAAAATCAAAATAACAGCTGCTGATGGGCTGCATTCAGGGCTAATTGGACAGCACCAAGGGATCAATTAGCCTGCAGTAAATTACAGATGCTAATTAAATTTTCCCCTAAGTATGGTACTGTACTTCATTTTTGTTTGGAAACATATCTAAACCAGAACATAACTAAACCCCAAAATTTTAAATATTACTATATAATTCTGAAATTTCTTAAAGAAATAAATTCAATATTAGCAGGAACATGTTATATTGGGTGTTTTTTCGGGGGCTGTATTGTTTATTTTTTTTATTATTTTTATATGTCTGTATTCCGTTATATGATAAAAGATAGCATCTGTGTAGGGGAAGCAGTTAGTTTCCCAGCTGTCTGGATCCCAGCAGTGAGGATACCGACGCCAGAATCCCGCAGTGAGCCCACGAGGGGACATGCTGTGCTCGCCGTCGGGATCCCGCCTGTCAGGATTCTTGAGTCAGTCTTATGACCGCCGGACTGTCAGGATCCCATGCTGAATCCCTGTTTAGGTATCAATTATTTCAGTAATAACAGACATGATCTCAACCATAGATCTAAAAGGTTTTCCGAAAATCAAGTAGTCATACTGTAAATCTTCCAGGTTTAAAAAGTGGTTATTGAATGATTCTGAATGATCACACATGACAGAGTCACCACTGAAAGCTATTGAGCCAGATTAACAACAGGGCAGCTGGGGTGGCTACATATAATTTATCTTGCACCTTTTAGAAGATAATAGCCAGAATCTGATTGGTTGCTATGGGCAATATCTCCATTTTTGTAAACCTGCACTTTATACTGCACGTTATACTTAGTCCATAACAGCAACATTTAAATGTCCGCCACAATACAGCATTTCTGCAGTAGGCCCCAATATCGTTGTTGTTGTTGTTGTTGTTGTTGTTATTAGTGATAAGCGGGTTCGGTATCTCGGAATCCGAACCCCCCCGAACTTCACCCATTTTACACGGGTCCGAGGCATACTCGGATACTCCAGTATTGCTCGGTTAACCTGAGCGCGCCCGAACGTCATCATCCCGCTGTCGGATTCTCGCGAGATTTGGATTCTATATAAGGAGCCGCGCGTCGCCGCCATTTTTCACTCGTGCATTGGAAATGATAATGAGAGGATGTGGCTGGCGTCCTCTCACTTTGTTTCAGAACTTTCAGGGGGCTGCAAATATCTTTATTCTGGGGACTAGCAGTATTATAGGAGGAGTACAGTGCAGAGTTTTTCTGATCAGTGACCACCAGTATTATACGTTCTCTGTCTGGAAAACGCTCCATATCTGTGCTCAGTGTGCTGCATATATCTGTGCTCACACTGCTTTATTGTGGGGACTGGGGACCAGAGGTATTAGATAGGAGGAGTACAATGCAGAGTTTTGCTGACCAGTGACCACCAGTATTATACGTTCTCTGCCTGGAAAACGCTCCATATCTGTGCTCAGTGTGCTGCATATATCTGTGCTCACACTGCTTTATTGTGGGGACTGGGGACCAGCAGTATTATATAGGAGGAGTACAGTGCAGAGTTTTGCTGACCAGTGACCACCAGTATTATACGTTCTCTGCCTGAAAAACGCTCCATATCTGTGCTCAGTGTGCTGCATATATCTGTGCTCACACTGCTTTATTGTGGGGACTGGGGACCACCAGTATTATATAGGAGAAGTACAGTGCAGAGTTTTGCTTACCAGTGACCACCAGTATTATACGTTCTCTGCCTGAAAAACGCTCCATATCTGTGCTCAGTGTGCTGCATATATCTGTGCTCACACTGCTTTATTGTGTGGACTGGGGACCAGCAGTATTATATAGGAGGAGTACAGTGCAGAGTTTTGCTGACCAGTGACCACCAGTATTATACGTTCTCTGCCTGAAAAATGCTCCATATCTGTGCTGCATTGTAGTATATAGTAGGAGTACAGTGCATAATTTTGCTGACCACCAGTATATAAAATATAGGAGTACGGTACAGAAGGCCACTGCTCTACCTACCTCTGTGTCGTCAAGTATACTATCCATCCATACCTGTGGTGCATTTCAGTTTTGCTCAGTTTGCTGAGCACCAGTATATAATATATAGCAGTACGGTACAGTAGGCCACTGCTCTACCTACCTCTGTGTCGTCAAGTATACTATCCATCCATACCTGTGGTGCATTTCAGTTTTGCTCAGTTTGCTGAGCACCAGTATATAATATATAGCAGTACGGTACAGTAGGCCACTGCTCTACCTACCTCTGTGTCGTCAAGTATACTATCCATCCATACCTGTGGTGCATTTCAGTTTTGCACAGTTTGCTGACCACCAGTATATAATATATAGCAGTACGGTACAGTAGGCCACTGCTCTACCTACCTCTGTGTCGTCAAGTATACTATCCATCCATACCTGTGGTGCATTTCAGTTTTGCTCAGTTTGCTGAGCACCAGTATATAATATATAGCAGTACGGTACAGTAGGCCACTGCTCTACCTACCTCTGTGTCGTCAAGTATACTATCCATCCATACCTGTGGTGCATTTCAGTTTTGCACAGTTTGCTGACCACCAGTATAAAATATATAGCAGTACGGTACAGTAGGCCACTGCTCTACCTACATCTGTGTCGTCAAGTATACTATCCATCCATACCTGTGGTGCATTTCAGTTTTGCACAGTTTGCTGACCACCAGTATATAATATATAGCAGTACGGTACAGTAGGCCACTGCTCTACCTACCTCTGTGTCGTCAAGTATACTATCCATCCATACCTGTGGTGCATTTCAGTTTTGCACAGTTTGCTGACCACCAGTATATAATATATAGCAGTACGCTACAGTAGGCCACTGCTCTACCTACCTCTGTGTCGTCAAGTATACTATCCATCCATACCTGTGGTGCATTTCAGTTTTGCACAGTTTGCTGACCACCAGTATATAATATATAGCAGTACGGTGCAGTAGGCCACTGCTCTACCTACCTCTGTGTCGTCAAGTATACTATCCATCCATACCTGTGGTGCATTTCAGTTTTGCACAGTTTGCTGACCAGTAGTATATAATATATAGCAGTACGGTGCAGTAGGCCACTGCTCTACCTACCTCTGTGTCGTCAAGTATACTATCCATCCATACCTGTGGTGCATTTCAGTTGTGCGCAGTATATATAGTAGTAGGCCATTGCTATTGATACTGGCATATAATTCCACACATTAAAAAATGGAGAACAAAAATGTGGTGGGTAAAATAGGGAAAGATCAAGATCCACTTCCACCTCGTGCTGAAGCTGCTGCCACTAGTCATGGCCGAGACGATGAAATGCCATCAACGTCGTCTGCCAAGGCCGATGCCCAATGTCATAGTAGAGAGCATGTAAAATCCAAAACACAAAAGTTCAGTAAAATGACCCAAAAATCAAAATTAAAAGCGTCTGAGGAGAAGCGTAAACTTGCCAATATGCCATTTACGACACGGAGTGGCAAGGAACGGCTGAGGCCCTGGCCTATGTTCATGGCTAGTGGTTCAACTTCACATGAGGATGGAAGCACTCATCCTCTCGCTAGAAAAATGAAAAGACTTAAGCTGGCAAAAGCACAGCAAAGAACTGTGCGTTCTTCTAAATCACAATTCCCCAAGGAGAGTCCAATTGTGTCGGCTGCGATGCCTGACCTTCCCAACACTGGACGGGAAGAGGTGGCGCCTTCCACCATTTGCACGCCCCCTGCAAGTGCTGGAAGGAGCACCCGCAGTCCAGTTCCTGATAGTCAAATTGAAGATGTCACTGTTGAAGTACACCAGGATGAGGATATGGGTGTTGCTGGCGCTGAGGAGGAAATTGACAAGGAGGATTCTGATGGTGAGGTGGTTTGTTTAAGTCAGGCACCCGGGGAGACACCTGTTGTCCGTGGGACGAATATGGCCATTGACATGCCTGGTCAAATTACAAAAAAAATCACCTCTTCGGTGTGGAATTATTTTAACACAAATGCGGACAACAGGTGTCAAGCCGTGTGTTGCCTTTGTCAAGCTGTAATAAGCAGGGGTAAGGACGTTAACCATCTCGGAACATCCTCCCTTATACGTCACCTGCAGGGCATTCATCATAAGTCAGTGACAAGTTCAAAAACTTTGGATGACAGCGGAAGCAGTCCACTGACCACTAAATCCCTTCCTCTTGTAACCAAGCTCCTGCAAACCACACCACCAACTCCCTCAGTGTCAATTTCCTCCTTACACAGGAAAGCCAATAGTCCTGCAGGCCATGTCACTGTCAAGTCTGACAAGTCCTCTCCTGCCTGGGATTCCTCCGATGCATCCTTGAGTGTAACGCCTACTGCTGCTGTTGTTGCTGCTGGGAGTTGATCGTCATCCCAGAGGGGAAGTCGGAAGACCACTTGTACTACTTCCAGTAAGCAATTGACTGTCCAACAGTCCTTTGCGAGGAAGATGAAATATCACAGCAGTCATCCTGCTGCAAAGCGGATAACTCAGGCCTTGGCAGCCTGGGCAGTAAGAAACGTGTTTCCGTTATCCACCGTTAATTCACAGGCAACTACAGACTTGATTGAGGTACTGACGACGTTGATGGCATTTCATCGTCTCGGCCATGACTAGTGGCAGCAGCTTCAGCACGCAGCCATGCGATCGGGTCGGAACTGCGCATGCGCGCGGTCGCATTGCGCAGGCACACCGTTACCCGGCGCCGGCTATCGCCGGGCAGCGACAGCGCGCAAATTAAATTAGCCCCGAAAATTTAACGGGTCCGAAAAATGAGCGTAGACTCCAGCTTTTTCTCATTTTTTAGCTTCAATTAAATTGAAGTCCGTTTTTTTGTGCCCGTTAAATTCTCTCTTTTCATGTGTTAACATGTAGAGTCTGATAACTTTAGGGACCTATTTGTTAGGTCAGCATCGAGGAAACAGGCTAGTTAATGGGGATTTTTCTTTTGGAGATTTCTGAAGTCCCAAAAAAAAAATCAAAATAACAGCTGCTGATGGGCTGCATTCAGGGCTAATTGGACAGCACCAAGGGATCAATTAGCCTGCAGTAAATTACAGATGCTAATTAAATTTTCCCCTAAGTATGGTACTGTACTTCATTTTTGTTTGGAAACATATCTAAACCAGAACATAACTAAACCCCAAAATTTTAAATATTACTATATTATTCTGAAATTTCTTAAAGAAATAAATTCAATATTAGCAGGAACATGTTATATTGGGTGTTTTTTTGGAGGCTGTATTGTTTATTTTTTTTATTATTTTTATATGTCTGTATTCCGTTATATGATAAAAGATAGCATCTGTGTAGGGGAAGCAGTTAGTTTCCCGGCTGTCTGGATCCCAGCAGTGAGGATACCGACGCCAGAATCCCGCAGTGAGCCCACGAGGGGACACGCTGTGCTCGCCGTCGGGATCCCGCCTGTCAGGATTCTTGAGTCAGTCTTATGACCGCCGGACTGTCAGGATCCCATGCTGAATCCCTGTTTAGGTATCAATTATTTCAGTAATAACAGACATGATCTCAACCATAGATCTAAAAGGTTTTCCGAAAATCAAGTAGTCATACTGTAAATCTTCCAGGTTTAAAAAGTGGTTATTGAATGATTCTGAATGATCACACATGACAGAGTCACCACTGAAAGCTATTGAGCCAGATTGACAACAGGGCAGCTGGGGTGGCTACATATAATTTATCTTGCACCTTTTAGAAGATAATAGCCAGAATCTGATTGGTTGCTATGGGCAATATCTCCATTTTTGTAAACCTGCACTTTATACTGCACGTTATACTTAGTCCATAACAGCAACATTGAAATGTCCGCCACAATACAGCATTTCTTCAGTAGGCCCCAATATCGTTGTTGTTATTAGTGATGAGCGGGTTCGGTATCTCGGAATCCGAACCCCCCGAACTTCACCCATTTTACACGGGTCCGAGGCATACTCGGATACTCCAGTATTGCTCGGTTAATCTGAGCGCGCCCGAACGTCATCATCCCGCTGTCGGATTCTCGCGAGATTTGGATTCTATATAAGGAGCCGCGCGTCGCCGCCATTTTTCACTCGTGCATTGGAAATGATAATGAGAGGATGTGGCTGGCGTCCTCTCACTTTGTTTCAGAACTTTCAGGGGGCTGCAAATATCTTTATTCTGGGGACCAGCAGTATTATAGGAGGAGTACAGTGCAGAGTTTTTCTGACCAGTGACCACCAGTATTATACGTTCTCTGCCTGGAAAACGCTCCATATCTGTGCTCAGTGTGCTGCATATATCTGTGCTCACACTGCTTTATTGTGGGGACTGGGGACCAGAGGTATTAGATAGGAGGAGTACAATGCAGAGTTTTGCTGACCAGTGACCACCAGTATTATACGTTCTCTGCCTGAAAAACGCTCCATATCTGTGCTCAGTGTGCTGCATATATCTGTGCTCACACTGCTTTATTGTGTGGACTGGGGACCACCAGTATTATATAGGAGGAGTACAGTGCAGAGTTTTGCTTACCAGTGACCACCAGTATTATACGTTCTCTGCCTGAAAAACGCTCCATATCTGTGCTCAGTGTGCTGCATATATCTGTGCTCACACTGCTTTATTGTGTGGACTGGGGACCAGCAGTATTATATAGGAGGAGTACAGTGCAGAGTTTTGCTGACCAGTGACCACCAGTATTATACGTTCTCTGCCTGAAAAATGCTCCATATCTGTGCTGCATTGTAGTATATAGTAGGAGTACAGTGCATAATTTTGCGGACCACCAGTATATAAAATATAGGAGTACGGTACAGAAGGCCACTGCTCTACCTACCTCTGTGTCGTCAAGTATACTATCCATCCATACCTGTGGTGCATTTCAGTTTTGCACAGTTTGCTGACCACCAGTATATAATATATAGCAGTACGGTACAGTAGGCCACTGCTCTACCTACCTCTGTGTCGTCAAGTATACTATCCATCCATATCTGTGGTGCATTTCAGTTTTGCTCAGTTTGCTGAGCACCAGTATATAATATATAGCAGTACGGTACAGTAGGCCACTGCTCTACCTACCTCTGTGTCGTCAAGTATACTATCCATCCATACCTGTGGTGCATTTCAGTTTTGCTCAGTTTGCTGAGCACCAGTATATAATATATAGCAGTACGGTACAGTAGGCCACTGCTCTACCTACCTCTGTGTCGTCAAGTATACTATCCATCCATACCTGTGGTGCATTTCAGTTTTGCACAGTTTGCTGACCACCAGTATATAATATATAGCAGTACGGTACAGTAGGCCACTGCTCTACCTACCTCTGTGTCGTCAAGTATACTATCCATCCATACCTGTGGTGCATTTCAGTTTTGCTCAGTTTGCTGAGCACCAGTATATAATATATAGCAGTACGGTACAGTAGGCCACTGCTCTACCCACCTCTGTGTCGTCAAGTATACTATCCATCCATACCTGTGGTGCATTTCAGTTTTGCACAGTTTGCTGACCACCAGTATATAATATATAGCAGTACGGTACAGTAGGCCACTGCTCTACCTACCTCTGTGTCGTCAAGTATACTATCCATCCATACCTGTGGTGCATTTCAGTTTTGCACAGTTTGCTGACCACCAGTATATAATATATAGCAGTACGGTACAGTAGGCCACTGCTCTACCTACCTCTGTGTCGTCAAGTATACTATCCATCCATACCTGTGGTGCATTTCAGTTTTGCACAGTTTGCTGACCACCAGTATATAATATATAGCAGTACGGTACAGTAGGCCACTGCTCTACCTACCTCTGTGTCGTCAAGTATACTATCCATCCATACCTGTGGTGCATTTCAGTTTTGCACAGTTTGCTGACCACCAGTATATAATATATAGCAGTACGGTGCAGTAGGCCACTGTTCTACCTACCTCTGTGTCGTCAAGTATACTATCCATCCATACCTGTGGTACATTTCAGTTTTGCACAGTTTGCTGACCACTAGTATATAATATATAGCAGTACGGTACAGTAGGCCACTGCTCTACCTACCTATGTGTCGTCAAGTATACTATCCATCCATACCTGTGGTGCATTTCAGTTGTGCGCAGTATATATAGTAGTAGGCCATTGCTATTGATACTGGCATATAATTCCACACATTAAAAAATGGAGAACACAAATGTGGTGGGTAAAATAGGGAATGATCAAGATCCACTTCCACCTCGTGCTGAAGCTGCTGCCACTAGTCATGGCCGAGACGATGAAATGCCATCAACGTCGTCTGCCAAGGCCGATGCCCAATGTCATAGTAGAGAGCATGTAAAATCCAAAACACAAAAGTTCAGTAAAATGACCCAAAAATCAAAATTAAAAGCGTCTGAGGAGAAGCGTAAACTTGCCAATATGCCATTTACGACACGGAGTGGCAAGGAACGGCTGAGGCCCTGGCCTATGTTCATGGCTAGTGGTTCAACTTCACATGAGGATGGAAGCACTCATCCTCTCGCTAGAAAAATGAAAAGACTTAAGCTGGCAAAAGCACAGCAAAGAACTGTGCGTTCTTCTAAATCACAATTCCCCAAGGAGAGTCCAATTGTGTCGGCTGCGATGCCTGACCTTCCCAACACTGGACGGGAAGAGGTGGCGCCTTCCACCATTTGCACGCCCCCTGCAAGTGCTGGAAGGAGCACCCGCAGTCCAGTTCCTGATAGTCAAATTGAAGATGTCACTGTTGAAGTACACCAGGATGAGGATATGGGTGTTGCTGGCGCTGAGGAGGAAATTGACAAGGAGGATTCTGATGGTGAGGTGGTTTGTTTAAGTCAGGCACCCGGGGAGACACCTGTTGTCCGTGGGACGAATATGGCCATTGACATGCCTGGTCAAATTACAAAAAAAATCACCTCTTCGGTGTGGAATTATTTTAACACAAATGCGGACAACAGGTGTCAAGCCGTGTGTTGCCTTTGTCAAGCTGTAATAAGTAGGGGTAAGGACGTTAACCACCTCGGAACATCCTCCCTTATACGTCACCTGCAGGGCATTCATCATAAGTCAGTGACAAGTTCAAAAACTTTGGATGACAGCGGAAGCAGTCCACTGACCACTAAATCTCTTCCTCTTGTAACCAAGCTCCTGCAAACCACACCACCAACTCCCTCAGTGTCAATTTCCTCCTTCCCCAGGAATGCCAATAGTCCTGCAGGCCATGTCACTGTCAAGTCTGACAAGTCCTCTCCTGCCTGGGATTCCTCCGATGCATCCTTGAGTGTAACGCCTACTGCTGCTGTTGTTGCTGCTGGGAGTCGATCGTCATCCCAGAGGGGAAGTCAGAAGACCACTTGTACTACTTCCAGTAAGCAATTGACTGTCCAACAGTCCTTTGCGAGGAAGATGAAATATCACAGCAGTCATCCTGCTGCAAAGCGGATAACTCAGGCCTTGGCAGCCTGGGCAGTAAGAAACGTCCACCGTTAATTCACAGGCAACTACAGACTTGATTGAGGTACTGTGTCCCCGGTACCAAATACCATCTAGGTTCCATTTCTCTAGGCAGGCGATACCGAAAATGTACACAGACCTCAGAAAAAGAATCACCAGTGTCCTAAAAAATGCAGTTGTACCCAATGTCCACTTAACCACGGACATGTGGACAAGTGGAGCAGGGCAGACTCAGGACTATATGACTGTGACAGCCCACTGGGTAGATGTATTGCCTCCCGCAGCAAGAACAGCAGCGGCGGCACCAGTAGCAGCATCTCGCAAACGCCAACTCGTTCCTAGGCAGGCTACGCTTTCTATCACCGCTTTCCAGAAGAGGCACACAGCTGACAACCTCTTACGGAAACTGAGGAACATCATCGCAGAATGGCTTACCCCAAATGGACTCTCCTGGGGATTTGTGACATCGGACAACGCCAGCAATATTGTGCGTGCATTACATCTGGGCAAATTCCAGCACGTCCCATGTTTTGCACATACATTGAATTTGGTGGTGCAGAATTATTTAAAAAACGACAGGGGCGTGCAAGAGATGCTGTCGGTGGCCCGAAGAATTGCGGGCCACTTTCGGCATTCAGCCACCGCATGCCGAAGACTGGAGCACCAGCAAACAGTCCTGAACCTGCCCTGCCATCATCTGAAGCAAGAGGTGGTAACGAGGTGGAATTCAACCCTCTATATGCTTCAGAGGATGGAGGAGCAGCAAAAGGCCATTCAAGCCTATACATCTGCCTACGATATAGGCAAAGGAGGGGGAATGCACCTGACTCAAGCGCAGTGGAGAATGATTTCAATGTTGTGCAAGGTACTGCAACCCTTTGAACTTGCCACATGTGAAGTCAGTTCAGACACTGCCAGCCTGAGTCAGGTCCATTCCCCTCATCAGGCTTTTGCAGAAGAAGCTGGAGACATTGAAGGAGGAGCTAAAACAGAGCGATTCCGCTAGGCATGTGGGACTTGTGGATGGAGCCCTTAATTCGCTTAACCAGGATTCACGGGTGGTCAATCTGTTGAAATCAGAGCACTACATTTTGGCCACCGTGCTCAATCCTAGATTTAAAACCTATGTTGGATCTCTCTTTCCGGCAGACACAAGTCTACAGAGGTTCAAAGACCTGCTGGTGAGAAAATTGTCAAGTCAAGCGGAACGTGACCCGTCAACAGCTCCTCCTTCACATTCTCCCGCAACTGGGGGTGCGAGGAAAAAGCTAAGAATTCCGAGCCCACCCGCTGGCGGTGATGCAGGGCAGTCTGGAGCGAATGCTGACATCTGGACCGGACTGAAGGACCTGCCAACGATTACTGACATGTCGTCTACTGTCACTGCATATGATTCTCTCACCATTGAAAGAATGGTGGAGGATTATATGAGTGACCGCATCCAAGTAGGCAAGTCAGACAGTCCGTACGTATACTGGCAGGAAAAAGAGGCAATTTGGAGGCCCTTGCAGAAACTGGCTTTATTTTACCTAAGTTGCCCACCATCCAGTGTGTACTCCGAAAGAGTGTTTAGTGCAGCCGCTCACCTTGTCAGCAATCGGCGTACGAGGTTACTTCCAGAAAATGTGGAGGAGATGATGTTCATCAAAATGAATTATAATCAATTCCTCCGTGGAGACATTCACCAGCAATTGCCTCCAGAAAGTACACAGGGACCTGAGATGGTGGATTCCAGTGGGGACGAATTAATAATCTGTGAGGAGGGGGATGTACACAGTGAAAGGGGTGAGGAATCGGACGATGAGGAGGAGGTGGACATCTTGCCTCTGTAGAGCCAGTTTGTGCAAGGAGAGATTGATTGCTTCTTTTTTTGGTGGGGGCCCAAACCAACCAGTCATTTCAGTCACAGTTGTGTGGCAGACCCTGTCGCTGAAATGATGGGTTTGTTAAAGTGTGCATGTCCTGTTTATACAACATAAGGGTGGGTGGAAGGGCCCAAGGACAATTCCATCTTGCACCTCTTTTTTCTTTAATTTTTCTTTGCATCATGTGCTGTTTGGGGACTATTTTTTTGAAGTGCCATCCTGCCTGACACTGCAGTGCCACTCCTAGATGGGCTAGGTGCTTGTGTCGGCCACTTGGGTCGCTTAGCTTAGCCATCCAGCGACCTTGGTGCACCTCTTTTTTTCTTTGCATCATGTGCTGTTTGGGGACTATTTTTTTGAAGTGCCATCCTGTCTGACACTGCAGTGCCACTCCTAGATGGGCCAGGTGTTTGTGTCGGCCACTTGGGTCGCTTAGCTTAGTCACACAGCTACCTCATTGCGCCTCTTTTTTTCTTTGCATCATGTGCTGTTTGGGGACTATTTTTTTGAAGTGCCATCCTGTCTGACACTGCAGTGCCACTCCTAGATGGGCCAGGTGTTTGTGTCGGCCACTTGGGCCGCTTAGATTAGTCATCCAGCGACCTCGGTGCAAATTTTAGGACTAAAAATAATATTGTGAGGTGTGAGGTGTTCAGAATAGACTGAAAATGAGTGGAAATTATGGTTATTGAGGTTAATAATACTATGGGATCAAAATGACCCCCAAATTCTATGATTTAAGCTGTTTTTGAGGGGTTTTTGTAAAAAAAAAAAACACCCGAATCCAAAACACACCAGAATCCGACAAAAAAAATTCAGGGAGGTTTTGCCAAAACGCGTCCGAATCCAAAACACGGCCGCGGAACCGAATCCAAAACCAAAACACAAAACCCGAAAAATGTCCGGTGCACATCACTAGTTGTTATGTGTTATATGGTCTTTTCACAGTCATTTTTTTAACAGATGCTTTATGGGGTTTTTTGTGTTCCAGTTATTCTGGAAGATAATATGTTATATTATATTTTGTCTATTTTGAGATTAGCCCACAGACTTATTTTAAATATTTTTGCAACTCTTCCCTATAAATACTAATAATGTAATAAATAGTGTGAACATTTGTGTACATTAACTACTGTTTCTTAATTCTAGGGCTCAGTAAACTGAAACTGGGAAATATGGAAAGCTCCACACCATTCCCAGATTACTGGTATTCACCGGACCCTGATTCTGAAGACACAGTTTGCAACACGGACACTGTGAAGAGATTTTTGAATATTTTTGGACCCGTTACATTTTCTTTTATATTTGCATTCGGGCTTGTGGGGAATGTGCTGGTTGTTGTGACTTTCAGTCGTTACAAGAAAGAAAAGACTATGACAGATGTATATCTGCTAAATATGGCAATAGCAGACATATTACTCATTTTAACTCTTCCATTCTGGGCTGTATATTATCATAAACAAAACTGGATTTTTAAGGATTTTATGTGCAAATTGGTAAGATGCATCTATGCAATTAATTTTAATTGCAGCATGTTATTGTTAGCATGTGTAGGTATTGACCGCTATGTTGCCATTGTACAGGCAACGAGGTCATTTAGACTCCGAACCATAGCACTGGCCTATAAACGAGTGCTGTGCTTGTCAGTATGGATCATATCCGCCTGTCTGTCTACCATTGCATATGTATTTAGCGCATGTTATCCAGTGGGAACAGATGCGTCTTCTGAACAGATGGCCTGTGAAGCACGTTACCATGATGGCTTAACAGCACAGAAATGGAAATTCGCAGCTATAATGGTTGAGGTTGGTGTAGGGTTCCTGATTCCTTTTCTTGTCATGCTATTTTGCTATACATCTATCATTATAACCCTGTTGCAGGTCAAAACTTCTAAAAGACACAAGGCAACATTAGTGATTGTTACAGTTGTGGCAGTGTTTCTGTGTTGCCAGGTCCCATACAATGCAGTGCTTTTGGCAAAGGCTGCAAATTTAATGGGCAAAGGCAATTGTTCTAAACAAATAAGCTATTCATATGCATTATTTATCACCAAGGCATTGGCCTTTTTTCACTGCTGCCTAAATCCAGTAATCTACGCTTTTATTGGTGTCAAATTTCGAAATTATTTTGTGAAAATAATGCAAGATATATGGTGCATGCAAAAACTTTACAGGTCTAGAACCCGTCTTTCTAGATTATCCTCTGATACAGGTATGTGCACATCAAGGATGACAAGTGAGGTCCATACTAGTGAAGGTGGATCATCGTTCACTATGTAATAAAAAAAAAAAATGTAGCAACTTTATAATAAGACAAATGATAGATTTATAAAACAAAATTAAAGTGGATAAACTATTTTGGTCTCTGTTTTACAGAGGATATTTGTTGCATCAAATTTAATTAAGATCAAGCTCTACAAATTGTTACAAATCAATTTACTTGCAAAGCATAACAATTTAAACCCTTTAACTATGGCCACAACTGTTAATGTGGCAATTACTACTGTAGAAGGTCTTGTAGCATTTTCATTATTTTTTTTTTTAGTGGGCGCTCAGCGTCAGTCAGACTCTCAGACCTTCTTTAACAACTGTCATAGGCTATAGCCAGTGTTGGACTGGCCCATAGGGGCACAGGAGAAACCCCGGTGGGCCCCACTGCCCGTGGTTCCATCTCCTCCTCTAGGGATTAGGTTCCAGGCTCTATCATAGTGCACTTTAATTATAAAGTATACATATGTTACATTATACTGCACAGGGCTATGATTTATTTTCTGCAGTGCATTACGGTAATTAAGCTGGTTCTCTGTAATGGTTAGCCCAACCTCTCTGGTGGTTGGCCACACCCCACTGGAGCCTGGCCACACTCTTAAGCATGGGCCCCTACCACTGAATTTCATGATTGACACAAATATTAAACAGTGAATGATGTACACATTTGTGACATGAGTAGGCTGAGCAAAACTATTTTAATGTTTCGGACAGGGTTCAAAGCTTATGTTACATGTTTTATCTTGTTTATGAGACAATCCTATATAATAAAAAGCTAACGCTGCTCCCTACCTCTATTGGGGGTATTCAAGTATTTTGTGTGCCGATGGCGCCCAATGGAGCAATTCAAAGTGTTGCTCCATTGGGTGCACACAGCCGCCGGCACTGACATTACTGTTATGTTGTTTTGTCGTTTTGACAGGCTAGTAACTAGTTCTTTATCATTTAAATGCATAGAAGTGTAGTAGACCTCACTGGGACAACATTCATGCACAATGACCCTTAAACCTGAAATGCATGAGGAAATATGGAGATCATTACATGCAGAAAAATAATGTGGCTACTGTAAGTCCCAGATTCATACGTATAATGGGTGCAGACAGAGTGTGTGGTGCACATGGGTCTGACTCATGACGCTCATCCTGCACTTATTGCAATGTCTTACCACAGCATTCGCTCGTGCAATGTTTCTGGTGATTTCTTCAGTAATATGGCATATGTGCAGGTGATAACTAAGACTCTGGCACTGTGTCAGTCTTTCTTAACTACTGTGCATGCACCATATTTACAGGGTGAAGGGGGCCTGAAGATTTGCGGGTAACATGCTATCTTGAAAAGTCCCTGAATCTTAGATGGACATCAGCACATTTTCCTGTATTCTCCCAGAGAGATGCATCACGCCATGCTTTGGAAGAAGTCCTGGATGCTTGTGTTCCACACATCTTCCCACTTCAGTGTTACACTTTCTCTGCTGTGTAAACTTTCCGCATGTATAGGGCTTAGATTTGTACACTGTTTGCAAGGCTGTAGAGAGCATGCCTGGGCCCCAGAAAAGCAGGGAACATAACCTAATCACGGAGGTGTGACCACGACCCCTTTTGAAACAACCATGAAAAACTACTGTTTATGCACCGCAGACACAGGGGCAGATCCAGAGGGGACGCAATCAGTGCTTTCTCTAATCCCCTCAACAGGCAGAGGAGACTGCTGCTCTTACAGCAGCAGTCTCCCTGGACCCACCTGGCTGATAGGTAACGGGGATGGCAGAGAAGACCCAGGCCCCTCCAACAACCCCAGGCCCGGGTAATTAGCACCCGCTCCCTCCCTCCCTCAGTGCCACTGTCTGTTTGCCAGAAAGGGGCTCTGCATTGTATTTTGTCCCCTAGATACTAGTTCTTCTATCATAGCTTGTCTTTAAAATAAGCTCTGTGTTATATTGTAGCCATTATTATAGACAGTGTCTGCTGGTCATTTAAAGAGTATAACATTTGCTGGGGATGGTGGGTGTGGTCATTAGGGCAGACTTATTACCA
Organism: Pseudophryne corroboree; assembly: GCF_028390025.1. NCBI lineage: Eukaryota > Metazoa > Chordata > Amphibia > Anura > Myobatrachidae > Pseudophryne > Pseudophryne corroboree. The sequence goes on from NC_086447.1 coordinate 606,541,168, forward strand.
TGCGCATGTGATGATGTGGATGTGATGTAATAAAATTTGTCCCAATCCACAATGCAATAATTGACTACATCTCACGGAATTATCGCATGCAGGGACAGAGCTTGTGAGAAAGCTCTGTCCCTGCAATGTCACTCCACAGCCTTATTGTGGTATTTTTCATGATAAATACCCTGAGTAATGGCTGCGCATGCATCGCCGTCGACATCGCACCTACCACCATTGCCGGACACCCACACCCGTCGCTCCTAACCCCCATCCCCTGCGCAGCTACCCCTCTTTCCCCGCATACTCACCAGGTGATTGGTGCTCTGGTGCGCTCCTCTGGCTCCGGCCATGTGATCGCTGGCTTCCTGCACTGTGACCTGGTCATCTGATGCTGTAAACTGCTATAAATGCCGGTTTACAGCAGATATCAGGGTCACAGTGCAGGAGCCAGAGATCACATGACCGGTGGCTGTAAGTAATTAAAATATATATAATATATATATATATATATATATATATATATATATATATATAAGTACCTTTTAAGACCTTAATGTGCGCTAACAAAAGGGAGGCTATACCTTCGGGAAATACCTCCTATTAGACAAGGTACAATGCTACAAATACAAAAATGGAAGAACAATCCCAAGGGAGCTATACTATATTCAGTCATATCTCTAATCACCTAACTTATCAGAAGTTAGTTACCATCATGTACATAAAAATAATTTTTATTCATAAAATAAGCAATGGATAAATATTGTTTTATATCGTCTATGACAAAGTTTTATAAAAATATTCTCCATTCATAAAACAATTTATATTGATAACATTCAATTGAGACGATTACAATTTCTGGCAAAAATTCTTCTCTAAAGTTTATCAATATCGTTGGTTATAACCTAACGTGCTTCGTCCTCAGGAATTCATCAGGGGGTTACAATCAAAATCCTGCATAAAGGGTGTGTTCATCATTGATACTCCTCAATATAGCAGATTGAACATTGTGAAGATGTTAAATAGCTGTCCACCAAATGGAATATCAGTATAACTTCATCAGCAAGTACCATAAAAGTAAAACAATGCAGATTGCTGTGGCAGTGCTTATCTGCAAGCCAAGTACTATATATATATATATATATATATATATATATAGAACAAAACAATTTCATGCACAGATTTGTAGTATAAAAAACTCCATACAGTATCCACTTTTTTCTCCAACTGCTCCCCTATCATAGGGTAATTGGTATCTCTGTAACACAAGCACAAAAGGGGGCGTACAGTAGATAGTGTGATATTGTTTTTAAAAGCAATAGACTTTACTTTATATTACACGTACATCAAAACTGGGGGTCCCAGGCATCTCTCTCTTTCAGAGTAAGAGAGAGAGCGGGTGACGAAAGCTGGAGCTCTAAAAAAGAGAGATGCCCGGGACTGTCAGTGATCAGCATGTGTGTCCATCGCAAACACACAACTGATCACTGGAGCCAGGTCCCACACAGCCTTTTCTGCCTAAAAGCTGAAGCTGGCGTAATCACAGGGCTCATTGCGGTATTTTTTATATATGGTTAAATCGCATTTCCCATTATGGGGGAGATGTACTAAGCCTGAAAAGTGATAAATTTCACAGTGATAAACTGCCAGCCAATCAGCTCCTAACTACCATGTCACTGGCTGTGTTTGAAAAATGACAGTTAGGAGCAGATTGGCTGGTACTTTATCACTGTGATATTTATCACTTTTCAAGGTTTAGTACATCTGGCCCTATAAGTAAGGGAAATGCGATCTTGCTTACTAAAAAAAATAGTTAATTAAAGGGTTTGGAGCAGTTTTTCATGAAAACTGCTCCAAAAGCCCTTTAATACATTCAGGTGACACTAAAATAATGCGAAAAGGGTGTGAAAACACCCTTTTTCACATTATTTTAGTAAAAATAATCTTGATAAATATGCCCCTTAATGAGTAGAACGTTTTCTGGAGATTTGCGGGTGGTAAATATAGAAGAAATACAGTAAAGGAGAACCAGGCAGCACATCTTATTTTATCTTTCTTTAACCCTTGTTGAGCTAGTGTACTACTTTATTATGCTATGTAGTTAAAATGTGTTTCTGTGTATATATAAACATATTGTATGCCTACTATTCTTAATTACCTTGCCACGTTACAATTATGAGCAATATTTTACACATCCTACTTCAATCTCTACAATATATTGCATGCAAGTTATCCATATATAGATAATGGTTCCGGTATAAATGGTCGACAATGTTAAGGTCGACACTCATTAGGTTGACCACTGTTGGTCGACACTGACATGGTCGACATGGACTAATGGTCGACACATAAAATGGTCGATGCATGAAAGGTCGACACATGAAAAGGTCAACATGAGTTTTTTTACTTTTTTGAGTGTCGTTTTCTGCGTAAAGTGACAAGGAACCCCAATTAGTGCACCGCTTCGCTCGCCATGCTTTGGGCAAGGTGCCTCACTCTGCTACCGCTGCGCTCGGCACAGGTTACCGTTCCCAATCGTAGTCCACATGGATGGTAAAGTATGAAAAAGTTCCAAAAAAATATTTTTCCCCAAAAAAAACCTCACGTCAACCTTTTCATGTGTCGACCTTTCACGTGTTGACAATTTTAATGTGTCGACCATTAGTCCATGTCGACCATGCCAATGTCGACCAATAGTGGTCGACCTAATGAGTGTCAACCTTAACATTGTCGACCATCTGCCCGGATACCATAGATAATAGCTTATCAAAACATTTTACTACAATGGGCTTATATTATAATTGCACATTATATTATGAATTACTGTATGCTAACATTTTCTATTATAAACTACTGTAATTTTAAGAGGGCATTCAAAACACTCCAGCTCTTTAAAATGTATAGTATATACTGTAGTATATAGCCAAATAACAGGCTGGTCCAAAAAAGGTTACTTAGTGTACTTGGGATCTCTGATTCAACATGTCTGGCTGGTCTTTAGCGTGCACGCCTTCTGATACGCCTGTCTGAACAAATATCACGCAATCTTTTATCAGATAACCAACCTAATATGTGATTTTTAGTTTAGCATCTTAAAGAACTGGGGAGTGTTGAAGAGTGGTTATATTGTTATGGGATGTTATAAAGATAACGCAGTGTTTTGTCATTTTGTGTAATTAAAAAAATCAGTCTATGTGGTTTACAGTTACACTATCCTTTGTATTCAATCAATCATGCGCTTTTCAAAAGTTAAATAAAGTTTTATATAAAAGAAATGTATCACGACAGCGCTGACATGTTTGTTGATGGAAAAAAACAATGTCTATTTTTACATTATGCTAATAAAATTTTAAATGTATAAAACAATATGACTTAAAAAAAGACACCAACATATTAGGTAATAGTTGAGTAAATGCTCAAGCAAGCAGTCTAGAACTTTGTGGGCCCCATAGCAACATTTTGAAGGTGCCCCTGTCCCAGTGCTTCTAGAGAGACACCTCGCTGCAACAGTTCATTTTATGGGGTACATTTACTAAGCAGTGATAAGAGCGGAGAAGTGAGCCAGTGGAGAAGTTGCCCATGGCAACCAATCAGCACTGAAGTAACATCTATAATTTGCATACTATAAAATGATACAGAGCCGCTGATTGGTTGATGGGGAAATTTCTCCACTGGCTCACTTCTCCACTCTTATCACTGCTTAGTAAATGTACCCCAAAATCTCATAGTGGTGCCCTAGTTTATTTTATAAACCATAGTAGTGCCCTAGTTAAAATTATGTCACATTGTAGGGATGTGTTGCCAGTACACATTATGCCACACAGTACCCCTAATTCACACCAGATATATTGTAGGCCCCAAGGCAAAAGTTTGTAAGGACCCCTATGTACCACCCAGTGGTAAAAGTTGTATACAGCACATGTAACTGTGACAGGGAAGGTGGGCCCTCCTAGCTCTGGGCCCCATAGCAGCTGCACTGCCTACACCTACTGTAACTACGCCCATGAGTCTAGGGGTGTACAAGTGTGGTGTATAATAGAATACATTAAAGATGTAGAATCAATCTAATAATCCTGTTTACAAATATTGTTAAAATCCACGAAATTCTACACAATATAATATAATGCAATGAGAAAAGGGTTTACCTTGGTTGCAGAACGAAGTTGATACTTGCAATAAGTGTTAATTACCCTATTATTCTGATGATAAATGAGAGAAAACTCTCAAAACTGTGTAACTGGTGACTGTGGCGTGGCAGAATAATGGGCCTTATTCAAAGGTGGACGCAGTGTCTTTGTATGCAGCTGCTGTGTTGAAATGTGCAAATGCTGCAGCAGGCGTCTTGCTGTTACCAGCTGCTGCATTCGTGGATGCAGCAGCTGAAACAAAGTCATGCATGCACAAATGCACTGACACACGTATTAATGGGGTTGTGACTAGTGGGTAAATTGACTAAAGCATCTAAAAATGAAAAGTGGTGATGTTGCCCATAGCAACCAATCAGATTCTGTCTTTCATTTTCTAGGATGCAATCTAGAAATGATAGACAGAATCTGATTGGTCGCTACGGGTAACATCACCGCTTTTCATTTTTAGAAGCTTTAGTAATTTACCCCCAGGTGTCCCAGACGTACTAAACGATTTAAGCAGGGGTTGTGCTGTTCAAGGGTGTGTGCTGCTGGGCATTCAGTTTAATTCAGCAACTAGCAGCCAATCACAACCAAGCCAGATGCGGGGGATGCTGGGAAGTGGATTTCTGGGAGTAAACAACTACTGACAGCTGAAAAGAAAATAACTGCATCCCCCACAGTGCACAGAAGGAAAAAAGTCTGGGAGGCTGACGGGGCAGGAGATTGGTGGAGACAAGGCATGCTCGCTCTGTACTGTAGTTCAGAAATATGCTGTGCTCCGGCCGGGAGAGCCCTGGGATGGCTCCCTGGGTTACATAGCCCCATGCACCCCCCCCCCTAATCCGGCTCTGGTTTGCATACAGCTCAGAATCAAGCGGTAGGTAAATATTGTGCCTTTAAGTCATTCAGGAGTGTGGCGTCAAGCTTCTTACACCAGTCCTGTTCTTTGCTTCACCTACGTAGCACAGGTCCTCAGTTTTAGTGTGGATGCGAAAACAACGAGTTTTTGAGCAACAGTATGCGACACACCAGGGGGTAAATTTACTAAAATGGGAGTTCTATTTAAGATGGGATGTTGCCCATAGCAACCAATCAGATTCCAGGTATTATCTTCTAGAAGGTGCTAGGTAAATGAGAAGTAGAATCTGATTGGTTGCTATGGGCAACATCCCATCTTAAATAGAACTCCCATCTTAGTAAGTTTACACCCAGGTGTGTGGGCTCTCATTGGTGGCACCTGTTCTGAGCTGTTGATTTCTCAACTGCGGAAGCGAGTGTTGCTGCAGTAGTCCGCTTCGTAGCACCCTCATGATCCCTCCTGGATGACATTGTTTCTGCAACTTACTCATGGTTTGCTGTGATGGCAACTTATGTAGCTATATCACTCCGCTTCTGGGGGTAGGGGTGGGGTGTGGGCTCCCATTATTAGGGGTCTATTCATAGAACAGTGATAAACCCTGTTGTGCACTAAATAGGGCTTCTCACTGCTCTATATAATTCATATACACTCTTTCCGTCATCTAGCAGCTGCGTACTAGTCCCAGTAGCTGAATTGCAACACCATTCTACTGAATGGTGATTACAATTCATGTAGACACGGAAAGATGTGCTTTCTGCTTCGCCCCTGACTTTGTAATCACCATTTCAGCATGGTGTAGACTGGCAGCAAAATGGAGAAGGGCAGCGGAGACTGCTGTCTCCCCGCCCCTTTTTCTGCTGTCGGCCAATCAGAGGAGCCCAGGGCATATGCAATTAGGCATATGCCGGGTTTCCTGACTGTCCCGTCTCAGACCTCTCATGGCTCTCCTTCCCCCACTGCTGCTGTTAGGTGACCCGACATATCTTTATGCCGGGTGAACTCCTCCTTACTGCCCCCGCTGCCTTCTCGTCCTGCCCCCACCCTAGCAGCCTGCTGCCGACTCTTTCCCTGCCGCTCTGATCTGCTCCCTGCCACTGCTTCTGACTGCCCTTTGCCCCCACCCTGCTCTGTTTGCCGGCTAGCTCCCCGCTTCACAATCTCTGCTCCCCTGCCCTGTTATACCTTGTGTTCCACCGCCGCTGCAGAAGTGCTCTTTTCCCCGGCGCATGCACAGAAGACATGTGGGAGTTAGGGGACACACCGCGCATGCGCAGAAAAACTCCAGCTGCGATATGAGGAAAGAGGAATGGAGAAGCCGGTATCGTGGATCAGCAGGATACTGCATCGCATCAGGGAACAGGTATTAGTGAATTGTTAATAATATTTAAAAAAAAAACCTGAAATAACCAATACCTTCTGCAGTTCCCTGTGTACATACTGTAAATACCTATTACCGCAGGGACTAGCACTTTGTTTGATCCAGCTCCGTCCCCATTGAGTGGAAAGCGAAGGCTATCTGGTTCTGAGTCTGGCCATATGCTGCAGCTCCACCGCAGGACACAGGGCCGGTGCAAGGTTTCTCGGCACCCTAGGCAAAAGTTCTGCCTACTGCCCCTTCCCCCTAACCGGCCTTCAGGTGAAAAGCATACTGCTGCCCTCCCCCAACCCGTCTGTTGCATGGCTGCTCTCTTCTCCCCATCTCCATAGTCTGTGTGGATTCCTGCTGCTCTCACCCCCCTTCCCCTACTCTTTTAAATGTCTTCTGTTCTATGCCCTCTACCATCTGTTTGCATGCTGCTGCTCATCCACCCCAGATAGTGTGCATGCCTGCTTCTTATCTCAGTACCCGCCCCCCAAGACTGCTGCTCTCCCCCTCTTTCCTTATCAAATGCGGACAGTGCACTGTGTAGCCACCTCACCTGCAGGCTGCGATGCAGAGATGGGACTGAGTAGTCTGTGAAAGAGCCTGGAATGAAGAGCAGCACCGCATGTCACCCTGCAATACAGGAGCTTGGCAGTCGTGGCTACTGTAGATACGAGTGCTGGGGGGATTGCGGCGGTTGTGAGAGGTAGGACCACACTACCTTTTTCATGCAGCTGTAACAGGCCGCCCCCTCAGGTCCCGGCGCCCCTAGGCAGCTGCCTAAAGCTGCCTAGTGGAAGCTCCGGCCCTGGCAGGACAAGCCAGTGCAGACGCTTATATCTCCCACGCACTAGAACCCTGTTAAAGAGCCCTGCTAGCAGCGCTGGATGACACCCAGGTACTTGAGGGCAATGGACTGGAGCCAGCCGCTAAGAGACCCACAATGATCCGAAGCTCAGCCTCTAAGGAGGGGTTAGTCACCCAAGGAGCCGTAACATCATACCCTCCAACATTTTGCACAGAAAAATTGGTACAAATTCAAAAAAAGAGGCATGGCCACAGATAGAGGGTACGTGGCCACGCCCCTTTTCCTATACTTTTAATGGAAGTTTGGGGAGCCAAAAATCGCTACAGACCATAAAAAAAGGGTACTGCACCTGCCAAAAAGGTACAGTTGGAGGGTATGCAACATACAGCAGTCACTGGGTGCATCTGGCAGTGTGAAGCCGATGCTTGACCGCCGGAATATGGAAGCAGCAGGCAGCAGTAGATGTATGCTGTGAGAGGCCGCGGGTCACCGGCGGGGTCCCAAACTGCAGACTCCGGACCCTGCGAGAAGGTAGGCTAAACGCAGTAAAACAACTGGGCAGGCCCCTCATGGTAAGCCCACAGTCCCCTAGGGTACAGGAACAGGTGGAGGGGAGCCCACAGAAAGGCAAAACAAGTAGGAATAAGCCCCAAAAAGCAGCCACAAATCTGGAGCCAAGCCATGCTCCCATAATTTATAAAAAAAAAATATTTTGACTGTTATAAAGTCTTTTTATACCATTTTAGTGCAATTGTTTCCTGACTGAGCTACTTCCTATATGGAACTTCCCTCTTAACAGCTCCCTCTTTTTTTGGATGAGTGTACATAAAGAAGTATAACCAGCGCTGGCTCCGCCCCCGACCTCCCAGCAGCCACTGCGGCCTGCTGGGAGGTTGACAAGCTGCACATGCGCAAAGGGACCTGCCGCCGGACTCCGCACATCGCAGGGAGGGACCGCCGGAGAAGACCTCACCGTAGGAGCTCCGGACACCGCAGCGCATCGTCGGAAGGGTGAGTATACATGAATTGCTACTTATTACAGCTATACATCGCATCAATGCGATGCGATGTATAGTGATAAGTAGCAATTCTATTTTTGTTTTCTTAATCAATAGACCCCTTAGTGTTAGCTCGCGCAGGGGGGCTAGGTTTAGGCTTCCCAAGGGAGGGTTCGGTTTAGGCTTCAGGGAAGGGACGGTTAGGGTTAGGTTGCAGGGGGAGGGTTAGGGTTAGGCTGCGGGGAAGGGAGGGTTAGGGTGTGGGGAGGGAGGGATAGGTTTAGGCACCTCCGGGGAGGATTAGGGATTGGCTGCTAGAAGGGGGGGTTAGGTTTAGGCACCACTGATTAGAAGGTTAGATGGATATTCATCACACGTATCCCATACTTGCCTACCTGACCCTCTCCATGAGGGAGAAAATGCTCTGTTCCTGGACTTTCCTGGTAATGTAAGATTGCCATCACCTGTGGTGAGCTAGTTAATTGATAAGAAAGGCGTTTCACCACAGGTGATGGCAATCATACATTACCAGGAAAGTCCAGGAACAGAGCATTTTCTCCCTCATGGAGAGGGTCAGGTAGGCAAGTATGACGTATCCGCTTCGACCTGAGCAGCAACGAGTAGCTTCCTGCCAGCGCGCAGGAGCTGCACTGGTTGGGAGCTGCGCTGTCCAGGAGCTACTCCTGAAGTACACAAGCATCGCCGCTGTGCGATGCTTTTGTACTTGTGCGACGGGGCAGGGATTGACATGCGGTGCAGACTAGCCCTGTGCTGGGCGTTCCCCCGCATGTCCGTGGGACTGATCGTAGATGTGCTAAATTTAGCACATCTAAGATCAGGTCTGAATTAGCCCCATAGATAGCGCTATGTCGGCTAGAGAACTTCCAACATCAAAGAGTTAAAGTAATCCCTATGTATATATGATTTTCAAATAATCCTTAATAAAAGACATATGTATGCAGTGTATTATAGACAGTGAGGAGATACATAGGTAACTGTTTCTGTATTCTTTCAAAAGTTTTTTATTGACCGCTAAAATAAAAAACAAGCAGTGCACATATATAGGTCAAATATATCTCGCAATAACAAAATGGATCATCAGTACCTTACATCAAACTAGAGAAAGAACAGCAATCATATAAGAATCAAGAGCATGTACAGAGTAATATAGACCAAATGAAACAGACACAGGATAATTAAAACATATCTCTGGGTATGTGAGGACAGAGTCTAAAGGGCCCCATACACTAGAACGATATGTCTGAGGCTGAAGTCGGAGGCGATTTCCCTTGAACTCTCCAGGGAGCTTGCCGGGAGTGGTTCCATACGATTCCATATGATTTGGTACATTTTGCATGCAATACAGTATATCGTATGCGATCCCAGCCATGCCTGCGGGAACCGACATATCACGAGTGCAGCACTAACGATCTAGGGGAGCCGTTCCGACCCTCACGGGAACGCTTCGGATCGGAAACACCTCCAAAATGCCCGATTTCACCCGATATATCGTCCCGAATGCCCGAAATTGGCTGAAATTTGTATACCGGTATTAGGTCAATAGAAAACACTATATCGATTTTAAAAACTACATGTTTACCTACATTTACTTTTATTGCAAGATATTGAAAATAAATGAAACCATTTTTGAATATTAAAATTGTTGTATTGATTTTGCACTAGAGGATCCATATATCACATATAGTTGCAGTTTTCTTTATGGAAACTATTTGAAGATATTTTAGGAGTATACCTTTCCCTCACAGCAGCAACGGTCATACATATTAGACACTCTAAACTGAGCGCAGAAACCCTACTCCTTTCTTTAGCATTATCGTTCTAGTGTATGGGGCCCTTTAGACAGGGCCAGATCAGAATGGGGCACTGGAATCAAAGACTTCTAAGTTGTACCATTTAGTAGTCTGGAAACACCTCCATAAAGCCTCTTTAAGTAACGGGAATAAAGTGTGAACATATGGAAGCCATACATCAAAGTGTTTCTCAGCTTTTCTTTTTGAAGCGTGGTATTTGTCCAATCTAGATGAAACAAATATGAGATCCTGGGGTGTAATAATGAAATGGGAATGGAGTCCAGGGAAATCCATTGGGAGAGTATCGTTTTTTTTTTTGTGGCAGCAGCCAATTTGACCAATAGAATATGGTTCCCTTTAGATAATATAGTGCGGAAAGATTTAAGATAAATGCCCCAAAATGCCCAGGTTTTATCTACAGTGAATTGAATTTTCCAATAATTTGTAATATACATTTGAAGTGCATGCTACAGGGCCTGCACCTTCGGACAAGACCATAAGCAGTGAACGATATCAGCTTCTGGTGAGCCACATTTAAAACAATTGGACGTAGGGGCAGCCCCAATAAGAAACTTAAGTTTAGGTGTGACATAGGCCCTATGCAATATTTTCTGGTGCATCTCCGAGTATGATGTTGACACTAATGCCTTATCTAAAAGATATACTAGCATCCAGAAGAGACTTCAATGTGAGATCTGGAAACTCTCGTTTCCAACGCAATAAACCCACAACTCCTGAGTCCAAATCAAGTAAGGGTTGTGAGTGGGTGTGTATGAAAGCAGTGGAGAAATGGCCACCCGTATTATGGTGTAGTGTTCCATCCAAAGTGTTGGTCTTATCAGTCACGGTCAAAGTTGCCAGAACCCTCTGTATATAACTACTACATGCTTGTAAGAAGGGAAATAAGGGTATCACCAAAGACGCAAAACGTTTATGTTACATTATCTGTGAGTGCGTGAGCAGGACTAAATCTTCTTTATGTAAGAAATTATGAATATATTTGAGGCCCCCCTTGTACCATGTGTGAAATATCCATGAGGTGTTATGTGGTTCAAAGGTGGGATTGCCCCAAAAAGGTAAAAATAAAGAGGCTTGCCATGGCAATTTCATTTTTGAATGTATCGTTCTCCACAATATACACGGAGATAATAGAACATTGTCTTTTATTAAGTCAGGCATGGAGTATGGTGCAGTATGTAAAAGGGAGACTAGATTCCAGTTTGGAGCAAAAGTTTGTTCTAGTTGTAGGTTAGCATAGACGTTGCGTCCATTAATCCAGTCCAAAGTGATTCTGTAATTAGTTGCCATTGCGTAAGTGCGCAGACATAGTGGGTTAAGGCCACCCAGGGTCCTTGGTTGACGCCGTTTAAATAATGAAAACCTTGGATGTTTACCCGCCCAGATAAATTTGTTTAATGCCTTATCCAAATGGGCAAATGTACTTTTGGGCTGGGAATTAACGGAAGCATTTGTAATACATATAAGAAATGTGGGAAGCTAATAATTTTATATAAGTGACAACGGCCAGTGTATGTCAAAGGGAGATGAGCCCTTTTAGAAAAATCTGTGTAAGTTCTAGTAAGTAGAGAGGATAAGTTTAAGGTGTACAACTTGGAAGGATGACTAGGGATTTTGATACCTAAGTAGGTGATATAATCGTCAGTTGCCCAGTGGATTGGAAAGGAGGCATCCCAACCTGATTTGGCAGAAGAAAAGAAGGCCAAGGCTTCAGTTTTTTTAATGATTTATTTTAAAACCCGATACTAATTCAAAGGAATTCAAAATGGAAAGCAAGTGTGGCAGTGCCATGTGGGGATTATTAAAATAGAGCAGGATATCATCAGCGAATGTCGAAAACTTAAGTTCCATATGGGCCAATTAAATGCCATGCCATCTGTCTTCTTTCAGAAAATGTCAAAGGAGGGGGTCTAATGCCAAGTTGAATAGAAGTGGAGATAAGGGGCAACCTTGTCTAGCATCATGTTGTAGTGTAAAGTAACGGGTATTGTGGAAATTAATTGTCAAAAAAGCTAAAGGTTGTTGATAGAGAGTACGGAACACATGTAAGAAGTCTGGGCCAAATTCCTGATGTTGAAGGATTCTATCAATGTGAGTCCATGAGACCCTATCAAAGGCCTTGTCGGCATAACAACTGAGAAATATGTTTCCCCTCTCCAGAGAGCTGTGCGTTTTAATCATAGCCACCAATAAGGAGCGGACATTGTGAACTGAATGTCTATTACACAGAAAACCTGTCTGGGCAGGGTGCAACAATTTGGGCAGAACCAACTGAAGACAGGAAGCAATAATTTTTGAGAAAATCTTAAAGTCCTGGTTTAAAAGGGAAATTGGTCTATAAGAGGTAACCAAAGTGGGACCCTTATTAGGTTTGGGGAGAACTATAACCCTGGCTGTATTAAAATCAGGTGGGGCCGAGTGACCTGTAAGAATAGAATTATAGAGTTTAGAAAGATGTTCTCTTCGGAGTGGCGATAGACATTTGTAATACGCGGCAGATCGGCCATCAGGGCCCGGGGTCTTCCCATTGGGTAAGGATTTAATAACCACCTCCAGCTCCGCATCTGTGATGGGAGAACTAAGAGTTTCTCTATCAGCTTCTGAAAGACTGGGAAGGTCTGCACGAACTAAAAAGTCCATACCTGTAACAGGTTGGTCAGGAGGCGCAGTATATAGATGTTCAAAAAGTTAAGAAAAACATCACAAATTTTATCTTGGGCCAGCGTCAACGTTCCCTGAGTGGTTCAAATAGATGAAATGTGTTTAGGGGCGGAAGAGGCTTTCACTAAGTTTGCCAATAGTTTTCCAGGACGATTGACCCAATGAAAATATTTATTAGATTGAAATGATAGAAACAGTTAAGCTTGCTCAGCACAGAGGGTATCATGAACCGATTTGGCAACTTTGTATAGCAACCTATTAGATTCGGAAGGGTTAGCTAGCAATCAAGAGTATGACAAGGTGATTGTTCGAGTTGCGTGAGATAATCGTTCCTGATATTGGTTTTTCCTAGTGGCGACATAAGATAAGATGTGGCCCCGAAGGACTGGTATCAAAGCCTGCCAAAAAAGATTTATGTCATCAGAATGAACACTATTGTCATGGGCATAGTTAGAAATATATTGTGTTAAATAAAGTTTAAAGTGTTCAGAGGATGCTATGTAATCTGGAAAGCGCCAATTGTGGGAGTATGTGCGGGATGCTGTGAGAGTAAGTGTAAGGGAGATAGGGGCATGGTCAGATAAGAGAACGTTAGCTATAGTCGAGTCTTCAACTATATGAATCAATGAACCGGATATCAACCGATAGTCTAATCTGGAAAATAACTTATGTGGATGGGAGAAAAAGGGGTATTCTCTAGAGTTAGGATATAAGAACCGCCAGGGATCTAATAATTGTAGTGAGTCTAATAATAGTGATAATGTGGACGGGGCGGATCTACTCAACCCTGCCTTTCTGGGTCCACCCGACACATCTAGGGAAGGATCAAAAACTACGTTTATGTCACCCCCCAAAAATTAAAGAGCCTTCCAGCCAACCCTGCAGGTTAGCAAAGAGATCTGAGTAAAATTATACATTTGATCCTGTAGGGGCATAAATGCACCCTAAAGTGAACCTTTCCCCTTCAATATCTACCTTCAAAAGTAAAAACCTCCATTCAGGATCTATCCATTCGTCTTTAATCACATAGTGTAATGATTTACTAAATAAAAGCAACACTCCCTGGATTTTCGTGGTGTAAGAGGCACACCTGAAATCATTAATCCAAGTATCTCTCACTTTGTTAGGGTCCGTGATCTTCCAGTGTGTCTCTTGTAAGAATACAACATCTGGACGGAACTTTTTAAGATGACTCAGAATTTGCTTTCTCTTGATTGGAGTGTTCAATCCTTTAACGTTCCAAGAGATCAGCTTAAGAAAATTCTTAGAGCTGTCCATTGAGACGTCAGCAGCAACAGGCCCCGATATTATCCAATACCGAGTCTGATGGAACATGGAAGGCGAAGCCATAATAAATCGTCCAACCGCCTGTCCCAGCGAGCAGAGGAGGGACTAAAAACAAGTAGCAAAAGAAGGCACATACTATGACCTGGAAAATTGAATTGTACCACAATATGTGTAAAAACAACAATAATACATAACAATTAGCACCTATCAAAGGTTTAAAAAAAAAATGTGAACCCAGTAGGACGGTTCTAATAACCGTCTAAATATGGTAAAATTACTATTAAGAATAGAAAAAAGGAAACATTGAGAACAGGCAGAGAAAATGGATAAACAACACCCCCTCCACCCCGGTGTCCACAGTATAACAGGATAAACCCCTTGCAACAGTAAAAACAGTAAAGTCCAAAGGGACAAACAATACAGCATGTCACTCATTAGGAAAGGAAAAAAGTGACATGTCTTAGCAATACTTATCAGACCATGGACAGTCAATCGGCATCGTCCATACGAGAGTCTGATGAGGACGAAGATATAGATTTAAGAAAGTTACAAGCAGTTTCAGGGGTGTCAAAATAATGCGGTTTGCCAGCATGAAAAATCCTGTTTTGCAGGATAAAGGAGCGCAAATCGGACATTTTTTGAGAAAAGTTCTTTACAAATTGGAGAAAACTCCTGTCTTCGCGAAGAAACTTGGAATGAGAAGTCCTGAAAAGGGAGCAGTTTAAAGTCCTCATAGCTGAAGTCAGAGGTTTTGCAGTAGGCTTCCATGATTTTCAACTTATCCAGGTAGTTCAGAAGCTTAAAGATCACTGGTCTAGGGTGGTGTTGTGAAGGCTGTTTATCAGGGCCCATGCGATGAGCCCTTTCCACCATATAGGAAGTGGGTGAGGAAGGGAGACCCAGAGTGTTGGGAAGCCAGTGAGAGACCAGCTCCAGTAGATCTTTGGGTGGGACCGATTCCGGAAGGCCAATAAGGCGCAAGTTGCTTTGCAGATTGTAATTTTCCAAATCTACGATTTTATCGTTTAGAGCCGCAAGACTGGCGTCATGCGTTTGCAGTTGTGACTTAGCCTCAAATTGGTCATCTTGTAAAGTGGAGATGCGGTCCTCCGCTTCCACAAGGTGTTTTGTGTGTTGCGTTATTTGAGTTGCCGCCGAGTTAATGGCCTCCATCAGTGGGGCTAGATTCACATCCAAAAGGGTGAGATAATGTCCGATATTTCTTTGGCCCTCTGGACAGAAGACAGCTTGAATCTATCAGTTGTAACCAAGGTCGTGGAGTCTCCCCATCCGGGTGATGCGGGGGATCATCGTCCGCTGTGTTTTGGCCACATACTGCTCCATGGCAAATGTCACAACTTAAATACAAAAGAAAAGGAAAATGTCCCAGAGAATGATATAATGGAGGAGTGTAGCACTGCTGTTAGAGTGCATGCAGCTGTGGTAAAAGCACTGTTATTTGCAGGAAGAGGAGTGCAGAGTCAGGCAGAAACACACACTGTAACCTCTGTCGTGTTGCAGGTATGTAAAAAGCCTGTGTAGAGGAGAGAAGGGGATAGCCCTGTGCCCCTTAATATAGCCTCTGTCGTGAGGTATAAGATAGCCAGGCAGGGTGTAGTGTAGCAGAATGTCCTCAGGCACTATAGCAGGAAAAAGCCTGTGTGGAGCAGGAAGGGAAGAAGGGGGGGGGGGGGGGGAGCCATTGGGGAGAGCAGGCAGCGACCAGGCAGGCAGCGACCAGTGTGGTACCTGTTGAGCTGATGGTCCCTGATGGTGAGGCTTCATGCACGGCCAAGAGCAGAGGTGATCGCCACCACCCACCGCACACAGCGCGCACCGCTTCCAGAGGCAGAGAAGCGGTGTCTGTAGGGAGCGTGGAAGGGAGGCAGGGAGTCTACAGACCTGCGCGGCAGCCACAGCGGGGCACAGGTAAGGCCAATACGCCCTCCGGCAGCCTGATCTCAGACGCGGGCCGGGATCCAATATGGCCGCCGTCATACACTGCACACAGCGTTAGCTGACTCCTGCGGTGAGTAGAGTGCAGGGGCAAGCCGGGAAGCAGCACCAGTTTGTCCCTCAGTATCTCCAGACCCCACTGATGAAAGAGCCGGGGTCTCAGTCCAGGTGCAGCCGGTGATATGGGGCAAAATAGCAGCCTGGACAGAGAGCTCTCCTAAGATGCAGCCAGTCAGTTGGGCCTGCCCATCGGAAGTCCTGTTTCTGTATTCTATGTGGGTACTTAGATCTTTTGGAATACAATCAAGATGAACTGGATAGTTATCCCATCAATGTATCATTTTTCGTTAAAAAAATCTAAAATCTAAAATGTAACATCAGGCTGGCTTCAATATGGAAACAAATGTAAATTACCAGCAATCAAAAGCACAATACATAGATATGTAGACAACTAATTTGAAGAGAGGACACCTTAATGGGCTGCAAAATAAACAATATAAAGATGTGTAAAATACAGTCCGCTCGTTTAGGAATTCTGTTGGGCAGCAAAAAAAACAAAAACAAATAAAAAAACAATCAGTATAAATAATAGTTTCAGCTGCCTCCCACTTATCTTTTTCTCTTACTGGTAAGGTTAGGAGTGAATAGCCAAAAAAAATCCCAGTTCCCATGGGGTGAGTCTGGTCCTATTGCACTGATCCCAATTCCCCTCCAGTGTTAATTCCCAGATGTCATCTGGTCTGGTTCCATACTTGAGGGGTTAAGTAGCAGTGCTGGCTCCGTGTGACTCTATATCCTGTACTGCTTTGATGGAAAGAGTCCCTGCTGGCGGGTGCTGTAGTGCTTACTCTCCCTTCTGGTGTGTTGCTGGGAGACCTCCAGTCCGACATATGCGGGGACTCTCACATAGATAGAAATGTTAATAATAACTACGGTGCAGTGAGGCACATAAGTGCAGTGTGGATGTAAATGTTGTACCAGAAAAGCATTTAATGCATTTCACCCCTCCTGGGGCTTCGTCGGATATGGTGGGTACAGCTGAAATTCCAATTTAAATTTGCCACCTGCGGGAAACTGGATGATGTGATTGGTCACCAAAAATGAGTATCTGTTATGGAACCTCTCTGGGTTCTAAGAACATCCTCTCCTACAGTTACACAAAACATTAAGTTGAAAGACATCCCATACTCTATTATTTGCAACAAACAACCCTTGATAAATACAGGGTATATGTATATGCAAACATACACATAAGCCCCCCCATTATGCCTCCTCCACCAAACTTCACAGTTGGCATAATGCAGTCAAGTAGGTAACGTTCTCCCGGCATCCGCCAAACCCAGACTCACCCATCTGACTGCCAAACAGAGAAGCATGATTTGTCTCTCCACAGAACACAATTCCACTGCTCCACAGTCCAGTGTTGGTGTGCTTTACACCACTCCATCCGACGCTTAGCTTTGTACTTGGTGATGTGAGGCTTACATGCAGCTGCTTGGCCATGGAAACCCATTCCATTAGGCTCCCACCGCACAGCTTTGGTGCTTACATTAATGCCAGTGGAAGTTCATCACACTTCAGCTATGGAATCAGCAGAGCTTTGGCGACTTTATGCAGCATGCACCTAAGCAGTCGTTGACCTTGCTCTGTGATTTTACGTGGTCTTCCACTTCATGGCTGAGTTGCTGTTGTTCCTAAATGCTTCCACTTTCTAATAATATCACTTACAATTGACAGTGGAATATCCTGCAGGAATAACATTTCACAAACTGTCGTATTGCAAAGGTGGCATCCTATCACAGAACCATGCTTGAAGCCATTGAGCTCTTCAGAAAGACCCATTTTGTATCACAAATGTTTGCAAATGAAGACTGCATGGCTAGGTGCTTGATTATATACACCTGTGGCAGTGGGTCCAATTGAAACACCTGAATGCAATAATTAATAGGTGTGGCCAAATACTTTTGACCATATAGTGCATTTTGTGTTCTCAAATCATACTTTGTAGAAATAATATATACACCATAGAGTCATAATGTTTAATGCCTTTGAGTGAGAAGTACGTACAGAGGCGTAACTAGGGTAGGGTGAGTGGGGCACGTGCCCTGGGCGCCTTGGCAGGCCCAGCAGAGGGGGGGGGGCGCCGGCGGCGGCCAGGGCATCATGCCCACTCGCCCCCCGTCATGCCGCAATGTGAGGGGAGGTGAGCGCAGCGTCTCTCCCTCCCCTCAATGTCCTCACCGCCGCTGCCGCATGGCGCTGCCAGCAGCGCTGCGTGTGTCCGGTCTCCGGCAGCGTTAGCCAATCAGAGCTTGTGGATGGGCTCCTGATTGGCTGCCGGTCTGCGAGCTCTGATTGGCTAACAAACCAGTGCCACATAGCCGCTGCCGGAGACCTGGAGAGTTGAGGGGCAGGAGAGGCACTGCGCTGTGCTCTCCTTCCCTCACATAGCAGAGAGGGAAGGAAGTGAGGGGGTTGGGGGGTCTTATATCTGACACTGTGGGGCATGTATCTGACACTGTGGGACATGTAACTGGCACTGTGGGGCATGTAACTGGCACTGTGGGGCATGTATCTGGCACTGTGGGGCATGTAACTGGCACTGTGGGGCATCTAACTGGCACTGTGGGGCATTGTAACTGGTACTGTGAGGCAATGTAATTGGCAGTGAGGGGCAATGTAACTGGCACTGTGGGGCATGTATCTGGCACTGTGGGGCATGTATCTGGCACTGTGGGGCATGTAACAGGCACTGTAGGCATGTATCTGGCACTGTGGGGCATGTAACTGGCACTGTGGATCGTTGAAACTGGCCCTGTGGTGCATTGTATCTGGCACTGTGGGTCGCTGTATCTGTCACTGTGGATCTGACACTGTGGGGCATTGTATCTGGCGCTGTGGGGCATTGTATCTGGCGCTGTGGGGCAATATGTATCTGGCACTGTGGGGCGCTGTATCTGTCACTGTGTATCTGGCACTGTGGGGCACTGTGTATCTGGCACTGTGGGGCAATTGTGTATCTGGTACTGTGTAAAAAGGGGACTCTGCATGCGTACTGTGCAAAAATTGAATGAAGGTGTGCTGAGAGACGACACAAGGGGTAGTTCATAGGAGAGATGTGCACCGGAAATTTTTCGGGTTTTGTGTTTTGGTTTTGGGTTCGGTTCCGCGGCCGTGTTTTGGGTTCGAACGCGTTTTGGCAAAACCTCACCGAATTTTTTTTGTCGGATTCGGGTGTGTTTTGGATTCGGGTGTTTTTTTCAGAAAACCCTAAAAAACAGCTTAAATCATAGAATTTGGGGGTCATTTTGATCCCAAAGTATTATTAACCTCAATAACCATAATTTCCACTCATTTTCAGTCTATTCTGAACACCTCACACCTCACAATATTATTTTTAGTCCTAAAATTTGCACCGAGGTCGCTGGATGACTAAGCTCAGCGACCCAAGTGGCCGACACAAACACCTGGCCCATCTAGGAGTGGCACTGCAGTGTCAGGCAGGATGGCCCTTCCAAAAAACACTCCCCAAACAGCACATGACGCAAAGAAAAAAAGAGGCGCAATGAGGTAGCTGTGTGACTAAGCTCAGCGACCCAAGTGGCCGACACAAACACCTGGCCCATCTAGGAGTGGCACTGCAGTGTCAGGCAGGATGGCCCTTCCAAAAAATACTCCCCAAACAGCACATGACGCAAAGAAGAAAAAAAAGAGGCGCAATGAGGTAGCTGTGTGACTAAGCTCAGCGACCCTAGTGGCCGACACAAACACCTGGCCCATCTAGGAGTGGCACTGCAGTGTCAGGCAGGATGGCCCTTCCAAAAAACACTCCCCAAACAGCACATGATGCAAAGAAAAAAAGAGGCGCAATGAGGTAGCTGTGTGAGTAAGCTCAGCGACCCTAGTGGCCGACACAAACACCTGGCCCATCTAGGAGTGGCACTGCAGTGTCACGCAGGATGGCCCTTCAAAAAAACACTCCCCAAACAGCACATGACGCAAAGAAAAAAAGAGGCGCAATAAGGTAGCTGTGTGAGTAAGCTAAGCGACCCTAGTGGCCGACACAAACACCTGGCCCATCTAGGAGTGGCACTGCAGTGTCACGCAGGATGGCCCTTCAAAAAAACACTCCCCAAACAGCACATGACGCAAAGAAAAAAAGAGGTGCAATGAGGTAGCTGTGTGACTAAGCTCAGCGACCCAAGTGGCCGACACAAACACCTGGCCCATCTAGGAGTGGCACAGCAGTGTCAGGCAGGATGGCCCTTCCAAAAAATACTCCCCAAACAGCACATGACGCAAAGAAGAAAAAAAAGAGGCGCAATGAGGTAGCTGTGTGAGTAAGCTCAGCGACCCTAGTGGCCGACACAAACACCTGGCCCATCTAGGAGTGGCACTGCAGTGTCAGGCAGGATGGCCCTTCCAAAAAACACTCCCCAAACAGCACATGACGCAAAGAAAAAAAGAGGCGCAATGAGGTAGCTGTGTGAGTAAGCTAAGCGACCCTAGTGGCCGACACAAACACCTGGCCCATCTAGGAGTGGCACTGCAGTGTCACGCAGGATGGCCCTTCAAAAAAACACTCCCCAAACAGCACATGACGCAAATAAAAAAAGAGGCGCAATGAGGTAGCTGTGTGAGTAAGCTCAGCGAACCTAGTGGCCGACACAAACACCTGGCCCATCTAGGAGTGGCACTGCAGTGTCAGGCAGGATGGCCCTTCCAAAAAACACTCCCCAAACAGCACATGACGCAAAGAAAAAAAGAGGCGCAATGAGGTAGCTGTGTAACTAAGCTCAGCGACCCAAGTGGCCGACACAAACACCTGGCCCATCTAGGAGTGGCACTGCAGTGTCAGGCAGGATGGCCCTTCCAAAAAATACTCCCCAAACAGCACATGACGCAAAGAAGAAAAAAAAGAGGCGCAATGAGGTAGCTGTGTGACTAAGCTCAGCGACCCTAGTGGCCGACACAAACACCTGGCCCATCTAGGAGTGGCACTGCAGTGTCAGGCAGGATGGCCCTTCCAAAAAACACTCCCCAAACAGCACATGACGCAAAGAAAAAAAGAGGCGCAATGAGGTAGCTGTGTGAGTAAGCTCAGCGACCCTAGTGGCCGACACAAACACCTGGCCCATCTAGGAGTGGCACTGCAGTGTCAGGCAGGATGGCCCTTCCAAAAAACACTCCCCAAACAGCACATGACGCAAAGAAAAAATAGGCGCAATGAGGTAGCTGTGTGAGTAAGCTCAGCGACCCTAGTGGCCGACACAAACACCTGGCCCATCTAGGAGTGGCACTGCAGTGTCACGCAGGATGGCCCTTCAAAAAAACACTCCCCAAACAGCACATGACGCAAAGAAAAAAAGAGGCGCAATGAGGTAGCTGTGTGAGTAAGCTAAGCGACCCTAGTGGCCGACACAAACACCTGGCCCATCTAGGAGTGTCACTGCAGTGTCACGCAGGATGGCCCTTCAAAAAAACACTCCCCAAACAGCACATGACGCAAAGAATAAAAGAGGCGCAATGAGGTAGCTGTGTGACTAAGCTCAGCGACCCAAGTGGCCGACACAAACACCTGGCCCATCTAGGAGTGGCACTGCAGTGTCAGGCAGGATGGCCCTTCCAAAAAATACTCCCCAAACAGCACATGATGCAAAGAAGAAAAAAAAAGAGGCGCAATGAGGTAGCTGTGTGACTAAGCTCAGCGACCCTAGTGGCCGACACAAACACCTGACCCATCTAGGAGTGGCACTGCAGTATCAGGCAGGATGGCCCTTCCAAAAAACACTCCCCAAACAGCACATGACGCAAAGAAAAAAAGAGGCGCAATGAGGTAGCTGTGTGAGTAAGCTCAGCGACCCTAGTGGCCGACACAAACACCTGGCCCATCTAGTAGTGGCACTGCAGTGTCACGCAGGATGGCCCTTCAAAAAAACACTCCCCAAACAGCACATGACGCAAAGAAAAAAAGAGGCGCAATGAGGTAGCTGTGTGACTAAGCTCAGCGACCCAAGTGGCCAACACAAACACCTGGCCCATCTAGGAGTGGCACTGCAGTGTCAGGCAGGATGGCCCTTTCAAAAAATACTCCCCAAACAGCACATGACGCAAAGAAAAAAAGAGGCGCAATGAGGTAGCTGTGTGAGTAAGCTAAGCGACCCTAGTGGCCGACACAAACACCTGGCCCATCTAGGAGTGGCACTGCAGTGTCACGCAGGCTGGCCCTTCCAAAAAACACTCCCCAAACAGCACATGACGCAAAGAAAAATGAAAGAAAAAAGAGGTGCAAGATGGAATTGTCCTTGGGCCCTCCCACCCACCCTTATGTTGTATAAACAGGACATGCACACTTTAACCAACCCATCATTTCAGTGACAGGGTCTGCCACACGACTGTGACTGAAATGACGGGTTGGTTTGGACCCCCACCAAAAAAGAAGCAATTAATCTCTCCTTGCACAAACTGGCTCACCAGAGGCAAGATGTCCACCTCATCATCATCCTCCGATTCATCACCGTGTACATCCCCCTCCTCACAGATTATCAATTCGTCCCCACTGGAATCCACCATCACAGCTCCCTGTGTACTTTGTGGAGGCAATTGCTGCTGGTGAATGTCTCCATGGAGGAATTGATTATAATTCATTTTAATAAACATCATCTTCTCCACATTTTCTGGAAGTAACCTCGTACGCCGATTGCTGACAAGGTGAGCGGCGGCACTAAACACTCTTTCGGAGTACACACTTGTGGGAGGGCAACTTAGGTAGAATAAAGCCAGTTTGTGCAAGGGCCTCCAAATTGCCTCTTTTTCCTGCCAGTATACGTACGGACTGTCTGACGTGCCTACTTGGATGCAGTCACTCATATAATCCTCCACCATTCTTTCAATGGGGAGAGAATCATATGCAGTGACAGTAGACGACATGTCCGTAATTGTTGGCAGGTCCTTCAGTCCGGACCAGATGTCAGCATCAGCAGTCGCTCCAGACTGCCCTGCATCACCGCCAGCGGGTGGGCTCGGAATTCTGAGCCTTTTCCTCGCACCCCCAGTTGCGGGAGAATGTGAAGGAGGAGATGTTGACAGGTCGCGTTCCGCTTGACTTGACAATTTTCTCACCAGCAGTTCTTTGAACCCCTGCAGACTTGTGTCTGCCGGAAAGAGAGATCCAAGGTAGGTTTTAAATCTAGGATCGAGCACGGTGGCCAAAATGTAGTGCTCTGATTTCAACAGATTGACCACCCGTGAATCCTTGTTAAGCGAATTAAGGGCTCCATCCACAAGTCCCACATGCCTAGCGGAATCGCTCTGTGTTAGCTCCTCCTTCAATGTCTCCAGCTTCTTCTGCAAAAGCCTGATGAGGGGAATGACCTGACTCAGGCTGGCAGTGTCTGAACTGACTTCACGTGTGGCAAGTTCAAAAGGTTGCAGAACCTTGCACAACGTTGAAATCATTCTCCACTGCGCTTGAGACAGGTGCATTCCACCTCCTATATCGTGCTCAGTTGTATAGGCTTGAATGGCCTTTTGCTGCTCCTCCAACCTCTGAAGCATATAGAGGGTTGAATTCCACCTCGTTACCACTTCTTGCTTCAGATGATGGCAGGGCAGGTTCAGGCGTTTTTGGTGGTGCTCCAGTCTTCTGTACGTGGTGCCTGTACGCCGAAAGTGTCCCGCAATTCTTCGGGCCACGACAGCATCTCTTGCACGCCCCTCTCGTTTTTTAAATAATTCTGCACCACCAAATTCAAGGTATGTGCAAAACATGGGACGTGCTGGAATTTGCCCATATTTAATGCACACACAATATTGCTGGCGTTGTCCGATGCCACAAATCCACAGGAGAGTCCAATTGGGGTAAGCCATTCCGCGATGATCTTCCTCAGTTGCCGTAAGAGGTTTTCAGCTGTGTGCGTATTCTGGAAAGCGGTGATACAAAGCGTAGCCTGCCTAGGAAAGATATGAAAAACAAAACTAGGACTGCGCAATTCACTCTGATATGGATATTTATTATCACATAAAATTAATCCCTAAAAAACACATATAATCACACACAATACTAGATGCCGGCCAGCATTACATAAAAATTATTATAAGATAAACCCAGTAAATCTATTATTAATGGGTCTAGTAATAGAGGATGTTACTTAATACTGTTAGGAGTGCCTACTACACTTTATATCCTGACATATACGCTAAAAAAATTCTCTAAAAAAATCTATTAACCATTAATCAATTTCTCATGCGATATTAATTATATCCCTTCCAGTAGATTTTAACCAAAATAGGTATGTCCAGCGCTTTTATCACAGTTTGTAACTTGCGACCATGCCAGGTATTTTCTCCTTTTAGGTAGTGATATTCTGTCCCAGCATAAATTTAATTAATAGCTCAGTCCTGAACCAAAAAGTTTCTTTCCTCACTTAAAAGACATCCACCTTCAGTTATGCATTTAGAACCGCATTTATCCACATTTTGGGCTTCTGCCGTTTAGCTAGGCAGCTCATGCACGATTAAAGCCTCTCATCCAGCAATCATAGCATTCCAATTTTTCAAGGTATAATACTATGCCTGTGTACTGTTCTTAAATGAACCCCTCCCGGCTGGTAATAGCCTTATCTGGAGCCTCCGGGTTTATCACTGCGGCGTGTAGCTTTTCCCAACCTCGGTGAGGTATCATATGCCTGCGGCCGGCCGGCCCGTTAATGTCTCCGCTGCTTCCTCCTGTAACGACAGACGCGTTTCCCCGCCTTCTATTTAGTCGGCGGCTTCTTCAGTGTCAGATGCTCAAACTTTGTTTCATCTGGTTTAAATACCCACTCACGCCAATCGCGCGTGCGTGTTATCACTGCGGATCAAGCCTCATTATCATTTTCGGCTTCCAATGCGGGAGAATGGATTGTCTTCCATGCGGTAATATACCAAGAAAGAGTACGACTTTTCAGTCATCTATTACTAGTGAGATTTTTCCTATCAAAGAGTTTATAAAGTTTATAAATTGCATGTCTACTTACATCATTTATCTCATTACCTGTAAGTGTGGGAAACAGTATGTGGGACGTACCACGAGAACTCTACATATTCGCTATATGGAACATAGGAGGAACATAATGAAAGGGGCGAGACATCCATTATCGGATCATGTAATACATTGTCAAAAAGCAAATGTGAATAACATTATAATGGTTGGAATAGAATTAATAAATTCCACCAACCGAGGGGGGGATAGATTCAGTAGGCTCCAAAGACGAGAGGCCTACTGGATCTATAGATTAGATACATTAGTACCATCAGGTCTTAATGATACGGTGGAATTGAATGGGATATAGATAGATTTTATCCATGGAAAATTATATGGAAAGTTCTTGTGGTCTGTCTCTATAAATGTTTCTATATATGGTTTAACACAGCTGTTCCTGAGTTGGAAATGATAGGGGGTATCTGTATATACATATATGTAATTCACTAGAATTAGTGAATTAAGACAGAAATACATAAATAAGACCAAATATATAAATGAAAAAATTGGCCTAGAATGGTATAAGTAGCGAAACATATTAGTGTACGTATATATATATATATAGATAACATCAAGTAATGTGGAGGGTGAATATAATATTACTATGTGATCCCAATGAGTGTTAAGAATGGAGAATTCAAAATAAATAACGTTTTGAGCGATACCAATGATGAACCTAAGTTATTGTTTAGTAATTAATTATTGATAATTCAGGTATATGTTATTATGTGTATAGTTAAAATTAATTGCATGTTTTCTAAATAAGTATTATAGGTATGACCTTTTATTATAGTATGTAACACATATACGAACCATTAACAAAATTTGGAGAGCAAAAGATATTAAGACAGGCATTGGAAGCCGAAAATGATAATGAGGCTTGATCCGCAGTGATAACACGCACGCGCGATTGGCGTGAGTGGGTATTTAAACCAGATGAAACAAAGTTTGAGCATCTGACACTGAAGAAGCCGCCGACGAAATAGAAGGCGGGGAAACGCGTCTGTCGTTACAGGAGGAAGCAGCAGAGACATTAACGGGCCGGCCGGCCGCAGGCATATGATACCTCACTGAGGTTGGGAAAAGCTACACGCCGCAGTGATAAACCCGGAGGCTCCAGATAAGGCTATTACCAGCCGGGAGGGGTTCATTTAAGAACAGTACACAGGCATAGTATTATACCTTGAAAAATTGGAATGCTATGATTGCTGGATGAGAGGCTTTAATCGTGCATGAGCTGCCTAGCTAAACGGCAGAAGCCCAAAATGTGGATAAATGCGGTTCTAAATGCATAACTGAAGGTGGATGTCTTTTAAGTGAGGAAAGAAACTTTTTGGTTCAGTACTGAGCTATTAATTAAATTTATGCTGGGACAGAATATCACTATCTAAAAGGAGAAAATACCTGGCATGGTCGCAAGTTACAAACTGTGATAAAAGCGCTGGACATACCTATTTTGGTTAAAATCTACTGGAAGGGATATAATTAATATCGCATGAGAAATTGATTAATGGTTAATAGATTTTTTTAGAGAATTTTTTTAGCGTATATGTCAGGATATAAAGTGTAGTAGGCACTCCTAACAGTATTAAGTAACATCCTCTATTACTAGACCCATTAATAATAGATTTACTGGGTTTATCTTATAATAATTTTTATGTAATGCTGGCCGGCATCTAGTATTGTGTGTGATTATATGTGTTTTTTAGGGATTAATTTTATGTGATAATAAATATCCATATCAGAGTGAATTGCGCAGTCCTAGTTTTGTTTTTCATATGGTTCTGTAATAAGGGTTAAAACCAAAGACCCTTTTGGGATTGCTGCATTCTTCTGTAGTCAGTCACAGCGCCAGGTGTTTTTTGTTCTCTATTTTGCCTAGGAAAGAGTTGGCGTTTGCGAGATGCTGCTACTGGTGCCGCCGCTGCTGTTCTTGCGGCGGGAGTCCATACATCTACCCAGTGGGCTGTCACAGTCATATAGTCCTGAGTCTGCCCTGCTCCACTTGTCCACATGTCCGTGGTTAAGTGGACATTGGGTACAACTGCATTTTTTAGGACACTGGTGAGTCTTTTTCTGAGGTCTGTGTACATTTTTGGTATCGCCTGCCTAGAGAAATGGAACCTAGATGGTATTTGGTACCGGGGACACAGTAAATCAAACAAGTCTATAGTTGGCTCTGCAGTAATGATGGATACCGGAACCACGTTTCTCACCGCCCAGGATGCCAAGGCCTCAGTTATCCGCTTTGCAGCAGGATGACTGCTGTGATATTTCATCTTCCTCGCAAAGGACTGTTGGACAGTCAATTGCTTGGTGGAAGTAGTAAAAGTGGTCTTACGACTTCCCCTCTGGGATGACCATCGACTCCCAGCAGCAACAACAGCAGCGCCAGCAGCAGTAGGCGTTACACGCAAGGATGCATCGGAGGAATCCCAGGCAGGAGAGGACTCGTCAGAATTGCCAGTGACATGGCCTGCAGGACTATTGGCATTCCTGGGGAAGGAGGAAATTGACACTGAGGGAGTTGGTGGGGTGGTTTGCGTGAGCTTGGTTACAAGAGGAAGGGATTTACTGGTCAGTGGACTGCTTCCGCTGTCATCCAAAGTTTTTGAACTTGTCACTGACTTATGATGAATGCCCTGCAGGTGACGTATAAGGGAGGATGTTCCGAGGTGGTTAACGTCCTTACTCCTACTTATTGCAGCTTGACAAAGGCAACACACGGCTTGACAAATGTTGTCCGCATTTCTGTTGAAATACTTCCACACCGAAGAGCTGATTTTTTTGGTATTTTCACCAGGCATGTCAAAGGCCATATTCCTCCCACGGACAACAGGTGTCTCCCCGGGTGCCTGACTTAAACAAACCACCTCACCATCAGAATCCTCCTGGTCAATTTCCGCGCCAGCAACACCCATATCCTCCTCATCCTGGTGTACTTCAACACTGACATCTTCAATCTGACTATCAGGAACTGGACTGCGGGTGCTCCTTCCAGCACTTGCAGGGGGCGTTCAAATGGTGGAAGGCGCATGCTCTTCACGTCCAGTGTTGGGAAGGTCAGGCATCGCAACCGACACAATTGGACTCTCCTTGTGGATTTGTGATTTCGAAGAACGCACAGTTCTTTGCTGTGCTTTTGCCAGCTTAAGTCTTTTCATTTTTCTAGCGAGAGGCTGAGTGCTTCCATCCTCATGTGATGCTGAACCACTAGCCATGAACATAGGCCAGGGCCTCAGCCGTTCCTTGCCACTCCGTGTGGTAAATGGCATATTGGCAAGTTTACGCTTCTCCTCCGACGATTTTATTTTAGATTTTTGAGTCCTTTTTTTACTGCTATTTGGTGTTTTGGATTTTACATGCTCTGTACTATGACATTGGGCATCGGCCTTGGCAGACGACGTTGATGGCATTTCATCGTCTCGGCCATGACTAGTGGCAGCAGCTTCAGCACGAGGTGGAAGTCGATCTTGATCTTTCCCTATTTTTGGAACCTCAACATTTTTGTTCTCCATATTTTAATAGGCACAACTAAAAGGCACCTCAGGTAAACAATGGAGATGGATGGATACTAGTATACTTATGGATGACGAGTGACTGCCGACACAGAGGTAGCTACAGCCGTGGACTACCGTACTGCGTCTGCTAGTATAGACTGGATGATAATGATATAAAAAATATATATATATCACTACTGCAGGACAGGTATATATTATATAATGACGGACCTGCTGGACACTGTCAGCAGCAGACTCCTAAACTACTAGTATGAAGAAGATAGAAAAAAAAACCCACCACAGGTAGGTATACAATTATGGACGAGCACTGCCGACACAGAGGTAGCTACAGCCGTGGACTACCGTACTGCGTCTGCTAGTATAGACTGGATGATAATGATATAAAAAATATATATATATCACTACTGCAGGACAGGTATATATTATATAATGACGGACCTGCTGGACACTGTCAGCAGCAGACTCCTAAACTACTAGTATGAAGAAGATAGAAAAAAAAACCACCACAGGTAGGTATACAATTATGGACGAGCACTGCCGACACAGAGGTAGCTACAGCCGTGGACTACCGTACTGCGTCTGCTAGTATATACTGGATGATAATTATATAAAAAATATATATATATCACTACTGCAGGACAGGTATATATTATATAATGACGGACCTGCTGGACACTGTCAGCAGCAGACTCCTAAACTACTAGTATGAAGAAGATAGAAAAAAAAAAACCACCACAGGTAGGTATACAATTATGGACGAGCACTGCCGACACAGAGGTAGCTACAGCCGTGGACTACCGTACTGCGTCTGCTAGTATAGACTGGATGATAATGATATAAAAAATATATATATATCACTACTGCAGGACAGGTATATATTATATAATGACGGACCTGCTGGACACTGTCAGCAGCAGACTCCTAAACTACTAGTATGAAGAAGATAGAAAAAAAAAACCACCACAGGTAGGTATACAATTATGGACGAGCACTGCCGACACAGAGGTAGCTACAGCCGTGGACTACCGTACTGCGTCTGCTAGTATAGACTGGATGATAATGATATAAAAAATATATATATATCACTACTGCAGGACAGGTATATATTATATAATGACGGACCTGCTGGACACTGTCAGCAGCAGACTCCTAAACTACTAGTATGAAGAAGATAGAAAAAAAACCCACCACAGGTAGGTATACAATTATGGACGAGCACTGCCGACACAGAGGTAGCTACAGCCGTGGACTACCGTACTGCGTCTGCTAGTATAGACTGGATGATAATTATATAAAAAATATATATATATCACTACTGCAGGACAGGTATATATTATATAATGACGGACCTGCTGGACACTGTCAGCAGCAGACTCCTAAACTACTAGTATGAAGAAGATAGAAAAAAAAAACCACCACAGGTAGGTATACAATTATGGACGAGCACTGCTGACACAGAGGTAGCTACAGCCGTGGACTACCGTACTGCGTCTGCTAGTATAGACTAGATGATAATGATATAAAAAATATATATATATCACTACTGCAGGACAGGTATATATTATATAATTACGGACCTGCTGGACACTGTCAGCAGCAGACTCCTAAACTACTAGTATGAAGAAGATAGAAAAAAAAAAAACACCACAGGTAGGTATACAATTATGGACGAGCACTGCCGACACAGAGGTAGCTACAGCCGTGGACTACCGTACTGCGTCTGCTAGTATAGACTGGATGATAATGATATAAAAAATATATATATATATCACTACTGCAGGTATATATTATAATATAATGAATGACGGACCTGCTGGACACTGTCTGTCAGCAGAATGCGTTTATAGAATAAAAAAACAAACACCACACGAGTGTTTAACTTTTTCAGGCAGACAATAAACTGGTGGTCACTGGTCAGTCACACTGGCAGCAAAAGTGTGCACTGTTATGTACTCCTGCTATAACTGCTCCCCAGTCTCCCCCACAATTAAGCTGTGTGAGCAGTGAGCACTCAGCACAGTCAGATATACATAGATGATATTATCATGCAGCACACTGAGGCTGAGCACAGATATGGTATGTGACTGTGTATCGGTTTTTTTCAGGCAGAGAACGGATTTTAAATAATAAATAAAACTGGTGGTCACTGGTCACTAGTATAACTATCAGCAAAACTCTGCACTCTCTGAGTACTCCTAATGCTCCCCAAAATTACTAAAATTAAATTACTAAATCAAGTGTCTCACTCTCTATCTAAACGGAGAGGACACCAGCCACGTCCTCTCCCTATCAATCTCAATGCACGTGTGAAAATGGCGGCGACGCGCAGCTCCTTATATAGAATCCGAGTCTCGCGATAGAATACGAGCCTCGCGAGAATCCGACAGCGGGATGATGACGTTCGGGCGCGCTCGGGTTAGCCGAGCAAGGCGGGAAGATCCGAGTCTGCCTCGGACCCGTGTAAAAAGGCTGAAGTTCGGGGGGGTTCGGATTCCGAGGAACCGAACCCGCTCATCTCTAGTTCATAGTGTGCTGAGAGGCGACACAGGGGGTAGGTGATAGTCATGTTGGCACCCCCCATTTTCAGTGACCACACACCTTCTGGTGCGTGGCCACGCCCATTTTTTCGGGGCGAGCCTTCGGCGCGCGCACATACTTCTTTTGCTGGTTTTTGTTTTCTTTTGCCCGCCACTCTTCATCTTGCCCTGGGCTCCGAAAACCCTAGTTACGCCTCTGAGTACGTAAAATGCCCATATTTGTGGCCCTCTCCATATAGTTGACAAAGTGCAAGCGAGTAGGTATAAATAGAAAGCTTTCTATTATTGCCTTTATCTATTGAGGAAGAATTTATGGAATAATATATACTTTTACGGGGAAAACCGTTAGAGAACACTAGAAGAGTGGTTTCTTGTAATGGCGGGCATGATCAAGTTATAATGATAATAGATGTATGGTCATTGGGGAGTACAGGAAGAAACAAATACAGGAGGTGTATTACCACAGGCATCACTAGAAACTTTATTACAGAAAAAAACAAGATCAAAATCTATATTCAAACTTAGGTGATGGAGAGTTTTAAAATGATAGATCCACTTGGATCTTCTTCCTTGGATATCTGGGCTACATAATCCCATCCTCTGCATGGTCTTGATACTTTCTTGATTCCAAAGAATTTCAAGGCAGTTGGGTCAGTGTTGTGGAATTCTGCAAAATATGTTGACACACGTACCATAGGAGTGGTCCATTTGTTGGAGTGCCCTTGGTCTCCAATACATAGGCAGCACAGTTAGAAAACTCAGTGTAAGATGGACTGAACATACAGTATTAGGTCCTGTATGTAAAAAAAGATAGAGTGAAGTTAAGGAAACCAATAATGAGGTAAGAAAAGTGTAAAGAACTTGCAAAAAGGGGAGGAAGGGAAAATAGGGAGAGACTTGTAGAAAAGAAGGAATAATAGGGGGAGGTGGGAGGAATAAGTGGAAGCATAGGGAAAACAGGGGAAGGAAGGGAAGATGGTAGGAATAGTGGGAGACAGGAGAAATAGAAGAGATATGGGAATTTTGGGGAAGAGTGAGAACCTGGGGCCTACACAGGAAATGTTACAACATCATGACATGTGACATCATGTCACTTAAAGGCAAGCCACCAAGGAGTTGTGAGTAGCAGTGGCCGCAAGCGAGCAGTGCACAGGAGAACAGTCTAAGCAGAGGCTACTGTGCTCAGTGGCAGTGTCAGCAGCGGCGAAGGCAGCATCAGCAGCGGCAGCAGTGGTGGCCTCTTCTCCCCCACAGTGGACAGTTTAAATGTAATGTAATTATATAAACCAGAACTGAAGTCCATGGTCGCTGGGCAGTAGAAAGAGAAGCAACTGGGTGCTGAGTATCACAGACATTAACTGCACTATGAAAGGGCACTCACATATGGCCATCCATGGCAGTGAGTGCTTTCTTTGGGGGCAGGTTATGCATGTGACACTCTGCAGCCAGTTGCTTCCCTTTCTCCTGACAGCATTTGAGTATTGGGTCAGTGTAAAAGGAAGCCAATCTCTCCTTCACTTAAAAGGAACATATGTTATTTGCAAGTTGTACACGCACGTTCATACTATAGTTTTCAAGTGCTACTGCAGGACACACCCCTGAGTGGCAATAGATACGCCCATAGGTGGAGCTAGACATGCGCCATCAGCGGTGTGGTACATTCTGCTAACGCCTACAATCTCCCTGAAACTAGTTTCAAAAGTAGGCAAGTATGGTACACACATAAAATTCACTCTCAAACGTGTAGTATCTTACTTATATAGATAGGTTATGTGCATTGTAAGATGAGGTAGTGTATCTTTAAGAATCCTGCAGCACAAAAGGACATGTGATCAGGACGTAGATACGGAGAGAAAGGAAGGAGAGGAAGAAGAGCCATGAGGAGCTTATGCCTTTGTCTATCTGTAATATAACAAGTATTACCATTAAGAAATAAAATACATAATCAACATACTTGATGGTTCATTGCTATAATGAGAGGTACATCAGAATACAACAACTGGCGATGGGGATAAACTTTTCAGTACTCACACTCAGCTACCTTACTCACATTCACCATGGCGGACATGCTAGCATTAATTCCTCAGTTCCTGCATGTTGATACTCCTAATGCTTCAGAATTATGGAGACGTTGACTTGATCGGTTTGATCATTTTATTGAAGCTATGGGGGTAACTTCTGACAGCAAAAAGAAAAGCATGCTTCTTATCAGTGCTGGCCCCAAGATTTATGAACCTTATGAAATTATGGCAGAGGCAGAAACCAAGGACTATACTAAATGCAGGGATCCTTTGACTGCCTACTTTGCTCCAAAATGCAGCCTATCACATTCAAAATACCTGTTCAGGACAGCTATGTAACTGCAAACTGAATCTGTTGATGCATATATTACTAGATTAAGGATTCTTGCCAGAACATGTCAGTTCCATGATGTTGAAGATGAAATAAAGCAGCTGCTAATTGCATTTGGTACATGTGGAAAGTTGTGCAGACATGCTCTTAAATCTGAAATGACACTGACAGAGCTGCAGCAATATGCTAGAAGTCTTGAACTGGCAGAAGCACATGCTAAAGACATGGAGAGGGGCATGAACCAGCTGCAAGTGTGCAATAAATTACATACTGACACAAGTGCAAATCTGGAGACAAGTAAATCTAAATCATGGTACAGGTGTGAATGCTCCTATCCACATTTAGGAGACTGTCCTGCCACTGGCAAAATGAATCACTTTTTCTCAGTCTGCAAATCCAAAGAAACAAAATCTACACCCAAACAGTCTTCACAGCAGTTTGAATCTAGGAGAAAGACGTTGTGTGGGTCAACATTCTACATCGTCTCCAACTGCAGAATCATCTGACAGTGATGATAAGGGTGGTATTCAGTATGCCGGCTGTTGGGATCCCGGCGCTCAGTATACTGGTGCAGGAATCCTGACACCCGGCATACCAACAACTATTCTCCCTCTTGGGGGTCCACGAGAGAATAAATAGCGTGCCACCGTACCCGCAGTGTGGCGAGCGCAGCGAGCCCGCAAGGGGCTCATTTGCGCTCACCCAGCTGCCGGTATGCCGGTGGTCAGGATCCCGGTGCCGGTATGCTGGCCACCGGGATCCCGGGCCGCCGGCATACCAAACTACACCCTGATGATACACCAGAAGGCTTTATCTACATGATTCATCAGGTTGGAAAAAACAAGGTACGTCCAAAAACTGACATCACTATAGACAACACTTCTGTTGAATTTCTAACAGATTCCAGTGCTTCTGTAAATCTAATGGATGCTACCAGTTTCAAAAAGCTACATGACAAGGTGGTTTTGAATCCAACATTGGTAAAAATATTCAATATAAATGACCCCTTCCTTTATAGGGTTCTTTTGAAGTTATTGCACACAAAAATGACAAAAGATTTATTTTTTGTCACCTATCGCCATGTCTGGGGCGCACACACATCCATGACGCGCATGCGCCCCATTCACTAGAATGGGAGCATCCCTGTGCGCTCCCAGCATGACTAGGCGGATGGATCACCTAGTCACACCGGAGCACTTGTATGCGATAAAGCTGCACTAGATGAGTGCGGCTTCATCTGTATGTGTTGATATGCGTCGTCCTAATGTTCCCAGTAGAAGAGAGCGCCATATTACTCCTACTATGGATTATAGTATACATAGACTAACAGGTGCATGTCTCTTTTCGAAATTGGATTTAAATAATGGTTATCACCAACTGGAACTTGATGAAGAGTAATGACAAATAACAGCATTCTCAACTCATGTTGGGTTACCAAGATACAAACAACTGTCATTTGGAATTGTGCCTGCAGTAGAGGTGTTTCAAAATGCTATCCGTCAAGTTATACAGTCAGTTCCAAATGCCATCAATTACAGTGATGATATCCTGGAGAAACACGCCAGGAACATGATGTGGCTCTGCGTCAAGTGTTTCAATGTCTTCAAGACAGGAATTTAACCCTGAATAAAGATAAATGCATCTTTTTTCAACAGAAACTCACTTTCAGTTTCTCTCAAGATGGGGTGAGTCCTGATCTACAAAAAGTTCAGGCTATCACAAATATATCGAAACCTACCAATGCTGGTGAAGTCAAGTAATTACTTGGGATGACTGACTATTGTTCCCAATTCATTCCAAATTATACCACCCTGACAGCTCCACTTAGGGAACTCACAAAGAAAAATATTAAATTCTTATGAGCTTCCTCTCACAAGCATTTGATGACATAAAATGATGTCTGCGGCAGAGCCGGCCCTAATCAATATGATGCCCTACGCAAGATTTTGTCTGGTGCCC
Organism: Pseudophryne corroboree; assembly: GCF_028390025.1. Lineage (NCBI taxonomy): Eukaryota > Metazoa > Chordata > Amphibia > Anura > Myobatrachidae > Pseudophryne > Pseudophryne corroboree. Next base: position 606,576,432 of record NC_086447.1, read on the forward strand.
CCTAGCACCACCGCTGGTTCCACCTCTGACCTTGCACCTCTTTCCCAGCACCATCATCCCTCACCCATAGCAGTCCTTATTTTGGTGTTTGTACCCCCTATATTTTAAATAGGAACAGTTTGCAAATTTGGCGCACAGCCCAAAAAGGGGGGTGTTTTTGCTGGCAAGGGGCATGGCCACACAAGGGTAACCCCAATTCCAATTACGCCACACAGTACTGCAACTTTATTCACATTTGATCATGCAATAGTGTCCATAATTCATATTACATCCCACAGTAGTATCACTTTACCTTATAAACATTACTCCTCACAGTAGAGCCCCTTGTTCAAATTACATCTCACTGAATTGCTCCTTATTCACATTACATCACACCCTATTGCTCTTTATTCATATTAGATGACACAGTAGTGCCCTTTCTATATGCAACGCCACATAGTAGAGCACCTTATACACATAATGCCACACATTAGTAATGCATTTTTACACATAATTCCACACAGTAATGCCCCTTACACATTATTAATGTCCTTAAAAACATAATGGCCTTACACATTATGACAACCTTTATTAATGCCCTTTTACACATAATGTCCCTTACATATATGCCGCACATTATTAATGCCCTTATACACATAATGACACACATAGTGCCCCCTACACATTTGTTGCATATTATTAGTGCCCCTATACACATAATGACACACATACAGTAGTACCCTGTTACACATATGCCGCACATTATTAATGCCTTTATACACATAATGACACACATTGTGCCCCTTACACATATGTTGCACATTTATTAATGCAATTTTACATGACACACATAATGCTCCTTACACATATTCTGAACACTATTGCACAACCAACCCACTCACATGCACACAGCACTCACACTGCCACTAACACTGTGACCTCTGCCTCTGCTTGGATACAGATGTGTCCTCATAAATCTTGCCTCAATGCTAACGTCGGGCACCTTTTTTTATGAAAATGCATCTTATTTGCATTGCTATGTGGCTAGTATGCACAAGCGGATTCTGCTGATTAAAATGATATGCAGCATGCCTATATATTGTGTGAGACTGTGGCTGTATCTGCATATGAAATGCTACACACAGAATATAGGCATGCCGCATATCATTTTAATCAGCAGAAGCTGCTGATGCCCCTAGGCATATCAAATGCCCTAGGCAATTGCCTAGTTTGCCTATGCCTATGGCCAGCTCTGGTCTGCAGGATAGTGTCACAATGTTGTATCACAACACTGCCTGGGAAACAGAACTTATTGTCTAGGAGCTATTTTGACTCAGGTGAATACCCATGGGGATCATCATATTGTAGTATATACGAGTCGCAGTTTGACAGATGTGGAAAAACGTTACTCTCAGCCAGAAAGGCTAGCTCTTGCAGTAGTCTGGGGTTGTGAATGCTTTTACCTCTATTTATATGGCATTGACTTTACCATCCAGACTGATCATCAAGCACTGGTGACACTCTTTGGAAATCCGAAACCCAAACAACCAGCTAGGATACAGCGATGGGGCTTGCGCTTACAGGCATACAGCTTCTCTATCATCCAAACTACAAGAAGGAAAAGGCGCCTCCCTGAGTCTATGTTGAAAGATGCTGCCTGCTGCTCCCAAAGGATTAGGGTATTAGCAGTCCCTAAACAAGTGAGAAACAAAAAACTAGACAAGAGAGCGCAGGCAGACTCCACTGAAAATCACAATTTTAATATACACAATGATCACATACTAAATATGCATGATTAGTACTAATTAGAGCCAATAAAAATCATTAAAATCAATAAAAGTCCGCACTACAATTTCATATATTTCCACACGATTTAGTGTATTAATAACCTGGTATATTAATAATGTTTGGATAAGATATCTTGAAAATTAGCAGCTGATGTTTAAATGCTTAAAGTCCAAGCAATATCCATAAAGCAGACTGATGTTTGAAACTGCTTCGTTCAGATTAGAACCAGGTGAATAAGTTAATTATGGATAAAGACCTCCAAAACCCCAAATCAACACCGGTTCTGCTTTGTTTGGTGTAGCAGCATAATGTGGTGATATCGCTTACCACATATTCTGTGTGTCGGTAACACTGACAGGAACTCCGGTACTGTTTGCTCCGGCGGCTGAGTCCGATGCTTCACTCCTTATTGCGGCGTGTCAGACCAGTTGTTATTCCCCGCTTCTACGGAGCTTCTATGCGGCACTATAGTTATCCAGAGTACCGCTGATCCAAGGTATTAAGCTGACAGCCACGGTCCCCGTATGGCAAAAGGGACCAGTGCAGGTGGCTTTGTTCGGGCCGGTTTAACCCGACAGTGCAATGGAGCTCGAACGGGTGAAGCAGCCGTGAGAGGTTGGGGTGGTCAGATGAAAAGAGTAGTCGGATCCTGGAACAGCCCTGACGCGTTTCTCGACCGGCACAATCTGGTCGTTTCCTCAGAGGGTTATGATCCCATCCTACCGGTTCCTCACATTTAAAGGACTCCTGGGATGGTCATTATTACAGGCACCTGGAAGCACCTGTTTGGCTCATTAATAAGTGTGTGTGCAGGCGGAGTCATAGTCTGCTCCACAGACAACCAAACATATATATATTCATTCCCAAATAAATAAACATTTAGATAGAAAACCATAAAGTAAAATTTACTTATAATTAATACTCTGATATCTCTTATTAGCGGAGCGGGAGACAGCAGTATAACACTCTTAATACAATTAATATGACAGATCCATATTCATAAATTAAATTAAACATATATAAAAATATGTAAAATAAATAAGTCAATATAACCGGGACCGTCACTAATCCTTATCAGTGCAATATGACTGTTTCGGTGATATATCATACATATTAATATTTATATTCATATTCAGTGTTTCTAAACCCTATATCTATAGGGGAATTTTCTCACTCTAATTTATCTGACCATAGGATATAAAGCATGAGTATAAAGAAAACCATATGTACTCCAAATAAAATTAAATAAAAAACTAGAATGCTCATAGACAAATTGTATACATTCCTATTCGTTACAACTTAGATATATAAATACTAGAGATGAGCGGGTTCGGTTTTACTCGGTTTTACTCGGTTCTCAAAACGGCATCTAATTGGCTCACGGATGTCACGTGTTTTGGATAGCCAATAAGGGTCGGTTTTGAGAACCGAGTAAAACCGAGTAAAACCGAATCCGCTCATCTCTAATAAATACAGATAGCATTATCTTAAAGGTGCAGAGATTAATAGGGGAAAAAAAGGTTTGAATAGGGGAAAAAAAGATATAATAAAATAATATAAAATAAATCTAAATCTAAAAGATCCATCCCCCTCCTCTCCCCTTTTCTAAAAGGGGGAATAGGAGAATTTAAATCAAATTAAATTAAATTAAATCGGGGGAATGGAGGAACCCACCCCAGTAAGGCAGAGAGATATATTTAAACTCAACCTGCCGAAGTGGGGTGGGTAAAACCTCCATTCCCCCGACACCCACAAAGGACCAACAAACCAAGTAAAAATCATATAGAAAACATAAGGAGCGATTCTTTGGGATAATTAACTCCACGCTGCAATTGGGGAAGGTTAATTATATAGCATTGAGTTCCACCGTGTCATTAAGACCATGTGGACTCAATGTGTGTAATTGAAAGATCCAGAATGCTTCGCGCATGCAGAGCCTTCTAAATCTATCGCCTACCCTCATAGTTACTTTTATATGTTCCACCGCTCTAATAGTCAAACCATTAATAGCACCCTTCTGACACCAAGAGACATGACTAGACAGACTATGGGTTTTGATGTTCTTCGTGATGTTTCTCTTGTGTTCCATAAACCTTTCATGGAGGGGGCGAATCGTGCGGCCAACATACTGTATGCCACACTTGCATTGAATGACATATATCACAAAATTGGTCCTACAGTTCATAAAACCTTTTATCTCAAACTCTTCTGATCTACTGAAGGATTTGATCTTTGTACATTTATTTTCTGCAAAAAGACAGGTTACACATCTGTCCTTACCACATTTAAAGAAACCATTAGGTTTAGGTGGTAGTCTCAACATATTTTCTCCCATTTCTTTAGATTTTCTTTTGTATAGACTCGGTGCTAGTTTTTGCTTCAATGAGTCAGCTTTTCTAAACACCACTAGATTTTTGCCGGTTAGTGTTGTCTCTAGAAGTTTATCTGATTTCAGAATGGCAGAATTTTTTGTAATAATTCTTTTGATATCTTTTGCAGCTGTATTGTACTGCGTAATAAATGTTATTTGTCTATCATTAGGTTCTTGTCTCTTAACTACCGGATGGACCAATGAATTCCTAGATTTAAGTTGGGTCTCTGTGAGGGCTTTATCCAAAATCTGTACAGGATATCCCTGCCTTCTAAATGCATTATACATACTCTCAACTTGATTCCCAAAGGCCTCCTCAGTAGAACAGTTCCGTCGTAACCGTTGGAACTGTCCTTTAGGTATATTTAATTTCCATGGTTTATAGTGACTACTTGTGAAGTGAAGATAATTATTACAATCCACATCTTTGATGTATGTGGAAGTGACTAAACTACCATCCTGAACAGTGACAGTAATATCAAGGAAATTAACAGATACTTTACTAGAAGTATTAGTGAATTTTAAACCAATTGTGTTTGAGTTAAGAAGACCAGTGAGATGTGAAAAAGGTGAAACATCCTCATCCCAAATGAAAAACAAGTCATCTATGTATCTGCCATAGAGGACCAGACCCGCACCGAGACCCCCGCCCCAGATGAGGCGCTCCTCAAAGCACCCCAAAAAAAGGTTTTATTTTATATTATTTTATTATATCTTTTTTTCCCCTATTCAAACCTTTTTTTCCCCTATTAATCTCTGCACCTTTAAGATAATGCTATCTGTATTTATATATCTAAGTTGTAACGAATAGGAATGTATACAATTTGTCTATGAGCATTCTAGTTTTTTATTTAATTTTATTTGGAGTACATATGGTTTTCTTTATACTCATGCTTTATATCCTATGGTCAGATAAATTAGAGTGAGAAAATTCCCCTATAGATATAGGGTTTAGAAACACTGAATATGAATATAAATATTAATATGTATGATATATCACCGAAACAGTCATATTGCACTGATAAGGATTAGTGACGGTCCCGGTTATATTGACTTATTTATTTTACATATTTTTATATATGTTTAATTTAATTTATGAATATGGATCTGTCATATTAATTGTATTAAGAGTGTTATACTGCTGTCTCCCGCTCCGCTAATAAGAGATATCAGAGTATTAATTATAAGTAAATTTTACTTTATGGTTTTCTATCTAAATGTTTATTTATTTGGGAATGAATATATATATGTTTGGTTGTCTGTGGAGCAGACTATGACTCCGCCTGCACACACACTTATTAATGAGCCAAACAGGTGCTTCCAGGTGCCTGTAATAATGACCATCCCAGGAGTCCTTTAAATGTGAGGAACCGGTAGGATGGGATCATAACCCTCTGAGGAAACGACCAGATTGTGCCGGTCGAGAAACGCGTCAGGGCTGTTCCAGGATCCGACTACTCTTTTCATCTGACCACCCCAACCTCTCACGGCTGCTTCACCCGTTCGAGCTCCATTGCACTGTCGGGTTAAACCGGCCCGAACAAAGCCACCTGCACTGGTCCCTTTTGCCATACGGGGACCGTGGCTGTCAGCTTAATACCTTGGATCAGCGGTACTCTGGATAACTATAGTGCCGCATAGAAGCTCCGTAGAAGCGGGGAATAACAACTGGTCTGACACGCCGCAATAAGGAGTGAAGCATCGGACTCAGCCGCCGGAGCAAACAGTACCGGAGTTCCTGTCAGTGTTACCGACACACAGAATATGTGGTAAGCGATATCACCACATTATGCTGCTACACCAAACAAAGCAGAACCGGTGTTGATTTGGGGTTTTGGAGGTCTTTATCCATAATTAACTTATTCACCTGGTTCTAATCTGAACGAAGCAGTTTCAAACATCAGTCTGCTTTATGGATATTGCTTGGACTTTAAGCATTTAAACATCAGCTGCTAATTTTCAAGATATCTTATCCAAACATTATTAATATACCAGGTTATTAATACACTAAATCGTGTGGAAATATATGAAATTGTAGTGCGGACTTTTATTGATTTTAATGATTTTTATTGGCTCTAATTAGTACTAATCATGCATATTTAGTATGTGATCATTGTGTATATTAAAATTGTGATTTTCAGTGGAGTCTGCCTGCGCTCTCTTGTCTAGTTTTTTGTTTCTCTATCATCCATATAGCTGCCGCTGATAATCCTCTGCCTTCTGACTTCACAAAGTCTACTTCGCTGGAGGAGTATGTGAACTTTATTATCAATAATTCAGTTCCTGATTCACTTACTAGTGAAAGCATCAAAGAGGCTTCTGCCCCAGATAAAGTTTTGTCGGCAGCCTAACACTGTATTATTTCCAATGATTGGCGGCTGGGACAGTTTCTATTTTAAACTGACGATATATATATAGTCATACCACTAGCACAGCTATCATTATCACACAAGTTAACGATATTGTGCATACACACTGGACGATTATCATAATGATGTGTCGATACTGTCAACATCGTTCAAAAAATCGTCTAGTGTGTACCCAGCTTAAGGATGGTCTCTCCTCTGGTGAATCTAGCCAGCCTGAAAAGCGGCTATTGTGAATACTAGCAATCTTTCCATTCCTCTCATTAAAACCTCAAACCACCAAACATAGCAAGAAGTTAATTTCCTGTACATAAACAGTATTAACCACGCTTTCCAGTTGACTGTATATATGTCTGCGGTTAACGAAACTACCTCATCAGAGAGCAGCTATTGTGTCAAATGGCAGCTAACGGACAACTAAAGCATCTATGCATTTTATTTTGGTTTTGTGCTTATAATTAGGCACATCAGTTATCAGTTATTATGCCATGTAAGGATGGAGTACACCAATAAGGCCTTATTTGGTACACATGGGTCAGAACTTTGTCCCCATGGATAATAATGGCGACTGCGTTCTGCAGCGCTAATTAGCCATTTGCAGGAAATTCTTGTGAAGTCTGCAGCATTAGACTATTAATCATACTTACCCACTCTCCTGGAAGGTGCAGGAGACTCAAGATATTTTGGATAGTCCCGCACCCCCCCAGAAGAGTTGGCGAATCTTCTGCATCCCACTCCAGTGGGCAGTATAAAAAAATAAGGGATGCGGATGATAGATAGTTAAAAGATAGACAGTCAGAATCAGAATCATCTTTATTGCCAAGTATATCAGTACATAATACACAAGGAAGGCTTTAAAAGGGTTGCTTGAAAGCAATATTCACAAATTCATTCCCATGAACAGTAAACGCAGGAGTACTAAACACAAACCAATGTGGCTCAATAAGGAGGTCAAGGAAGCAATGGCTAATAAGAGGCGTGCTTTCAAAACATTTAAATCTAATGGAGGGGAGGAGTCATTCCGGTATTACAAGGAATGCAATAAAAAATTTAAAAAAGCGATAAGGGCAACTAAAATTAGAAACGGAAAAAAAGTCGCTATAGAGAGTGAACCCAATCCTAAAAAGTGTTATAAATATATAAACAGTAAAAGATTAAAGAAGGAGAACATAGGCCCTTTAAAAGATGAATTGGGAGCTTTGATAAATGATGACAAATTAAAAGCGAAAATATTGAACAATTTTTATTCATCAGTATTTACCAGAGAGGATGAGTCGGTGACATTAGTGCATAATGACAGTGAGGGTAATGACTCTTGGCTTGATGCTTGTTTAAGTCAGGAAGTAGTCCTGGAGAGACTAGGTAACGTGAAGATTAATAAATCACCAGGCCCTGACGGTATTCATCCAAGGGTTATTATGGAGCTTAGGTTACAGCTAGCAAAACCCATATACTTGATTTTCCACAGTTCAACGAGATCAAGCATGGTACCAAGGAATTGGAGCATAGCGGAGGTAGTGCCTTTATTTAAAAAGGGAAATAAAATTATCCTGGAATCTATAGGCCAGTTAGTTTAACCTCTATAGTGGGTAAAATATTTGAAGGCATTTTGAGTGATAGCATAAGGGATCACCTACAGGCTACAAAGTTTATTAGTAAAAGTCAGAATGGGTTTGTAAGGGACAGATTATGCCAAACCAACTTAATTAGCTTCTACAAGGAAGTGAGTAAGAATCTTGACCATGGAAAAGCAGTGGACGTGGTGTATTTAGATTTTGCAAAAGCCTTCGATGCAGTGCCTCATAGGAGACTGATCAACAAATTACGGGAACTTGGTCTAGGTTATATTATTTGTACATAGATAAGAATTTGGCTGGATAACAGAGTGCAACGAGTATTGGTCGATGGGCTGTTCTCCAGTTGGGCACCAGTAGTCAGCGGAATACCACAAGGGTCAGTCCTTGGCCCACTGCTCTTCACTATATTTATCAATAATCTAGGAATAGGCCTGGAAAGCACAGTGTCAATCTTTTCAGATGATACTAAACTGTGTAAGGTAATTAATTCAGAAGGCGATGTGGAGTCTTTACAGAATGACTTAGTTAAACTGGAAACCTGGGCGTCTAAATGGTGAACGAGGTTTAATATAGAAAAATGCAAAGTTATGCATTTTGGGGGGAAAAACACACATGCATCCTGCACTCTAGATGGGGAAAATATAGGGGTAACTATGGTGGAAAAAGATTTGGGGGTGCTCATATATAATAGGCTTAATAACAGTACACAAAGTCAAAGTGTAGCAAAGAAGGCAAGTAAAGTGCTTGCGTGCATTAAACGGGGCATAGAGACAAGGGACGAGGATGTAATCCTGCCACTGTACAAATCATTGGTACGTCCGCACCTGGAATATTGTGTTCAATTCTGGGCACCGTATTATAAAAAAAGATATCGGGGAACTAGAAAGAGTTCAAAGAAGAGCTACTAAACTGATAAAAGGGTTAGAGTCGAGGGAGGAAAGGCTTACTAGGTTAAATATGTATACACTAGAAAAGAGGCGTCTAAGAGGAGACATTATTAATATCTTCAGATATGTAAAGGGACATTACAAGGAGCGGGTGTAGTACGGTATGCCGGCGCTCGGGCTCCCGGTGACCAGCATACCGGCGTCGCGATCCCGACCGCCGGCATACTGACAGCATGGCGAGCGCTAATGAGCCCCTTGCGGGCTCGCTGCACTCGCCACGCTGCAGGCACGGTGGCATGCTACGCGCGCTACACGATTTTATTCTCCCTCCAGGGGGGTCGTGGACCCCCACGAGGGAGAATAGCTGTCGGTATGCCGGGTGTCGGGATTCCAGCGCTGGTATAATGTGCGCCGGGATCCCGACATTCGGCATACTGAAGACCACCCCAAGGAGCTAGCAGCGGATTTGTTTATTAAAAGAACTCCATGTAGGATGCGTGGGCACTCATTTAGTTTAGAGGAGAGGAATTTCCGTACACAACATTTCTTCACGGTAAGGGCAATAAAGATTTGGAACTCTCTGCCGGAGAGGGTAATAATGGCAGACTCTGTAAATGTATTTAAAAGCGGATTGGACAAATTCCTAATTGGTAAATGTATCCAGGGCTATAGCATTTAACATATTGACATTACATTATCTGGGAATAAAATTCAGAGAATTCGTCACAAATGTTTGCAAACACATGTTTAGCTGCTGGCCACTTCACGGCTTCTCTGATACAGCAGTCCTAACTACTTGATAGCAGTGCCCACATTGGGCCATGTAATTTGTCACAGTATGCCTCATAATAAAGGCCATTACTAAAACAGTTCCAGACTGAGAGCTAACTTACCAGGGAGCCACCCCCAGGATCTCCCATTGGCACTACAAGGAACAGCATGCCTTCCAAATGCTGCTCCCATTCAATGCCTCATGCACACAAGCAGACAAACAATTTGGAAGCTGCTCAATCATACCTGGAGATAATTATATATCAGGTGCTGGAAGGGGGAGGGGTCACAGACAAACAAACAAAGAGGAAGGGGGGTGCAAATCCCCACCCCCAAATTCCCTTCCGCACACTGAAAATTACCTGTAACCATCCCTGAATCTATCTGGTAATAAAATTCAGAGAATTCGTCACAAATGTTTGCAAACACATGTTTAGCTGCTGGCCACTTCACGGCTTCTCTGATACAGCCCTTCTTCTGTGACCCCTCCCCCTTCCAGCACCTGATATATAATTATCTCCAGGTATGATTGAGCAGCTTCCAAATTGTTTGTCTGCTTGTGTGCATGAGGCATTGAATGGGAGCAGCATTTGGAAGGCATGCTGTTCCTTGTAGTGCCAATGGGAGATCCTGGGGGTGGCTCCCTGGTAAGTTAGCTCTCAGTCTGGAACTGTTTTAGTAATGGCCTTTATTATGAGGCGTACTGTGACAAATTACATGGCCCAATGTGGGCACTGCTATCAAGTAGTTAGGACTGCTGTATCAGAGAAGCCGTGAAGTGGCCAGCAGCTAAACATGTGTTTGCAAACATTTGTGACAAATTCTCTGAATTTTATTACCAGATAGATTCAGGGATGGTTACAGGTAATTTTCAGTGTGCGGAAGGGAATTTGGGGGTGGGAATTTGCACCCCCCTTCCTCTTTGTTTGTTTGTCTGTGACCCCTCCCCCTTCCAGCACCTGATATATAATTATCTCCAGGTATGATTGAGCAGCTTCCAAATTGTTTGTCTGCTTGTGTGCATGAGGCATTGAATGGGAGCAGCATTTGGAAGGCATGCTGTTCCTTGTAGTGCCAATGGGAGACCCTGGGGGTGGCTCCCTGGTAAGTTAGCTCTCAGTCTGGAACTGTTTTAGTAATGGCCTTTATTATGAGGCGTACTGTGACAAATTACATGGCCCAATGTGGGCACTGCTATCAAGTAGTTAGGACTGCTGTATCAGAGAAGCCGTGAAGTGGCCAGCAGCTAAACATGTGTTTGCAAACATTTGTGACGAATTCTCTGAATTTTATTACCAGATAGATTCAGGGATGGTTACAGGTAATTTTCAGTGTGCGGAAGGGAATTTGGGGGTGGGGATTTGCACCCCCCTTCCTCTTTGTTTGATTATCTGGGAGTGGTAAGAATCATTGTTTTCATTTGGTACTAAGCCATTACTTCAGCAGGCACATTATAATAAGAATAGATTAACACAGAATACAGGTTGAACCCGATGGGCAGTTTGCCTCTTTTCAACCTCGCTGACTATGTAAATATGTAACTATGTTTCAGATAAATACAGCTCTCAGACAGAAAAAAAGAAAAGAGAAAAAGAAGAAAAAGAAAACAACAACGTGACATAAATATAGAGAAGGGGACATAATGGATGCTTGAATACATAGTTTGAGTGCGAAAATGAATAGACTAAGCAAGTGTCAAGTTGACCAAGATAGTCACTTGGGGAAATAAACTGTTCCTGAGTCTAGCAGGTCTCACGAGACGCAGGCTGTACCATCTTCCAGATGGCAGCCGCCGGAACAGGTCATGAGCGGGGTGGGAGTGGTCATCGATGATCCTTTCCGCCCATTTCCTAACCCTAGCCCGGTAGATATCCTCGATTGCTGGGAGATTTGTCTCCATGATTTTTTCCACTGCACTTACTATTTGTTGTAGTCTATTCCTGTCGTGAGTTGAGGCCGAGCCAAACCACACTATTATTGAGGTGCAGAGAACACATTGAGTGATTGCCGAGTAGAAGAGGATCAGAAGTTCCTGCGGCAGATTGAGCTTCCTTAGTTGGCATAGGAAGTACAGTCTTTGCTGGGCTTTTCCCGCAATGCGCTCTGTTAGTCTTCCACTTCAGATCCTTGGCGATCATGGAGCCTAAAAATCTGAAGGATTCTACCACAGCTACTGCGCTGTCCGCAATTGTGAGTGGGGAAAGTGTAGGGGGCAGCTTCCTAAAATCAACGATCATCTCAACCGTTTTCAATGTATTTAGCTGAAGATTGTTTGTACCGCATCAGGTAGTTAGCGGCTCGACCTCCCTTCTATAAGCAGACTCAGTCCATAATTTGCCCCATCAGCGCGGTGTCATCCGCCAATTTAAGAAATTTCACGAAGGAATCTGCAGAAGTGCAGTCGCTGGTGTAGAGAGAGAAGAGGAAGGGAGAAAGAACACACCCCTGGGGAGCACCCGTGCTAGTTGTCCTGACACCGGAGATGAATTCCCCTGTCCTGACTCGCTGCACCCTATCCGTCAGGAAGTTTACCACCCAGGAGCATAGCATTTCTGGTACTCCTAAGCTGCGCATTTTCAATTGCAGCAGACCAGGGATGATAGTGTTAAATGCAGAGCTGAAGTCCATGAACAGGACCCTCATATAGCCTCCTGGTGAATACAAATGTTGCATGATATAGTGCAGGCCCAGATTCACTGAATCCTCAGCCAATCTATTTGCCCTGTAGGCGAACTGCAGAGGGTCTATGAGGGAGCCTACCGTTGACTTTAAGTGAGTCAATACCAGACGCTCCATTATCTTCATCACCACCGATGATAGCGCTGCTGGTCTGTAATTGTTCGGGTTACCGGAAGAGGAAGGTTTCTTCGGCACACACGCCCGCCCAGTTCAGCTGTCAATCACCGCCGGCCGCCGCAGCATGTGTACGGGCGGTTGGCCGACCGCCCCGTACACACATAGCGACGCGCCAATATATCGGTAGATATATTGGCCGTGCTGTGCTGTCCGGCCGATGCGATACGTACACACTGGCCGACGGTCCCGCGATATATCGGCCGTTCAAGAGAACGGCCGATATATCGACCAGTGTGTACGGGCCTTTAGTAATTGTGTGGCGACCAGAGTGGAGTGAGTGGATGAATTTCAACAAATTTGGGGGGGGGGGGGGGGGGAATTAAAAACACAAAGTAACACCAACATTTTTTTTTCGACATTTTCACCCTGTCAACCTTTAACATAAAGATTTAACCTTTCATACTCTCTCAAAAAAGGTTTAAAACACATAAGTATTACACAATAAACAATTGCCAGTATTAATAATATAATATATTAGAATCAATTATGTGATATTCATTTTGTTTAGGTTTGTCATCCGTCATTTTCACAAAATGTCATGCATTTGTATATAGTACTACTGACATCATTAAATACTAAGGCAGAGGTTCTCAAACTCGGTCCTCGGGGGCACACATAGTGCATGTTTTGCAGGTAACCCAGCAGGTGCACAGGTGTATTAATTACTCACTGACACATTTTAAAAGGTCCACAGGTGGAGCTAATTATTTCACTTGCGATTCTGTGAGGAGACCTGCAAAACATGCACTGTGTGTGCCCCCGAGGACCGAGTTTGAGAACCTCTGTACTAAGGGGTATAATTATTAATTATTGGGTTCTAGACCCGATAATGATAATTTGTTATTGCTGCTATCCATAGCAACAAGAAATTATTGTTCAGTGGAATGTATTAATAAATCACATGCAGGGACAGGAGTTCTGATATCTGCTTCAGTCCCCTGTACATATGTTCAGGGTATACTTAGTACAGTATTTGCAGTATCCCCAAAAATACAAAAATGAGTGTTTTCAGGGTATATCCAGCACATCTTTTAAAAATGAATGTACAGTCTCATTAAGGCTCAGGGGTCTCATTAAGGCCCCTAAGAGACAATGGGCCTGATTCAGATGAGAACGCATTGCCAATATTAAAGCAATGGAGCAATTATCGTTCGACTGCAGATTTGTCACGATAATACTGCGCATGCACCAAGGTACTTATTCATTGTGAATGATTGACAAGAGGAGGCAGTTTTGTGGGAGGTAACAGGGAGTGGTGGTACAGACGCAGGTGTGTCTCAGCCATTTGAAGGTGTGTCTCTGCCTACATATGCAATCTCGTATGCAGAAAACATGGCGCCAGTGTCTAAGTTCCGGCGTCCATTCTGTATTACCATAGAGTCACTCAGATGGTCGATTATCAAAGGATCTGCGACTATCTCTACGTGTCTGCGGAGTTGCTGATATTATCGAGGCTACCGGTGGGCGCCTCAATACATTTTACAGAATGTACAGAATCGCAGTTGCGATTGCATTAGCGCTCGCATCTGAATCAGGCCCAGTGTAACCACCATCTATAAATCTATCGGGCCTCACATTGTAATCATTTATTAGGTTTTCCTGCACTCTAATATGATCAATGGTTGGGCGATTGATGAAGGGAAATACGTTTTATTAATTGCCTGGCGGCTTTAGCGATGTAACTGAGGCCGCATTAACAAGTGATTAGGTACACAATAAATCTAGAGGTACAACCTAAAAGATAATTCATCGAAAATCTCCTGTCATTCTACAGGTGACAAAAATTATAACCAGCTACAAGGTACAGACATGCCAAAAAACACGTTTAAAGCAATCTATTTTCTTAAAGGGTGAAGAAGCATCATTCCACATAAACCTTCTATCGGATAAGGTGTGTCATTGGTGCAGTAATCACTTAAACCTTATACTCTAAAGTGAAATAAAGACACAGAGACGTAGATTTGGCAGAGAAACTGTTAGCTACTTTATTTAAAGCAATAATATGATTGATTTAATTTTTAAAGTTGTATGGTGGCAAAGAAAGGATGGCCAGAAATCAGCCAATCAGCAATGTCCCGTTAAGGTTGTACAGTCAACTACCAGTCATTGAAGGGAGCACACCTCGAATAAACACCTGCACACGGACTGGTGACCTGCTGTTCTTTCCCACCACAATAGATGCCAACACACAAAAACGTAACTACAAACAAAAATAAAACAGGGTATGGAGGGAAGCCAGGAAATAAAGAGACTTTGGCCTAACAACCAGGCGCCTTAAATAAACATTCCCTAAAATCCTGCCCCTGCCCTGCAATAGGCTATCAAATCAAGATTGATAGGAGCCATGCCAGCCCCCATCCTAGAGGTTTAACCCACCTCTTTCATATGCAATCTGCAATCATTCAGTTCCTCAACTGGTGGCATCAGTTATCATGAATGTTCCTACCCCTACAGTAATGGGGCAAAATTGGCCTGATTCAGGTCCGGTCACTATGAAGGAAATCACGTAGTGTGCCGATGTTCAGTACACTGTGCTTGCATAGAACCCATACTGCACATGTGCAGTACAGGTCCAGTGTCATCACCAGAAAACATCTGCAGACATCAGGTGATTGACAGTCTGCAGCCGTTTGAGGGTGGGGAGGTGCGGCAAAGGGTTCTGTTTCACAAAATGGAGGGTTGTCACCTCCATTTTGTGTAAGTGCCAATGCCTGGGTCACCATCTTCTGATGGAGATTTTCTGGCCTCAGCAACGGAGCAGTGTGCATAAGCTCAGGGTTACTCAGCCAGCCAATGGTGTCACAGAGTGATTTCTGCGTCCTTGGAAGCAACAGTGGCTCAGTCATGCATGCAGGATGGGTCTATCTAACAGACGCCTCCTGCTGCAGTACCTTATGTAAGCATCGCTGCAGCTTACTACAACAGCACATGAATCAGGCCCCATACCATCCAAATTCAATTCAGGGTCATATTTAACAATAGGCCACAGACACTTAGCCAAAGACTTTAAACAAACACTCTAAAATCAAGGTAGGTAATGCCAAAATTTGAAAGAAAAAAAAAACATTATTACTAAGATGCTACAAAATAACTTGCCATCTCTTTCTTCATGTATAGATAACACCACACATGCAGTGGCGTAAGTTCGCCCCAGTCGCCCGGAGGCATGATAAAATGTTGGTGCCCCCACCTTCCCCACCCCTATACATATAGGGGTATATATATATATATATATATATATATATATACCAAACTCCAAAAGCCGGCACTCCATGGAAATCAATGCAATAACTTGCCAGGGTGCTCTCAAGGGGCCTGCCAACCCTCTACTTTACTCTGTACTCTGAGGCTGTAAACGTGACCTGGAGACCTGTAAGTTACTGTATATAAGCACTGTTTGGTTTGTACTGTGTGATGTGTGTGTCCTGATGACGGGGGGTAGTACCCCGAAAAGTTGAATAAATCATGACGATTATTCATCTAATTTGAAGTCCGGAAGTGCCTCTGTTTCTTGGAGAGTATATCTATCTATCTATCTATCTATCTATCTATCTATCTATCTATCTATCTATCTATCTATCTAGTGAAGAAAGTCTGGCGGCACTCAGGAGACTTTTCAAATGATGAATTTAATAGAGTAACATCCAACAATTGTTTCGGGCCTCCGCCCGTCGTCAGGGATGCATATCAAACAATAAACATACATTTTATACCAACATAAGGACCTCCCACCACACACATAACAAGCACCTTGATTCACCTCACCTGCAGGTGAGGTGAATCAAGGTGCTTGTTATGTGTGTGGTGGGAGGTCCTTATGTTGGTATAAAATGTATGTTTATTGTTTGATATGCATCCCTGACGACGGGCGGAGGCCCGAAACAATTGTTGGATGTTACTCTATTAAATTCATCATTTGAAAAGTCTCCTGAGTGCCGCCAGACTTTCTTCACTATATTTGGATGTTTTCATCTTATGGAGGGCACCGGAGCAGATGACACACCAGCAAGGGGAGTGCCGGCTGTTTTGTCGCTTTATCTATCTATCTATCTATCTATCTATCTATCTATCTATCTCTATATATACATATATATTATAAAAGAGATTTAAGACCTTTCTCGCGCTAATGGTATATAGAGCTACACCTTAGGGAAATACCCCCTGTTAGACGGGGTATGCTAATTATGAACAGTGAAGAAAAAGGTTTCCCCAGGGAGCTAGTGTAGTTCTTTAGTATGTAAAAGTTTTTAGTTATACAATAAAACAATCATTAGAAAAAGGCTTTTTTATTTTATAAAATACAGTAAAAGAAACTGTTTCACAATTTGTCCAAGATGACAATAAATGATGTTTCGTACAGACAATGGTTGTGTTGGTATTGATCCATTTTAGTCACACATCAACATGATGATTAATCTTCCTTGAAGAAATGACAAAATCGCTGTCTTAACCCAACGCGTTTCGTCTTACAGACTTCATCAGGGGTTTATTATAATCAAGGAATCACAATATGGACATGCAACTTAGTGTGTCTTCAAAAGGCAAATAAAAACACTTAAAAGTGATATCGGACCAGATATCACCACATGGGATATCAATTAAATACTTGTTAGATGTAACCCATTCAGTGATTTTCCACTGAGCCAAACCCGGTTTGAAAATTGCAAAAGTAATTGTATTCAAACCAATTGGATTAAATCTAGCTCCTAAAGCAGCTTTTCACTGAACAACGCCCAAGAATGGATTTGCAAAAAGGCGAATAACTGTAATACTACCTCTCCACAGTTAGCAACACTCCTAGCTGCTTTTGAAAGAAAAAAAAAACATTATTACTAAGATGCTACAAAATAACTTGCCATCTCTTTCTTCATGTATAGATGACACCACACATGCAGTGGCGTAAATTCGCCCCAGTCGCCCGGAGGCATGATAAAATGTTGGTGCCCCCACCTTCCCCACCCCTATACATGTAGGGGTATATATATATATATATATATATATATATATATATATTTCTCTAACGTCCTAGTGGATGCTGGGGACTCCGTAAGGATCATGGGGAATAGACGGGCTCCGCAGGAGACAGGGCACTTTAAGAAAGAAATTGGATACTGGTGTGCTCTGGCTCCTCCCTCTATGTCCCTCCTCCAGACCTCAGTTTGAATCTGTGCCCGGACGAGCTGGGTGCTACTTAGTGAGCTCTCCTGAGCTTGCTAGAAAGAAAGTATTTTGTTAGGTTTTTTTATTTTCAGAGAGATCTGCTGGCAACAGACTCTCTGCTACGTGGGACTGAGGGGAGAGAAGCAGCCCTACTCACTGAAGATAGGTCCTGCTTCTTAGGCTACTGGACACCATTAGCTCCAGAGGGATCGTACACAGGATCGCACCCTTGGTCGTCCGATCCCGGAGCCGCGCCGCCGTCCCCCTCGCAGAGCCAGAAGACAGAAGCCGGTGTCAGAAGCAAGAAGACTTCGAAATCAGCGGCAGAAGACTACAGTCTTCATATGAGGTAGAGCACAGCACTGCAGCTGTGCGCCATTGCTCCCACACTAAACCCACACACTCCGGTCACTGTAGGGTGCAGGGCGCAGGGGGGGGGGGGGGGCGCACTGGGCAGCAATTAGAGACCTCTTGGCAAAAGTGGGCATATATACAGTTGGGCACTGTATATATGCATGGGCCCCCGCCATATTTTTTACACAGAAACGCGGGACAGAAGCCCGCCGCTGAGGGGGCGGGGCTTCTTCCTCAGCACTCACCAGCGCCATTTTCTCTCCACAGCTCCACTGAGAGGAAGCTCCCCAGGCTCTCCCCTGCAGAATCACGGTAGAAGAGGGTAAAAAGAGAGGGGGGGGGGCACATAAATTTGGCGCAAAAATAATATATACAGCAGCTACTGGGTTAACACTAAGTTACTGTGTGACTCCTGAGACATATAGCGCTGGGGTGTGTGCTGGCATACTCTCTCTCTGTCTCTCCAAAGGGCCTCGTGGGGGAACTGTCTTCAAAAAGAGCTTCCCCTGTGTGTGTGGTGTGTCGGTACGCTTGTGTCGACATGTTTGACGAGGAAGGCTATGTGGAAACAGCGGGAGCAAATGAATGTAGGGTCGCCCATGCCTGATCCTGTGTCGCAGAGGACGTCAGGGTCTCAGAAGAACCCACTATCCCAAATTGTTGACACAGATGTCGACACGGATTCTGACTCCAGTGTCGATAGCGATGATGCAAAGTTACAGCCAAAAATGGCTAAAGCCATCCGTTACATGATTATAGCAATGAAGGATGTGTTGCACATCACAGAGGAAACCTCAGTCCCTGACAAGAGGGTTTATATGTATGGGGAAAAAAGGCAAGAGGTGACCTTTCCCCCTTCACATGAGTTAAATGAGTTATGTGAAAAGGCTTGGGATTCTCCAGATAGAAAACTGCAGATTTCCAAACGGATGCTTATGGCGTATCCTTTCCCGCCAACGGACAGGTTACGCTGGGAATCCTCCCCTAGGGTAGACAAAGCTTTAACACGCTTATCCAAGAGGGTAGCCCTGCCGTCACAGGATACGGCAACACTAAAAGATGCTGCGGATAGAAAGCAGGAGGGTATCCTGAAGTCCATTTATACACATTCAGGTACCCTACTAAGGCCGGCAATTGCGTCGGCCTGGATGTGTAGCGCTGTAGCAGCATGGACAGATACCTTATCTGAGGAACTTGATACCTTGGACAAGGATACTATACTACTGACCCTGGGGCATATAAAAGACGCTGTCCTATATATGAGAGATGCTCAAAGAGACATTAGCCTACTGGGCTCTAGAATAAATGCAATGTCGATTTCTGCCAGAAGGGTCCTGTGGACTCGGCAATGGACAGGCGATGCTGACTCAAAAAGGCACATGGAGGTTTTACCTTACAAGGGTGAGGAATTGTTTGGGGACGGTCTTTCGGACCTGGTCTCCACCGCTACTGCTGGAAAGTCAATTCCCTCACAACCTAAGAAAGCACCATATAACCAAATGCAGTCCTTTCGATCACAGAGAGGCAAGAAAGTACGAGGTGCGTCCTTTCTTGCCAGAGGCAGGGGTAGAGGAAAAAAGCTGCATAATACAGCTAGTTCCCAGGAACAGAAGTCCTCCCCGGCCTCCACTAAATCCACCGCATGACGCTGGGGCTCCACAGGCGGAGCTAGGCCCGGTGGGGGCGCGTCTCCGAAATTTCAGCCACAAGTGGGTTCACTCCCAGGTGGATCCCTGCAGTGGCGGATTTAGGGGGGGGGCACCAAGGCACGTGCCCCCCCTGTCATTTTTAGTGCAGACTGACATGCGGACTAGCGTCCGCATGTCAGTCTGCGGTCTCGTTTCGTCCCCTGCTGTTAGGAGGGACACGGAGGGCACAGTGCGCGCCTCTCCTGTGTCCCTCCTGTGTCTCCGGCGGCCGCTGGTCTCATAAAGGAAGTGCCGTTCGTGAGCACTTCCTTTATTACAGTGACCCGCGGCCGCCGGAGACACAGGAGGGACACAGGAGAGGCGCGCACTGTGCCCTCCGTGTCCCTCCTAACAGCAGGGGAGCGGGGGGAGCATCGGCGGCGGCGGCGGCGGAGGAAGGGACGCACTGGGGGGTTATATCTGGCACTGGGGGCATATTTGGCAGGGAGGGGGGAGGGGGGGGGTGGGAGAACATCTGGCACTGGGGACATATATGGCACTGGGGGGAATATCTGGCACTGGGGGCATATCTGGCACTGGGGGGGGGATATCTGGCACTGGGGGCATATTTGGCAGGGAGGGGGGGGGGAGAATATCTGGCACTGGGGACATATATGGCACTGGGGGGAATATCTGGCACTGGGGGCATATCTGGCACGGGGGGGGGGATATCTGGCACTGGGGGCATATGTGGCACTGGGGGGGGGATATGTGGCACTGGGGGGAATAACTGGCAGGGGAGGGATATCTGGCACTGGGGGCATATGTGGCACTGGGGGGGGGAATATCTGGCACTGGGGCATATGTGGCACTGGGGCATATGTGGCACTGGGGGCATATAAAGCACTGGGGGGGAGATATCTGGCACTGGGGGCATATGTGGCACTGTCTGGGAATATCTGGCACTGGGGGTATATGTGTACCTGGCACATGGGGGGGGGCTATATTTGGCACTGGGGGCATGTGAGTACCTGGCACCGTGGGGGAATATCTGGCACTGGGGACATATGTGGCACTGGGAGCACAGCCCTAGCAACAAGGACTACCTCCTAGCAACGAGCATGACACCCAGTGCATGAAACCCCTGGCAACGAGCATGACACCCAGTGCATGAAACCCCTGGCAACGAGCATGACACCCAGTGCATGAAACCCCTGGCAACGAGCATGACACCCAGAGCATGAAAACCCCTGGCACCGTGCATGGAACCAAGAGCATGAAACCCCTGGCAACGAGCATGACACCCAGTGCATGAAACCCCTGACAACGAGCAGGTATTTGAAAAGTAATTAGAAGCCTTACTGTAGGACTTAATGTGTAATGGGCATTACGGTGTGTGGCATAATGTATCACGGACATTGCGGTGTGTGTCATAATGTGTCACAGGCATTACGGTGTATGGTATACTATATCGCTGGCATTGTGATATGTGGTATAATGTCTCAGGGTCATTGCAGTGTGTGGCATAATGTATCACGGACATTGCGGTGTGTGTCATAATGTGTCAGGCATTACGGTGTGTGGTATACTATATCACGGGCATTGTGGTATGTGGTATAATGTCTCAGGGTCATTGCAGTGTGGCATAATATATAACGGGCATTACGGTGTGTGGCATAGGGTATAACGGGCATTGCGGTATGTGTCACAGGCATTACGGTGTATGGTATACTATATCACGGGCATTGTGGTATAATGTCTCAAGGTCATTGCAGTGTGTGGCATAATGTGTCACAGACATTGTATGTGCTATAATGTATCAGGGGCAGTGCAGTGTGTAGCATAATGTATAACGGGCATTGCGATTCCTGTCATAATGTGTCACAGGCATTACGGTGTGTGGCATAATGTGTCTGGGGCATTACAGTGTGTGCATATTGTGTCATGTGCATTATTGTGTGTGGAATAATGTCTAAGGGCCATTGCAGTATGTGGAATAATGTATACTGGGCATTACTATAAGGAGGAAAAATGACAAATAATGTAAGGGGCATGAATCAGGATTATTTTTCTTTCCTGTGGTGGCCAACGTCTGGGCGTGCAGGTTGCAAAACTGGGGTATAAGGTAGTCTTTTCCTGCAATACCACGCCCATTCCAACGAAGCCACGCCCATTCCAACGAAGCCACGTCCCTAATGGTGCCCCCCCTGTAATTTTTTCTGGATCCGCCCCTGGATCCCTGGGCTATAGAGATTGTGTCTCAGGGATACAAGCTGGAATTCGAAGAGATGCCCCCTCACCGTTACCTCAAATCGGCCCTGCCAGCTTCCCCCTTAGAGAGGGAAATAGTGTTAGCTGCAATTCACAAATTGTATCTTCAGCAGGTGGTGGTAAAGGTTCCCCTCCTTCAATAGGGAAGGGGTTACTATTCGACCATGTTTGTGGTACCGAAACCGGAAAAATCCCTGAACATATACCTGAGAAGGTTCAAGTTCAAGATGGAATCGCTCAGAGCGGTCATCGCAAGCCTGGAGGAGGGGGATTTTATGGTGTCTCTGGAAATAAAGGATGCTTACCTTCATGTCCCCATTTATCCACCTCATCAGGAGTACCTCAGATTTGTGGTACAGGATTGTCATTACCAATTCCAGACGTTGCCGTTTTGTCTCTCCACGGCACCGAGAATATTTACCAAGGTAATGGCGGAAATGATGGTGCTCCTGCGACGGCAAGGAGTCACAATTATCCCATACTTGGACGATCTCCTCATAAAGGCGAGGTCCAGAGAGCAGTTGCTGATCAGCGTGGCACGCTCTCGGGAAGTATTACAACAACACGGCTGGATTCTGAATATTCCGAAGTCGCAGTTGATTCCTACGACGCGTCTGCCCTTCCTGGGCATTGTCAAAGTCAGAAAAATGTCTTAGTGCACACTGCCATATTTGCACCGCACACTGGTCCGTGCTGCGCATGCGTACGCTCTCCCGTGGAAGCGCATACCCGCAATAGCGTGCACTCGCACGCGCAGTATGCGCATTTACGGTAGAGTTTATGTGATCGTAGCGTGCGACTCATTCGTTACAAAAGTTCACAATTAATGTAGTTTATAGATCATGTTCCCCTCAATAGTTTCTGTAAGTTTGGTTTAGATATAATGTCCCTGAGCGGAGGAATCCCTCTTTGTATTGCACGAAGGGTCTAACAGGAGTCATACAGCAGTGTTTGATACCCATCGGAAGAGTATTTAATTAGCAATATTCCGGTGTTGGTTTGGAGCGTATTAATCGCTCGTGCGAATAGTTATGGACATAAGAAGTTTATGTCCATTTCTATGATTTACACATACTCAGGTATGCGGCGGGAAACCCAGTTCCCCACCCACCTGAGCTGTTGGAAATCAGCACAGCCCACCTGTATGAATCAACCTATGACCTTTGGTTACAGTACAGGGCCGAATTCCTGTGTCCAATAAACTGTAGGATTGTAGGGACTAGGAGATTGCATTGTGTGTGGGGCATAAATAGGCAGACCGACCACATCCAGCTCACTCTCTCATCAACGGTTATCTGCTGATAATCGGGAGC
This sequence comes from Pseudophryne corroboree, assembly GCF_028390025.1. Lineage (NCBI taxonomy): Eukaryota > Metazoa > Chordata > Amphibia > Anura > Myobatrachidae > Pseudophryne > Pseudophryne corroboree. The sequence continues at coordinate 606,599,753 of NC_086447.1, forward strand.
TGGATATCGAGGCGCAGGCGATCATACCCTTTGTGCGTAAGTTCTCTCCGTAATCATTGTCTTTCTGTGAGCAAATCTCTCTCTCTCTCTCTCTCTGTGTCTATTTCTCTCTCTCTATTCTCTCTTTTCTCTCATATCTCCCCTAGACTAAACTTTATAGTATTGTATCGTGTTGCATTTAGGTCAGTGTAGTATTGTCTTTTTGTATTCATTGTTTAGTTCTGTTGGTTAGGAAGTCTTTGTTATATTGTAGTGTATCATTTGTACTGTGTTACTCTTTTACAAGTAGACTAGATATAATACAGATAATAGGCTTTGGAACCCTAAACCAGTATCAGTGTATTTACTATAGTGTTAAGTGTTCACTTGAGCGTCGGTGACGCTCAAACAGCTTTGTAGATAGTCAGGTTACACAAGGTTGCATTTACACCCTGTACTCACATTAAGGTATTCTGTGTGTTTCGTCGGTATAAGGTTTAATATCAAGGTATAGTGTTGTGAGCGTCTGCACCGCTGGTGACCTCCTCGTGGTCTCTAGCGTATGCTACGTAACAGCGAATCTTTCCCCTAGACATAACCAATAACGTGTCCTGTGATCACTGGGCCGTGAGCGAACGTGACGCTTGAGCGTCTCGCCTACGGCTGAGCGATCGCTACGCAGATAGCGTACCATTACGGTACTTCTTAAGTAAGCAGCGTACAGTGTTCTTAGCTTCATAAGGGTTGTTTATACGACAAAGGAATTTAGCATTGTCAGCATGATTCTGGACACAGACCAGAAGAGGGTTTATCTCCCGATGGAGAAGGCTCAGGAGCTCATGACATTGGTCAGAGACCTATTAAAACCAAAACAGGTGTCGGTGCATCACTGCACGCGAGTCCTGGGAAAGATGGTGGCCTCATACGAGGCCATTCCCTTCGGCAGGTTCCATGCGAGGACCTTTCAGTGGGATCTGATGGACAAGTGGTCCGGATCACATCTACTGATGCATCGGCTGATCACCCTGTCCCCCAGGGCCAGAGTGTCTCTCCTGTGGTGGCTGCAGAGTGCTCACCTTCTAGAGGGCCGCAGATTCGGCATTCAGGATTGGGTCCTGGTGACCACGGACGCAAGCCTCCGAGGGTGGGGAGCAGTCACACAGGGAAGAAATTTCCAAGGTCTGTGGTCAAGTCAGGAGGCTTGTCTTCACATCAACATCCTGGAACTAAGGGCAATATTCAACGCCCTACGACAAGCGGAGACCCTGCTTCGCGACCGACCGGTGCTGATTCAGTCAGATAACATCACCGCAGTGGCTCATGTAAACCGCCAAGGCGGCACAAGGAGCAGGGTGGCGATGGCGGAAGCCACCAGAATTCTTCGCTGGGCGGAGAATCACGTAAGCACACTGTCAGCAGTGTTCATTCCGGGAGTGGACAACTGGGAAGCAGACTTCCTCAGCAGGCACGACCTCCACCCGGGAGAGTGGGGACTTCATCAAGAAGTCTTCACGCAGATTGCAAGTCGGTGGGAACTGCCACAAGTAGACATGATGGCATCCCGCCTCAACAAAAAGCGACAGATATTGCGCAAGGTCAAGAGACCCTCAGGCGATAGCTGTAGACGCTCTAGTGACACCGTGGGTGTTCCAGCCGGTCTATGTATTTCCTCCTCTTCCTCTCATACCCAAGGTGCTGAGAATCATAAGAAGAAGAGGAGTGAGAACAATACTCATTGTTCCGGATTGGCCAAGAAAGACTTGGTATCCAGAGTTGCAAGAACTGCTCACAGAGGACCCATGGCCTCTGCCTCTAAGACAGGACTTGTTGCAACAGGGGCCCTGTCTGTTCCAAGACTTACCGCGGCTGCGTTTGACGGCATGGCGGTTGAACGCCGGATCTTAGCATAAAAAGGCATTCCGGATGAGGTCATTCCTACGCTGATAAAGGCTAGGAAGGACGTGACGGCAAAACATTATCACCGTATATGGCAAAAATATGTTGCTTGGTGTGAGGCCAGGAATGCCCCTATGGAGGAATTCCAGCTGGGCCGTTTCCTTCACTTCCTACAGTCAGGAGTGACTTTGGGCCTAAAATTGGGTTCCATTAAGGTCCAGATTTCGGCCATATCCATTTTCTTTCAAAAAGAACTGGCTTCTCTTCCTGAAGTCCAGACGTTTGTGAAGGGAATGCTGCATATTCAGCCCCCTTTTGTGCCTCCAGTGCACCTTGGGATCTTAACGTTGTGTTGAGTTTCCTGAAGTCACACTGGTTTGAGCCACTAAAAACCGTGGAGTTAAAATTTCTCACGTGGAAAGTGGTCATGCTATTAGCCTTGGCTTCAGCTAGGCGTGTGTCAGAATTAGCGGCTTTGTCACATAAAAGCCCCTATCTGGTTTTCCATATGGACAGGGCGGAATTACGGACCCGTCCGCAATTTCTGCCAAAAGTGGTGTCATCTTTTCATATGAACCAACCTATTGTGGTGCCTGTGGCTACTCGTGACTTCGAGGATTCCGAGTTACTAGATGTGGTCAGGGCTTTGAAGGTTTATGTAGCCAGAACGGCTAGAGTCAGGAAAACTGAGTCACTGTTTATCCTGTATGCACCCAACAAGCTGGGTGCTCCTGCTTCAAAGCAAACTATTGCTCGCTGGATCTGTAACACGATTCAGCAGGCTCATTCTGCGGCAGGATTGCCGCAGCCAAAATCAGTAAAAGCCCATTCCACAAGGAAGGTGGGCTCTTCTTGGGCGGCTGCCCGAGGGGTCTCGGCATTACAGCTTTGCCGAGCAGCTACTTGGTCAGGTTCAAACACTTTTGCAAAGTTCTACAAGTTTGATACCCTGGCTGAGGAGGACCTTGTGTTTACTCATTCGGTGCTGCAGAGTCATCCGCACTCTCCCGCCCGTTTGGGAGCTTTGGTATAATCCCCATGGTCCTTACAGAGTCCCCAGCATCCACTAGGACGTTAGAGAAAATAAGATTTTACTTACCGGTAAATCTATTTCTCGTAGTCCGTAGTGGATGCTGGGCGCCCGTCCCAAGTACGGACTTTTTTCTGCAATGCTTGTATATAGTTATTGCTTACATAAGGCTTATGTTATAGTTGCATCGGGTTGATTTGATGCGCTATTGTTGTTCATACTGTTAACTGGGTAAGTTTATCACAAGTTATACGGTGTGATTGGTGTGGCTGGTATGAGTCTTGCCCTGGATTCCAAAATCCTTTCCTTGTACTGTCAGCTCTTCCGGGCACAGTTTCTCTAACTGAGGTCTGGAGGAGGGACATAGAGGGAGGAGCCAGAGCACACCAGTATCCAATTTCTTTCTTAAAGTGCCCTGTCTCCTGTGGAGCCCGTCTATTCCCCATGGTCCTTACGGAGTCCCCAGCATCCACTACGGACTACGAGAAATAGATTTACCGGTAAGTAAAATCTTAATATAAATACCAAACTCCAAAAGCCGCACACTCCATGGAAATCAATGCAATAACTTGCCAGGGTGCTTTCAAGGGGCCTGCCAACCCTCTACTTTACTCTGTACTCTGAGGCTGTAAACGTGACCTGGAGACCTGTAAGTTACTGAATATAAGCACTGTTTGGTTTGCACTGTGTTATGTGTGTGTGTCCTGATGACGGGGGGTAGTACCCCGAAACGTTGAATAAATCACCACGATTTTTCATCTAATTTGAAGTCCGGGAGTGCCTCTGTTTCTTGAGAGTCTATCTATCTATCTATCTATCTATCTATCTATCTATCTATTATTATTATTATTATTACATTTTATTTATAAGGCGCCACATGTGTTTCGCAGCGCCGTACAAAGGACAGTACAGGGGACAAAACATTGCATTACAGTAAATAAATAACAGAAATAGAGTACAGGTAACAGAGCACCACACATTCTCAAGACATAGTACAGCTAAGATGTAAGTATTGAGGGAGTGATCATCGTACTACTAGAGGCTGGTGGTCATAGATGGAGATGAACCTTTACTAGCAGGATAAAAATGGTCGTTGAGTAGGGGAGAGCTGTGAGTGAAATGTGTTGAGACGAGGGCTTAGATAACAAGAGGAAGGAGGGCCCTGCTCTGAAGAGCTAACAATCTATTGGAGAGGGGCAACAGACAGATGACAAGAGGTGCAGGCAAGCGGGAGGTAGCCTGATGGCAGTATGCAAGCAAAGCTGAGATGTTCACGGCATGAGGCAGGGGGTGGAGGCGCGGCTTCAGCTCTGGGTTATGCATTAGAAGGGTACGCTTTGATGAATAGGTGGGTTTTTAGAGCCCGTTTGAAGCTTTGCAAGGTTGGGGAGAGTCTAATGGAGCGGGGGAGTGCGTTCCACTGAAGGGGTGCAGCACGTGCAAAATCCTGAACTCGTGCATGGGAAGCAGTGACCAGGGCGGTGGAGAGGCGACGGTCATTAGTCGACCGTAGGGGGCGGGAGGGAGTATGAAGGGAAAGGAGGTTGGAGATGTAGGGAGCAGTGGAATTAGAGATGGCCTTGTATGTGAGGGTGAGGAGTTTGAAGAGGATTCTGTAGGGGAATGGGAGCCAGTGTAGATTTTGTTGAAGGGGAGTGGCAGATGTGGTGCGGCGGGAGAGGAAGATAAGCCTAGCTGCGGAGTTCAGGACAGATTGGAGGGGAGCAAGATGGGAGCAAGCGAGGCCAGTGAGGAGGACATTGCAGTAATCAAGTCGTGAGATGACCAGTGAGTGGATGATGAGTTTAGTTGCACTCTGGGAGAGATATGGCCTGATACGAGCAATGTTGCGTAGCTGGAAACGACAGGATTGTGCCAGAGCTTGGATGTGGGGTGCAAAGGAGAGGGAGGAGTCAAGAGTGACGCCCAGGCAGCGGAGTTGGGGAACGGGGGAGATGGTGGTGTTGTCAACAATGATGGAGATATTGGTCGGGGGTGTTGCTCTGGATGGGGGGAAGATGATTAGTTCCGTTTTGTCCATGTTGAGCTTTAGAGAGCGTTCAGACATCCAGGAGGAGATTGCAGAAAGGCAGCTGGAAACCTGAGAGAGGACAGAGGGGGACAGATCAGGAGATGAGAGGTAGAGTTGTGTGTCATCAGCATAGAGGTGGTATTGAAGGCCAAATGAGTTAATGAGCGCACCCAGGGAAGAGGTATACAGGGAGAACAGAAGGGGTCCAAGGACAGAACCCTGAGGGACACCAACAGGAAGGATGTAAGGGTGTGAGGTGGTGCTTGAGGCAGACACAGAGAAGGAGCGGTTAGTGAGGTAAGAAGAAAACCAGTCAAGGACAGTGCTAGAGAGGCCAGCGTTTTGGAGTGTGCCGAGGAGGAGAGGATGATCTACGGTGTCAAAGGCAGCAGAGAGGTCCAGAAGGATGAGCAGGGAGAAGTGGCCCCTGGATTTGGCTGAAAGCAGGTCATTGGTGACTTTCACCAGGGCAGTCTCAGTTGAGTGGAGTGGGCGAAAGCCAGATTGTAGTGGATCGAGGATGGAGTTGTGAGAGAGGTAGCTTGTGAGACGGCTGTAGACTAGTCGTTCAAGTAATTTGGAGGCGAAAGGGAGAAGAGAGATGGGGCGGTAGTTAGTGGGTGATGAGGGGTCGAGGTTGGGTTTTTTGAGAATAGGTGAGACCAGAGCATGTTTGAATGGTGAGGGGAAGATGCCGGTGGAGAGGGACAGGTTAAAGAGGTGAGCAAGGTGGGAGCAGGCAGTGGGGGAGAGGGAGCGGAGAAGACGGGAGGGGAGGGGGTCCAGGGGGCAGGTGGTGGGGGGGGAAGGATAATATGAGGGAGTGGACTTCCTTTTCTGAAGTCGGATGGAAGGAGGACAGGGTGGGATAGATGGAGGGGAGGGATAGAGGGGGCAGGGGGGTAGCAGAGGGGTGATGGCGGGAGATGTCGTGTCGGATATCCTCAATTTTGGAGATGAAGAAGGAGGCAAAGTCAGTGGCAGTGAGGGAGGATGGGAGGGGAGGAGGAGGGGGGCGAAGGAGAGTGTTGAAAGTTTCAAAGAGACGGCGTGGACAGGAGGACTGAGAAGAGATGAGTGCTTGGAAAAAGGATTGCTTGGCGAGGGAAAGAGCAGAGCTGTAGGAGGCGAGAATAAACTTGAAATGGAGGAAGTCCGGCAGAGAGTGAGATTTCCTCCAGGAGCGTTCAGCGGAGCGTGAGCATTTTTGTAAGAAACGTGTTAGTTTGGTGTGCCAGGGTTGGGGTTTGGAGCGGCGGAGGGGGACAGAGGAGAGGGGGGCCACAGAGTCGAGAGCAGCGGTTAGGGAAGAGTTATATATATATATATATATATAAATATATATATATATATGACATATGTAGATATCTGGTACACAGGGTGAACAGTAGCAGCGTACTCAGGTACCTTTCACAATAGTATAGATACACACACACACACACACACACACACACACCTCTTTTACTTAGACACACATGCCTCTTTTCCTTGCACACACACATGCCTTTTTCACTTAAAACACACACAACCACTTTCACTTGCACACACACACACCTTTTTCACTAACTCACACGCCTCTTTCACTTACACACATGCCTCTTTCACTTACACAAACGCCTTTTTCACTTACACACACACCTTTTTCACTTACACACAATTACACACACACATCACTTTCACTTACACACAATTACACACACACGTCACTTTCACTTACACACACTTCACTTACACACACACGCCAGTTTCACTTACACACAATTACACACACACACGTCACTTTCACTTACACACACACACAATTACACAAACACACACATGCCTCTTTCACTTACACACACACACAATTACACACGCGCACACACACACACACTTCACTTACACGACACTTTCACTTACACACAATTACACACACACACACACACGTCACTTTCACTTACACACAATTACACAAACAAACACATGCCTCTTTCACTTACACACACACAATTACACACACACGCCACATTTACTTACACACAATTACACACACACATGCCTCTCACTTACACATACACAAAATTACACACATACACACACACACACACACCACTTTTACTTATACACAATTACACACACACACCTGCCTCTTTCACTTAAACACACAACTTTCCTTTAAAAAACACCAACATACACACCTCACTTAAAAACATTCACACACGGGGCGTGGCCTAGCAGGAGAAGAGAGAAGACGTGCTTCTGCTGCACTCCTCTCTCCTGGCCTTTGAAACTCCTTTAAAAGATCCCCCTGGGCCATCCCAACCCACCTCCGGAGGCTCCCCAGTCCACCTGCACCCTCCTATACCTGGCAGTGTCCACCGCGGAGCCGGGGAGCTGTTTTTACGGCTCCCGCAGGTTGCGGCCTAGGACTAGCCAGAAGCCGGGGACTCGCGTACTCCCGGCGCCCGCGTTCTGAGCTCCACGGCGGAGCCGCGGCGCCGGAAACAGTCGCGGACCCCCCCGGAGCCTCTGGATCATCCCAGACTACCCCCTGACCTCTAGGGAGGCTACCCTGTGGGGCTATAAGCTGTGGGGACCCCTGAAAGTGGAGGAAGAGTGTGAGACTCACACAAACTGAGAGAGCTGCGGCGGCCATCTTGGATTTTACAGGGGAAGCTGCTGCAAGCTGCAGAACACACTGAAGTCCCTGGACCCTGCGACAGAGAGGTACCTGGGAAGGAGGGTACCACGTCTATCCACCTCTATCCCACAGCATTTATTTAATAGACCCGCTGGACCAGAGGTGTGTGCCTGGCTCCCCAACCCCCTCTCCCAGCTGGGAACCTCTCACCTCCCACCTGGGCCCCGCAAGATGGAGATTAACCTTTGCTTCGCCATGTGTGATATCGGTCTTCTGATGTAGCGCAGATCACCTACCCGCCACCACCCGTGTCTTTTATGCTTACCTAAATCTTCATTATATTCTGCGTGATCCTGAGCTTCTTCATTATTATCTACATCCCGTCTGCGGAACTTCACTCCACTGGAATGCCTTCTAAAAAGGTCAAAGGGGTGCTGCCCCCGAGAGTATCTTTCCCGCCTCAGAAGTCGTCATCTGCCGCCTCTTCTCTACGGAAGTCCCCGGCTGCCGCCTCTCCGCAAATTACCCCCAGCAGCCCTACCTCCCCGCCGGGGTTTGACCCTGATTCTGATGCACCTCTCACAGTTAAAACCCTGTACCAGGCCCTCTCAACATTTAAATCTGAGTTGACGCAGGACCTCACCGCAGCCCTTCGGGAGGTTAAGACGGAGCTGCACGCTATAGGAGACCGTACGGACCATCTAGAGAGGAAAGTAGAGGAATTGGTCTCGCCTCATAATGACCTCATAACGGCGCACGACCAGCAGCAAAGTGACCTTGAGGCGTTTAAACTCAAGATTGCAGATATAGAGGACAGATCCCGGCGGAATAATATTAAGATCCGAGGCATCCCCGACTCCGTGCAGAACTCCGAGTTGGAAAATTACGCTACTGTCCTGTTCCAGAAGCTGCTACCTAGAGCTGATGCTAGAGAGCTGCTTATTGACCGGATCCATAGACTGCCTAAACCACGCTCAGTTGCCCCCTCGCTCCCGAGAGATACACTCCTGAGGGTGCATTTTTTCACAATCAAGGAACGCATCTTGAAAGCAGCCAGAGAGGCGGGCGACTCCGACCCGAATGCCCTCGGCGGTCTACAACTGTTCCCGGACTTCTCCGCCCTAACCCTGGCCAAACGACGAGCATTCCTTCCCGTCACTTTAGCACTTCGCGACCAAGACATCACGTACAGATGGGGCTTTCCAGTGAAGCTTGTCATCTCGCATGAAAACAAGTCTTACACAGTGACTTCATTGGAGACGGGAGTCAAATTATTGGCGGAGTGGGATATCTCTGTTGCACTACCCCCTGGATCCAAGAAACAACCCACCATCCGCTCAGAATGGGTCACCGCATGACGTTGATATATCCAGCTTGGGTTCTCAAGTTGAACTGTTTATGATACCGTTACTACAGATTTGACTGCGCCATTGTTCATGATAAGGTCACGTGAGTTGTCCTATGTGATGTCGTGATAATGGTGTACCAGCCTCTCATTTTATATCTGAGTTTATATATATCTGTTTTTTTTCTTTTTTCTTTTATATAATTTTCCATGTGCTCTCATGTGTACTGTTGGTAAGCATATTTACTTCTGCTTACTCTTGTTTTTTTTTCTCTGTTCAGTTTCATGGGTGGTGGCGCTAGGCGCTAGGCCACATGTTCCCCCCTGGTAATATACTACTGCACTTTTTTACCTCCCTTGCAGTGGTTATGCCGACCCGATATACTGGGTCGTTTTGGTTTTTTCCTCCCCCCCCCACCTCCCTGTACCCCCCCTCCCCCCACCCACCCCCAGTTTTATGATGTAGGTACTCGCTGCTCGAAACAATTCTATTTGGATAGGCGTCAAGACCCTTCGCCTCTCACAACGTACATTAGCTTGCTCCGATGGTTCGGGTATTATCCATGAATGTTAAGGGGCTGAATTCCCCCAATAAGCGTAGACTGGCTCTGGGTTATTTTGCTAAAAATAAAGCTGATATTGTTGCCCTGCAGGAGACACACTTTTCATCTATTGCACCCCCTATTTTCAAAGATCGCAAATTCCCTCTAGGTTATTTCGCCAATGGCCCTTTTAAGAGGAACGGTGTGGCCATATTATTTAGAGACTCCATCTCCTTCACTCTACACTCTCAGATAGCGGATAAAAACGGCAGGTATCTTATACTGAGCGGCCTTTTAAATGAAAAACCGGTAACTCTGGTCTCTGCATATGCCCCGAACTCACACCAAGTTGCCTTTATCCGAAAGTTATGTGTAACTATTCATAAGATTCGTAAGGGCTCCCTTTTGCTCATGGGGGATTTTAATTTAGTCCTTGACCCTAAGCTGGACAGGTCTCCCAGGACCTCCCCCGCCACTTCAGCCCCCCCCAACGCCCCTTCCTTAGCCTTCCGTAACCTCTTGGCTGAATTTGATCTTTATGACATTTGGCGAGGGCAAAACCCCACGGGACGGGAGTACACTTATTATTCCCCTGTCCACAACTCTTACTCCCGTATTGATTTTATATTTTCGGACAAATGGACTCTCCAGTTCGCCAGATCTTTAGATATTCTCCCTATAACTTGGTCAGACCACGCCCCGCTGATTCTTAATTGGAGTCTAGCCAGCCAACACTGCCCCCCCCCCCGTCCTTGGAGACTCTCTCCCCATTTATTGTCCAACCCAGTTTCAAAAAAAATCATAGCTGATAGTATATTATCCTATTTGGAGTTTAATTCTCCGTCAGACACGTCCACCCTGAATTTCTGGTGCGCACTTAAAGCTGTCATCCGGGGAGCGGCGATTCAGGCGGGAGCACAGCTCAAGAAACTTAATTTACAACGCCAGACCGATTTGGAACTCAAACTAAAGGACTTAGAAGACGAAAACCAATCTAGACCTACGAAATCTTTACAGAAGCAGTTAGTAGATATTAGGTCCCAACTTCAGACAATGCTAATGGCGCGCACCCAGGCTTCACTAAATAGGATACGTCAGAAGTTTTATCTAGCGGGGAACAGGCCGGGGAAAATGCTTGCCCGGAAGCTTAGGGCTCAGCAAGCTAGGAATAGAATCAAGCTCATTATATCCCCCACAGGCACCAAAATTTCTAACCCAAGGGAGATAGCGAATCAGTTTGCTAACTACTACTCCCATCTCTACAACCTCTCGGCAGATCCTGACACCCCACAACCTACCCCTTCCTCTATCAACTCCTTCTTAGCGGATTTAACCCTCCCAAAAATTTCAGATGATCAATTAGCATTACTGAATGCCCCATGGTCCTTATCAGAAACCCTCCAAGTGATCAAGTCCCTCCCTCAGGGTAAGGCACCCGGCCCAGATGGCTTTATTAATGACTTTTATGTTTCATTCCAAGACCTTCTAGCTCCCTATTTAGTGGCGGTTTACACCGATATTACCTCGCAGGGCACCCTCCCTCAGGAGATGCTCGAGGCACGTATTGTCACGATCCCTAAACCGGGCAAAGATGTGACCTCTTGCCAAAATTATCGTCCCATTGCGTTACTGAATGGGGATATTAAAATATACGCTAAATTAATAGCCTCTCGGCTGAACACCCTCCTTCCCTCCCTGATATATCCGGACCAAGTTGGTTTTATCCCGGGAAGACAGGCGTCCGATAATACACGCCGGGTCTTTAATCTTGTTGATTCCCTAAACTCCGAGCAAGGTCTCCTTCTGCTATCTTTGGATGCAGAGAAGGCCTTTGATCGTTTAAACTGGTCTTATATGCGAGAAGTCCTAGCCAAATTCGGCCTGCGCGATCGCATTCTCTCCTCGATACTAGCCCTGTATAGCTCTCCGACGGCCCGGGTATTCAGTAATGGTTTTTTATCCCACCCTTTTCCAATCTACAATGGCACCCGCCAAGGCTGCCCCCTCTCCCCTCTTATATTCGTGCTAGCCATTGAACCACTGGCAGCTAGGCTACGAGCGGACCCACAGTTCCCTGGACTCCGATTAGGCACCACATCACATAAACTATGTCTGTTCGCAGACGATGTTCTCCTATTCGTAACAGACCCAGCCACAACTCTCCCTCATCTGCATACTGTTTTAGATAGCTACTCTGCAGCATCGTATTATAAACTAAATGCCTCTAAGACGGATGCTCTGCCCATTAACCTCTCTAACTCCTTGCCCCTATTACGCACTAAGTATCCGTATAACTGGAAAACATCCTCGATACGATACCTGGGTATTCTGATTCCCCCATCTACCTCCTCTGTATTTGATGTCAATCTCCCTCCTCTGCTGTCCTCCCTCCAGATGTTCACCAAATCATGGCTCAACTATGAAGTTTCTTGGCTGAGCCGTCTGGCCGCCTTTAAAATGTCGCTGCTCCCTAAGTTAATGTTCTTGTTCCGAACTATCCCTTTTATCTTCCCTAAAAAGTACCTAGATAAGGCCACTACAATCCTCACTAACTATATATGGTCTTCGCGCCCGCCTAAACTTGCTCGCGCAAGGATGTCTCTACCAAGGAGAGCCGGTGGCCTAGATATGCCCAATTTATCACTGTACCAAGAGGCCTCCCTTCTTGCCCAGATTAAAGAATTTTACAAAGATGTATGTCCGGAGTGGACGTGTCTGGAGGAGGCAGCCTGCCCCCGTTTTCCCCTGAAGGATCTTTTTTGGATTCCTAGGCCCTTACGCCCACAGTGCTTAAATATCCTCCCCCTGGGACAAACTGACTGCGGCCATATCCCCTTCCTATCATAATCTCTCTCTGATTTCGCTACGAACGGTAGCCGCTCTAGTCCCTAATCTTGGCCTGGCGGGCTGGAGGTCCAGAGGGATAGAGGTCCTGGGGGACTTGTTTAATGGGTTCGTATTCGCCTCTTTTGCTGATATCCAGAGACGCTTCTCGCTACCAGACACTGAGAGGCTTCGATATTATCAAATACAGCACTGGTGGACCAGCCTCCACCTCTCCCCCTCCCTACCATCACATGATATCCTGCAAGTCACAGGCCGATTTTCTAACGCTACTTCCAGAGGGGAGATTTCCTTCTGGTATAAAACATTACTCTCACTACTCCCTGTTGCTAAATCTAGAGCCCAAGTCAGGTGGGAGGCGGATGTGGGATGTGTTCTCCAAGATTCTCAGTGGCAACACATTTTTATGTCATCCTTCACTATGTCTAAATGCCTGAATCACTCCGAAATGCACGTTAAGCTACTCCATAGACTGTACCTCACACCGGAAAGGCTACATACGATCTGGCCGGCATGTTCGAAGTTTTGTTGGCGCCTATGCGGAGAGGTTGGCCACCTCTTCCATATTTTTTGGTCTTGCCCCCATATCCAAGGGTACTGGACAGAGATATTCGGCCTTATCAACAAAGTCCTGAACCTCGACCTGTCCCCCTCCCCGCTTATAGCTCTATTGAATATATACCCGCGAAGCTTGGGGGTACATCTACACTATGTACTAGGCCACATCTGCCTCGCCGCACGTGCGGCTTTAGCCCAAAACTGGAAACAACCCACACCGCCTCCAGTGTTGAAGGTAATACACAAAATACAGCTGCACTTCTCGATGGAGACTGAACACATCCCATACTCCTTCACTGCTAAATCTCCATTCGTACGCTGGATGCCTTGGCATCTATTTATCACGGAGGGTGAGGGTGCTGCATTGATACTACCTCCCCGAACCCCTGTACAATCACCCCCCAGCACATCAGCTGATGTGGCCCCATCCCCCCCCCCCCTAAAAAAGCAAGGACCCACTATTTGTATTTGTGTTATATTTACTTCAAGCCCATTGCCGCCCTACCACCTCCATTAATTATTTTTTTTGTTTGCCTTACAATGTATTGGTGTGATCGATTTTGAATTGTCTGCATATGTCTGTTAAAGCGTTTTCTCATATGTGTATGTACCTACTCCCCCCCTCCCTTCCTTTTTCCTTTTTGTACCCCTGTTTGCAATGCAAAAAATTTCAATAAAAAACTATTGATGGAAAAAACATTCACACACATATACACAGTGCTGCCAACATTTATTAAAGATACCCCCGGTAACCCCCCCCCCCCACACACACACATATATACACCCATACACCACACACAATGCAGCAGCTTGAGGCAGGTGGTCAAAGTGCCTACCTGTTGATATCCCCATGACGGAGGAAGAGAGAGCCTCAGCCGGCCAGCGTCCTGTAGCAGCTGTGCGCTAGAGCTCCCCCTAGCTGCAGCCAGCTGTCAACTGAGCTCTCTCTGTGCATACGAGGAGGCAGCTGCTGCTGCTGCAGCGTCACAGCTCCTCCGTCCACTCCAGTCAGATTCGGCGATGGATTGTCGGGCAGTGGGAGGCAATGGAGAAGTGCCCTCTGCAGGTCAGGAGCCCGGCGGCAGCCGACTCCATTGTCTCCCACAGTTCCGCCACGACACACATGCACAAACATTGGGCCTAATTTAGTCCTGATCGCAGGAGCAAAATTGTTCTCTAATGGGCAAAACCATGCGGGGGGGGGGGGGGGGGGGGGGGGGGAGAGAAATATAACTTGTGCAGAGAGAGTTAGATTTGGGTGTGGTGTGTTCAAACTGAAATCTAAATTGCAGTGTAATAATAAAGCAGCCAGTATTTACCCTGCACAGAAACAAAATACCCCACCCATATCTGACGCTCTCTGCACATGGATTGGTTGGTTGGTTGGTTGGTTGGTTGGTTGGTTGGTTGGTTGGCTGGGTTGGGTGTGGGATGGGACCCGAACTGCAGCTGTCTGCATGCAATGGGTCCTGGACAGTAAAAAAACAAGAGAATAAATACTCAGCCACTAAATGACTGAGTACTATGCGCTGGCTGCTTAAATAGGACCAATCCCGTTTTAACAATTAGAATGCATTGGTCCAGCTCCTGCTACAATAAGAGAATCACTCAATCCACTAAATTACAAAAAATGAAGAAAATACATATATACAAGTAGCGCTGCACAATAAATATAATATAGTACACTCAGCCGGTGTTAATAGATAGGACAGAGCATTATAGCAGTTAAAAAATATAAATATCTACAGAACCATAATAGTTACTCTTTATAGCAAAGAGTTACAATTAGTAACAATGAGTCCATGCATTAGAAACTCATATTCAACTCAGTCACTTGGTTTTAGAGCCAATTAGGTAGTAGTGCAGTTTCCGATTCTTGAATAAAAATGTTCTCACACTTAAAAAAAGTTGTGCAGTAACCAATTTGTCCAGCCTCAGCCTTAATTTCAAAGGAGAGCACCATAAGCCGCAGCAAGTTCATGCTTTAATGGCACTCATTTGATGTAACGATAGAGCCTGCTATTAGGCTTCAGGTAATAGCTCAGGAGTGGATGCTCCAATTAAACATGGGTTTAAGGTATGCTGATTCCGGTATTTGCTCACCGCATAAAAGAACGTTGTGCTCGGTGACGGAACTCCTTCTCCCCAATAGGTAGCAAACGATCTCCTCTCCTCAGTATGCTCAACCTGCTTATACCAGCCTGCTCCCACCTGACCACCATGCTCTTAACGCGTTTCTCCGCTTGTTAAACCTCAGCGGCTTCATCAGAAGAATACAGGATGTCCATTTGCTGGGGTTTAAATAAGACAGGCACATCCCCGTCATTCATCCCGCACATGCGCACCAGTGTGCCTTCCAGCTGCGTGTCACAATGCACCTGCTTTAATAAGTATCTTTAAAGTGACGGCTCTTAATATCTATATGCATTTAGTAGTTCAATATACCATAAAAAGAACATTACAAACAATTACTTCAATAAAATCCATTCAACGGAATTGGTCTATACAGAGATTAAATCGAGCACCCCAAAGGAGTAAGCATTTGCAGAAGAAAAATCCAATACGCTTCTCTTTTACATAATAAATGAAAGCGATCCCCTCCCCTATTTGTTAATCTGATTTGCTCGATGGCTTTCATCTTGATATCCTCCAATCTACATTTACTACATCTGGTAAAATGAAGGGACAGGCAAAGTGTTTTGACTTTATTACTAATATTTCTCTTATGTTCCATGAATCTTGTATGCACTTTTCTTGTGGTCCGCCCCACATATTGCATACCACACCCTCATTGTAGTAGATAGATAACAAAACTGGAGCTACAATTTATAAATTCATTGATAGTAAATTGTTCTCCTGTAACAAAGGCGTTGACATCAATCTCCTTCCTATCACTATAGATACAAGTCCCACACCTATCTTTACCACATCTGTGGAATCCCGGTGGTCTCTGTGGTAACCACATTGACTCAGAACTAGCCCTCACTTGCCTATCTTGAAAATGACTAGATGCCAATTTAATTTTAAGGTTATCAGATTTTCAAAAGATGACTTTATCATTATAATCCTGAGAGCTTAATAGATCATCCATTTTTGGAAGAAAACTATTTTTCTGTATAATCCTCTGAATATCCCTCGCATGTGAATTATACTTAGTGTTAAGACTCGCAGCTCTCCCTTTGCCCCCACATCTAAACTCTGGTCCTTTTTTCTATAGTTTAAAAGAGCATCCCTATCCATGACCTTAACCTCCTCATATGCCCGTTTTATAAAATTTTCTGGATATCCCTGTTCACGAAAAGATAACCAGAGTCTGTCTGCATGCAATTCATATGTATGGTTATCTGAACAATTTCTCTTCATATGGATAAATTGTCCCTTAAGGACATTGTTCTTCTACTTCTGGAGATGATTACTGCCATAATTCAAGAATTTATTCTGATCTACTTTTTTAACATAAGTCTGTGTAGTGAGGATACTATCCACCACTTCAAGTGCAATATCCAGGTAGGTGATCCTCTCTTTATGATATGTTTATGTAAATTTAAGCCCAAATGAATTATTATTTAATCCCCCCAAAAAAGTTTTCAATGCATCCTCACTACCCGCCAAATAAAAAATATGTCATCAATGAAGCGACGATAAAGGACCAGACTCGCCCCCAGCTCTGCACCCCACATATGCTGCGCCTCAAAGCGTCCCATGAAGAGATTAGCAAAGCTGGGGGAATCTGCTCCCCATCGCCGTTCCCCGTAATTGCAAGAAATACTGTGCATTAAAAACAAAATAATTATGATGCAAAATAAATTCAATAGTATCAATAATAAATTCTCGTGTTTCAACAGTCAATGTATTGTCACTTCCCAAATAGTGACCTACTGCTTCTATTCCTAAACCCTGTGGAATGTTAGAATAAAGTGATTCAACATCACATGTAGCTAAAAAATAGTTAACCTTCCATTGTATATTTTTAAGTAAATTCAAAAAATGTGTAGTATCTTGTACATGTGATCTTAGATCTTTTACATGCTTCTGTAAAAAAAATCAACATAATGTGACAAATTATTAGTTAAACACCCCACACCTGAAATAATCGGCCTCCTGGGGGGGGGGGGGGGTAATCGTCTTTATTCAGAACGACTACCTACCCCCCGCCCTTATCAGCTGATTTAATGATCAAATCACTGTAAGTACTGAGGATTTTCAGGGCTATTCTCTCCTTTACAGTCAGATTATCCCTAAAGGAACAGTCATCCATTTTGAGGCACATCTGTCTAAAATCTTCCAAAGTAGCTTTATAAAAGCTTTCTACAAATGGGCCCATATATTGCAGAGGATAAAAATCCGACTTTCTACGGAATTTTGCTCTAGGGTTAATATCAAAGATAATTTCTTCTCTATTACCTAATATTTCCAGATCCTCCCCATTATATAGGGATTCCAACATGGACAGAGCTACAGAGTCATTGTCATCAAGAATAATCGGGAAGTCAGTAGATTTATTAAATTTAAGAGCTTTCAAGGCAAAATATCTCTTCCTACTGAGTGCTCTTGTATATCTATTCAAATCAATGAACAAATTAAACATATTGGGTTTAGAAACAGGTGCAAAATTTAAACCTTTAGATAAAAGTCTCAGTTCATCTTCATTCAAGGTTTTTGAGGATAAATTATATATCCCTTTAGTGTTTATTTCTTTTTTTTTTTTAAACACGATTTATTGGGTGGATCAAAATAAGATTACATTGGTAACAGAGCACCCGGACAATTTGGGTGTTTAAAGAACAAATATAGTTACAATGAATTGTTACAACAACAGAATAATTGATCCTTTTTTTTTTGTTTTTGTTTTCCCCTTATTTTAAGAGAGTAAAGTTAAGATGTATGCGGTGGGGCACTCTCGGCGACGGATTGGCCTTCCGTCATAGAGAGTCAGCGGAGTCAATGAGAAGAAAAGAGTACTCAGAAATCGAGTAAAAAAGGGGATAGAAAAGCAGGTGAGGCTGAGAGCCTCCAGTCGGAGAGAGAAGGAGGGGGAGTAGAGAGGGGGGGAGGGGTGGCCCTCCAGGGCAGGAGGCGGGTCGAACCGCGAGGTACGCGTCAGGCCACAAATGGGGAGGAGGCTTGCTGTAGGTTTAGCCACGGGGACCATACTTTGTCAAATTGTTTCGAGGTGTTACGTATGACTGCGGTCATATATTCCATTTTGTGGACATACCATATTCGGGAGATTATCACCGGCATTGGTGAAGGGGTCAGGCTCTTCCAGTCTGTAGCAATTTGGCATGTCATTGCCGAAACTACATGTCGAAATAGTTTGTTTTGGTGTCTATTGAGGATTGGGAGGGACATGGGGAGCAAGAAGTATTGGGGGTCTGGGGGGATAGAGATATCAAATAAGCGCGAAAGCAATATAATGAGTTCACCCCATATTTTGTGAATTTTGGGGCAGGCCCACCATATGTGTAAGAAAGAGCCACTGTCCATGCACCCCCTCCAGCAACCATCTGGGGTGTTGGGGAACATAGTGTGTAGGCGGGCTGGGACATAGTACCAGCGGTAGAGTAGTTTATATGTGTTTTCTTTAATTTTCACACAGATAGAGCTGGAGGCAGCATTGTCCCAAATATCTACCCAGTCTTCATTGTCTATAGTTACTCCCAGTTCCTTTTCCCATGCCGCTTCGTGGGGGGCTTGGGATGTGTTGGGGTAGTCGTCAAGTAAGATGTGAATATCTGATATGAGGCCCTTGGTGTTGGTGCGTTTCCAGCAAATGTATTCGAAGGGAGATAAGTGTCTGTGGAGGAGGGTGGTGGTAGTGGTGGAGTGGAAGTGTCTGATTTGTAGGTAGCGGAAGAAATCCGAAGAGGGGATTGCTGTTCCTTCACGGATATCCGCGAATTGTGGGAAAGTGGCATTGGAGGTAATATCGTTAACGTATAATATACCACTCGAGCGCCAACATGTATGCGAGGCTTTACCCATGCCCGGAGGAAAGGCTGGGTTGTGAAATAATGGAATTAGCGGAGATGGGTATGGGGCTAAATTGAACCGTCTATTTGTTAGATCCCATGTCGCTAATGAACGGCTTACTACAGGGTGCGAGAGGGCCGCGCGTGGACGCTGGTTTCGGTGAAGCCAAAGTAGGGAGGATAATGTAGCTAGGCCCGTTTCCTCTGCTTCGATTCCCACCCAGACCTTTCGTGACCCTCCCTCGTTGCACCATTGTGCGCACTGAGCAAGTTGTGCAGCATAGAAATATTTCTTAAAGTCCGGGATACCCAGGCCTCCGCCTCTGGAGGGGCGTTGAAGCAATTTAAGTCTAACGCGGGGGCGCTTATGGTTCCAGATAAAAAGGGAGGATTGGCGTTGCAGGGTCTTGAACACGTAGGTAGGGACGTAAATTGGGAGGGTCTGAAATAAATACAAAAGCCGGGGGAGTACGCTCATCTTGACGGAGTTAATTCTGCCTATCCATGATATAAAATAGCTGGACCATTCCACCAAATCTTCCTTGATTGCCTGCAATAGACGGGGATAATTTGCTTGGAAAAGTTGGTGGTGATGGTGGGTCAGGTACACACCGAGGTATTTGATTTTCTTTGTGTACCAGTTACATGGAAGGATGTTCTGGAGGTCCTGTTTGAGATCTGCTGGAATATAAAAGTTTAGGACCTCTGTTTTATTAACGTTTATTTTATATCCAGAGAACTGGGAGTATGAGGTGATCTCGGATAAGAGGGCGGGGAGGGATTGGGCTGGGTCTGTGAGGGAGATCAGGACATCGTCGGCATATAACGCTATCTTATGTTCGGATAGGCCTGTGGATATTCCACGAATAGAATTGTTGTTGCGAATTCTTGCTGCTAGGGGCTCCATGACTAGTGCGAAAATTAACGGGGAAAGGGGGCAACCCTGTCTGGTGCCGTTGGCAATCTCAAAACTGGAGGAGGAGACACCATTAACCATAACTTGGGCCGATGGGGAGCGGTAAAGTGCTTTGATCCCTTCCAAAAATTCTCCAGAGAATCCCAGTTTGCCAAGGACTGCAAAGGCAAAAGACCACGATATACGGTCGAAGGCCTTTTCCGCATCGAGGGCCAGGATGAGGGAGGGAGATTTCCTTTTTTGGATCGAATATATTAGGTCTATGGCCCTTCTGGTGTTATCAGGTGCCTGGCGTCCAGGGATGAAGCCGACCTGGTCCGGGTGGACCAGGCCGGGCATCAAAGGCCCCAGGCGATTAGCTAATATTTTCGTGTATATCTTCAGGTCGACATTCAATAGTGAAATCGGTCTGTAGTTCAGGCAGCTAGTCGGGTCTTTGTCGGGCTTTGGGATTACCACTATATCGGCTCGGGTGGACTCTGGCAGGAAGGGGGCTCCCTTAAAAACACCGTTAAATAGGGAGGTTAGGTGTGGGGTCAGCTCCTTCGCGAAGAGTTTATAATATTGGGCTGTGAAACCATCCGGGCCTGGGGCGGCCGACGAGCGCATTGATCGTATGGCGGCTAATGTCTCCTCCTCCGTGATTCGACAATTAAGGGCTTCCGACTGAGAATCCGACAGGGTTGGGATTGGAGTATCAGACAAGTATGAGCGCACTCCCCCCGTCTCTTCTGGAGACTGCTGGGGTGGGTCGGGTAGGTTATAAAGGGAGCTATAAAACAAACGGAATTCTTCGGCCATCACTTCAGGGTCATATGTATAGGTTCCCCTTCGTGATGAACACAATTTATCTATTGCACCCAACGCTTGCTTGCGGCGTAGTTTGTTGGCCAGTAGGGAATCTATTTTATCCATTTTATCATAGAAGCGTTGTTGCAGCTTCCGGAGGATCAATGCCGCGCGGTTGGAGAGGAGGGTATTAAGTTGTCCCCGGAGGGAATCTATCTGAGTGAGCAGGGAAGGATTGGGGGATGCTTTATGTTTGGATAGAAGGGTGGCTATTTCTGTTTCAAGGGAGGATATCTCTTGCGCGGCTTTTTTCTTAAGAGCTGACGATTTTGCTAATAAGGCTCCGCGAATCGTAGCTTTGTGGGCTTCCCAGAGAACATTGAGCGAGATATCGGGAGATGTGTTTTCGGTGAAGTAGTGTGTGATTGCTAGTCTGGTTTCCTCTAATGCTGAGGGGTGTTGTAAAAGCGAGTCGTCCAGACGCCATTTGTATCTCTTACGCGGCACGCGGTATATATCTATGAGGAGATAGACCCCAGCGTGGTCCGTCCATGACAGAGGTGTAATTCCCGTGTCCGAGATCAGTGGCATGAGAGCAGAGGAGATGTGGATCATATCGATCCTGGAGTAGTGTTGGTGTGGGGCTGAAAAATGTGTGAAATCTTTGATGTGAGGGTGTTGAGAACGCCAAGTGTCACAGAGGCCGTGATGTTTCATGATGGCGGTAAGTGTGCGGGAGGCCCGAGGGAGGGTTGATATAGAGGCATGCGGGGGGGGGGGGGGGGCAGATCTGTCTAGTAAGGGGTCGATTATGGTGTTGAAGTCGCCACCCATAATAATGCTTCCTTGTGCTTCCCGTGATAAGCGTTTAGAAAGAGAGTCGAAAAACAGAGACTGGTCTTGGTTGGGGGCATAGGTGGAGACCAGTGTGAGAGCCGTTGAGCGGAGGGTGCCCATTACCATGAGGAAGCGTCCTTCTGGGTCTGTCACTGTCCTAGAGTGGATAAACGGGATGTTACGGCGAACTAATATGGCCACACCCCGTTTTTTACAGTCTGCCGAAGCAAAGTAGGACTGGGAGAACCATTTGCCCTTAAGCTGGGTATGGGGACCGGTGAGATGTGTTTCCTGGAGAAATGCTATGTCGATTTTCTCACGTCTGCAGGCGCTCAGGAACACAGTGTGTTTCCTAGGGGAGTTTAGGCCATTTACATTGGCCGAGAATATTTTAAGGGACATGGCTGTTTGCATGGGGGAGTATGACATATTGCCCTAAAGGTCCAGTAACGTACCGCTCGCGCCAGGAGAGGGCCACCCCTCCGGGCCTAGCTAGAAAAGGAACGGGGAGGTCAGGCAGAGGTCGCCAGAAGAGGGAAAGAAAGAGGAAAATAGAGAAGAGAAAGAAACACCCCAAACGGGGAAACATCCCTAAAGTTGTGGGTCCCATTCGGGGACCGCCAGGGAGAAAGCATTGCATCAATAACATTGTAAGCATCAGTGAGGGATTATGGGGGGGTAACCAGGGTACCATGTGGGAGGGCCTAGGGTGCCCGGGCCACAAGGGTCGGGGTCAGCCTTTTTAACTATATCGGACATATTACAGTATAGGACAGTGAGAACTGTGTCCAGACAACAAGAAATTTAAATGTAAATTCGAAATGGGGAGGGGGAAGGGGGGAGAAGGAGGGGATTGGGGAAGGGGAAGAAAGGAGGGAGGGAGGGAGAGACTCACACAAAAAAAAAAAAAAGGGATATAAACAGGGGTGGGGGGGGGGGGGAAGGATAAACCACAGGGGTGCAAGCAAGTATGGTTTAGTTATAACAGCAATAACAGAAAATAATTACGATACTGGCAGAAGGATGGAGGTCGGATCATCCACGACTTTGGCTCAGTTCAATGCGCGCAAGTGTTGCGCCAGCATGACGTGTATGATCTACAGTGGGGGGATCCCCAAGTCAGGGAGGGTCTTTGTCCGTGTTACGCTGTCGGGTCACCCTTGTCCAGTCGGGAAGGGGTGGCGGAGGGTGCGGTGTTTTCGATGAGGAAGTCGCCGACTCTGCTACAGGTGATGCTGGGAGGAGATCTAACTTTGCCAGTAGTTCCTGTCCCTGGTTTAGGGTCTTGACTGAGTGGACAAGGTTGTTGACCGAGACATGGAGTTGAAAGGGGAATCCCCATCTGTATCTGATCTGATGCTGACGCAGGATCCGGGTGACCGGCTGGAGGTCCCGCCGTTTCTGGATCGTGGAGGGGGCTAGGTCCTGATAAATCTGTAGTTGCATACCCTTAAACAGAGTCTCCGGTGAGTCTCGAACGGAGGACAAGATTTTCTCTTTCGAACGGAAATAATGGAAACGGATAATAACATCCCTGGGTGGTTGGGCAGGAGACGGTTTTGGACGGAGTGCTCTGTGTGCCCTGTCGCAGAGGCATTCTTCGTCTGTGAGGTCTGGTGTTATGTGCGTGAAGAAATCTCTCAGAAATGCCGGCAGCGATGTTCCGAGGACCGATTCCGGGATGCCGCGTATGCGTAGGTTGTTTCTACGCGAGCGATTTTCTTGGTCCTCTTGTCGCTCTTTGAGGGTCTCCATTTCTTCGTGCAATCTAGTGAGCTCACTGTCAAGTCGGTGTTGGGAGCGACAGAGATCGTCTGTCTTGGTTTCCAATGTGTCCGTTCGATTGCCAAGGGCTGTAAGGTCTGATTTAAAGTCGGCTATGGCGTTCGAGAGTTCCTGTTTGAACGCAGATTGTACCCCCTCCAGTAGGCTCGACATGACCGCCTGTATCTGAGGGTCGATACCTGTTTCCAATGAGCACGGAGAGGGGGGGGAGCCTGCGGACATGTTGGGGTTCTGTGGGCCCTTAGGTTTTGAGCCAAAGAAGTTAGTCGGGACTTGTGTTGCTTTTTTATTTTTAGACATAGTGGCATGTATGTACCAAAAAAAAAGGGGGGGGGGGTGAAGGTGGAGGTGAAAAAAAAAAGGGAATGAAAAAATTGTTAACGGGGGGACACAGTTCAGGGTCCGTATATTAGTCCGGGGAGGTCGGACTGCTTTCCGTTTTAGGTTTGCACCGGTCTCCTTTGCAGCTGGTGGGGTGAATGGTGGAAGCCCCAGGAGGGTCGGGGGGCGGAGGAGGGTGTCTTGTCAGGTTCGTAGGAGTTGGTCGGTGTTCAAAATTATTTCGTGTTCCTGATTTCTGTTATTGTAGATCAAGTAGCTCACCCGAGGGGGATAAATTTGTCTTCTTCAGGTGTCCTAACCTTTGAGTTGGGGATAGTGTGCCTGAACGTTATAGATAGATTTGTATTACTTAGTTATGGCACTTTATTATCCTGCGTTAACTCATCTTAAGAGTGGGTCGGGAACATTTAGATCCGAGTGTCATGACGTCGGGGGCTGGGCTTTCCCAGGCGTCAGCTCCGGTGTCGAGGTAGGTTGCGGCTTAACCTTTCATCCCGTGGCCCCGGTTTACCCCGTGGATATTAAAGCTCTTTCATGGTTGTCGCCACTGCGGGCGGTAGTGCGGGCAGAATCTGTGGGCCTGCACGGGTGAGAGGTGTGTGGTATAATGCAATTTATCTTCACCCTGGCTAAATGCCAGAAAGCAAAATGGAGGTTCCGGGTTCGTGTCACAGGATTCTATGGGGCAGGGGTGCAGATCGGGGATGATTGCTGTGGCAACAGCAGGTACTCACCACCCTCCAAGTGGACCAGGCATTGAAGGTAAATCAGCCCGCTGAATGTGTTTTACAGCTTTTCAGGGCTTCCCTTAGGTGTGCACAGCTCTCTCCAGCTTATGGCCCGGGAATCCAAGATGGCCGCCGCAGCTCACACAGGGCAGTCCACCCTCCTCAGAAATCTCCTGTGGGGCTGGTGGAGGTGCTGAGGCTCTCTCCAGGTGCCAGGGGGTGCTCAGCCAAGCCAGGGGGGGAAGGTCCGATGTCCTGGGGGTTCCGGTGCGGCCGCGCTCCGGTCCCGGAGCTCCCGGTCGGGGTATCCCCAAACTCCAGGCCCCGGCTGCAGGTCGCGTAGTAGGCCTCGGCGGCCGGAGGTAGCCGGAGGACGCAGGCCCGGTTCGTCGGCCACACAACTCCGCTGTGCAGGACCACGGGGGGTAGACGAGGTCACCACAGCCCAGCGCAGTACATCTAGGAGGGCTGGAGGAGGTTTCTCGGCTCCCGCTGAGGGCTCCGGAGCCCGGCCCCGTTAGGCGCCAAAATCGATGCCCCGGCTTCACCAGGAGGGGAAGGCCGCAGTCCGCAGAGACAGCCAAGGCCGCCTCCCGACTCCGCAGCTCGCTTCCCTGTTGGGGGCTACTGAGGGCAGAGGCAATAAGGTATGTGGAGGTGGGAGCAGGGTACTTTTATGGGGGTAAATTTGGATTTTGAGCCCTTAGGTAGCAGGAGCTCATGAGAGGTGCTTCTGTCCTCACTGCTAGCCAGGCCACGCCCCCCCCTTTAGTGTTTATTTCAATCGTAGATTTTTTTCTGTTTCCTGACTCCTCCTCTACATCCCCTATTTCTCTTTCTCTTCCTCTCTTTAGGACCCCTTTTCTTAACCCCAGCTCCCTTAATGCTCTCTGGCGGAGTCCTAAAAAATGCCCGTTAGTATGTGCAGAGGAGTCTGATTATTTGGGTGATTTCTCCACCTAGAATTACTGGGCCGATTATCCGGCCGATTGGGTTTATTAAAGGATTCCTCATTCCCATAATTGAATACCTCAAATCTATTCTGATGTTCAAATCTCTGAAATGGTTTAGTTCTCTGAGGTTGTGAGAATCTCCTTCCCCTCCAATTCTCATTTCTAAGTGAATAAAATGTTTTTTTTCTACTTAAACTTTCATTTCTATTATTACTACCCAATATGGGGGAACCTTGATCCATACTAAATGAAACCCTCATCTGATTATTAGAAGGGTCCTCATTCTCCGACTGGGACTCACCCCTGTGCTTTCTATTGAAAGTTCTCACACTTTGTGATGCATAGTCATCACTATCCCTATCCATTTTACTCTCTTTCCTTTCTATAAGTGAGAGCTCAAATTCCTAATGGACAATTTATCCGTATGAAAAGGAATTGTTCAGATAACCATACATATGAATTGCATGCAGACAGACTCTGGTTATCTTTTCGTGAACAGGGATATCCAGAAAATTTTATAAAACGGGCATATGAGGAGGTTAAGGTCATGGATGCTCTATTAAACTATAGAAAAAAGGACCAGAGTTTAGATGTGGGGGCAAAGGGAGAGCTGCGAGTCTTGTCACTAAGTATAATTCACATGCGAGGGATATTCAGAGGATTATATTGAAAAATAGTTTTCTTCTAAAAATAGATGATTAAGTCATCTTTCGAAAATCTGATAACCTTAAAATTAAATTGGCACCTAGTCATTTTCAAGATAGGCAAGTGAGGGCTAGTTCTGAGTCAATGTGGTTACCACAGAGACCACCGGGATTCCACAGATGTGGTAAAGATAGGTGTGGGACTTGTATCTATAGTGATAGGAAGGAGATTGATGTCAACGCCTTTGTTACAGGAGAACAATTTACTATCAATGAATTTATAAATTGTAGCTCCAGTTTTGTTATCTATCTACTACAATGAGGGTGTGGTATGCAATATGTGGGGCGGACCACAAGAAAAGTGCATACAAGATTTATGGAACATAAGAGAAATATTAGTAATAAAGTCAAAACACATTACCTGTCCCTTCATTTTACCAGATGTAGTAAATGTAGATTGGAGGATATCAAGATGAAAGCCATCAAACAAATCAGATTAACAAATAGGGGAGGGGATCTCTTTCATTTATTATGTAAAAGAGAAGCGTATTGGATTTTTCTTCTGCAAATGCTTACTCCTTTGGGGTTGAATGATAGTCAAATTAAATAACATATGCGTTCTCTATACAATGGTCGCGGTTCGTTATACAATATCCACAATGATATATTTCGTCACTTTGTATGATATTTTTCGGAACTGAATAACATACAAGTTCCTTATATAATGAGTGTGGTCTGCTATATTATTTATATCTGTCTATATTTATGATGATATGGCCTATACTTCTGTATGGTGTTTTATATCTTTCTATATTAAGATTGAGTAATCTCTATATAGTTAATATGATAAGTTAATTTCATTAAACTTAAATAAATTTAGTGTGATGGGTTGATAGGAATAATATATATATATATATATTTTATAATATGTGCTGATATTGTGCTTGATTTAGTGTCTATACAGAACAATTCCGTTGAATGGGTTTTATTGAAGTAATTGTTTGTAATGTTCTTTTTATGGTATATTGAACTACTAAATGCATATAGATATTAAGAGCCGTCACTTTAAAGATATTTATTAAAGCAGGTGCATTGTGACACGTAGCTGGAAGGCACACTGGTGCGCATGTGCGGGATGAATGACGGGGATTTGCCTGTCTTATTTAAACCCCGGCAAATGGACATCCTGTATTCTTCTGATGAAGCCACTGAAGTTTAACAAGCGGAGAAACGGGTTAAGAGCACGGTGGTTTGGTGGGAGCAGGCTGGTATAAGCAGGCTGAGCATACTGAGGAGAGGAG
The DNA here is from genome assembly GCF_028390025.1 of Pseudophryne corroboree. Lineage (NCBI taxonomy): Eukaryota > Metazoa > Chordata > Amphibia > Anura > Myobatrachidae > Pseudophryne > Pseudophryne corroboree. Next base: position 606,626,866 of record NC_086447.1, read on the forward strand.
ATAATTTGCTACCTATTGGGGAGAAGGAGTTCCGTCACCGAGCACAACGTTCTTTTATGCGGTGAGCAAATACCGGAATCAGCATACCTTAAACCCATGTTTAATTGGAGCATCCACTCCTGAACTATTACCTGAAGCCTAATAGGAGGCTCTATCGTTACATCAAATGAGCGCCATTAAAGCATGAACTTGCTGCGGCTTATGGTGCTCTCCTTTGAAATTAAGGCTGAGGCTGGACAAATTGGTCACTGCACAACTTTCCTTAAGTGTGAGAACATTTTTATTCAAGAATCGGAATTGCACTACTACCTAATTGGCTCTAAAACCAAGTGACTGTGTTGAATATGAGTTTCTAATGCATGGACTCATTGTTATTAATTGTAACTCTTTTGCTATAAAGAGTAACTATTATGGTTCTGTAGATATTTATATTTTTTAACTGCTACAATGCTCTGTCCTATCTATTAACACCGGCATAGGGGTAAATTTACTAAGATTCGTAATTTCCGAAAAAAGGTCAAAGTTCAATCACGAATGACATCGACAGTGTAAAACTGCAACTTTTTGAATTGATTACGATGGATTTACTAAGCTGTCGTATTCGGGTTTTTCTTTTCTTCCGATGTCGATGTCATTCGTTTTTTTTTACCTATTTTTACGGCAGTGATTAGCAAAACACTGCCGTTTTTTTTTACAATCAATCTCGGCCGGATCTGTGTGATCCGTGCTGGGGTTCTTATTTTTTTTTTTTTTAATTAAACAATGTAAAATCCCCAAAAAAAAAATGCGTGGGGTCCCCCCTCCTAAGCATAACCAGCCTCGGGCTCTTTGAGCCGATCCTGGTTGCAGAAATATGGGGACAAAATTGACAGGGGTTCCCCCATATTTAAGCAACCAGCATCGGGCTCTGCGCCTGGTCCTGGTTCCAAAAATACGGGGGACAAAAAGAGTAGGGGTCCCCCGTATTTTTAAAACCAGCACCGGGCTCCACTAGCTGGACAGATAATGCCACAGCCGGGGGTCACTTTTATACAGTGCCCTGCGGCCGTGGCATCAAAAATCCAACTAGTCACCCCTGGCCGGGGTACCCTGGGGGAGTGGGGACCCCTTCAATCAAGGGGTCCCCCCCCCCCAGCCACCCAAGGGCCAGGGGTGAAGCCCGAGGCTGTCCCCCCCCATCCAATGGGCTGCGGATGGGGAGGCTGATAGCCATTTGTGATAATGAAAAGATATTGTTTTTAGTAGCAGTACTACAAGTCCCAGCAAGCCTCCCCCGCATGCTGGTACTTGGAGAACCACAAGTACCAGCATGCGGCGGAAAAACGGGCCCGCTGGTACCTGTAGTACTACCACTAAAAAAATACCCAAAAAAACACAAGACACACACACCGTGAAAGTATAATTTTATTACATACATACACACATACATACATACTTACCTTATGTTCTCACGCAGGTCGGTCCTCTTCTCCAGTAGAATCCAAGGGCTACCTGTTGAAGAAATTCTACTCACCAGATCCAGTGGTCCAGGCTCCTCGGCAAATCCAGGGATAATCCACGTACTTGAATAAAACAAAAAAACGGTTGCCCGACCTCGAACTGAAAGGTGACCCATGTTTGCACATGGGTCACCTTTCCACGAATGCCAGAAACCCACTTTGCCTTCTGACTAAGTGGGTTTCTTCAGCCAATCAGGGAGTGCCACGTTGTAGCACTCTCCTGATCAGCTGTGTGCTCCTGTCCTCACTGACAGGCAGCACACGGCAGTGTTACAATGTAGCGCCTATGCGCTACATTGTAACCAATGATGGGAACTTTCTGCCCTGCGGTTGACCTAAAGTGACGTCACCGCTGAGCAGAAAGTTCCCAGCATTGGTTACAATGGAGCGCATAGGCGCTACATTGTAACACTGCCGTGTGCCGCCTGTCAGTGAGGACAGCAGCACACAGCTGATCAGGAGAGTGCTACAACGTGGCACTCCCTGATTGGCTGAAGAAACCCACTTAGACAGAAGTCAAAGTGGGTTTCTGGCATTCGTGGGAAGGTGACCCATGTGCAAACATGGGTCCCCTTTCAGTTCGTGGTCGGGACACCGTTTTTTTTTATTTATTCAAGTACGTGGATTAACCCTGGATTTGCCGAGGAGCCTGGACCCATGGATCTGGTGAGTAGAATTTCTTCAACAGGTAGCCCTTGGATTCTACTGGAGAAGAGGACCGACCTGCGTGAGAACATAAGGTAAGTATGTATGTATGTGTGTATGTATGTAATAAAATTATACTTTCACGGTGTGTGTGTCTTGTGTTTTTTTGGGTATTTTTTTAGTGGTAGTACTACAGGTACCAGCGGGCCCGTTTTTCCGCCGCATGCTGGTACTTGTGGTTCTCCAAGTACCAGCATGCGGGGGAGGCTTGCTAGGACTTGTAGTACTGCTACTAAAAACAATATCTTTTCATTATCACAAATGGCTATCAGCCTCCCCATCCGCAGCCCATTGGATGGGGGGGGACAGCCTCGGGCTTCACCCCTGGCCCTTGGGTGGCTGGGGGGGGGGACCCCTTGATTGAAGGGGTCCCCACTCCCCCAGGGTACCCCGGCCAGGGGTGACTAGTTGGATTTTTGATGCCACGGCCGCAGGGCGCTGTATAAAAGTGACCCCCGGCTGTGGCATTATCTGTCCAGCTAGTGGAGCCCGGTGCTGGTTTTAAAAATACGGGGGACCCCTACTCTTTTTGTCCCCCGTATTTTTGGGACCAGGCCCAGGCGCAGAGCCCGATGCTGGTTGCTTAAATATGGGGGAACCCCTGTCATTTTTTTCCCCATATTTCTGCAACCAGGATCGGCTCAAAGAGCCCGAGGCTGGTTATGCTTAGGAGGGGGGACCCCACGCAATTTTTTTGGCAAAAATAAGCACTTTCCCACCCCTTCCCACTGATATACATGCACAGATCTCATGGATCCCTGCATGCATCTCAAATCACGGAAAAAAAAAGCAGGTCTGTTTTTTTTAGGACTTTTTTACGAGTTGTAATTTTTCACGGCAGTGTTTTGTGTTTTTTTGCTTTGCACTTCTTAGTAAATGACCGAGATTCATATCTAAACAGGCGTAATTTGACCGATGGTGTATTCATTCGTAATTTTTTACCTGAACTAGCAAAAAATTACGAATGCCCTCATCACTGCCGTGATTAGTGTTTAGTAAATGACCGAGATTAACCGAGATGACACTTTGAAGAAAAAACGGCATCTCGGTCAAAATCGGGAGCTTAGTAAATATACCCCATAGTGTACTATATAATATTATATTGTGTTGTGCAATAAAATATAGGTATTTGTTTAAAAAAATAAAGTGATTGCGTATTGGAAGTGTTTTGTGCATTGGAACAGCAGCGCTACTTGTATATATGGGTCCTGGACAGGCCCGGCACTAACCGGTCAGCAAAGGGATGCAGTGCAGGGAGGTGCCAGGAAGGAGAGGCGCTCTTGATGCTCTGTATCCCTGTGCTGAGCTGATGTCCCTGCTGCTCCATAAATATGTGGTGAAATAAATCTGATCAACTGAAGAACTAGAGAGCAATAGGAGCCATAACATAATGACCTAAGGGCCTAATTCAGACCTGATTGCCACAGCAAAATTTTTCTCTAATGGGCAAAAGCATGTGCACTGCAGGTGGGACAGATATAACATGTGCAGAGAGAGTTAGATTTGGACGGGGTGTGTTCAAACTGAAATTTAAAGTGCAGTGTAAAAATAAAGCAGCCAGTATGTACCCTGCCCAGAAACAAAATAACCCACCCAAATCTAACTTTCTCTGCACATGTTACATCTGCCCCACCTGCAGTGCACATGGTTTTGCCCATTAGAGAACAATTTTGGTTTTGTGATCAGGTCTGAATTAAGCCTTAAGTGTTATTAGTACAAATAACCGTGTAGACAGTGGCATTACTACCGTGGGTGCAGGTATGCAGCTGATATAGGACCAGGCTGCTTTGAGGGCCCGCTGCTCCCCTGCACCCAGACACTGAATGCCTCCAAGGCTCGTAGCTCCCCTTCACTTCCCCCACTAGACACAGCAGTAGATAGTATAACCTATAACCCCCCTCCCCCTATGCCGTATGGATGATACAGCAGGGGATCTACCTGGTCGGCTCCAAGTGCCACGATTCGCAAGTATTTATGGGGTGGGTCCTAATACAGAGAAGTGCATGCCCCCATCAGAGACCTCTGCTGGAGTCAGGTAGTGCTCGCTCCCCCTCCCTCTCTCCTGACACTCTCTCTCTCTTGCTACTCTTTCTTTTTCTCTCTCCCTGACACTGTCTCTCACTTTGACACTGTCTCTCTCTCCCTCAATCTCTTCCTGACACACTCCCTCTCTCTTCCCGACACTAACTCTCGCTCTACTTAACACCGTCTCTCTCCCTCTCTTTTGCCTTGACACTGTCTCTCTCCATCCCTCTTTCCCTGACACTGTCTCTCTCTCTCCCTGACATTGTCTATCTCTCCCTGACAAACTCTCCCTCTTCCTGACACTGTCTCCCACCTCTATCTCCCTCTGACACTGTCTCTTGCTTTCCCATCATGGGTTTTGGATCTATATCTCCTTCATGTTTTGGATCTGTATTTGTATTTGCTTTTGGATCTGTATTTTTTTACAAAAATCATAAAAAACAGCAAAAATCAGTTTTGGCCTGTTTTTGTTCCTACAGTATTATTATCCTCAATAACAATAATTTCCAGTCAATTGAGACCACCTCACAGCTGTGTCCTCTGTGCAGGGGTGCCAGCTGTGTCCTCTGTCCAAGGGTGCTGGCTGTGTTGGCAGTGAGGGGGTGCTGGTGATGTTCTCTGTGCAGTGTTGGTGGCTGTGTCGGCAGCAGGGGGGGCGACGGTGTCCTTAGTGTGGGGGGGAGGCGATGCCACTATGTTTAATGCTATGCCCATTGAACCCTATGGGCAAGTGCTAATTGGCTGAGAGCCATGACAGATGGCTCTCTCAGCTAATCAGCAGTCAACCCATTGAATTCAATGGGACTGCCGCCCGAGGAAAACCTCAAAATCAGACAGTGGGATCCCGAGGTTTTGCCTCAATTTGTAATCCGTGGCAGGTAGGGAGATCCGAGCAGTGGATCATATCATTCCAGATACCCTATCTTTGGGTGGGTTCAGTACTCAGAGAACTGGACCCCCACTCATCTCCCTCTCTCTCTCTGTGTGTGTGTGTGTGTATATATATATATATATATATATATACACACACACACACACACACACACACACACACACACACACACGCACACATAACAGTGGTAAGATGGCGGCACTCTAACTCTGGTCAATAAATGAAAACTCAATACAGAATTCCCTGTACTGTATTGAATCTTCATTTGTTGTGTAGAGTACCGCCATTCTGTCACAACACTTATCGCGCTGCATCCATAGCTATAACCACTTTGGAAGCACCTTATAAAGCTTTTATATATATATATATATATATACACACACACATATACTGTATATACATATACTGTATATATATATATATATATATATATATATATATATATATATATTAGAGATGAGCGGGTTCAGATCTCAGAGATCCAAACCCCACCAAACTTCATGATTCAGGCCGGGAACCGAGTCCGGATCGGGACTTCTTGCCAGACTCGGATCCCAGAACAAGGCAAAACGTCATCATTCCGCTGTCGGATTCTCGCAGGTTTTGGATTCCATATAAGGAGCCACGCGTCGCCGCCATTTTTTCTCCGGACTTGGAGAGTGAGGGAGTGTTGTTCTGTGTGCTGTTAGGGGTGCTGTCCTGTACTGTTAGGGGTGCTGTACATGGGTGTTGCTGTCCTGTCTCTATGCTATACAGGGGCACTGTCCTGTATGCTGTAAAAAATACAGTGGTGTTGTATAAATAAAGGTACACTGGCCCTGTCTTGTATTCTGTAAAAATACAGGTGTGCTGTGAAAATACAGGGGTGCTGTATCCCTGTCTTGTATGCTTTAAAAATACAGGGGTGTTGTTAAAATAATGGTACTCTGGCCCTCTCCTGCATGCTGTAAAAATACAGGGGTGCTGTGTCCCTGTTTTGTATGCTGTAAAAATACAGGGGTGTTGTTAAAATAAAGGTACACTGGCCCTGTCCTGTATGTTGTAAAAATACAGGTGTACTGCGAAAATACAAGGGTGCTGTGTTCCTGTCTTGTTTGCTGTAAAAATACAGGGGTGTTGTTAAAATAAAAGTATACTGGTCCTGTCCTGTATGTTGTAAAAATACAGGGATGCTGTGAAAATACAGGGGTACTGTGTCCCTATCATCTATGCTGTAAAAATACAGGGGTGTTGTTAAAATAAAGGTACATTGGCCCTGTCCTGTATGCTGTAAAAATACAGGGGTGCTGTGAGAATAAAGGGGTGCTGTGTCCCTGTCTTGTATGCTGTAAAAATACAGGGGTGCTGTGTCCCTGTCTTGTATGCCGTAAAAATACAGGCATGTTGTTAAAACAAAGGTACACTGGCCCTGTTCTGTATGCTATAAAAATACAGGGGTGTTGTTAAAATAAAGGTACACTGGCCCTGTCCTGTATGCTGTAAAAATACAGGGGTGCTATAAAAATAAAGGGGTGCTGTCCTGTGAAATGGAGAACAAAAAGTTGTGGCTGTTTTGCCTCAGGAGCAATACATATTAACACTTATTTTCATATTTTCTTTTATCTCTATCGTGTGTTTTCTTTCAATGTAATTCATTTCCTACCTTCACTTTTCACTACTTTACCTCTCACTACTTTATCTCTCACTTCATTACCTCTCACTAATTTTCCCCTGCTCTTTTCAGCAGCCTCTCTCACTAACCTATTTTCACTTTTTCACTATATATTTTTTAACTTTTGTGTTGCCCTGGGGTCACTCAACTGCTTAATTTTGGGGGGTCTTGCGCCCATGATTTGTACCCCCCAAAATGTTAGGGACTTGCCCGACTAATGAGGTCACCTGGATGTGGTGGGCAAGCCGTTACTTATGGCCATAACTATGCGAAGAACCTCGATCAAAATGCTAAATTTGATTGCAATGATTATTATTAAAAAATTGGTAATGTTTGATTTATGCACCTGCAACCTTTTTCTTTGTATGCAGTTCTACTGAAAGGTCTCCGCAGGGTCGCACCTCTCATTACCGGTGTGCACCCCAGGACCCCTTCCCTGTATACAAAAAGTGGAGACAGTTGTTGTCCATGCGATGAAAAAGCCCATTGTCATACCTGGGCAAAAAACCTAAAAAGCCACCTCTTCGGTGTGGAGTTATTTTTCTACAAATTCGGACAACAGGTGTCAAGCCATGTGTTACCTTTGTCAATCCATAATAAGTAGAGGTAAGGACGTTAACCACCTAGGAACATCCTCCCTTATACGTCACCTGCAGTGCATTCATCATAAGTCATTGTCAAGTTCAGAAACTTTGGGTAAAAGCGTAAGCAGTCCACTGAAACCTAAATCTCTTTTTAGTCTTATATCCAAGCTCCTGCAATCCACACCACCAACTCCCTCAACGTCAATTTCCTCCTCAGTCAGGAACGGAAGTAGTCCTGCCGGCCATGTGACTGGTATGACTGATGAGTCCTCTCCTATCCGGGATTCCTCCAGAGGATCCTTGAGTGCTACGCCTACTGCTGCTGCTGCGGTTGTTGCTGCTGGGAGTCGATTGTAATCCCAGAGAGGAAGTCGGAAGATCACGTACTACTTTAGCTAAGCAATTGACTGTCCAACAGTCCTTTGCGAGGAAGATGAAATATGATAGCAGTCACCCTGTTGTTAAGCGGATTACTGAGACCATAACAACTATGCTGGTGTTAGACGTGCATCCTGTATCTGCCATTAGTGCAGTGGGATTTAGACAGTTGATGGACGTATTGTGTCCCTGGTACCAACTACCATCTAGATTCCACTTCACTAGGCAAGCGATTCCCGGACTGTACAGGGACATTAAGAAAAGTGTCCTCAAAAATGTAGTTGTACCCACTGTCCACTTAACCAAGGACGTGGGGACAAGTGGAGCAGGGCAAACTAAGGACTACATGACTATGACAGCCCACTGGTTAGATGTATTGCCTTCCACAGCAACAGCAGTAGCGGCACCAGCATCTCACAAACGCCAACTCGTTCCTAGGCAGGCTATGCTGTGTATCACCGGTTTCCTTAAGAGGCACACCGCTGAAAACCTACTTACATCATCGCACAACGGCATACCCCACTTAGACTCTCCTGGGGATTTGTGATATCTGCCAATGCCACCAATATTGTGCGAGCATAACATCTGGGCAAATTCCAGCATTGCCATGTTTTGCACACACAATTAATTTGGTGGTGCAGATTTTTTTTTTTAAACGACAGATGCATGCAGGAGATGCTGTTGGTGGCCAAAAAAATTGCAGGCTACTTTCGACATTCAGCACCTATGTGCCAAAGACTGGAGCACCAGCAAACACTCTTGAACCTTCCCTGCCATCACCTGAAGCAAGAGGTAGTAACGAGTTGGAATTCAACACTCTATATGCTTCAGAGGATGGAGGAGCAGCAGCAAAAGGCCATTCAAGCCTATACATCCACCTATGCAATAGGCAAAGGAGGGGGAATGCACCTGACTCAAGCGCAGTGGGGAATGATTTCAGTGTTGTGCAAGGTTCTCCAACCCTTCGAACTTGCCACATGTGATGTCAGTTTAGACACTGCCAGCTTGAGTCAGGTTATTTCCCTCATCAGGCTTTTGCAGAAGCAGTTGGAGAAATTGAAGGAGGAGCTAAGACGGAGCGATTCCGCTAAGTATGTGAGACTTGTGGATAGAAGCACTTGTTTCGCTTTGCCAGGATTCAAGGGTGGTCAATCTGTTGAAATTAGATCACTACATTTTGGCCACCAGGCTCGATCCTAGGTTTAAAGCCTACGTTGTATCTCTCTTTCCGGTGGACACAAGTCTGAAGAAGTGCAAAGACCTGCTGGTGAGAAAATTGTCAGCTCAAGAGGATCGTGACCCGTCAACAGCTCCTCCTTCATTTTCTCATGCAACTGGGGCTGCGAGGAAAAGAATAACATTTCCTAGCCAACCCACTGGCGGTGATGCAGGGCAGTCAGGAGCAAGTGTTGACATCAGGCCCGGACGGAAGGAGCTGCCAACGATTACTGACATGTTTACTGTCACTGCATAGATGCTGACACCATTGAAATTATGGTGGAGGATTATATAGATGACAGCATCCAAGCAGGCATGTCAGACAGTCCATATGTATACTGGCAGGAAAAAGAGGCAATTTGTAGGCCCTTACACAAACTGGCTTTATTTTACCTAAGTTGCTGATTCCAAAAAGGGGGTGGAAAATCTTCCCTTTACAGGTTATGCTTTGTTTGGAGACGAGTTGAATAAATGGATTTCTCAGGCAACGGTGGGTAAGTCCACCTATCTGCCGTCCGCTCCACCTTCTGCTAGACGCTCTTACTCAGGACCCTCCTTGCAGTCCTTTCGTGTGGCAAGGTTCAGAGGCAGAGGCTGAGGAGCATCCAATGCTACTAGAGGATCTCTTGGTAAGTCCCGAAAACCTGCAGCTGCAGCTTCCTTGGACCAGACCCCCGGAACCTGTACAACAAAGCCTTCCGCGTAACGGTTGGCCCCAACAACAGGGCGACTTTCCGGTAGGTGCTCGCCTTCAACACTTCGTCCACTTGTGGGCAAATTCTTGCCAGAATCCTTGGGTGAGGGACCTCGTTTCTCATGGATGCCGGCTGGAATTTCAAACACTTCCTCCTCACAGATTTTTCAGATCAAGCTTGCCAGCTTTACCCGCAGCAAAAGTTACCTTGCAAGAAGCCATTCAAAAACTTTTACAGACTTGAGTCGTGGTTCCAGTACCTCCTGTTATGCAACATGGGGTTTTACTTCAGTCTTTTTGTCGTGCCAAAACCAGACGGTTCGGTGCGGCCCATCCTGAATCTGAAGGTTTTGAACCCTTATCTGAGGGTTTTCAAATTCAAGATGGAATCCCTGTGGGCATTGGTGTCCGGTCTAGAGGAGGGGGAATTCCTTGTGTCCCTAGTAGTCAAGGATGCTTACCTACACATCCTCATGTGGCCTAATCATCATTCTTACCTCAGGTTCGCCATTTGGACAGCCACTTCCAGTTTCAGGCATTACCCTTTGGTCTCTCCACAGCATCATGGATCTTCACAAAGGTCATGGCAGAGATGATGCTGCAACTGCGCAAAATGGGTGTCAACATTGTCCCTTACTTGGACGATCTCCTGATAAAAACAATGTCCAGAGAACGTCTGCTGCAAAGCATCGACCTGACAACCCGCCTGCTGACGAATCATGGATGGATTCTGAATTTTTGGAAATCTCACTTGGAACTGTCCCAACGTCTGCAGTTTCTGGGAATGATACTTGATATGGGGGGTGATTCCAAGTTGTTCGCTATTTTTTTCGTTCGCACAACATATTTGCAATTTTGCGAACACGTTGCACAATAGCGAATAACCGCCCCCAACGTATTTTTGCTATTTCGTACGCAGTATTACACAAAGTAGGCGTATGCCAAATGACATTGCACTAATGCGAACCCATCGCAATTTCACAAACCTCATCGTAAAAATCATAACTCCTCGTAGATTTACATATTCCTCTTAAAAATGCTCACGCTTTTGCGGAAAAACGCACAGCGGCCCTCATTCCGAGTTGTTCGCTCGCAAGCTGCTTTTAGCAGCATTGCACATGCTAAGCCGCCGCCTACTGGGAGTGAATCTTAGCTTATCAAAATTGCGAACGAAAGATTCGCTATATTGCGAAAAGACTTCTCTGAGCAGTTTCTGAGTAGCTCGAGACTTACTCTTCCAGTGCAATCAGTTCAGTGCTTGTCGTTCCTGGTTTGACGTCACAAACACACCCAGCGTTCGCCCAGACACTCCTCCATTTCTCCAGCCACTCCCGCGTTTTTCCCAGAAACGGTAGCGTTTTTTCACATACTCCCATAAAACGGCCAGTTTCCGCCCAGAAACACCCACTTCCTGTCAATCACATTACGATCACCAGAACGAAGAAAAAACCTTGTAATGCCGTGAGTAAAATACCAATCTTCATAGCAAATTTACTTGGCGCAGTCGCAGTGCGAACATTGTGCATGCGCAATAAGCGGAAAATCGCTGCGATGCGAAAAAAATTACCGAGAGAACAACTCGGAATGACCACCAGCAATGGGTTTTTTTTCAAGTTATATTACACCTTTCAATTCAAACTCAACAAGCCTTCCTCAATTACGAATCTAATTAGTGTAATGAATGATAGTGGTCATGACCAATTAAGTCTTCAAAGAATACCTACAGAACACTTTGTAGGCATAATTGGCCTACAAATTGGCCATGTTTGTTTATAAATAAGTGAAAAAGATGTGTAAACTGTGCCTGGCCTAATGTGAAATATCAATTTTTTGTGTGGAGGTGTAGTGTGTGAATATATGTGTTTACATGTTTTTCAAAACAATAAGCTACTAACTGACATAATTTGTTTGTTTGTTTGTAAATAATAAGATTAATATTTGTAAATTTGATGTGTTTTATTTGTAAGGTAACCAATTTCTGCTAGGCAAAATGCTGTTCCTTTATTGCATTAAAAAACACAACAACTGCTTAACTGTAATAAACAATTTTTTATTTTTGGGGAAAAAAAATATTTTTTTTATAACAAAGAACAAATATTTAAAAAGTTTAAAATTAACAAATTAGAAAAAAAATTCCAGCCTCTCAACATCTGCCAGCATGGCCTGCAAATTCGCCTTTAGGCTTGCAATAATGCCAGGCAGGCTTGTGGGATCTCCAACTGCACCATCTGAAAAGAAGAGCAAAAATAAAATTAAAAAACTTACTCACATTACCTATTACACAAGCAAGCCACAAAGCACACTTTAATGGCAAAGGGACTACATCATGGATGTTTGAATGTTAAAACAGTAGCATAGCAACACACAAGCATGCTCAGCAATGTTTGTTATTGTTAATAGTGATGTGCACCGGACATTTTTCGGGTTTTGTGTTTTGGTTTTGGATTCGGTTCCGCGGCCGTGTTTTGGATTCGAACGCGTTTTGGCAAAATCTCTCTGAAAATTTTTTGTCGGATTCGGGTGTGTTTTGGATTCGGGTGTTTTTTTAAAAAAAAACCTCAAAAACAGCTTAAATCATAGAATTTGGGGGTCATTTTGATCCCATAGTATTATTAACCTCAATAACCATAATTTCCACTCATTTTCAGTCTATTCTGAACACCTCACACCTCACAATATTATTTTTAGTCCTAAAATTTGCACCGAGGTCGCTGGATGACTAAGCTAAGCGACCCAAGTGGCCGACACAAACACCTGGCCCATCTAGGAGTGGCACTGCAGTGTCAGACAGGATGGCACTTCAAAAAAATAGTCCCCAAACAGCACATGATGCAAAGAAAAAAAAAGAGGCGCAATGAGGTAGCTGTGTGACTAAGCTAAGCGACCCAAGTGGCCGACACAAACACCTGGCCCATCTAGGAGTAGCACTGCAGTGTCAGACAGGATGGCACTTCAAAAAAATAGTCCCCAAACAGCACATGATGCAAAGAAAAAAAGAGGTGCACCAAGGTCGCTGGATGGCTAAGCTAAGCGACACAAGTGGCCGACACAAACACCTGGCCCATCTAGGAGTGGCACTGCAGTGTCAGACAGGATGGCACTTCAAAAAAATAGTCCCCAAACAGCACATGATGCAAAGAAAAAAAAGATGCGCAATGAGGTAGCTGTGTGACTAAGCTAAGCGACCCAAGTAGCCGACACAAACACCTGGCCCATCTAGGAGTAGCACTGCAGTGTCAGACAGGATGGCACTTCAAAAAAATAGTCCCCAAACAGCACATGATGCAAAGAAAAAAAGAGGTGCACCAAGGTCGCTGGATTGCTAAGCTAAGCGACACAAGTGGCCGACACAAACACCTGGCCCATCTAGGAGTGGCACTGCAGTGTCAGGCAGGATGGCACTTCAAAAAAATAGTCCCCAAACAGCACATGATGCAAAGAAAAATGAAAGAAAAAAGAGGTGCAAGATGGAATTGTCCTTGGGCCCTCCCACCCAGCCTTATGTTGTATAAACAGGACATGCACACTTTAACAAGCCCATCATTTCAGCGACAGGGTCTGCCACACAACTGTGACTGAAATGACTGGTTGGTTTGGGCCCCCACCAAAAAAGAAGCAATCAATCTCTCCTTGCACAAACTGGCTCTACAGAGGCAAGATGTCCACCTCCTCCTCATCGTCCGATTCCTCACCCCTTTCACTGTGTACATCCCCCTCCTCACAGATTATTAATTCGTCCCCACTTGAATCCACCATCTCAGGTCCCTGTGTACATTCTGGAGGCAATTGCTGGTGAATGTCTCCACGGAGGAATTGATTATAATTCATTTTGATGAACATTATCTTCTCTACATTTTCTGGAAGTAACCTCGTACGCCGATTGCGGACAAGGTGAGCGGCTGCACTAAACACTCTTTCGGAGTACACACTGGAGGGTGGGCAACTTAGGTAAAATAAAGCCAGTTTCTGCAAGGGCCTCCAAATTGCCTCTTTTTCCTGCCAGTATACGTACGGACTGTCTGATGTGCCTACTTGGATGCGGTCGCTCATATAATCCTCCACCATTCTTTCAATGGTGAGAGAATCATATGCAGTGACAGTAGACGACATGTCAGTAATCGTTGGCAGGCCCTTGAGTCCGGACCAGATGTCAGCACTCGCTCCAGACTGCCCTGCATCACCGCCAGCGGGTGGGCTCGGAATTCTTAGCCTTTTCCTCACACCCCCAGTTGCGGGAGAATGTGAAGGAGGAGCTGTTGACGGGTCACGTTCCGCTTGACTTGACAATTTTCTCACCAGCAGGTCTTTGAACCTCTGCAGACTTGTGTCTGCCGGAAAGAGAGATCCAACGTAGGTTTTAAATCTAGGATCGAGCACGGTGGCCAAAATGTAGTGCTCTGATTTCAACAGATTGACCACCCGTGAATCCTGGTTAAGCGAATTAAGGGCTTAAGTCCCACATGCCTAGCGGAATCGCTCTGTTTTAGCTCCTCCTTCAATGTCTCCAGCTTCTTCTGCAAATGCCTGATGAGGGGAATGACCTGACTCAGGCTGGCAGTGTCTGAACTGACTTCACGTGTGTCAAGTTCAAAGGGTTGCAGAACCTTGCACAACGTTGAAATCATTCTCCACTGCGCTTGAGTCAGGTGCATTCTCCCTCCTTTGCCTATATCGTAGGCAGATGTATAGGCTTGAATGGCCTTTTGCTGCTCCTCCATCCTCTGAAGCATATAGAGTGTTGAATTCCACCTCGTTACCACCTCTTGCTTCAGATGATGGCAGGGCAGGTTCAGGACTGTTTGCTGGTGCTCCAGTCTTCGGCACGCGGTGGCTGAATGCCGAAAGTGGCCCGCAATTCTTCGGGCCACCGACAGCATCTCTTGCACGCCCCTGTCGTTTTTTAAATAATTCTGCACCACCAAATTCAATGTATGTGCAAAACATGGGACGTGCTGGAATTTGCCCAGATGTAATGCACGCACAATATTGGTGGTGTTATCCGATGTCACAAATCCCGAGGAGAGTCCATTTGGGGTCAGCCATTCTGCGATGATGTTCCTCAGTTTCCGTAAGAGGTTGTCAGCTGTGTGCCTCTTCTGGAAAGCGGTGATACAAAGTGTAGCCTGCCTAGGAACGAGTTGGCGTTTGCGAGATGCTGCTACTGGTGCCGCCGCTGCTGTTCTTGCTGCGGGAGGCAATACATCTACCCAGTGGGCTGTCACAGTCATATAGTCCTGAGTCTGCCCTGCTCCACTTGTCCACATGTCCGTGGTTAAGTGGACATTGGGTACAACTGCATTTTTTAGGACACTGGTGACTCTTTTTCTGAGGTCTGTGTACATTTTCGGTATCGCCTGCCTAGAGAAATGGAACCTAGATGGTATTTGGTACCAGGGACACAGTACCTCAATCAAGTCACTAGTTGCCTGTGAATTAACGGTGGATACCGGACACACGTTTCTCACCGTCCAGGCTGCCAAGGGCTGAGTTATCCGCTTTGCAGCAGGATGACTGCTGTGATATTTCATCTTCCTCGCAAAGGACTGTTGGACAGTCAATTGCTTACTGGAAGTAGTACAAGTGGTCTTCCGACTTCCCCTCTGGGATGACGATCGACTCCCAGCAGCAACAACAGCAGCGCCAGCAGCAGTAGGCGTTACACTCAAGGATGCATCGGAGGAATCCCAGGCAGGAGAGGACTCGTCAGACTTGACAGTGACATGGCCTGCAGGACTATTGGCTTTCCTGTGTAAGGAGGAAATTGACACTAAGGGAGTTGGTGGTGTGGTTTGCAGGAGCTTGGTTACAAGAGGAAGGGATTTAGTGGTCAGTGGATTGCTTCCGCTGTCATCCAAAGTTTTTGAACTTGTCACTGACTTATGATGAATGCGCTGCAGGTGACGTATAAGGGAGGATGTTCCGAGGTGGTTAACGTCCTTACCCCTACTTATTACAGCTTGACAAAGGCAACACACGGCTTGACACCTGTTGTCCGCATTTGTGTTAAAATAATTCCACACCGAAGAGGTGATTTTTTTTGTAATTTGACCAGGCATGTCAATGGCCATATTCGTCCCACGGACAACAGGTGTCTCCCCGGGTGCCTGACTTAAACAAACCACCTCACCATCAGAATCCTCCTTGTCAATTTCCTCCTCAGCGCCAGCAACACCCATATCCTCATCCTGGTGTACTTCAACAGTGACATCTTCAATTTGACTATCAGGAACTGGACTGCGGGTGCTCCTTCCAGCACTTGCAGGGGGCGTGCAAATGGTGGAAGGCGCAACCTCTTCCCGTCCAGTGTTGGGAAGGTCAGGCATCGCAGCTGACACAATTGGACTCTCCTTGGGGATTTGTGATTTAGAAGAACGCACAATTCTTTGCTGTGCTTTTGCCAGCTTAAGTCTTTTCATTTTTCTAGCGAGAGGATGAGTGCTTCCATCCTCATGTGAAGCTGAACCACTAGCCATGAACATAGGCCAGGGCCTCAGCCGTTCCTTGCCACTCAGTGTCGTAAATGGCATATTGGCAAGTTTACGCTTCTCCTCAGACGCTTTTAATTTTGATTGTTGGGTCATTTTACTGAACTTTTGTGTTTTGGATTTTACATGCTGTCTACTATGACATTGGGCATCGGCCTTGGCAGATGACGTTGATGGCATTTCATCGTCTCGGCCATGACTAGTGGCAGCAGCTTCAGCACGAGGTGGAAGTGGATCTTGATCTTTCCCTATTTAACCCTCCACATTTTTGTTCTCCATTTTTTAATGTGTGGAATTATATGCCAGTATCAATAGCAATGGCCTACTACTATATATACTGCGCACAACTGAAATGCACCACAGGTATGGATGGATAGTATACTTGATGACACAGAGGTAGGTAGAGCAGTGGCCTACTGTACCGTACTGCTATATATTATATACTGGTGGTCAGCAAACTGTGCAAAACTGAAATGCACCACAGGTATGGATGAATAGTATACTTGACGACACAGAGGTAGGTAGAGCAGTGGCCTACTGTACCGTACTGCTATATATTATATACTGGTGGTCAGCAAACTGTGCAAAACTGAAATGCACCGCAGGTATGGATGGATAGTATACTTGACAACACAGAGGTAGGTAGAGTAGTGGCCTACTGTACCGTACTGCTATATATTATATACTGGTGGTCAGCAAACTGTGCAAAACTGAAATGCACCACAGGTATGGATGGATAGTATACTTGACGACACAGAGGTAGGTAGAGCAGTGGCCTTCTGTACCGTACTCCTATATATTATATACTGGTGGTCAGCAAAATTATGCACTGTACTCCTACTATATACTACAATGCAGCACAGATATGGAGCGTTTTTCAGGCAGAGAACGTATAATACTGGTGGTCACTGGTCAGCAAAACTCTGCACTGTACTCCTCCTATATAATACTGCTGGTCCACAGTCCCCACAATAAAGCAGGGTGAGCACAGATATATGCAGCACACTGAGCACAGATATGGAGCGTTTTTCAGGTAGACAACGTATAATACTGGTGGTCACTGGTCAGCAAAACTCTGCACTGTACTCCTCCTATAATACTGCTGGTCCCCAGAATAAAGATATTTGCACTGCAGCCCCCTGAAACAAAGTGAGAGGACGCCAGCCACCTCCTCTCACTATCATTTCCAATGCACGAGTGAAAAATGGCGGCGACGCGCTGCTCCTTATATAGAATCCGAATCTCGTGAGAATCCGACAGCGGGATGATGACGTTCGGGCGCGCTCGGGTTAACCGAGCCATACGGGAGAATCCGAGAATCCGAGCTCGGACCCGTGTAAAATGGGTGAAGTTCGGGGGGGTTCGGATTCCGAGGAACTGAACCCGCTCATCACTAATTGTTAACTTTCATTTTTAAAAAGATGGGAGTTCTATTTAAGATGGGACGTTGCCCATAGCAACCAATCACATTCCACATATTTTCTAGAAGGTGCTAAATAATTGAGAAGTTGAATCTGATTGGTTGCTATGGGCAACATCCCATCTTGAATAAAACTCCCATCTTAGTAAATGTAACCCCATGCTGGGATTCATTCACATCTGGAGTGAAGCAGATTTGTCTTTTTTGGTGTTTGCCCTGCATCATCACACTGCATATCAACATCTTCAGAAGGACAACATATCCTAGCATGCCCACACTCCCTGAAAGCCTGCCTTACTACATAAGGTGAAACATGTTTTTTTTTAAGTTTAAAAAACATTTTTGAGTGTAACTTTCACAACACAAATCATTGTGTCCTTAGCCTGCCTAACAAAGTGAAGCATGCGAGTTGAATGTGCAAATATTAGGAATACCCAGGCACAAGTATAAAAGAACAACAACATACTAAACTCCACTCAGGTCTAACTGTTTCACTGACAACCTAGCACATATAAACCCTGTTGTCCTGGCAACCCTGTCGACCTAATGAGTGTCGACCTAGAGTGGACACCCTAAACATTGCAGACATAGACACTGTACATCTAATGATACTCACACAAATGTAAATGCAACATCCATACCATGATGAAGAAAACAAACATTTTTCCTTGGGCCAAGATTGGCCACAGTACAACACTGCATGTATTGGATTTTGAAGTTAAAGTAGGTAACAAATACATTTTAAATGTGTTAAAACTTACTCTCATCAGCCACATGCGCAGCACCCTCAACAGCCTCAGGGGCTTCTGCTGCCCATTCACTGGGTGGGGAAGGAGGCTGGATGGGGGAAGGAGGCTGGATGGGGGAAGGATTGGGGAAGGAGGATGGAATGGGGAGCTGTTTACAGAGGGTGGGTCTGATTGAGAGGGGGAGGGGGGTGGAGAGGGTGTTAGGGCCACAGAGTGGGAGGGGGCCAGAGAGGGGGAATGAGAAAGAGAGGGGGTGGTGGGCGGAGTGGTGGTTTGGCCTACAGAGGGGGAGGGGGACAGAGAGGGGTATTGGTAAAGAGAGGGGGAGGGGGACAGAGAGGGATGTTGGTAAAGAGAGGGGGAGGAGGGCTGAGAAGGGTATTGGGAAGGAGAGGGGGATTGGGCGACAGAAGGGGAGGGTGGCTGAGAAGGGATTGGGAAGGAGAGGGGGATTGGGCGACAGAAGGGGATTGGGAAGGAGAGGGGGATTGGGCGACAGAAGGGGAGGGGGGCTGAGAAGGGGATTGGGAAGGAGAGGGGGATTGGGCGACAGAAGGGGAGGGGGGCTGAGAAGGGGATTGGGAAGGAGAGGGGGATTGGGCGACAGAAGGGGAGGGGGGCTGAGAAGGGGATTGGTCTGGTCTTCCTGCTGAAGCTTGCCGTTGTGCTCGCCCTAGAATGACATAGGTAATATTTAGGTTGTTGGTGTAAAAATTATAACAACAGTATTTATATATTACACTGTTCTGTCCCATGTTAAAGACACAGGGGTAAAATTGCTATTTTTTTTTTTAAATAAAAACTGGTGATGTTGCCCATAGCAACCAATCAGATTCTACGTAACATTTATTAGGCTGCTTCTAGAAGATAATAGATTTAATCTGATTGGTTGCTATAGGCAACATCACCAGTTCTAAAAAGCTCCCACCTTAGTAAATTTACCCCACAGAGCAAGTTATTGGGTTCAGTTGACAGCCTGTGTAGCAACTCAGTACAACAACATTCACTTTTTCAGAAGCACTTTGCTACACAGTCAGTACTGCTTGCCCTAACCACACACACTGTGTCATGTTTGTTCTACAATAGTTCATTGTCAGTGTGCTAATTTTCACACTATATAGTTTAGTGAAAATATGCAAGTTTTGCTTTACAAGTCTCTGCTAATAATCTCAGTGTTATTTAATGTAATATGAAACTTACTGCGCCTACGTCTAGTGCGGATTTGTTGGCAGAGCTCCGCCAACAGGTCCGGTGTGCGACGGCGGAGGTCGCTCCAGCGCCTTTCCAGCTGGATAATGGAGCGTGTGGTCCGGGTGCGGCTGCTGAGTATGCGGCGGACCTCCGCGTAGGCCTCGCGCATTATTCTATTGGGGATAAAGGGGCCTGCACGGCCTACGCGGCGGTCCATCACCGCGACCAACACGCACAGCTCACGGTGGCTAAACGCTGCTGCGCGCATGATGCCATTGGCGTTTTCCATATATAGGCTTATATCTATAGTGTGTGGTGGCATGTGATTGGTTTAAAATTTATGGTGTCATCTAATAAACTTTATTGATGTGTGCCTTGCCGTGAAGGACAGTGGGTACAGTTCGCAATAGCAGAAATTTGCAGCCGCGGAAGAACAAGAAACACAATACATACACTTACAATTACACTCACATAAACACACTCAAAATCACACACTCAAAATCACACACTCACACTCACACACACACACACACACACACACAATCACATACTCACAATCACACTCACTTATAGAAAAGTAATTGTTACAATCTGTGTACTCACCACATTTGTCAATAACAATCAGCTGCACAAAGTCACAAAGTTTTCGACGTTTAGGATCATATGTTGTGTCATTTGTAATGTAAACAGATGCATGGCATATAGACATTTGTGGAACAAGGGTTACAATCAGATTTAGACAAACATTGCATATTAAAAAATTAAACAGGTATGCCTTGCACAACACTTAACTGGGCATATAATTATGCCCAGTTAACCTGGGGTTACTAGGGGCAACATTACCTAATATTAGATATGGACACATATTCCCAAAACAAAAAAAAATATTTTTATTAAGTAACATTAAGTGTAGCCTGCATTATGTGGTTCATGTTATTTGGTATGTACAAAGGAATATGTCTATGTCGATAAGATTTAGATGATGTAGTTTATAAGTTGGTTTATTCACACGTGATTGCATTTGCTACTATTAAATTATTTCAACATGCATTTAACATCAATGTTTATTTTGGGTAAAAAAAAAAGAAATTTATTTGGGAGCATGTCAGATGTGTAGGTGCTAACAACAAAAATGTTATGTGTCCACACAATTGCTGTTTGTAGTATTTTGGCTGAGCAGTGTTTGCTCAGTAATTGGACAACAGGTGAATTCATTGGCATAACAATTGCTAATTAGGGCGGACACACTAGTCACAGTACTTCGCAAGTGCAGAGTAACTGCAGACTTACTCCTCGGCCGCGACAGGATAGCGAACATTTGTTGTGTACATTTACCGTCGTATACGCATTTCTGCTCAAAACACGCCTACTGCTGGTTGCATACTCCCACACAGGCCGCCCACTTTCACGCCCATTTCGTTAGATAGCGAAGCCGTGCCTCTGTCACGCCTCCGTCACTCCCAGTTTTCGGTGGTGTAGTACTGCCAGGTTTTCATTTAGTAATTTTGCTTATGCGTCGTATCGCTCCCTTTGCGCACGCGCAGTATAGCTGTTGCGCATGCGCAGTTGGCGGATTTTCACCGTTTTGCGATGCGATGAACTGCTGCGATCAACTCGGAATGAGGGCCATGGTGTCTCAGAAGGTGTTCCTTCCTTTGGACAAGGTGTTAGCTCGCCAAGCTATCGTGCGCTCAGTACTTCGACCATGCAGGGTCTCAATCCATCTTTGAATACATTTGCTGGGCAAGATAGTGGCCGCTTATGAAGCATTCCAATATGGCAGGTTTCATGCCTGGACTTTACAACTGGATTTGCTGGACAAATGGTCAGAGTCTCATCTGCACATGCATCGGAGGGTGACCTTATTCCAGAAAGCACGGATTTCTCTGCTATCGTGGCTACAGGTTCCTAACCTGGTGGAAGGCCGGAGTTTCAGTACCCACTTGTGGACGCTACTGACAAAGGATGCAAGCCTTCTGGGGTTGGGGGGCTGTGACGCAAAGGACCCGGTGGCATGGAAGGGGGTCGAGTCAGGAATCGGCACTAGTGATAAATGTCCTGGAACTCAGGGCGATTTACAATGCTCTTCTCCAAGCATCCTATCTCCTCCGGGATCAACGCCAGACAACGCCATGGCGGTAGCATACATAAACCGACAAGGGGGAACAAGAAGCAAGGCAGCAATGTGAGAGGTGTCAAAAATACTCCTCTCGGCGGAAGCCAACGCAAGGGCCATCTCAGCCATATTCATTCCCGGCGTGGGAAGGCAGACTTCCTCAGCACGCAGGAGATAGTCCAGCAATAGTAAGAAATTACCCAATCCATGTAGTAGTAGTTGTTAGGGTCCTTTTAGCGAGAAATTACGACACCTACGTATTGGACCACTTCGGTTTACAGTGCATGGGCTAGTGAATCTAAATACAGTATGTGAATGGGGCCTCAGGCACTACGTCCCACAAGTGTATTGGGTGTACAGTAGGCAAAATATGACAGTCAGCTGAGTTGTTTCATTGTGTTAAACCCACAGCTTTTTCAAAGGTTAAAAAGCTGTGAGTTTAACACAGCAAAATGCGTAAGTTAACGGGCATATTTACCCACTGAATGCAGTCTAAAAAGGACCATAACTACAACTAAAGATGAATAGGCCAGATTCCAAGGAATCCAGACCTCTGTGAACATCGGGGATTTGAGTTAGGCTCAGATCCCTTGTCAAGACCGAAGATCATCTGCCTGGTGTTGGATTTCTGCGGGACTTGGATTCCATATAAGGCATCATGGCAGGGACGTGTGCCATTTCACTCAACACACGCTGATGAATGCTGCACTATACACTGCTGTTTAGGCTGTGCTGTGTGCATCCAGAGACTCTAGACTATTTGTGACTGTGCAGTATAGTTACTGTATTTAGGGGCATGCTGCACGCGCTGTGTGTTGCACTGTTCTCTGCTGTATCGGCTGTGCTGTGTACAGAGACTCCAGACTCACAAGTGGCTGTGCGCTGTATAGTGATTGTGAATAAGGGGAACGCTGCTGTATGCTGCGCTGTGCTTGGTGGACTTGGCAAATGGATAACGATCATTTTACAGAAGAGCAACCAAATACTAGTGCAGCAGCAGCTGCTGCCACCTGTCAAGATGACAATGCTAGTCCAGCAACGTCATCTATTAAAGCCGATGCTCAAGGGCATAGCGGGTTTAAGTCAGGACATCTAAAAATCAAAAACCCAATACAAAGCGTTAAAGAAAAAGACACCTCTGACAGTGCCTGTCGCTGAAGTTCTTGGTTTGTTAAACTGTGCATGTCCTTTTTAAAATGCAACTTAATGGTGGGAGGGAGGACCCAAGGACAATTCCATCTTGCACCTTTAATTTGCTATGTGGCAATGTTTCATAGATGTGCTATAAACTGCCATGTGTTTGTGTTGCTGCTTTGTCACTTAGTAACCAGCCAGCTCCCTGAAGCCTTTGCTCAATATTGGTAAAAAAACAAAACTATTTTGAGAGCTATGAGGTGGTCAACATTAACTGTAAATGACTGGAAATTATTGTTTTTTTTTAGGGTTAATAATACTCTAGAAACAAAAACAAAAAAAAGCCCAAATTATGTGATTTTAGTTTTGTCAATTTTTTTGGGGAAAAATAAAAATCTAAATCCAAATCCCAAACCAGCAGTTTTTCAGCAAATTCAAATTCAGCAAAAATGGACCAGGTAATTTCTTACCATTTCTGAACTATTTACTGTATCACAAGGAATCCTTTGTGTGTGTTAACAATGATGAATGACCATGAACAGAACTTTCTGGGGTACCTCGGTATTTGTGAATTTGATTCCACATTAATTGAGTGACTAATATACATGATGATACATGAATCTCAGTTTTTACATGTTATACAGTAGCTCTATTCTCTGTCTAAATATTTGTATTTGGAGGACTGACTATACCCCTTTTAATAGCAACTTTTTGACAAACAACTCTAGAAGTGCCTGATTAAATATACTTTGGTATATTTAAGTTTTTTACCTTTTTAGCAAGCTTCATTATATTTCTTTTTGATCTGCTCAGTCAACACTATCCTTTGCTTACTCTGGTCCATGTTCTGTGTGATGCACACGACGATACCAAACAGCAGAGGGACTCATTTTCTCCATTTACAGTGTATCTGGAAAGTATTCACAGTGTTTCACTTTTTCTACATTTTGTTATGTTACAGCCTTATTCCAAAATGGAATAAATTCATTTTTCCCCTCAACATTCTACACACGGGTGTAGTACGGCTGACCGCCGGTCAGCTTACCGACGCCGGGATCCCGGCGGGGAGGGGCGAGTGCAGCAAGCCCCTTGCGGGCTCGGTGGCGACCTGCGGTCGCCACGGGTTCTACCACTCTATTGGTGTCGTGGACACCCACGAGTGGAAATAGTCCCTGTTGGTCGGCATGCCGACCATCGGGACAGTGACCCGTCGGGCTGGTGGAGGAAGTCATGTGACTGTCGGTCAGCTGACCGGCGGTCACATGAATACCACCCCTACACACAATACTCCATAATGACAATGTGAAAAAAGTTTTTTTGTTTTTTTTTTAGATTTTTGCAAATGTATTCAAAAATAAAAAACTAAGAAATCACATGCACATATGATTTCTTAGTTTTTTATTTTTAATAAATTTGCAAGAATCACAAAAAAACTTTTTTCACGTTGTCATTATGGGGTATTGTGTGTAGAATTTTGAGGGGAAAAAAAAATATTTATTCCATTTAGGAATAAGGCTGTAACATAACAAAATGTGGAAAAAGTTAAGCGCTGTGAATACTTTCCGGATGCACTGTAAATAGGCTAAATGACTAATTAGAAAATTGAAGACATGTGATGCTAATTCAGGAAAGCAATTAGTTTGAAATACAGTATCACTATCATCATAAATTATTTCTCTTTTCTAGGGGGTACCAACACCTCTGAAGAAAAATAAATAATTTAAGGTTTTTTTGTTTTTTTTTGCTATATTTTATGACTTAGCAAAGGAATTAAGGTATACATGAGACAAAAGCTTTTAATTTCATCACTTTTCAGGAGGAATTAAACATTGTTTCAAGGGCCTGTAAGGGTCTGTAAGTACATATGTATGTACATACTTACCTGTATTTTCCAAATGACTTACATAATGGTGCTTCATATCAGCACTCCAGCAGTATTGCCAGTTTTGGGGCGGTGTGCACCTAAACAACGGTGGATGTTCATGCAGGGTGTGGCACACTTCACGCCAGCTCTCCAGTTGGCCCCTGTAACCAAGAAGGACCGGATGTGTTCAACATCTTTATGTGCTCCTATGGCGAGATATTCCACAGCGTTGAGACTGTAATTCCTGAGAGTCTCTGCTGCTAGAAACCCATGTTGGTAACCCTTTCTTTTCCGAGTTATTATAATATTTAACTGGATCTGCTTCCCTGGAATGTCCATATATACCATTTTTACATTTTTTGTGGGGGAACTGATATATACTAACTGCTGGTTCCTTTATTGCGGTGAGTAATCTACTTGTACCATACTGTGCTGATACAGTATATATGAAGGTTATTATTATGTGTGAAGTATAGTTATATCTATATACTTTTTATTTTTTATTACACCCCCGGGAGGTAATCATTTTACACACTGGTTTTAAAATAAATTTTATATATATATATATATATATATATACACATACATACATACACATACACACACACACACACACACACACACACACACACACACACACAGTGTTTCATATATGTATTATTAAGCGCCTGCTGGGTTAAATTTAAATTTTCTCTTTTTATATACATAATGGTTTTGCGCAAATCAATTTATTGGTCCATGGTAGATACTGTACATGTAAGGGAAGAATTTATCTAGACTAGAAAAAATAAATTCCCAGGCACACAGCAATGAACCAGCAAGAGACTTGCATCATACATGAAAATAGTAATGCAGATGTCTTGGTTACATACATTTGCAAATATATGGTAAGCCACCAGTAACAGCAAGGCATCTCTGGTCTTGTGGTTCTACACAACATAGCACCAACTTTGGGTCATACATTGAGGGGAATTCAATGGTTTCTTTTCAGGCGCGCTAAGCCACGGAGAGTTCAGTTCACTGAGCCACAGAGAGTTCAGTTTGCGACCAACTTGCGCAGGCATGCACAAATGTCCTGAAAAAAGGCTATGAATTGCTGAAACGCGTTGGACCCACGCCCACCGACACAATAGGACATTTGCACTCTGAACGGTGTCTTTCTCCCTGCCTGGCCAGAGAGAGAAAGTCCGTGACAAGAAACAAATCGGCGCTCTGGGTGACGTGACCGCGACAACCGGAAGCAGCAGAGAACTGAGCTGGCACAGGTGCACAGAACGCATCCCCGGCGGTAAGTATAAACAACAAGCCTGTTACCCTGTTTCCCACTGGTACATACACAGACACAAGGTATGACTAGCGGGACACTGCACAAGTCAAATATCTACTAGTGCCAAAGAATCACAGGACATACAAACATCACTCATGGTGCTCACAAACAAGGTACATAGGCTCAGATAGAGTCTATGGTAAAGGTGTTCTCTAAAAATTACACCTGACATTTATCCCCCCCTAAAGGGGACCCTTGCATTACCGGTATACCAATTTTATACAGCAAAAGGGTAGTCTGCAGGACTCACCTGATGATATGATTTCATGACTTTTTACATATAAGCAGCAAGATTTTTTCATTTTTTCATGATAATTTTACAATAAAAGATTGTTAGTATTTTTTACAACATTCAGTGGTATTAAATTTTGTTAGAGACACACAACATACATATCAGGCTGTAAATATATTGAAAGTCAATATACTTTCAATCCACCACCCCACAATCCCACTTCCCTACTTCCAACTCCCCTCCCCCCCAACCCACTTTCCTCACTGTGTTTTTCCTTCCCTGTGTGTGCTGACCAATCTACTGTACTTACTATGCTCAAATGTGTGAAAAGTTACCCATTTGCCATCAAAATGGCACTTTTTACATTGCATTTGCATTGCTTTGGTCAGGTTTAGCCATTTTATGTGGCTAAACCAGGCCTATCTGGGAGCGATGTGTGCGATGATAACAAAAAAAAAAAAACACAATTGAAACCCCTCCAAATCCTGTCTACAGTGATGGTAGATCGGGCACGATAAACAATTGAATCTTCCCATTGTATTAAATGTGACTCTACTGCCATCTAATGAAAAAAGTAGCGTTATGGTAGACTTACCTTTGTTAACTCTCTTTCTTCATGGTCCATAGGGTCTACAGGAAAACAGTGGGGTGTAGGTGGTGGTAAAGGACCACGTATCAAACAGTTAAGCTTTTAGGTATCCCAAGATGCTCCAGTCCTTCCCCCCTAAACCCCACCTCCAGCTCAGGCTCTTCAGTTTTATCAACAAGCCCAAGGAAGAAGCATGATACGAGAGAAGAAAGATTTGGCACACACACAATAACACACTCTCACAGACAGGATAAGGAAACTGATGACCAAGGAAAAGAGACCCATAGAAGCGAGGTGCGTCAGGGTGGGTGCCCTGGGGACCATATGGACCTCAAAGAAAGAGGGTTAAAGGTAAGTCTACCATAACGCTCCTTTTCTTTTTTGGGTTCCATAGGGCTCCACAGGGAGACAATGGGGATGTCCCAAAGCTGTTCAAGGTATGGTACCTCCTGAGCGGATGGGAGAGTCCGGTGTCCAAATGAAGCATCCTGGGAGGCAAATGTATCAAAGGCATAGAACCTGAGAAAAGGCGTGGACAGAAGACTACGTGGCCGCCTTGCAGAGTTGTTCAGCAGATGCCACACGGCGGAATGCCCACAAAGGACCCACAGAGCAAATAGAACATGCAGAGCAGGCACAGGGAGGTCAGACTGCGTGTACACCTGTGAGATAGTCATGTTAAGCCAACTGTTTGTCAGCAGGCCAGCCCCTCTTGTGGAAGCCGTAGAGGACAAAAAGGGAATCCAATTTTCCTAAGGAACTGGTACGATCCACGTAGTTCCAGAGACCACGGACCACATACAGGGAGGCCTCCCGGAAGGCAGGTACCATAATCTCCTCATTAAGGTGGATACAGAACACTACCTTGGGAAGGTAACCAGGCTGAGTTCAAAGAACACCCCTGCCCAATGAAAAATCAGAAACGAAGAGTGACAGGAGAGCACCGCCAAATACAACACCCTTCAGGCAGATACAATAGCCAGAAGGAATTGTCTTCGCTGTTAGCCATCCACTGATTCCAGGTGTTAAAATAGAGGTTCCTGAAGTGCTTGGAGAACCACTGACAAATACCACAGAGCCATTGGATGGACAAAGGAAGGTTGGATATAAATGGCACCCTGAAGAAAGGTGCGGATATTCGTCAGTGGAGTAATTCTGCGCTGAAACCATATAGAGAGCGGAGACATGCACTTTCAGGGAGGCCAGACGGAATCCAAAATCGAAACCAGCTTGAAGAAAGGCAAGGATCTAGGGAAACATTAAAAACCATAAGGTCAATGCACTGTGCAGCGCACCAACTGGAAGTATGTATGCCATACCAGGTATTGGATACAGGCAGAGGCAGGCTTCCGCGCTGAGCATGGTCTGGACCACAAAGCGAGAGGAACCTTTGGATCTCAGGTTGACAGAAGAGCCATGCCATCAAAGACAGACAGGCTTGGTCCGGGTGTAGGCAGGGACCCTGAGACAACAGGTCTGGTCATACAGATTGTGGATTTCGGAGAACCAATGGCGCGTGGGCCCGGTCAGGACTACCAACAGGATGGTGCTTTCTACTTGCTTGAACTTTCGAAGAACTCATGGAAGAAAGGAGACTGGAGGGAAGACGTACTTCAAGTTGAATGTCCATCTTACTGCCAGGGTGTCCACGCAGGCTGCTTCAGGATCTCCTGTCCAGGACCCATACATGGGAACCTTGTGGTCGTGTCATGAGGCCATGAGGTCCATGTCCAGCTGGCCCCATTTGTCCACCAGAAGCTGGAAGACCTCTGGGTGTAGAGATCACTCTCTGGAGGAAGTCCGCCTCCCAGTTGAGGACTCCTGGGATGAACACCACTGAAATGGCTGGGATATAGCTTTCGGACCATTGGCGAATGTGTGCCACTTTGTGCATTGCCAACCGACTGCGAGTGCCGCCAATGGTTGTGGTAGGCCACAGCAGTGGCGTTATCAGACTGGATCTGGACTGGTCTGCCCCAAAGCAGATCCCATCCTAGAGTGAGGGCTTTGTAGACAGCTCATAGCTCCAGAACCTTGATTGGTAAGCAACTTTCTGCGGGACTCCAGTGGCCCTGAAAGAAGCGTTGTACGGTCACTGTGCTCCATCCGTGGAGACTGGCCTCTGTGGGGTAAGAAGGGTCAGCCCTTGTTCAAGTGTGTCATCTTGAGCCACCAGGTCAGAGAAAGTTGAAACTCTAGAGAGAGGACCATCATCTGGGACCTGATCAGGTGTGAGTCCTGATCCTGTTCCACCTGGACAGGATCAGGTGCTGCAGGGGCTGGAGTGGAACTGGGCATACTCCATTATGTCAAAGGTGAAGACCACGAATCCACTTGCAAGGCCAAGTGGATGGACACTCGAAAGCTAAGGAGCAACTTGCGTACCCGCTGCTGTAATTTTAAATTTTGAATGCAGGTAGGAACAGACTCTGGACTTGAGACTGAAGGAGAGTTCTCAAATGTAGCATCCATTATAAAGGGGTAAGGGATGACTTTTTCCAGTTGATTAGCCAGCCATGTTCTTGCATGAAGGCAATAGCCAGCTGGAGATGGCGGTGCAGGATCTCCAGGGAGTGTGCGAGAATTAGCAGGTTGTCCAGGTAAGGGAGTATTTTGACTCCTTGACGATGTAGCTGAGCCACTATATCGGCCATAATCTTGGTAAAGACCATGGGAGCAGTAGAAAGACCTTATTGCAGAGCCTGAAATTGGAGGATAGCAAACTGCAGGAATCGCTGATAAGAGGGTGCTATAGGGACATGCAGATAAGGATCCTGAATCTCAAGGGACACCATAAAGTCACCAAGCTCCATAGCTAGAACAATAGAGTGTAGTGTTTCCATACGAAACCTGGATACCCTGACAAACTTGTTGAGAGATTTAAGATTGAGTACAGGTCGATGTGACCCATTGGGTTTCTGAACCAGGAACACTGTAGAGTAGAAACCGGTCCCGCATTGTGACTAAGGGACCGGCACTATCACTCCTGATTGCAGGTGGGACTGGATGAACATCTGGAGAAATAGAGCCCTGCTAGGGTCCGATGCGGGGCCTGGGCAAAAGAATTGTTGAGGGGGTCATCTCCTGAATGAGACAGCGTACCCGTGAGAGACCACTTTTTACATCCAGGCGTCTGTGGTGGTCTGACGCCAGGAGTGTGCTAACTGAAGAACTTCCACCCTGTCAGGCTGAGGGCTTGTCGTCAGTCTTGGTAGTTGGACATCTTGCAACGCAGGGATGCTTGGGTCTGGTTCTGGTGGTCTTCGTGGAAGTCATTTGTCTAGGGAAGGACTGGCTTATAGCTTTACCTTGTGGACAAATGGAGTGAAAGGTGGATGCCCGAGTCCGTGGTGTAGAGGCCGAGGGCAGGAAACTCATCTTGGTGGCTGACAGTGTAGCCACAATTTTGTCCAACAAGTGCTGAGATGTTTAAAGAACACTGATGCTCTTCACCCCGAGGGGAACTCAGTGAGAGAGACATCAGCCTACTCTGCCTCATCAGATGATGCTCGAGTCTGTAAGTTGCGTTAATTGAGAGGAGGGCACAATACATCTGGTGGCCTTAGTAAGGGCTTTTCAGCCTGTTGAAAGGCAGTAGAGGTATTTGCTAGGCTCTGTACTGAGGTATAGAGCATGTCCACCCAGGAAGAAGGCATGGCTGGGACTGCTATAGCAGGATGTACCTGCTGAGGGAATCCCATAGGGAAAGCAACCACAGGGGTTCCAAGGCAGTAAGCTATTTGACCCAGTAACTGTGAGAAGGAAGCCCAGGGGGATCCTGCAGAGGGGCAGGAGGTGCTGGTTGGTTGGGTGGTATAGCAAGCTGCACATAAGCCAACCTGCACAATGGGGGTCATTCTGACCTGATCGCTCACTGCAATTTATCACAGCGCAGCGATCAGGTCAGAACTGCGCTGCATCAGCACATGGCTGACAGCCGATGGCTGTCGTTGCCTAGTGATTGCCTCTATCTGATTGACAGGCAGAGGTTGTCACTGGACAGGAGGGGGCCGCCGTTTTGTGAGCGTGGTCTTGCTAATGCAGGCGTGACCAGATCGTGCGGGGGGCGGGCCGCAGCGCCTGCATTATGTCACACGCAGCTGCTGCAACCCAGTGCAGTGGCGAGAAACTCTTGTCCAGCCGCAGGAGCTGTGCTGCCCGGGAGTTACTCTTCAAGTACAAAAGCATCGCTGCTGTGCGATGCTTTTGTACTTGTGTGGGGATGGGGGTGGCCTGACATGCAGGGCGGACTAGCTCTGTGCTGGGCGTCTCCCTGTATATCAGTGTAAGTGATCGTAGCTGTGCTAAATTTAGCAAAGGTACGATCAGGTCGGAATGACCTCCAATGTCCTGAGGGGATAAACCTGCGGAACAGGACCTGCATGAGACCAACAGAGGTGCATCAGCCTCCTTGTGACTCTTGCCTTTGCTAGACATAGCTGTAAGAGTAGAATAGCACACAATATGGCACAAGACAGTGTGCATGCCAGGATTCTGTAACTTTGTCTGTCCCCGGAGGGGACACTAGTGGGTCAGTGTAGGTGTGATAGAGGAAATGGGGAGACTGAAGAAAAGTTCCGCGCATGGGTGCTTGATATTTATTATCACACAGGGATAACGGATGACAGGAATAATGAATGATAACTTAATCCGATAAATGAATATTTCAAAAGTCACTGGTAACAAATGAGCAATGAAGATGAACTTGTAACTTGAAATAAATGAAATCAGATGCAGCAAACGAAACTCCGATACATAACAAATAGCAATCAAAGCATACAGTCTCTGTAGAAGCACACGTCTTTAAGCCAAGCAAGGCCCTAGCAGGAGACAGTTCTAACACAGCAAGTTGTTAAGTGCTGAATGCAATGCACAATGCTAGATGCTGGTAATCAGGTGCACAGGCTGAGTAATGGAAGAACACCTGAAGAAAGTCTCTTACTGCAAGTTGTTGTGGCAAACTGTGGCTGGAGTTCATAGCAAACTGAAGAATGAAGAATAACAACAAGGAAACCACTGGAAACCGGAACCAGGAGAACTTGTACACCGAATGTGACTCGTAGGAAAGCTGGAATGGATGCTGGTACTTGTAGTTCCACATGAACACTGGAACAGGGAAACAACTTGGAAATACCAGAAATAAGAGATCGCTGGAAACCGGGGATTGAAGACTGGAACTGGAACTGCTGGAAACGGCACTGGAATGGAACTGCTGGAACCTGTAGTTTCACAGGTCCAATACACTGGGGAATCTCTGCAGACAGAGGACTAAAGACAGGAGACGCCTGTTCAAAGGATGTGACGCGTTGTCCAAGGCGATGAGACTGAGCCAGGAACTGGAGTTTATACCCCTTGGTCTGTGATGATTGGATGTTACATCTCTGTGAGAACACACCCCGCTGGATTGGGTGTTCAGATCAGCTGTGAGTTAGCTGAAGCACTGTGTACTCCAGGCTGCAGTAGACTGAAAACTGGAACTGAAACTGAACTGCTGGAACCTGTAGTTCCACAGTAGTGATGCGATGGAGAATGCAGATTCCTGACAGTACCCCCCCTTTTATGGGTGGGCACCGAACACCCACGCTGGAACTTGGAGGATCCTTGAAGAACTTAGGAATACACAAAAGCAGAGGTCCTCAAAAGTCTTCCCAACTTTCATCTTCAGCAGACAGACTTTTGTCATCAGAACAACTAGACCATTCATGGTCATCTGAGACAGAGTTTACTTCTTGGGAGAAGACATAGCTAGGAAGGATAGAACCTCCCATAACGTAACTTGAGTATCAAGTGGACACTTGAGTAGAGGACTGGAATAAGCATTCATAAGCAGGAGTAGAATCAACTTGAAATATTCTAGGATGGAGAGAGGACGTCATCTTCAGAACTGACTGACAGGAGTTCCTTACTTGACACACTGGAGAGAACCACACCGGGTTCGGAGGAACTGGAATCGGTAGGAACCGACGGCGACTTTGGACAGACGGATGGAACCGGGATTTGTCCAGGACTACTTAAATTGACTTGAACTGAAGGAGGCTGATCTGGACAGACGGATGGGACCGGATTGGGTCCAGAAAAGCTTGAACCGGCTGGAAATGGAGGAGTCTTCGGACTGACGGATAGGACCGGATTTGATCCGAAGATGCTGGAATTGGCTGGAACCGAAGGAGGTAGCCCATCATTGGAGCCACTCAGGCTGGCTGGAACCAGTGGAGTCTTACTGGAATTGGCTGGAACCGAAGGAGGCTGATCTGGACAGACGGATGGGACCGGATTGGGTCCAGAAAAGCTTGAACCGGCTGGAACCGGAGGAGTCTTTGGACTGACGGATAGGACCGGATTTGATCCGAAGATGCTGGAATCGGCTGGAACCGAAGGAGTCCTCGGACTGACGGATAGGACCGGATTTGATCCGAGGATGCTGGAATCGTCTGGAACCGAAGGAGGTAGCTCAGCATTGGCAACGGAGCTACTCGGGTTGGCTGGAACCAGTGGAGCCTTCGGACTGACGGACAGCACTGTGTCAGGAATCCGCATTCTCCATTGCATCACTTCCAGTGAACAGGCGTCTCCTGGCTTCAGTCCTCTGTTTTCAGAGTATTCCCTGTGTATTGGACCTGTGGAACTACAGGTCCCAGCAGTTCCAGTCTTCAGTCTCCTGCAGCCCACAGCTCACTGTGCTCCACCTAACCAGTTCTATCTTTTGGTAACCACTGGTTTCAGCCAGCAGCCTGGAGTACACAGTGCTTCTAGCTAAACAGCATTAACTCCCGGTGCACTACTGATCCCAGCCAGCAACCAGCAGTGCATTGCATTAACTGTCTATAGAATTATTCTCCCCGTTAATCACCAGCTCCAGTTAACACTCAGCTGATCCCGGCATCCAATCCAGCGCTGTGTTTCCAGCCAGGGCCCTGTGACTAATCACTGCAGAGCAAGGGGTATAAGTTCCTGTCCGGGGCTCACTCACATCGCCTCGGACAACGAGTCACATATGGTGTGTCTAGTTCTCCTGGTTCCCGTGTTCCTGTCTCCAGTGATTCCTCCGTTGTTGTTCCCGTGTTCCTGTCTCCAGTTATCCACCGTGGTTACTCTCATCATTCATCACTCTGCAATTCTCCTGTTTACTCTGGACTTCAAACCACAGCTACAAGCTCATCAGCAGTAAGAGACTCTCCTCAGGTGTTCAATCCATTTCCTTACCTGTGCACTTCGTTATCAGTATATCAACCTGTGCATCTCAGCAGTAATCCCAACTAATTGCATTGAGACTGTCTCCTGCTTGGGCCTAGTGAGGCCATAAGGACTTATGCTATATAGAGACTGTGTATTTTCAAATAATACCAGAGTTCTGCCTTTTCCATCTGCATTTCAGTTTTCAGTTTTCAATTCATTTCATATTGTGTTATACAGAGACTGTGTGTTTCTAAATAATACCGGAGTTCTGCTTTTCAATCCATCTATATTCAGTTATCCGTTCATTTTATATTATACAGAGACTGTGCTTTCAAGTATTACCGGAGTTTTGTTTATTCATCTGCATTCAGCCAATTAAGTTATTTCATATTTTGTTGCAAGAGACTTTCAGTTACTTTTGGTTTCAGTTATCAATCATTGTTTGCTACATTGCCGGTCTTCAGTTATTATTCATTATTATACCATCTGCTTTGTTACCTCTGTGCTAATAAACATCAGCGCATATGCGCAGGACTTTCATATTGCCTCCACGCTTTGTACATTGCACCAACACTGACCCACTAGTGCCCCCTCCGGAAACAGACAAAACCTGAGACTTGACACACTGGATTCGTTCCGAAGATGCTGGAATCGAAGGAGGCTGATCCGGACAGACAGATGGGACCGGATTGGGTCCGGAAGAGCTTGAACCGGCTGGAACCGGAGGAGTCCTCGGACTGACGGATAGGACCGGATTTGATCCGAGGATGCTGGAATCGGCTGGAACCGAAGTGACTTGAACAGGTACCGGAGGAACAACAGAACTTGGAAGGGATTGCTGCAAGGTATCCAAGCGGGTAGATATTCCTTGTAGAAACAAGATCACTTGCTGTTGTGCAGCGTTGTAGCCATTGAGTCGGGACACCAAACTTTGGAGTGACCCTGATCCCACACTCTGACCACCGTCCGGGTCCGTGGGCCTTGGACAAACGGTCAGGATTCTGTAACTTTGTCTGTCCCCGGAGGGGGCACTAGTGGGTCAGTGTAGGTGTGATAGAGGAAACGGGAAGACTGAAGAAAAGTTCCGCGCATGGGCGCTTGATATTTATTATCACACAGGGATAACGGATGACAGGAATAATGAATGATTACTTAATCCGATAAATGAATATTTCAAAAGTCACTGGTAACAAATGAGCAATGAAGATGAACTTGTAACTTGAAATAAGTGACAAGGCAATAATGAAATCAGATGCAGCAAACGAAACTCCGATATATAACAAATAGCAATCAAAGCATACAGTCTCTGTAGAAGCACACGTATTTAAGCCAACATATATATTGGTAGATGCTCAATTAGCTTAGTGATATCATTCAGGTGCTCAAAAGGGAGGGGTATTTCTAAGCAAGAAAAAAAGGCATTTGTTTTCCCCAGCACCCTGAATGATAACCGTAACCAGATATAAATTCCACATGATAATAGAATTCAGAGATCTTCGTTACACATATTTGCGCAAATGTGTGAATAAGCCCCAAAGCTGCATCAAGGCGTCTCTGTATATTTGGGGTCCCTAGCGCTCTATCTAGGTGCAGGATGCGGCACCCCAAAACACCAGCATAAGCCAGAAAGCCCAGCGTAGCACTCCAGTGAAAAAATTATAGTGTTAATAAATTAGTATTTAGGAAGCCGAAGCTATAGAGAAAGTGATACAAAAATGAAATGCAATTAAAATAGAGAAATAGTGTTAAAAAATTAATAAGTGAAAAGTGTTAATAGAATGTAAAAGGTATGCCACACTAAGGCCATCCAGCTCAACCAGTCCAGAGGCACCACACCTCACACCTCCATTACCCCAATCTGGGTCTAAGATTAACCAGCAAGGAGCCACATGATAACGGATGGCAGGAATAATGAATGATAACTTAATCCGATAAATGAAGATTTCAAAAGTCACTGGTAACAAATGAGCAATGAAGATGAACTTGTAACTTGAAATAAATGTCAAGGCAATAATGAAATCGGATGCAGCAAACGAAACTCCGATATATAACAAATAGTAATCAACGCATACAGTCTCTGTAGAAGCACACGTCTTTAAGCCAAGCAAGGCCCTAGCAGGAGACAGTTCTAATACAGCAAGTTGTTAAGTGCTGAATGCAATGCACAATGGTGGTCATTCCGAGTTGTTCGCTCGCAAGCTGCTTTTAGCAGCTTTGCACACGCTAAGCCGCCGCCTACTGGGAGTGAATCTTAGCATAGTAAAATTGCGAACGAAAGCTTAGCAGAATTGCGAATAGACACTTCTTAGCAGTTTCTGAGTAGCTCCAGACTTACTCGGCAACTGTGATCAGTTCAGTCAGTTTCGTTCCTGGTTTGATGTCACAAAGACTCCCAGCGTACGCCCAGACACTCCCCCGTTTCTTCAGACACTCCCGCGTTTTTCCCAGAAACGGCAGCGTTTTTTCACACACACCCATAAAACGGCCAGTTTCCGCCCAGAAACACCCACTTCCTGTCAATCACATTACGATCACCAGAACGAAGAAAAAACCTCGTAATGCCGTGAGTAAAATACCTAACTGCATAGCAAATTTACTTGGCGCAGTCGCAGTGCGAACATTGCGCATGCGCAATTAGTGGAAAATCGCTGCAATGCGAAGAAAATTACAGAGCGAACAACTAGGAATGAGGGCCATTGCTAGATGCTGGTAATCAGGTGCACAGGCTGAGTAATGGAAGAACACCTGAAGAAAGTCTCTTACTGCAAGTTGTTGTGGCAAACTGTGGCTGGAGTTCATAGCAAACTGAAGACTGAAGAATGACAACAAGGAAACCACTGGAAACAGGAACACAGGAACCAGGAGAACTTGTACACCGAATGTGACTCGTAGGAAAGCTGGAATGGATGCTGGTACTTGTAGTTCCACAGGAACACTGGAACAGGGAAACAACTTAGAAATGCCAGAAATAGTAGATCGCTGGAAACAGGGGATTGAAGACTGGAACTGGAACTGCTGGAAACGGAACTGGAATGGAACTGCTGGAACCTGTAGTTCCAATACACTGGGGAATCTCTGCAGACAGAGGACTGAAGACAGGAGACGCCCGTTCAAAGGATGTGACGCGTTGTCCAAGGCGATGAGACTGAGCCAGGAACTGGAGTTTATACCCCTTGGTCTGTGATGATTGGATGTTACATCTCTGTGAGAACACACCCCGCTGGATTGGGTGTTCAGATCAGCTGTGAGTTAGCTGAAGCACTGTGTACTCCAGGCTGCAGTAGACTGAAAACTGGAACTGAACTGCTGGAACCTGTAGTTCCACAGTAGTGATGCAAAGGAGAATGCAGATTCCTGACAGTGCAACAGTAAATATACTGTGACCAGCTTCACAAGCCATGATAGCTGTAAAGTGTGTAGTACCCCTTAAACACCTGTTCTGTAGGGTAAAAGGGAGGGGGGAAAAGAGACAAGTATATGCTGACAGTATGAAGGAAAAACAGACAGTAGAGCTCACACAAGTCACAGACAATGCAGAATACAATTTAAATACACTGCAATGGGCACTAAATCGACTACACAGCTGCAGTGGCTGATAGGATATAGAGCTATATAACCTGGCTCCTTGGAGAGGTATACAAGGAGACTGGACCCATCATTCCCAGAGACCCAGGGCCGGCGCTACCATTAGGCAGCTGCCTATGAGCGCCGGCCACTGGGGGGCGGCACCGCACACTGCCGATGAAAGAATGACTTCTTTATTATTCCCTTAACTCACCCGAGCCCCTCCTCTTCCATAATAGACGAGGAGCAGAGATGCCGTAGGCCCTCAACTGCTATCAGCCGACTTCTGTGGGTAAGTCTAGCTGGGTACCGCATGTTAGACACCCACCACCCCCTACGCGATTGCAGACTCCCGCAGCTTACGCCCCCGCCGCGAGAGCAGACTATCACCGCCAGCGTGTTGCTTCCAGCCACTGAGCCACCCCAGGACAGACTCCAGCGTGTTATTAACCTTATTAACGCCCCCCCCCCCCCGCTCCAGCGTGTTATTAACTACCCCCCCACCGTGACAGCAGGCTATTAACTCCCCCCCCGCTCCAGCGTGTAATTAACTCCCCCCCCCTGCTCCAGCGTGTAATTAACTCCCCCCCTCCAGCGTGTAATTAACTCCCCCCCTCCAGCGTTTAATTAACTCCCCCCCTCCAGCGTGTAATTAACTCCCCCCTCCCCGCTCCAGCGTGTAATTAACTCCCCCGCTCCAGCGTGTAATTAACTCTCCCCCCCGCTCCAGCGTGTAATTAACCCCCCCGCTCCAGCGTGTAATTAACTCCCCCCGCTCCAGCGTGTAATTAACTCCACCCGCTCCAGCGTGTAATTAACTCCCCCCCGCGCTTCAGCATGTAATTAACTCCCCCCGCGCTCCAGCATGTAATTAACTCCACCCCCCGCTCCAGCGTGTAATTAACTCCCCCGCTCCAGCGTGTAATTAACTCCCCCCCCCCCGCTCCGGCGTGTGTATTTAACACCCCCCCCCCCCGCTCCCCCGCTCCAGCGTGTAAATAATTCTCCCCCCCGCTCCAGCGTGTAATTAACTCCCCCCCCACTCCAGCGTGTAATTAACCCCCCCGCTCCAGCGTGTAATTAACTCCACCCCGCTCCAGCGTGCTATTAACTCCCCCCCGCTCCAGCGTGTAATTAACTCCCCCCCGCGCTCCAGCGTGTAATTAACTCCCCCCCCCGCTCCAGCGTGTAATTAACCCCCCACGCTCCAGCGTGTAATTAACTCCCCCCACTCCAGCGTGTAATTAACTCCCCCCCGCTCCAGCGTGTAATTAACTCCCCCCCGTTCCAGCGTGTAATTAACTCCCCCCCGCGCTCCAGCGTGTAATTAACTCCCCCCCGCTCCAGCGTGTAATTAACCCCCCCCCCCGCTCCAGCATGTAATTAACTCCCCCCGCTCCAGCGTGCAATTAACTCCCCCCCCGCTCCAGCGTGTAATTAACTCCCCCCCCCTCCAGCGTGCAATTAACTCCCCCCCCCCGCTCCAGCGTGTAATTAACTCCCCCCCTCCAGCGTGCAATTAACTACCCCCCCGCTCCAGCGTGTAATTAACTCCTCCCCCCGCTCCAGCGTGTAATTAACTCCCACCCCCCGCTCCAGCGTGTAATTCACTCTCCACCCCCCGCTCCAGCGTGTAATTAACCCCCCCCCCCCGCTCCAGCGTGCAATTAACTCTCCCCCCCCCCGGCTCAAGCGTGTAATTAACTCCCACCCCCCGCTCCAGCGTGTAATTAACCCCCCCCCACCCCCCACTCCAGCGTGTATTTAACTCCCCCCGCTCCAGCATGTAATTAACTCCTCCCCCCCCCCGCTCCAGCGTGTAATTAACTCCCCCCCGCTCCAGCGTGTAATTAACTCCCCCCCCGCTCCAGCGTGTAATTAACTCCCCCCCGCTCCAGCGTGTAATTAGCTCCCCCCCCCCCTCCAGCGTGTAATTAACTCCCCCCCCGCTCCAGCGTGTAATTAACTCCCCCCCCCCCCCTGCTCCAGCGTGCTATTAACTGTTCCTTCCCAATGTCCTCCCTAATTGCTTTACACCTGTTTGCTCAATTATTTTCCATCATACAGGATTAATCCTATTCAAGTTATATAGAGAGAACACTGCATGGAGTTTGAAGCAAGGGGAGAAGGTTCTCATCTGTTACTTTATTGTTACTTTCTAAATCTTTTATGTGAATGTTGGATAGCAGCGAATAACACTGTATCAATACATCTGATTTG
The DNA here is from genome assembly GCF_028390025.1 of Pseudophryne corroboree. Taxonomy (NCBI): domain Eukaryota; kingdom Metazoa; phylum Chordata; class Amphibia; order Anura; family Myobatrachidae; genus Pseudophryne; species Pseudophryne corroboree. Next base: position 606,666,579 of record NC_086447.1, read on the forward strand.
TTTATACCACGTATTGATTTGACCATACATAGACTGTGGAAAGGGGGTGATATCTTTATCCAATTTGCCACTCAATTATCTCTGTGCCTCTGTTCAAATACCCACTATTAAACAGGATATATTATCTTTATATTAGGTACAGAGTAGATCATTTGTGGCCCACAGTAAGGGGATAACATCCTTACTTGTCATTTCATTGATGCCCTTATGAATTTTTGAGGGCAGGAAAATAGCAAGATATCATCTTATTCTCCCTGCTTGCATTATGTATTGATCTGATTATATACAGATAGGGGAAAGGGGGTGAGATTCTTACCGGCCATATTGTTATTTATTTTCCGTGAAATTTGTACAGTATAAAAATAACATCACGTGCAGACTGTCATTTGTGTTTCTCCTTCTCACTCAGGAGTGTACCGCATAGGAGACAGGATTGCAATCTAACCCTTTGCGCTACCTGATATCAGACATCAAAGGGTAGTTGCCTCAGTCTCATTGCTCGATACCTCGTCTCTATCTTTCTCCTGGCTAGGTTAGGGGAACCCATCCTCTCTCATTCCTCGTCCTATACCACTTAGGCAAGATGGGAGCGCAGCAGAAGGGGGGAAGGGGGGGGGGGGGTTAGACCTGCATCCTAGCCACCATTATTCCCTGCTATACTTTTTCATTAGGATCATGTTAAAATAATTACAACTATTTATTAGTGACTAAAAGAGGTTTGGAACCCAGAAATTGGGCACTTAAACTGTACCCTAGATAAGAGTATCTACTATTTAAGAGCTATACTTGCATCTATTGCTATTTTGATATAACATTCATCGTTTGGTTAGGAGGAATGTGTACATAAGGCATATATTGCTATTTTGAGGCACTGGTGCCTCATACCTCCAGTGTGTGATTTAAATTATTCAATTTGTTTTGGGTGTAATTATATTTACTACATGACTACCTGATATAGATGTTTTCTGCTCATTTAGGAGAAACCAGCACCCACCATGAGTGCAGACTCCAGCATATTACTATCCCCCCCCTTCAAGATTGCAGGCTCTCCTATGTTAACAGACCCCCCCCCCCCCCCCCCCCACACAGATTGCAGGCTATGATTTGCAGCATATTGGCGGATCAGAGTGGCATATTGATAATTTACCTGTGTGCATAAATAAATTAGGCTGCATACATTATATATATATATATATATATATATATATAGCCATAAGAAGGGGAAGCACTCACCAGACTTGTTAAAAGGTAGATCCTTTATTTCAAAACATGAAGTCAAACAGCTACATCGACGTTTCGGTCCTATCTGGGACCTTTGTCAAGATACAAACATGGTGCAGTGTCCAGATATTTATACCCATAAAGGTTCCCTCCCACCAATCAGGTGGGAAACACCCATTGATGTTAAACATTGTGAATATATCTAATTCTATAGATGTAATAGGGAAAAAATCAACCATATGGGTTATATACATGCTTAATATCCAACAGACAATCATCAAAACAGATCAGTTTGGCTTAGTGAAGCAAATAAATCGCTCGGAGGCGGCGTGCGTTCCAGCGGCCGAGCCACTTCCGGTCAGTGAACCGCATATCCGGTCACGTGTCACGGAAGTCAGCAAAATACACCAACTTCCGGTCCGCGACCCGCACATCCGGCACTCAGTCACGGAAGTAAACAGGACGCCGGACGCATAATGTACTTAATCGGAAACCTTAAAGCAATATCCCCATCATTTCCACCACATAGGCCCATAATGTGGCGGCCAAATGTACACATAGATAAATGTTAAAAATTCAAGTGATAATAAACAAAGTTATTGTAATTAAGTACAGTATCCAATTATAGTGTTAAATAAGTGTCCATGGGGATCCAATAGACTACCTAAGCCAAGTAATATGATCAATCTATTTTTCAAATACTTGATATTTTTGAAGAAATCAAGGTATCCATGTTCAAGAGAAAGTTATCATATTTTAACCAAGCTGTAAAGTAAAACAAAAGTTAGTAAAGCCACAGACTATTACAACAAGAGTAGACAGACCGCAAAAAGTAAAAAATGAAAATAAAAAATAAAAAATAAAAATAATGAATATAAAAGTCATGATGTTGAGTTCCAGATTTAACCCAAATATATGCCATAATGAATGGCATCATTAAGTCCCCGTGGTCGAATGGTGTCAAGATGAAAAATCCAAGAGGCCTCCTTTTTAAGAAGCATTTTTGCACGATCTCCACCCCTTCTTGGAGGATCCACTCTGTCAATTATCATACATCTCAATGATGCCAGTGAATGTCTGGCCTCGATAAAATGCCGGGCCACAGGTTTGTCAGAGGTACCGTCTGTGAGTGCCGACCTGATCGACAGTCGGTGATTTGCCATTCTATCACGAAATGGACGTATAGTCTTGCCGACATATACTAATGAACACGGACAAGTTAAGATATAAACCACGAAATCTGACGTGCAGGTCACCCTTTTTCGTATATAGATTTTCTTGCCAGTGTGTGGGTGATGAAAGAATTTACCCACCATCATACCCCTGCATGTCGTACAGTTGATGCAGCGGTAACATCCTGGTTTACTTGTATTTAACCATGTATTAGTAGGTGGAACTTGTGTCCTGTCAGGTAACATGAGCAAATCTTTCAAATTTTGTGCTCGTTTGAAACTCACTAAAGGTTTCTTAGGTAACCTCTTAGTCAAAGACGGATCAGACTTGACAATAGGCCACATCTTATGGATGGCATTGCGTATGGTGGATCCAGCCCCATCAAAAGTGGTCGTGATCACAAAAGGATTATCCTTCTTCAGTCTGGTGGAATTACCCCTTTCAAAGATATCTCTGGCTTTGTCCAGACATCTATTGATGGTTCGATCATCATATCCACGTGTAGAGAACCTCTGTTTCATCTCATCAAGTTGGCATAATGCTGTCATAGAATCAGAATTATTACGTAAAACTCTCAAAAATTGAGAGATACTGTAGGTAAATTCTGTTTGAGCGGTCCTGGATGGTAACTATCAAAATGTAATAAAGAGTTGCGGTCTGTCTCTTTCCGGTATAGTCTGTAGCCATAGCCCAGTTCTGTGGTAAAGACACTAACATCCAAAAATGAAATTAAATGATCACTAGATTGCATGGTAAATCTAATAGGTGAATCCAGAGCGTTAAGTTCTTGAATCATCAATTGTAGAGATTGTTCAGTACCTCTCCATAGCAAAAAAACATCATCTATAAACCTACGGTAGAAAGCGATACTATCCCCAAACAGCGGGACTATATTCTCAGTCTCATAGGCATCCATAAATAAATTAGCATATGAGGGCGCTATATTACTGCCCATAGCGGTGCCCGCTGTCTGGAGATAGTATCGCTCACCGTATCGGAAGTAGTTACAGGTAAGTATCAGTTCAAGTAATTCAATCAGAAATTCAACCGGAGGAGAACCCACATGATGTCGGACAAGGACCCGTCTCACAGTCTCAATACCGGCATCATGTGGGATCACTGTATACAGTGAGGTAACATCCATGGTAACCAATAGGTCACCAGGTACATGTGGCAATGAGTCCAACAGTTCTAAAAAAATGACCCGTATCACGAAGATAACTCTTAGTATGTTTCACACAAGGTTGTAGAAACGTGTCTAGGTATTGTGCTACCGGTGAAAACAAAGAATTGCGGGCCGAAATTATGGGCCTGCCTGGTGGTCCATCAAGGGTCTTATGGACCTTCGGTAGGAGATACAAAATTGGACAAATGGGATATTCTGTTCTAAGAAATCCTGAGATATCTTCATCAATCCACTTGTTGTTAAGAGCTAAGTCCAATAAATGATCCAATCGTGTTTTAAAGCTCAATACCGGGTCACAGTCAAGTAACCTGTATGTTCCAGTGTCAGCTAGTTGTCTCAATGCCTCGGTGTGGTAATCAGACGTATTTAAGATTACCACTGCTCCTCCCTTATCAGCTGATCTAATTGTAATCGTGGGATTTTCCCTGAGGTTAGTTAATGCCTGTTTCTCTAAGGGAGTAAGGTTATATCTGATTCTACCTTGTTTCCCAAGTGATTCTTTGATGTTATCATCTAGCATCCGAGTAAAAGTTTTAATACTAGGGTTATAGGATACAGGGTCATAAGTGCTCTTTTTCTTAAATGGTTTCATAACTCCAGTGCTATCAGAGTTTTGATCAAACTTTTCAGCAAGTCTAAGTTTACGTCCAAGTTTATATTTATCAATAGACCAGTTAAATTCATTAAATCTAGGTGTAGGGACGAAACTAAGACCCTTTGACCGCAAACTCGTTTCAGGCTCAGTGAGAGTATGTGAAGATAAATTGATTATCGATTCTTTTGGTTCTTGTTTTGTTTCTTCTTTTCTTTTGAATTTGCCCCGCCGGAGGTGGGGCCTTCTGCGTTTAAATTAGAGTCACCTAGCCGTGAACGTGTATTAGCTCGAGGAAGTGGAGGTCTATTGGCTAATTGTGAATCAGAAGAGTCTCGTTCAGAAGAAGAGTTGCTGTCAAGCTGTGAATGATCAAATCGCTGTCTGGAATTTCTAAATCTAAATGGTACAGGGTTGTCACTACCAGTAAGCCACCGGTATACCCGGTGTTCCTTATAGTCCCTGTCTACTTTCTCTAGTTTAGTCCTCTTAAATGAAACCAACTCCTTCCGATATTTATCGGTCTGTTGTTTAAGTTTAACCATCCACTGTTGGGAGGTATCTGACTGTAGTGTCTCTACAGCGCCAGGACGGAACTGTGCAATCTCACTCCGTATCTTTTTTAAGTCAGCTCCTACTTCCTCTATTACTAGAAGAAGCAAATCAAAGGAACATTTATTGAGAACAGAGCACCACCTGCTACAGAAGGTCGGATTACTTCTACCAATAGTAGGTATGTTTCTCAGGCGAAAGCCCTGAGGAATTTGTTTTTTACGAAAATAATCCGATAAAAACTGACCGTGTAGCAGGAGGTCCACTTCTCTTTTCTCTAAATTAACCAATTTGTGATATGTATCAATTAGATTCTCAGCTGGAAGTTTTTCAAAGTCACTGAATTCAGATAATACACGTTCAGCATCATCATCAGTAAGAGCTAATAAATCATGTTCAGCAGCAAATAGCAATTCGGTAGATACAAGATTCTCCATTAATGCAATCAATGCTAATCATATAGATCTATAGCATATACTGTCTACTACCACAGACCTGGGCTTTAATCAAAAAGGTTTTTAATTGTCAGAAAAAATCAGAACAAAAAAATAAAAAATAAATAAAAATTACAAAAATAAACCAAAATCAGCATAGGAAAAAAGCTGAATCCCTTTACTTGTCTTATAGACACCAGAGAACAGTCTGTCCACCAGACCAAACAATCTTTAAATATAATAGGTAAATAACATCTTGAGGAAATTTGCACAAATTTCTGAGGGGTGCCGGACCGTGTATGCACAAGGCAGTGCAAATCAATATAACCAATCCATAGGGTCCACACTCACATAATCCATAGTCATGCTGGGGTGCATTTCCAATGAAAGATAACTAGCAGGTTATAGTTCCAAAATAGCCATAAGAAGGGGAAGCACTCACCAGACTTGTTAAAAGGTAGATCCTTTATTTCAAAACATGAAGTCAAACAGCTACATCGACGTTTCGGTCCTATCTGGGACCTTTGTCAAGATAAAAACATGGTGCAGTGTCCAGATATTTATACCCATAAAGGTTCCCTCCCACCAATCAGGTGGGAAACACCCATTGATGTTAAACATTGTGAATAATAAGAATTTACTTACCGATAATTCTATTTCTCGTAGTCCGTAGTGGATGCTGGGAACTCCGTAAGGACCATGGGGAATAGCGGCTCCGCAGGAGACTGGGCACAAAAGTAAAAGCTTTAGGACTACCTGGTGTGCACTGGCTCCTCCCCCTATGACCCTCCTCCAAGCCTCAGTTAGGATACTGTGCCCGGACGAGCGTACACAATAAGGAAGGATTTTGAATCCCGGGTAAGACTCATACCAGCCACACCAATCACACCGTACAACCTGTGATCTGAACCCAGTTAACAGCATGATAACAGAGGAGCCTCTGAAAAGATGGCTCACAACAATAATAACCCGATTTTTGTAACAATAACTATGTACAAGTATTGCAGACAATCCGCACTTGGGATGGGCGCCCAGCATCCACTACGGACTACGAGAAATAGAATTATCGGTAAGTAAATTCTTATTTTCTCTGACGTCCTAGTGGATGCTGGGAACTCCGTAAGGACCATGGGGATTATACCAAAGCTCCCAAACGGGCGGGAGAGTGCGGATGACTCTGCAGCACCGAATGAGAGAACTCCAGGTCCTCCTCAGCCAGGGTATCAAATTTGTAGAATTTAGCAAACGTGTTTGCCCCTGACCAAGTAGCTGCTCGGCAAAGTTGTAAAGCCGAGACCCCTCGGGCAGCCGCCCAAGATGAGCCCACCTTCCTTGTGGAATGGGCTTTTACAGATTTTGGCTGTGGCAGGCCTGCCACAGAATGTGCAAGCTGAATTGTAATAGTCTGCTTAGAAGCAGGAGCACCCAGCTTGTTGGGTGCATACAGGATAAACAGCGAGTCAGATTTTCTGACTCCAACCGTCCTGGAAACATATATTTTCAGGGCCCTGACTACGTCCAGCAACTTGGAGTCCTCCAAGTCCCTAGTAGCCGCAGGTACCACAATAGGCTGGTTCAAGTGAAACGCTGAAACCACCTTAGGGAGAAATTGAGGACGAGTCCTCAATTCTGCCCTGTCCGTATGAAAAATTAGGTAAGGGCTTTTATAGGATAAAGCCAGGGCTAACAGCATTACCACTTTCCATGTGAGATATTTTAAGTCCACAGTGGAGAGTGGTTCAAACCAATGTGATTTTAGGAACCCCAAAACTACATTGAGATCCCAAGGTGCCACTGGAGGCACAAAAGGAGGCTGTATATGCAGTACCCCCTTGACAAACGTCTGAACTTCAGGAACTGAAGCCAGTTCTTTCTGGAAGAAAATCGACAGGGCCGAAATTTGAACCTTAATGGACCCTAATTTTAGGCCCATAGACAGTCCTGTTTGCAGGAAATGCAGGAAACGACCCAGTTGAAATTCCTCTGTAGGGGCCTTCCTGGCCTCGCACCACGCAACACATTTACGCCAAATACGGTGATAATGTTGTACGGTTACATCCTTCCTGGCTTTGATCAGGGTAGGGATGACTTCATCCGGAATGCCTTTTTCCTTCAGGATCCGGCGTTCAACCGCCATGCCGTCAAACGCAGCCGCGGTAAGTCTTGGAACAGACAGGGTCCCTGCTGGAGCAGGTCCTTTCTTAGAGGTAGAGGCCACGGGTCCTCCGTGAGCATCTCTTGAAGTTCCGGGTACCAAGTTCTTCTTGGCCAATCCGGAGCCACAAGTATAGTCCTTACTCCTCTCCTTCTTATGATTCTCAGTACCTTGGGTATGAGAGGCAGAGGAGGGAACACATACACTGACTGGTACACCCACGGTGTTACCAGAGCGTCCACAGCTATTGCCTGAGGGTCCCTTGACCTGGCGCAATATCTGTCTAGTTTTTTGTTGAGGCGGGACGCCATCATGTCCACCTTTGGTTTTTCCCAACGGTTCACAATCATGTGGAAGACTTCTGGGTGAAGTCCCCACTCCCCCGGGTGGAGGTCGTGTCTGCTGAGGAAGTCTGCTTCCCAGTTGTCCACTCCCGGAATGAACACTGCTGACAGTGCTATCACATGATTTTCCGCCCAGCGAAGAATCCTTGCAACTTCTGTCATTGCCCTCCTGCTTCTTGTGCCGCCCTGTCTGTTTACGTGGGCGACTGCCGTGATGTTGTCCGACTGGATCAGCACCGGCTGACCTTGAAGCAGAGGTCTTGCTAGGCTTAGAGCATTGTAGATGGCCCTTAGCTCCAGGATATTTATGTGAAGTGATGTCTCCAGGCTTGACCACAAGCCCTGGAAATTTCTTCCCTGTGTGACTGCTCCCCAGACTCTCAGGCTGGCATCTGTTGTCACCAGGACCCAGTCCTGAATGCCGAATCTGCGGCCCTCTAGAAGATGAGCACTCTGCAACCACCACAGGTGAGACACCCTTGTCCTTGGTGCCAAGATTATCCGCTGATGCATCTGAAGATGCGACCCGGACCATTTGTCTAGCAGATCCCACTGGAAGGTTCTTGCGTGGAATCTGCCGAATGGGATTGCTTCGTAAGAAGCCACCATCTTTCCCAGGACCCTTGTGCATTGATGCACTGAGACTTGGCCTGGTTTTAGGAGATTTCTGACTAGTTCGGATAACTCCCTGGCTTTCTCCTCCGGGAGAAACACCTTTTTCTGGACTGTGTCCAGGATCATCCCTAGGAATAGAAGTCGTGTCGTCGGGATCAGCTGCGATTTTGGAATATTGAGAATCCAACCGTGCTGGCGCAGCACTATCTGAGATAGTGCTACTCCGACTTCCAACTGTTCCCTGGATCTTGCCCTTATCAGGAGATCGTCCAAGTAAGGGATAACTAAAACTCCCTTCCTTCGAAGGAGTATCATCATTTCGGCCATTACCTTGGTAAAGACCCGGGGTGCCGTGGACAATCCAAACGGCAGCGTCTGAAACTGATAGTGACAGTTCTGTACCACAAACCTGAGGTACCCTTGGTGAGAAGGGTAAATTGGGACATGTAGGTAAGCATCTTTGATGTCCAGAGACACCATATAGTCCCCTTCTTCCAGGTTTGCAATCACTGCTCTGAGTGACTCCATCTTGAATTTGAACCTTTGTATGTAAGTGTTCAAGGATTTTAGGTTTAAAATTGGTCTCACCGAGCCGTCCGGCTTCGGTACCACAAATAGCGTGGAATAGTACTGTTATGCACACCAGTGCCTGCAGGAATGTACTGGTGTTTGAACTGTTATACACACCAGTGCCTGCAGGAATGTACTGGTGTCTGAACAGAGAGGGATGCAAAACAAATGAACTCACAGACAGACTGGGAAATATGACATAACGTACACAGAAGGTGATAGGGTAACAAAACCAACACAGAGTGAACAGAGAAGCCCAGAGGCTAAGAAACTGGGTGTCTCCCTAGTATTAGAAATGCTCAGATGGAAAAAGCAAGATGTTGTGTTTTAATACGTAGAGAACCCGAAATGCTGTTGCTAAGGGCAACAGCAAAACCCTAAAGGGTTACCAACGGGTGTGGCAGTAAACTCCTTGGTCAGAGATGGAATAATAGACACAAGGAGAGTCTCCACAATCCTAATTCTCACTTGCAGGGCCCAGGTTCAGCTTACTGCCACTAAACTGACACATGGACGCCCTGCACAGTGAGAGAGGATTATGCAGGCAGGTCTGAAAGTACAGCCACAAACCTGCTGGGTTCACAGAATAGCAAAAGAACCTCAGCAGGCTAAACGACTGACTCCAGTCTTACTGCTAGGTCTGGATTGGCAGAGTGTAGTACCAAATGCCCAGGCCTATTTGCAGTAAGCAACAACAAAATACAAAGCTACACAGTACTGGCTAACTTTCAGGAACTGACTAACCAACAAAGATTCAGCAGCATCTGCTTAACCTGAGAAGAGGCCTTATAAAGCAGGTGCTATCCACGCCCCCCTCAGACCTCACAGACTGTGAGCACAAAAACCAGCACCGGATCCCATGCCTGTAACCACTGCACAGCAAAAGACCCGAACCGGAGTATCAGCTGCGCTCAGGTTACTCCGCTAGCACTTGTCTCCCGGTTGCCATGACGACGTGGCAGCACAGGGCAGGAGACCCTAACAGTACCCCCCCTCTGACGAAGGGTCAAAGAACCCCTACCACCGGGTTTATCGGGGAACTGCGAGAAGAAAGAGCGTATCAGTCTGGGGGCATGAAGATCACAACTGCGCACCCACGACCGCTCCTCCGGGCCATACCCCTTCCAGTGCACCAAAAATGACAGCCGACCCCGAACCATCTTGGAGTCAAGAATCCTTTCAACAACAAACTCCCTCTGGCCACGTATCAGAAGAGGGGAAGGTCTTCCTCTGGAAGAAGGATTACTAATCGCCCGTTTTAAAAGGGAACAATGAAATGTTTTATTGATACCCAAAGAACGGGGCAGATCTAACTGAAATGCCACCGGATTGGTAACCCTGGTGATCTTATAAGGGCCGATGAACCGGGGGCCTAACTTATGAGATGGCTGTTTCAACTTCAAATTCTTGGTAGACAACCAGACGAAGTCTCCTAATTTGAAGCTGCAGGGTCTTTTCCGCTTATCAAAAACCCTTTTGGTCACTAATGACACAGACACAAGGGCTTTCTTCACTTTCCTCCAAATACCTCTAAGGACCGAAACGACAGAGGAACCACCAGGCGTGGAGTCCAGGGGGTCAAAAGAATTGGCCTTAGGATGATGCCCATACACACAAAGGAAGGGAGAGATCCCTGTAGCAGAGTGAGCCGCGTTGTTATAGGCAAACTCCGCCATTGACAGATGAGCAACCCAGTCAGTCTGACACTTGGAGACATAACACCTGAGGAACTGCTCCAAGGTCTGGTTCACCCTTTCAGTCTGCCCATTAGACTGCGGATGGTAGCCTGACGACAAGCTGACAGAAATCTGGAGATCGGAACAAAATGCCCTCCAGAATTTGGCCACAAACTGGGATCCGCGGTCAGAGACCACATCAAGTGGCAACCCGTGGAGGCGCACAACATGCAGCATAAATAATTCAGACAGGCGTCTGGCCGATGGCAGCCCAACCAGTGGAACGAAGTGCGCCATCTTCGAAAACCTGTCAACGACAACCCAGATGGCTGTCATCCCAGAGGATTTGGGCAAGTCCACAACAAAATCCATTGAAATGTGGGTCCATGGCTTAGATGGAATAGAGAGTGGATGTAATGGGCCAACAGGAACCCCTCTAGGAGTCTTATTTCGGGCACAGATGTCACATGCCCGAACCCACTGATCCACATCCTTAGCCACCGAGGGCCACCACACCGCCCTAGATAGCAACTCCCGAGTTCTAGCAATACCCGGGTGACCTGCCGACTTCTTGGCATGGAATTCCAGGAACACTCGCTGTCTTAACCTAGGAGGCACAAACAAAAGACCTACCGGAAGGTCTGGAGGAGCCTGCTCCTGTGCTCTAAGGACTAATGACAAGAGGTCCTGGGTAATGCCCACTTTAATACATGATGGGGACACAATGGGCAACGGCTCCTCGGTGGTCTCCTGGATTGGAGCAAAACTCCGCGAGAGCGCATCAGTCTTGATGTTTTTTGACCCAGGGCGATATGTTATCAAAAAATTAAAGCGAGCAAAAAACAAAGCCCATCGTGCCTGCCTGGCATTGAGACGCTTCGCTGACTCTAAATATGCCAAATTCTTATGGTCGGTGAGAATTGAGACCACAAACTTAGCCCCCTCAAGCCAGTGTCTCCACTCCTCGAGTGCATCCTTAATAGCCAACAATTCCCGGTTACCCACGTCATAATTCATCTCGGCAGGCGAAAATTTACGGGAAAAGTAAGCACAGGGATGAAGGCGATTATCAGACACTCCTATCTGAGAGAGCACTGCCCCAATACCCATCTCAGAGGCATCCACCTCCACCACAAAAGGACACTCTGGATCTGGGTGTCGCAGCACCTTGGCCGAGACAAATGCCCTTTTGAGACGGGCAAAAGCCGCTTTGGCCTCACGAGACCAGTGAGCAACATCCGCCACTTTCTTAGTGAGTGCCACCAAGGGCGCCACTAAAGACGAAAATCCAGCGATAAATAGTCTATAAAAATTTGCAAAGCCCAGGAAACGCTGAAGCGCCTTCAAACTAGTGGGCTGAACCCAATCCAGGACTGCCTGTACCTTGGAACCCTCCATTTGGAAACCTTCTGGGGAGATAATATATCCTAGAAATGCGATTTGCTGAACTTCAAATTCGCACTTCTCCAGCTTCGCCCCATGCCGGTGGTCTCTGAGTTTCTGGAGGACTAAGCGTACATGCTTCCGATGTTCCTCCAGGGAATGGGAGAAGATTAGGATGTCATCTAAGTATACAACTAAGAATCTATCCAAATATTCCCTGAGCACATCGTTCATGAAATCCTGGAAGACTGCCGGGGCATTACAGAGCCCAAAAGGCATCACCAAATATTCATAATGCCCTGAGTGGGTATTAAAGGCAGTCTTCCATTCATCCCCCTCTCTTATTCGGATTAGATTGTACGCACCGCGTAGGTCAATCTTAGAAAAAATGGTGGCAGTACGAAGCTGGTCAAACAAGACCGAAATGAGAGGCAGTGGGTATGAGTTTTTAATCGTGATACGGTTCAATTCCCTGAAGTCGATGCAGGGTCGCAATGAACCGTCCTTTTTACCCACGAAGAAGAACCCCGACCCAACTGGAGACTGTGAAGGTCTGATAAATCCTTTAGCCAAGTTCTCCTGAATGTACTCTGCCATAGCCTGAGTCTCAGAACGTGACAGGGAGTACAACCTGCTCTTGGGAAGCTTAGCATTCGGCAACAAATCAATGGCACAGTCATAGGGGCGATGGGGAGGTAGTACCTCTGCAACTTTTTTGGAGAACACGTCCGCAAAATCTGCATAACACCCTGGCAATCCTGGCAAACTTAGCTGCGAGAGCCTGACTGGAAGGCTCAAGCAACTCCTGAAACAATCAGTACCCCAACTAAGAATCTCACCAGAGACCCAGTCAAATTGAGGATTGTGGGCCCTTAACCAGGGTAACCCCAACACCAATGGGGCAAAAGTACAGACAGTCACATAAAAGGACAATTTTTCAGAGTGTGTGGCTCCAATAAACAAAGAAATCTGGCTAGTGCAAGAGGTAATTTTACCTTGGGATAATGGTTCCCCGTTTAACCCACAAATCTCAATTTCCGACGCCAAGGGTACTAAGGAAACAGAGTGTTTCAGGGCGAATTGGCGGTCCATAAAAACCCCGTCGGCCCCACTGTCCACAAAGGCCTCAGTCTTGACAGTTTGACCGAGGATCTTCAAGGTCACCGGAATGATAAAAGTCTTCTTGGGAAATTCTGACTTCTGGCCTGACAGGATATTTCCCATCACCCTCAGGCCCTGAAGTTTTCCGGCTTTTCTGGGCATGATACTACCACATGACCCTTATTCCCACAGTACAAACACAACCCCTGCTGTCTCCTCCGCGTCTTCTCACGCGAGGAGAGGCGGGTAGCCCCAATCTGCATAGGCTCCTCGGAAAATTCCTCAGAGTCTGAGGTTCCCTTGGGAAAGAAGGAAACCTCGGTCTCCCTTTCAAGCCTACGCTCTCTCAGCCGTCTATCCACCCGGATGGATAACTGCATGAGCTGATCCAAGCTATCAGGCAAGGGATATTGTACCAGTTGGTCTTTTATCTGGTTAGAAAGACCTCTTCGGTACTGGTGTCTCAGGGCTGGGTCATTCCACTGGGTATCATGGGCCAACCTCCGAAACTCCGTACAGTAAACCTCAACTGGCCTTCGCCCTTGCTTAAGTATCGAAATCTGAGCCTCGGCTGAGGCCGTCTTGTCAGGGTCATCATACAACATGCCCAGTGCCGTAAAAAAAGCATCAACACTTTTAAGCGACGGACAGTCAGGCTGCAACCCATATGCCCAGACCTGTGGGTCTCCTTGTAGCAAGGAAATCACTATGCCCACCCGCTGAATCTCTGACCCAGAAGACTGAGGCCTAAGCTGGAAATATAACTTGCAGCTCTCCTTGAAACAAAAGAACTGCGAGCGATCTCCAGAAAAACGATCCGGAAGATTTACTTTCGGCTCCTTAACCCCTGAAGGTGCTGCTGCTGCGGGAGCTCCGCCAGCGGCCTGGGAGGTGTGCATTTTAATGGACAAATCATTAAATTGACGAGTCAGGACCTGCACCTGATCGACCACCTGTTGCAACGTATTTTGAGGGGTATGCTCCATATTCCCACAAAATTTCAACAGGAGTATTGGGCTGCTGAATATATTATGCACACCAGTGCCTGCAGGAATGTACTGGTGTTTGAACTGTTATACACACCAGTGCCTGCAGGAATGTACTGGTGTCTGAACAGAGAGGGATGCAAAACAAATGAACTCACAGACAGACTGGGAAATATGACATAACGTACACAGAAGGTGATAGGGTAACAAAACCAACACAGAGTGAACAGAGAAGCCCAGAGGCTAAGAAACTGGGTGTCTCCCTAGTATTAGAAATGCTCAGATGGAAAAAGCAAGATGTTGTGTTTTAATACGTAGAGAACCCGAAATGCTGTTGCTAAGGGCAACAGCAAAACCCTAAAGGGTTACCAACGGGTGTGGCAGTAAACTCCTTGGTCAGAGATGGAATAATAGACACAAGGAGAGTCTCCACAATCCTAATTCTCACTTGCAGGGCCCAGGTTCAGCTTACTGCCACTAAACTGACACATGGATGCCCTGCACAGTGAGAGAGGATTATGCAGGCAGGTCTGAAAGTACAGCCACAAACCTGCTGGGTTCACAGAATAGCAAAAGAACCTCAGCAGGCTAAACGACTGACTCCAGTCTTACTGCTAGGTCTGGATTGGCAGAGTGTAGTACCAAATGCCCAGGCCTATTTGCAGTAAGCAACAACAAAATACAAAGCTACACAGTACTGGCTAACTTTCAGGAACTGACTAACCAACAAAGATTCAGCAGCATCTGCTTAACCTGAGAAGAGGCCTTATAAAGCAGGTGCTGTCCACGCCCCCCTCAGACCTCACAGACTGTGAGCACAAAAACCAGCACCGGATCCCATGCCTGTAACCACTGCACAGCAAAAGACCCGAACCGGAGTATCAGCTGCGCTCAGGTTACTCCGCTAGCACTTGTCTCCCGGTTGCCATGACGACGTGGCAGCACAGGGCAGTAGACCCTAACAAGTACCCCTTTCCCTGTTGTAGGAGGGGTACCTTGATTATCACCTGCTGGGAATACAGCTTGTGAATGGCTTCCAATACTGCTTCCCTGTCTGAGGGAGACGTCGGTAAAGCAGACTTTAGAAAACGGCGAGGGGGAGACGTCTCGAATTCCAATTTGTACCCCTGGGATACCACCTGAAGGATCCAGGGGTCTACTTGCGAGTGGGCCCACTGCGCACTGAACTTCTGGAGACGGGCCCCCACCGTGCCTGAGTCCGCTTGTAAAGCCCCAGCATCATGCTGAGGACTTTGCGGAGGCGGGAGAGGGCTTTTGTTCCTGGGAACTGGCTGTTTGTTGCAGCCTTTTTCCTCTCCCTCTGCCCCGGGGCAGAAATGAGGCGCCTTTTGCCCGCTTGCCCTTATGGGGCCGAAAGGACTGCGCCTGATAATATGGCGTCTTCTTAGGTTGAGAAGCTACCTGGGGTAAAAATGTGGATTTTCCAGCCGTTGCCGTGGCTACCAGGTCTGATAGACCTACCCCAAATAACTCCTCCCCCTTATAAGGCAATACTTCCATGTGCCTTTTAGAATCTGCATCACCTGACCACTGCCGCGTCCATAAACCTCTTCTTGCAGAAATGGACAGCGCGCTAACTCTTGATGCCAGTCGGCAAATATCCCTCTGTGCATCACGCATATATAGAAATGCATCCTTCAAATGCTCTATAGTCAATAATATACTGTCCCTATCTAGGGTATCAATATTTTCAGTCAGGGAATCCGACCACGCCAGGCCCGCACTGCACATCCAGGCTGAGGCGATTGCTGGTCGCAGTATAACACCCGTGTGAGAGTATATACATTTTAGGATATTCTCCAGCTTTCTATCGGCAGGTTCCTTTAGGGCGGCCGTATCAGGAGAGGGTAGTGCTACCTGTTTAGACAAGCGTGTGAGCGCTTTATCCACCCTAGGGGGTGTTTCCCAACGTGCCCTATCCTCTGGCGGGAAAGGGTACGATGCCAATAACCTTTTAGGAATTATCAGTTTTTTATCGGGGGAAACCCACGCCTCATCACACACTTCATTTAATTCCTCGGATACAGGAAAAACTACAGGCAGTTTTTTCTCACCAAACATAATACCCTTCTTAGTGGTACTTGTATTATCAGATATATGCAATACATTTTTCATTGCTTCAACCATGTAACGTGTGGCCCTAGTGGAAGTCACGTTTGTCTCCTCATCATCGACACTGGAGTCAGTATCCGTGTCTGTGTCTGCCATTTGAGGTAACGGGCGTTTTAAAGCCCCTGATGGCGTTTGAGACCCCTGGACAGGCACAAGCTGAGTAGCCGGCTGTCTCATGTCGTCAACTGTCTGTCGTAAGGAGCTGACACTGTCACGCAATTCCTTCCACAAGCTCATCCACTCAGGTGTCGACTCCCCAGGGGGTGACAACTGTATAATAGGCAATTGCTCCGCCTCCATCTCATTTTCCTCCTCAAACATGTCGACACAATCGTACCGACACACCGCACACACACAGGGAATGCTCTGATAGAGGACAGGACCCCACTAGCCCTTTGGGGAGACAGAGGGAGAGTATGCCAGCACACACCAGAGCGCTATATATATACAGGAATACCACTATACAATGTGTTTTTCCTTTTATAGCTGCTGTTAGTATAAACTACTGCGCCAATTTAGTGCCCCCCTCTCTTTTTTACCCTTTTCTGTAGTGCAGGACTGCAGGGGAGAGTCAGGGAGACGTCCTTCCAGCGGAGCTGTGATGGAAAATGGCGCCCGTGTGCTGAAGAGATAGGCTCCGCCCCCTTCTCGGCGGCCTTTTCTCCCGCTTTTTAGGTGAGTTCTGGCAGGGGTTAAAATACACCCATATAGCCCTGGGGGTTATATGTGGTGTATTTATGCCAGCCAAGGTGTTTTACATTGCTGCTCAAGGCGCCCCCCCCTAGCGCCCTGCACCCTCAGTGACCGGAGTGTGAAGTGTGCCTGAGTAACAATGGCGCACAGCTGCAGTGCTGTGCGCTACCTTGTTGAAGACTGATGTCTTCTGCCGCCGATTTTTCCGGACCTTTTCTTGCTTCTGGCTCTGTAAGGGGGCCGGCGGCGCGGCTCCGGGACCGAGCTCCGAGGCTGGGCCTGTGTTCGGTCCCTCTGGAGCTAATGGTGTCCAGTAGCCTAAGAAGCCCAATCCACTCTGCACGCAGGTGAGTTCGCTTCTTCTCCCCTTAGTCCCTCGATGCAGTGAGCCTGTTGCCAGCAGGTCTCACTGAAAATAAAAAACCTAAAACTAAACTTTTCACTAAGAAGCTCAGGAGAGCCCCTAGTGTGCACCCTTCTCGGCCGGGCACAAAAATCTAACTGAGGCTTGGAGGAGGGTCATAGGGGGAGGAGCCAGTGCACACCAGGTAGTCCTAAAGCTTTTACTTTTGTGCCCAGTCTCCTGCGGAGCCGCTATTCCCCATGGTCCTTACGGAGTTCCCAGCATCCACTAGGACGTCAGAGAAATATCTAATTCTATAGATGTAATAGGGAAAAAATCAACCATATGGGTTATATACATGCTTAATATCCAACAGACAATCATCAAAACAGATCAGTTTGGCTTAGTGAAGCAAATAAATCGCTCGGAGGTGGCGTGCGTTCCAGCGGCCGAGCCACTTCCGGTCAGTGAACCGCATATCCGGTCACGTGTCACGGAAGTCAGCAAAATACACCAACTTCCGGTCCGCGACCCGCACATCCGGCACTCAGTCACGGAAGTAAACAGGACGCCGGACGCATAATGTACTTAATCGGAAACCTTAAAGCAATATCCCCATCATTTCCACCACATAGGCCCATAATGTGGCGGCCAAATGTACACATAGATAAATGTTAAAAATTCAAGTGATGATAAACAAAGTTATTGTAATTAAGTACAGTATCCAATTATAGTGTTAAATAAGTGTCCATGGGGATCCAATAGACTACCTAAGCCAAGTAATATGATCAATCTATTTTTCAAATACTTGATATTTTTGAAGAAATCAAGGTATCCATGTTCAAGAGAAAGTTATCATATTTTAACCAAGCTGTAAAGTAAAACAAAAGTTAGTAAAGCCACAGACTATTACAACAAGAGTAGACAGACCGCAAAAAGTAAAAAATGAAAATAAAAAATAAAAATAATGAATATAAAAGTCATGATGTTGAGTTCCAGATTTAACCCAAATATATGCCATAATGAATGGCATCATTAAGTCCCCGTGGTCGAATGGTGTCAAGATGAAAAATCCAAGAGGCCTCCTTTTTAAGAAGCATTTTTGCACGATCACCACCCCTTCTTGGAGGATCCACTCTGTCAATTATCATACATCTCAATGATGCCAGTGAATGTCTGGCCTCGATAAAATGCCGGGCCACAGGTTTGTCAGAGGTACCGTCTGTGAGTGCCGACCTGATCGACAGTCGGTGATTTGCCATTCTATCACATTCTCTCCTATGTTAACAGACCCCCCCCCCCCCCCCCCCCCCAGATTGCAGGCTATGATTTGCAGCATATTGGCGGATCAGAGTGGCATATCGATAATTTACCTGTGTGCATAAATAAATTAGACTGCATACATTATATATATATATATATATATATATATCTATCTGGAGCCGCATGTCCGGTACCTGTCTGCCCCTCACCCCCCCCATTCCCACCCTCTCCTGCGGTGCTCTTTCCCTCCTTCCTTCAACCCAATGACTAGAAAAAAGATCCACTCCCTCAGTCTTGTGGGGAGCTGTTGGACTCCGAGGAGGAGGCCACGACTGCACCCAGGGTGGCAAGGGCTTTGTCAAACACCAGATGATCTGCCACCCCCCCTCCCAGCCAGCCCTGACAGGCACCAGCGACAGGTAGTCCAAGCCTAGCAATCTCTACCCCGTGCACGAGTGCATTTTAAAGGGCAATATCCGCCCGCTTTCCACCCTCAACAGAGCCACAGCATCAACCAGAAGGACAACCACAGTCAGTGCCTCGCACCTCAGCTGGCTGTCATTCATGTGACCGGCAGGAGATTTGCAGCAACAGAGCCTCTCTAGTGCCTGAGAGGTGTCAGCTGGCTGTAGATGGCCAAAATAGCATGGCAAAACATTAATGTGCGTGTGTATATATATATATATATATATATATATATATATATATATATTGTAAGTGACACTTATAAGATGCCGACTTCGCACTCTTTTACCTGAGGGTCTGGGTATGGGGGAGGGGAGTCAGCTGAAGATTTGCCTAGGGTGCTGAGAAACCTTGCACCGGCCCTGCAGAGACCTGTAGCTGCAACTGAAAATGTCTGTCATGAGTCTCTGAGAAAAGGAGGGTGAAGGAGCAGCTCAGTGGTGGGAAGACAGCAGTGGAATGGCACCTTGAGCTGGGGGAAAGGCCCAAGGCATATGGCTGTCATCCCCTACCCTGACGTCACCCACCGGTACTCTGGCCTCTTAAAAGATTGAACCTGCACCAGTAAAATGCCCTGGTGGTCTAGTGGAGTCCTGGATGAACCGAGGTCCATGCCAGCTCCTCCGGACCATCTCCAGGTACCGGAGAAGGACTGCTAACAAGAACCCACCTTACCGGGGGCGTAGTTTGGCAGGCACACAGGATGGGCATGCAAAGCCTCTAAACAAAGTTTTTCTTCCCCCACAGCTGGAGGTCTCTGTGCCCTCATAGTGTCTTCCCCTGCCTGCTTAAGAGCCTAAAAGTGGTAGGTTAACGCTGCAGAGCCATGGGACGGGTTTTCCCATCCTTGCGGGTGCGGCTTGCTCACCCCAGCCAAGCTGAGACCTCGCCTGTGCTTCTCACTGCCGAGCCTGTGGACATGCGGGATTCTGGGAAGTAGAGTCTTCCCTCTGTCTGTAGCTGGTCCCACCATGAGCGTTCTTCGTGGACCCATCCTCTGTGAAGAAAGACAGCGCTGCCTGTGTATGTGCACGGGGACCCATAGACCGGACTATCGGACCATCATCCCGCTGGAGCTTATAAGCGGCGGCCATCTTGGGCAGCTGAGGAGGTGAGACACCACTGCTTGCATGCAAAATCCGCTAGTAGTCTGGAGGCCCGCTGGACACTTGGGTTGCTACACCTGCTATTAACCCCAAGTAGTTGACACAAGGGGCATTTTCAAAGTTGTTGTGAGGTGTGGGTGCGGGAAAGGACATACTGCATTTTTTATGCTTCCCCCCCTCCCTGGTTTCTCCTGTGTTTTTGCCAACTTTCAATTTATACACCAAGCTGGTGGACGGCTTAAGTAAGCTTGCCTCTACTTTTTTTTTTCTTATATGTGCTTTGGTTGTACTAGTTAACAGCCCGGATAATAGGTTTATCTACAAGTAAATGAGCTATTAGGGGGCATATAAGAAGATAAATTTACTTGATATTGGGGAGCTCTCTCTTAGTAGACCTTACTTGCTTAATTCTACTGGATTTAATCCAGGGATACTAGGATTTCTATTTACACAATAATATCCCTGTATATTACCTTTCCACACGTATATCTCCAAGTGTGGTACAATTTATTATACAGGAGCTCCCTCCTCTGGCCATTCTGATGTAAATGAATAGATATTTATTCCTTACCATTCCCATGCTGTAATATCAGGAGGGATATAGCTATATCCAGGCAGGAGTGGGTGTCGTGAGGATTCAATTGCAATCTAGTCCTATCTATTGCGTCTACTTTCTTTAAAATAGTGTAAGGTGATGCGTTTCCATCTCTGACTATATTGTCATTAGCAGTTTGATGGTTTGCTAATGCCAACCCACTGGGAGTCACTGTACTAGGGGGGCTTTTTTCAGTGCATTATGTAAACATAGAATAGCTGTATATCCTGGCCTACCTGATTTTTCATTAAGATTTCTTTGACTGCATTATGGTCAGGAATAAGAAATCTTCTCAAAAAGGTGACACACCTCTACCAAAGGAGACCATGCCCCAGACAGATATGAAGCCGTTCCTACATCCCACTCCATCCAGACCTATGGAAGATTTCTCGGCCACAAGCCCATCCTCCTCTCCTTGTAATACCCCAGTTTCATTACTATTCCCAAAAAGACACCATGCGAAAAGTTTGAGTTAGATGGGGTTGATTTTAATGGCAAGATGATTTTTATCTATCAGGATCTGTCTTAGCATACCCTTCAACAGTGAAAAGCTCTCAAGCCATTGACTGATGAGCTTCGAAAACGTCAGTTGAAGTATCGTTGGGGCTTTCCCTTTAACCTACAAGTCTCATCATCTGGAAAGACACATACCCTGAATTCCTCTTCAGACCTCCCACTGTTCTGTTCTGGTCTTGGCTTACCAAAAATTTAAATTACCCAACTGGAATTCTGCTATACTGGACTTGCAACTTCCCCAACTACCGAGTGATGGCACGAGGTGCGTAACCCTAAGAATAAGATCTACTGCTTCCTCTGCCTGTCAGGACACTAGTATTAACTGATTGGCTAATTTTATATATGAGTTTTTTCTTCTCTCTGTTTTCTATCTCTTTTGATACAGCTGGATTCAACCGCACCTTATATTTGTGAGATTTACAGTTTTAATATCCTTGATGCTGTTAGGATGTTTGATATATTTGCTAGTCTAAATTTCAGGTTTCTTAAGGCTGAGTTTCTCTATAATTTAGCCATTTGTGAAGATTGTTTGATGTTCCGAATGTTTACATTAAGTCGTAAGCTTAAACTTATGATTACTATGTTGATAATAGATTAATTTGTTTACAGTACTCCCTTACTGGTGACTCCCTTGCCCTGTACCCGCATACAGTTATGATGCCTTTTGGGCTTCTGATTCCTAGGTGTATCAGTCTCCCCATAGCAGGTTTTTTTCTTTATTTGTTAGTATTGTTCTTGTTTCTAGGAATCGGTCTCACCTTTCCACTTTCCTTCTTGTTTTCTTTTCTCTCCCCCTCTTCTCTTGACCACTCCAGTTAAGGCACGCTGAGCTGTTCTCTGGCCCCCATGACAACGCCATGTAAATAAAAGTCATCGATTAACGCCAAGGGCCTTAATGTCGCAGAAAAGATCACTGACCAACAGCCGATTTCCTTTAGCTTTATATTGTAATAATCCAGATGGGAATTGTGATATTATTTTCTAAGAACCTACAAGTAACAAATTAATCTGTGCACAAACTGGTCCCAGTCAGGTTGGTTTTAGTGAATTGAAAAATATTCATGTGCTCCTACACGTTCATAGTGATGTACGCCCCCAATCGTGACCAGGCGTTCTTTTTTCAAACTCATCTCCCCAATTAGACTCTCTCCTCACAGGCATTGTTGTAATGGAAGATTTGAATTGGACCATGGATCCTTCTCTTGACACCTCTTCTAATGCCCCTAGAGTCTCTAAATGGAAAGACCATCAGGTGAAGAGAATATGCCATTAGCTCCAGATGGCAGACTCTTGGAGGGTCCTTCACCCATCTGGACGTGACTACTCATTTTATTCTAATCCACACACTTGTTCACGTCTAGATGACCTGTTTCTAAGCCACAGACCTTCCTTTACTAGTCGATTCATCATTTGGCTTGATAACTTGGTCGGACTATGCCCCAGTATTTATGACTATCAGTTCCACTTCAATCCCCGGGCCAATGGATTTGGCGTCTTAATGAATCTTTATTACAGGATAAGTACTGCAAAGTTGAGATCGACAAGATCTTATATGAATATTTCACTATTAATGACACTAATGAGATTTCTAAAATAATTCTATGGGAAGGACATAAATGTACTTTGAGAGGCAAGTTTATACAATTAGGCTCCTATATGAAGAAACAAAGAACGGCTCATATAGCCGATTACAAAAAATTCACTCTCTTGAGACTCTGCATAAGTTGTCTTTGTCAGGGGATGAATACAGAGCGGTGTTCAAAGTGAAAGCACAGTTGAACAAACTCCGTAATGATAGCACTAAACTCTCTCTTCAAAAATGTAATTCTAAATACTACTAATGGGTAAAAAAGCCGGGTCGTCACTTGGCTCAGGTGTTGCAAGCCCAACGAGCGACCTCATTTATTGGGAACATGAAGGATATGAAGGCTTTTTATGCTTTAAGACTCCAGAAATAGCGGCTTGTTTTAAGCAATATTATTCCACCTTATATAACTTAGAAACTCCCATGTTGAATACTGACCTGCATTTAGACACCCTTCAAATGAAAGCTTACTTGGAAAAAGTTTCTTTTTCCACTCTCATTCCTCATGACAGAGAAGCTATGGATAGGCTTTTTACTCTGCAGGAGATTAAATATGCCATAACCTCCGCACCCTCTGGCAAAAGTCTGGGTCCGGATGGATTCTCAATTGCTTCTTATAAGCTGTTTAAGGACACACTGGCCCCTAAACTCCTTCAGTCTTTCAACTTTATTTCTGCAGACATTCATTTTTCTTGGCAATCCTTGGAAGCTCATATAACTGTAATCCCTAAACAGGGTAAAGACCTATCGATGTGCTCTAGCTACAGACCCATATCACTGCTAAACGTGGATGTCAAACTAATTGCGAAGTTGATGACAAACAGATTAAATTATCGTCTTCCCTCTCTTATACATAATGATCAGGTGGGGTTTGTCCCCGGCCGTGAGGAAAAGGCCAACACTAAAAAGGTTCTGAATTTGATTCATGTAGCATCCCGGGGCGGAACCCCCACCATATTGTTATCCAACGATGCTGAAAAGGCATTTGACAGAGTTGGTTGAAGATTTATGAGGTCAGTGCTGGAGAACATCCGGCTGGGTCCACGGGCTCTTAATACAATTTTGGCTCTTTTTACAGCTCTGATAGCCCGAGTCTGAGTTAATGGTTCCCTATCCGAGTCTTTCTCCATAAGTAACGGTACAAGACAGAGCTGTCCCCTGTCTCCATTAATCTTTATTCTCTGCATCGAAGCCTTGGCTAGGGCTATTACTGTAGGTCTAACAATTATATTTTGGGCCAGGTGTAGCATGTTATGCCAGCGCTTGGGATCCCGGCGCCCAGCATAGCGACACCAGTATTCCGACCACCAGCATGCAGGCACGATGGCGTGCCACGCTATATATTATCCCTCCAGGGATGTTGTAGGCACCCCAAGAGGGAGAATAGTTGTCGGTATGCCGGCTGTCGGGATTCCGGTGCTGGTATGGTGAGCGCTGGGATCCCGACAACCGGCATATCAAATGCCTCCCTTTCGGGCCTAACAGTTGGAGAAAAGAAATACAATCTAGCACGGTTTGCAGATGATTTATTGGCAATAATTACATCTCCCATCTCTTCTCTTCCCCACTTTATGTGTGAACTGGACACTTTCAGTAAATTCTCTAATTTCAAAGTTAACATGTCCAAATCTTATGCTTTAAACATTGCGACCCCCTTGTCACAGTAAACAAACTTAAAAGCTCTTTCTCTTTCACATGGAAAACCTCCCATATTACATACTTAGGTGTTCAATTACCTAGAGATTTAACCTGTTTAAATTTATTTGAATTTTTCACCATTTCATCAGATAATGAGGGCTGACTATAGTACACACTTTAAACAACTTTTTGGGCTAGGTAGAATAAATGTTGTTAAATTGAATACTTTTGCTATCTATTCTTCAGACTTTGCCGATACGAGTTCCGGATTCATGGTTCCGGTCCATACAAGTTCTAACACAATTCACATGGTTTCACAAGAGACCCAGGATTAAGTGAGCCATTAATATGAGATCTGCTCGATGTGGTGGCTTTTCAGCTATCATATATAAAAAATTACTATTGTGTAATCTGACTTAATAGAAATTTGGACTGGACCAGGAATCAGGAAACTAAACAGTGGGTAGCGGTTAGAAGGCTTATATATGCAACAATATCCAGACATTTTTTATTTTATTCTACCTTCACTTCCTAAGTCTTCTTTTGTTCATCCAACTATTTCCACCACTCACTTTGCGCTTCCCAATGTCCTTAAATTCTTCATAGTATATAGATGTACTCCTCAGTAAATCATTATATATAGGAAAAAAATATACAAAAAACAACAATGTGTAAGACTGTATGAATGAGTCCAATCAAAAAATCCCAAATGTGAAGGAAACAGGAAGGTGATGTGTCCTCTCCCCAGCATGCATCAGAAGGATCCCTCAGCAAGCGTTCCACACCCAGGGTGTCTGGATAATATTAATGGATGCTCACATGTGCTTACATGAATATTGTAGGAACTTGCACATAAAGGTTTCTTTCACGATCCCTTATTGTACTGAAGTGACCATAGGTTCCTCATGAATGTCTCAGAATAAATTAAAAAAGACGTATATGTAGTTTCCGTTTATTGGAAACTTTTTTATTGATAAAAATAGTCTTACACATTGTTGTTTTTTGTATATATTTTTCCTATATACACAACGATTTACTGAGGAGTACATCTGTATACTATGAAGAATTTGAGGACACTGGGAAGCGCAAAGTGCGACGTAAACCTTTTGTTGGTCCATTTGTACTAATTGATTAAGGGTGGTGACTTAATCAGTTTACTTCTCTGCAGCTCACCATTGGTAACGCCATATAGTGGTGTACCATTTCCCCCACTCTTTCCATTTGGAAGACGCCACTTTGCTGGCCACATATTTCTTCCGTATTTAGCCATTTGACTTCTTTCCTAGCTAATCTGGAATTTTCATCTGGTTTTACTCTCTCACTTCCATAAATGGGCAGTGGTGGTGACTTAATCAGTTTACTTCTCTGCAGCTCACCATTGGTAGCGCCATATAGTGTTGTACCATTTGTTTTTTTGTGATATTTCCCCCACTCTTTACTTTTGGAAGATGGCACTTTGCTGACCACATATTTCTTCCGTATTTAGCCATTTGACTTCTTTCCTAGCTAATCTGGAATTTACACTTGGTTTTACTCTCTCACTTCCATAAATGGGCAGTGGTGGGGTGGGCTTTTCAGAGTTGGCCAGATGGCGATATCTACAGGGGTTAAACAATTCTCAGAAATTAGAGCAAAATGGGATATTCCACATTCTGATTTTTGGAAATACCTACAGGTTAGACACTTCTTAAACTCAGTCAATAGAGTCCTCCGAGCATCTAGAGAACTGATGCCATTTGAGACTGTGTTGCTACATGTGACCTAACACATACGATTTCCACCTCATATAAATTTTTGCAGAACTCTAACTCCAGAACACCTGCCCCCTTTATCTTAGCCTGGGAAGAAGATTTCGGCTTGTCACTCTCAGAAAAAGAATCGGAAGCAATATTCTTCAAAGCTTACAGAAGCTCTATCTGTATTCAAGTGAGAGAAACTCAATACAAAATCTTAATGTGTTGGTATAGACATCCCTCTCTTTTACAATGCTATGCACCCCACTATGTCTGACAAATGTTGGAGATGCCAAAACGTGGTGGGCTCTCTGCTGCATATTTGGTGGAATTGTCCATCAATCAAACCATTTGGGGACGATGTTATAGCTGTCTCCCGAAATATACTTAAAACCACTATTCCCACTAATCCGGCCTATTGGCTGTTGAATCACTCCCCCATGTCATTATCAAATTATAAAAATAAGAATTTACTTACCGATAATTCTATTTCTCGTAGTCCGTAGTGGATGCTGGGGACTCCGTCAGGACCATGGGGATTAGCGGCTCCGCAGGAGACAGGGCACAAAAGTAAAAGCTTTAGGATCAGGTGGTGTGCACTGGCTCCTCCCCCTATGACCCTCCTCCAAGCCTCAGTTAGGATACTGTGCCCGGACGAGCGTACACAATAAGGAAGGATTTTGAATCCCGGGTAAGACTCATACCAGCCACACCAATCACACTGTACAACCTGTGATCTGAACCCAGTTAACAGCATGATAACAGCGGAGCATCTGAAAAGATGGCTCACAACAATAATAACCCGATTTTTGTAACAATAACTATGTACAAGTATTGCAGACAATCCGCACTTGGGATGGGCGCCCAGCATCCACTACGGACTACGAGAAATAGAATTATCGGTAAGTAAATTCTTATTTTCTCTGACGTCCTAAGTGGATGCTGGGGACTCCGTCAGGACCATGGGGATTATACCAAAGCTCCCAAACGGGCGGGAGAGTGCGGATGACTCTGCAGCACCGAATGAGAGAACTCCAGGTCCTCCTCAGTCAGGGTGTGCCCCTGACCAAGTATCAGCTCGGCAAAGTTGTAAAGCCGAGACCCCTCGGGCAGCCGCCCAAGATGAGCCCACCTTCCTTGTGGAATGGGCATTTACATATTTTGGCTGTGGCAGGCCTGCCACAGAATGTGCAAGCTGAATTGTACTACACATGCAACTAGCAATCGTCTGCTTAGAAGCAAGAGCACCCAGTTTGTTGGGTGCATACAGGATAACAGCAAGTCAGTTTTCCTGACTCCAGCCGTCCTGGAAACTATATTTTCAGGGCCCTGACAACATCTAGCAACTTGGAGTCCTCCAAGTCCCTAGTAGCCGCAGGTACCAGAATAAGCTGGTTCGGGTGAAACACTGACACCACCTTAGGGAGAAACTGGGGATAAGTCCGCAGCTCTGCCCTGTCCGAATGGACAATCAGATATGGGCTTTTTTGAGACAAACGCCGCCAATTCTGACACTCGCCTGGCCGAGGCCAGGGCCAACAGCATGGTCACTTTCCCTGTGAGATATTTCAATTCCACAGATTTGAGCGGCTTAAACCAATGTGATTTTAGGAATCCCAGAACTACGTTGAGATCCCACAGTGCCACTGGAGGCACAAAAGGGGATTGTATATGCAGTACTCCCTTGACAAACTTCTGGACTTCAGGAACTGAAGCCAATTCTTTCTGGAAGAAAATCGACAGGGCCGAGATTTGAACCTTAATGGACCCCAATTTGAGGCCCATAGACACTCCTGTTTGCAGGAAATGCAGGAAACGACCGAGTTGAAATTTCTTCATGGGGCCTTCCTGGCCTCACACCACGCAACATATTTTCGCCACATGTGGTGATAATGTTGTGCGGTCACCTCCTTCCTGGCTTTGACCAGGGTAGGAATGACCTCTTCCGGAATGCCTTTTTCCCTTAGGATCCGGCGTTCAACCGCCATGCCGTCAAACGCAGCCGCGGTAAGTCTTGGAACAGACATGGTACTTGCTGAAGCAAGTCCCTTCTTAGCGGCAGAGGCCATGAGTCCTCTGTGAGCATCTCTTGAAGTTCCGGGTACCAAGTCCTTCTTGGCCAATCCGGAGCCACGAGTATAGTTCTTACTCCTCTACGTCTTATAATTCTCAATACCTTGGGTATGAGAAGCAGAGGAGGGAAGACATACACCGACTGGTACACCCACGGTGTTACCAGAACGTCCACAGCTATTGCCTGAGGGTCTTTTGACCTGGCGCAATACTTGTCCAGTTTTTTGTTCAGGCGGGACGCCATCATGTCCACCTTTGGTCTTTTCCAATGGTTCACAATCATGTGGAAGACTTCCCGATGAAGTCCCCACTCTCCCGGGTGGAGGTTGTGCCTGCTGAGGAAGTCTGCTTCCCAGTTGTCCACTCCCGGAATGAACACTGCTGACAGTGCTATCACATGATTTTCCGCCCAGCGAAAAATCCTTGCAGTTTCTGCCATTGCCCTCCTGCTTCTTGTGCCGCGTTGTCTGTTTACGTGGGCGACTGCCGTGATGTTGTCCCACTGGATCAATACCGGCTGACCTTGAAGCAGAGGTCTTGCTAAGCTTAGAGCATTGTAAATTGCCCTTAGCTCCAGTATATTTATGTGGAGAAAAATCTCCAGACTTGATCACACTCCCTGGAAATTTTTTCCCTGTGTGACTGCTCCCCAGCCTCTCAGGCTGGCCTCCGTGGTCACCAGCATCCAATCCTGAATGCCGAATCTGCGGCCCTCTAGAAGATGAGCACTCTGTAACCACCACAGGAGAGACACCCTTGTCCTTGGAGATAGGGTTATCCGCTGATGCATCTGAAAATGCGATCCGGACCATTTGTCCAGCAGATCCCACTGAAAAGTTCTTGCGTGGAATCTGCCGAATGGAATCGCTTCGTAATAAGCCACCATTTTTCCCAGGACTCTTGTGCAATGATGCACTGACACTTTTCCTGGTTTTAGGAGGTTCCTGACTAGCTCGGATAACTCCCTGGCTTTCTCCTCCGGGAGAAACACCTTTTTCTGGACTGTGTCCAGAACCATCCCTAGGAACAGCAGACGTGTCGTCGGAAATGGCTGCGATTTTGGATATTTAGAATCCACCCGTGCTGTCGTAGAACTACTTGAGATAGTGCTACTCCGACTTCCAACTGTTCTCTGGACCTTGCCCTTATCAGGAGATCGTCCAAGTAAGGGATAATTAAGACGCCTTTTCTTTGAAGAAGAATCATCATTTCGGCCATTACTTTGGTAAAGACCCGGGGTGCCGTGGACAATCCAAACGGCAGCGTCTGAAACTGATAGTGACAGTTCCGTACCACGAACCTGAGGTACCCTTGGAGAGAAGAGCAATTTGGGACATGGAGGTAAGCATCCTTGATGTCCAGGGACACCATATAGTCCCCTTCTTCCTGGTTCGCTATCACTGCTCTGAGTGACTCCATCTTGATTTGAACCTTTGTATGTAAGTGTTCAAAGATTTCCCATTTAGAATAGGTCTCACCGAGCCGTCTGGCTTCAGTACCACAATATAGTGTGGAATAATACCCCTTTCCTTGTTGTAGGAGGGGTACTTTGATTATCACCTGCTGGGAATACAGCTTGTGAATTGTTTCCAATACTGCCTCCCTGTCGGAGGAAGACGTTGGTAAAGCAGACATCAGGAGCCTGCGAGGGGGAGACGTCTCGAATCTCCAGTCTGTACCCCTGGGATACTACTTGTAGGATCCAGGGGTCCACTTGCGAGTGAGCCCACTACGCGCTGAAACTCTTGAGACGACCCCCCACCGCACTTGAGTCCGCTTGTACGGCCCCAGCGTCATGCTGAGGACTTGGCAGAAGCTGTGGAGGGCTTCTGTTCCTGGGAATGGGCTGCCTGCTGCAGTCTTCTTCCCTTTCCTCTATCCCTGGGCAGATATGACTGGCCTTTTGCCCGCTTGCCCTTATGGGGACGAAAGGACTGAGGCTGAAAAGACGGTGTCTTTTTCTGCCGAGATGTGATTTGGGGTAAAAAGGTGGATTTTCCAGCTGTTGCCGAGGCCACCAGGTCCGATGGACCGACCCCAAATAACTCCTCCCCTTTATACGGCAATACTTCCATGTGCCGTTTGGAATCTGCATCACCTGACCACTGTCGTGTCCATAAACATCTTCTGGCAGATATGGACATCGCACTTACTCTTGATGCCAGAGTGCAAATATCCCTCTGTGCATCTCGCATATATAGAAATGCATCCTTTAAATGCTCTATAGTCAATAAAATACTGTCCCTGTCAAGGGTATCAATATTTTCAGTCAGGGAATCCGACCAAGCCACCCCAGCGCTGCACATCCAGGCTGAGGCGATCGCTGGTCGCAGTATAACACCAGTATGTGTGTATATACCTTTTTAGGATATTTTCCAGCCTCTCAGCTGGCTCCTTGAGGGCGGCCCTATCTGGAGACGGTACCGCCACTTGTTTTGATAAGCGTGTGAGCGCCTTATCCACCCTAAAGGGTGTTTCCCAACGCGCCCTAACTTCTGGCGGGAAAGGGTATACCGCCAATAATTTTCTATCGGGGGAAACCCACGCATCATCACACACTTCATTTAATTTATCTGATTCAGGAAAAACTACAGGTAGTTTTTTCACACCCCACATAATACCCTTCTTGTGGTACTTGTAGTATCAGAAATATGTAACACCTCCTTCATTGCCCTTAACATGTAACGTGTGGCCCTAAAGGAAAATACGTTTGTTTCTTCACCGTTGACACTGGAGTCAGTGTCCGTGTCTGTGTCGACCGACTGAGGTAAATGAGCGTTTTACAGCCCCTGACGGTGTTTGAGACGCCTGGACAGGTACTAATTTGTTTGCCGGCCGTCTCATGTCGTCAACCGACCTTGCAGCGTGTTGACATTATCACGTAATTCCTTAAATAAGCCATCCATTCCGGTGTCGACTCCCTAGAGAGTGACATCACCATTTCAGGCAATTGCTCCGCCTCCTCACCAACATCGTCCTCATACATGTCGACACACACGTACCGACACACAGCACACACACAGGGAATGCTCTGATAGAGGACAGGACCCCACTAGCCCTTTGGGGAGACAGAGGGAGAGTTTGCCAGCACACACCAAAAACGCTATAATTATACAGGGACAACCTTTATATAAGTGTTTTTCCCTTATAGCATTTTAATATATATATACATATCGCCAAATAAGTGCCCCCCCTCTCTGTAGTGCAGGGGAGAGCCTGGGAGCCTTCCCACCAGCATTTCTGTGAGGGAAAATGGCGCTGTGTGCTGAGGAGAATAGGCCCCGCCCCCTTTTCGGCGGGCTTCTTCTCCCGTTTTTCTGAGACCTGGCAGGGGTTAAATACATTCATATAGCCCCCAGGGGCTATATGTGATGTATTTTTAGCCAGAATAAGGTACTATCATTGCTGCCCAGGGCGCCCCCCCCCAGCGCCCTGCACCCTCAGTGACCGCTGCTATGAAGTGTGCTGACAACAATGGCGCACAGCTGCAGTGCTGTGCGCTACCTTATGAAGACTGAAGAGTCTTCTGCCGCCGTTTCTGGACCTTCACTTTTCGGCATCTGCAAGGGGGGTCGGCGGCGCGGCTCCGGGACGAACCCCAGGGTGAGACCTGTGTTCCGACTCCCTCTGGAGCTAATGGTGTCCAGTAGCCTAAGAAGCCAATCCATCCTGCACGCAGGTGAGTTCACTTCTCTCCCCTAAGTCCCTCGTAGCAGTGAGCCTGTTGCCAGCAGGACTCACTGAAAATAAAAAACCTAACAAACTTTTACTCTAAGCAGCTCTTTAGGAGAGCCACCTAGATTGCACCCTTCTCGGCCGGGCACAAAAATCTAACTGAGGCTTGGAGGAGGGTCATAGGGGGAGGAGCCAGTGCACACCACCTGATCCTAAAGCTTTTACTTTTGTGCCCTGTCTCCTGCGGAGCCGCTAATCCCCATGGTCCTGACGGAGTCCCCAGCATCCACTTAGGACGTCAGAGAAATGCCATTACTTCATCACCTAATTAATGCCGCTTGTGTTACTATTCCCTCCCTCTGGAGGATCTACTATTCTACCTACTCAAAACATCTGGGTTTTCTAGAGTTGATTACTATATGAACATGAATGACATCCTTCTGGCTTCCTAAGATAAACTGTCTGAATTCATAATCACATATCTTCAAATGCTTATAAAGATTATATTCTCACAACAAAAGAATTGAGATCAGACACGGTAACTTAAGCAGTTCACGATAGCTACTTACAGCGAGCTCACCTTGATCAAGGTCAAGTTTCTCTTTATTCTTTTTTCTGCTCTTCTTAACAGCTTTACTACCCCTCCATTCTCTATTCCTACCTTCATAACTTAATTGAAGCACATCTTGATCGATAATGTGAAAGACTTCGATTATATTAAATGTATACCTGGTTTGTAAACTTCTTTCTGCCTTACCGTTTGGAATGTTTATGTTTTCTAATTACGACTTGCTGTGTCAAGTAATGCTGTGTCTATGATGCATGCTCTCTTATTCATACATTGGAATGTACTGCTCAACTTTTTCAATAAAAACAGATTATACAAAAAAGAACCCGCCTTACCTTTCAGTCAGATGCAGTCTTGCAGTCCTGGGGTCCGCCGTGGGAGCTATTCTAGACTCACTCCTTGTTGCTTCGCCAGAAGTACCTGGCCTGGGGCCAGATTATAGGCACTGGTGGGGGATAATGGAGTAGCAGCACTGCCATCCAAGGGAACACATAGCACTTGCTGCTCTGTTCAGGAAAATAGAAATAAAAGTAAAACCTAAACTAAAAGCTTGGGGCTGCTCAGAAACAGCCCCACTGTTAAATGGTGAATGCGGCTCTTGCCGGAACCAAAGCAAAACTGAAGAGCCTGAGCTGGAGGCAAGATATAGAGGGGAAGGACAGGAGCATCTTGGGATACCTAAAAGCTTAACTGTTTGGCGCCCGGTCCTTTACCACCACTTACACCCCATTGTCTCCCTTTGGAGCCCTATGGAACAAGAGAAGATAGGCATACCTGTTTTTGTTGTGTTTTGATTATTCATGACTTATGAAAGAGGTGGAGCTATTGGATTTAAAAAATAAGATTTTAAACCTACCGGTAAATCTTTTTCTCCTAGTCCGTAGAGGATGCTGGGGACTCCGTAAGGACCATGGGGGTATAGACGGGCTCCGCAGGAGACATACGCACTATAAAGAACTTTGGATGGGTGTGCACTGGCTCCTCCCTCTATGCCCCTCCTCCAGACCTCAGTTAGAGAACTGTGCCCAGAGGAGACGGACAGTATGAGGAAAGGATTTTTGTTAATCTAAGGGCAAGATTCATACCAGCCCACACCATCCACACCGTATAACTTGGAATATACGTAACCAGTTAACAGTATGAACAAAACAGCATCAGCCAAAGAGGTATATTCAATTAGCAGCGATAACGGACTTTTCGCGTGAAAAGTCCGGTTTTCGCGCGAAAAACCGGACTTTTCCCACGAAACGCAATTGCAGCCTATTCAATTTTCCTGGAAAATTTATCTGTGATCATTTTTTTACTAATTTCACTTCACCTACTCTGAAGCAGGTGAAAAGTCACTATTTTAAGGTAAAAATGTTTGGATATGGTCCAGAACTCCTGGGACACCCCCCTTAATGACTAATTAGGCACGTTGAGGTTTTTAATTATTTTTAATTGCTCAATAATGACATGTCATTTTTGGGGTGAAAAAGTAGAAACTAGGGTATTCAATTATCCGCAAATTGGCGGCAATTTTTCGCGGCAATCGGGCGAAAATTGCAGCGAAAATGCTCTGTTTTTCGACCTATTTAATTCCAAATGGGTTTCACGTGAAAATTCTTGCAGTGAAAAGTGCAGTTGAAAATGGGGAAATCAGCCTGTACCCCAAAAAATGCTAAACTAACATAGGAAAACAGAAGAGAAGTGTGTTAGAGATCACATTAGAGCGTTTTTGGGGACTTAAATTGTGTGAAATGGCTGTTATATGCATTTTTTTAAAAATGCAAAAAAAATGATAGAAAGCAAGTTTTTTTGAGCAAAATAAATGCTCATTAAATTTGGGGTACATGAAAATGGGTATAAGTATATATTTGGGTCATTTTAGGGTACTTTAATAAAAAGTGGAAACAGACCGATTACTCCCATCTGCAAGCCTAAAAACACCTGTCCCACTCATAAAGCACCCCAATATACCTGTCCCATACCTTGAACCCCAATTTCCATCACTTTGTACTTTTTCACCCCAAAAATGACATGTCATTATTGGCCAATTAAAAATAATTAAAAACCTCAACGTGCCTAATTAGTCATTAAGGGGGGTGTCCCAGGAGTTCTGTACCATATCCAAACATTTTTACCTTAAAATAGTGACTTTTCACAACTTTTCAACTGCTTCAGAGTAGGTGAAGTGAAATTAGTGAAAAAATGATCACCGATAAATTTTCCAGGAAAATTGAATAGGCTGTAATTGCGTTTTGCAGGAAAAGTCCGGTTTTTCGCGCGAAAACCGGGCGTTTTGCGGGAAAAGTACGGTTTTTCACGCGAAAACCGGACTTTTCACGCGAAAAGTCCGTTATCACTGCCAATTTAAGTCCCCAAAAACGCTCTAATGTGATCTCTAACACACTTCTCTTCTGTTTTCCTATGTTAGTTTAGCATTTTTTGGGGTACAGGCTGATTTCCCCATTTTCACCTGCACTTTTCACTGCAAGAATTTTCACGTGAAACCCGTTTGGAATTAAATAGGTCGAAAAATTGAGCATTTTCGCGGCAATTTTCGCCCGATTACCGCGAAAAATTGCCGCAAATTTGCAGATAATTGAATACCCTAGAAAGACTGATCTCAACTGTAACATAACCCTTATGTAAGCAATAACTATATACAAGCCTTGCAGAAATATGTCCGCACTGGGACGGGCGCCTAGCATCCTCTACAGACTAGGAGAAAAAGATTTGGCGGGAGGTTTAAAATCTTATTTTCTCTTACGTCCGTAAGGACCATGGAGATTATACCAAAGCTCCAGACTGGGCGGGAGAGTGCGGATGACTCTGCAGCACCGACTGAGCAAACATGAGGTCCTCATCAGCCAGGGTATCAAACTTGTAGAACTTTGCAAAGGTGTTTGAACCCGACCAAGTCGCTGCTCGGCAAAGCTGTAATGCCGAGACGCCTCGGGCAGCTGCAGAAGAAGAGCCCACCTTCCTAGTGGAATGGGCCTTTACCGAATTTGGTAACGGCAATCCAGCCGTAGAATGAGCCTG
The DNA here is from genome assembly GCF_028390025.1 of Pseudophryne corroboree. Taxonomy (NCBI): domain Eukaryota; kingdom Metazoa; phylum Chordata; class Amphibia; order Anura; family Myobatrachidae; genus Pseudophryne; species Pseudophryne corroboree. Next base: position 606,701,980 of record NC_086447.1, read on the forward strand.
CTGAATCAGGAGCGCCAACCTTGTTGGCTGCATACAGGACAAACAGTGCCTCTGTTTTCCTAACCCGAGCCGTCCTGGCTACATAAATTTTTAAGGCCCTGACTACATCAAGGGACTTGGAATCTCCAAGTCATTCGTAGCCACAGGTACCACAATAGTTGGTTCATATGAAACGATGAAACCACCTTAAGCAAAAATTGAGGACGAGTCCTTAATTCTGCTCTATCCACATGGAAAATCAGATAGGGGCTTTTGTGAGACAAAGCCGCCAATTCGGAAACCCGCCTTGCAGATGCCAAGGCCAACAACATGACCACCTTCCAAGTGAGAAATTTTAATTCAACCGTTTGAAGAGGTTCAAACCAGTAAGATTTTAGGAACTGTAACACCACGTTAAGGTCCCATGGTGCCACTGGAGGCACAAAAGGAGGCAGTATGTGCAGCACTCCCTTTACAAAAATCTGGACTTCTGGGAGAGAAGCCAATTCCTTCTGAAAGAAAATTGATAGGGCCGAAATCTGTACCTTAATGGAGCCTAATTTTAGGTCCATATCCACTCCTGTCTGTAGAAAGGGGAGAAAACGGCCCAGATGGAAATCTTCCGTAGGAGCATTCTTGGATTCACACCAAGATACATACTTTCTCCACATACGGTGATAATGTTTCGCTGTCACCTCCTTCGTAGCCTTTATTAGAGTAGGGATGACTTCTTCCGGAATGCCTTTCCCAGCTAGGATTCGGTGTTCAATCGCCATGCCGTCAAACGTAACCGCGGTAAGTCTTGGAACACGCAGGGCCCCTGTTGCAACAGGTCCTCTCTGAGAGGAAGAGGCCACGGATCTTCAGTGAGCATTTCCTGAAGATCTGAATACCAGGCCCTTCGAGGCCAATCTGGAACAATGAGTATTGTCCGCACGCTTTTTCATCTTATGATTCTCAATATCTTTGAGATGAGTGGAAGAGGAGGGAACACATAGACCGACTGAAACACCCACGGTGTCACCAGGGCGTCTACTGCTACTGCCTGAGGGTCCCTTGACCTGGCACAATACCTCCGAAGCTTCTTGTTGAGGCGTGTCGCCATCATGTCTATTTGAGGAAGTCCCCAATGACTTGTTATCTCTGAAAAAACTTCTTGATGAAGTCCCCACTCTCCTGGATGGAGATCGTGTCTGCTGAGGAAGTCTGCTTCCCAGTTGTCCACTCCCGGAATGAAGACTGCTGTCAAAGCGCTTATGTGATTTTCCGCCCAGTGAAGAATCCTGGTGGCTTCCGCCATTGCCACTCTGCTCCTTGTTCCGCCTTGGCGGTTTACATGAGCTACGGCTGTGACGTTGTCTGATTGAATCAGAACCGGTAGGTCGCGAAGAAGATTCTCCGCTTGACGTAGGCCGTTGTATATGGCCCTCAATTCCAGTACGTTAATGTGTAGACAAGCCTCCTGGCTTGACCATATCCCCCTGAAAGCTTCTTCCTTGTGTGACTGCTCCCCATCCTCGGAGGCTCGCGTCCGTGGTCACCAGAACCCAGTCTTGAATGCCGAACCTGCGACCCTCTAGAAGGTGAGCACTCTGCAGCCACCACAGGAGAGACACCCTGGCCCTGGGGGACAGGCTTATTTTCTGATGAATGTGATAATAGGACCCGGACCACTTGTCCAGAAGGTCCCACTGAAACGTCCTCGCATGAAACCTGCCGAAGGGGATGGCCTCGTAGGTCGCCACCATTTTCCCCAGTACTCGAGTGCATTGATGGACTGACACTCTTTTCGGTTTTAACAGGTCTCTGACCATGTTCTGGAGTTCCTGGGCTAGTTCCATTGCGAGAAATACCCTCTTTTGTTCCGTGTCCAGAATCATGCCTAAGAAAGATAGCCGAGTCGTTGGAGCCAACTGTGACTTTGGTAGATTTAGAATCCAGCCATGTTGCTGCAGCACTCTCAGGGAGAGCGACACGCTTTTCAGTAACTGATCTCTCGATCTCGCTTTTATCAGGAGATCGTCCAAGTACAGGATAATTGTGAATCCCTGCCGGCGCAGGAGCACCATCATTTCCGCCATTACCTTGGTGAAAATCCTCGGGGCCGTGGAAAGCCCAAACGGCAACGTCTGAAACTGGTAATGACAGTCCTGTACAGCGAATCTCAGGTACGCCTGATGAGGGGGATATATGGGAACATGAAGGTATGCATCCTTTATGTCTAGTGACACCATAAAATCCCCCCCTTCCAGGCTGGAGATAACTGCCCAGAGCGATTCCATCTTGAATTTGAACTTTTTCAAGTACAGGTTTAGGGATTTTAAATTTTGAATGGGTCTGACCGAGCCATCCGGTTTCAGAACCACAAATAGGGTTGAATAGTACCCCTTCCCCTGTTGAACTAGGGGAACCTCGACACCCAACTGTCCCCCTTTCCGGGGAAGAAGCTGGTAAGGCCGATTTGAAAAACCGGCGAGGAGGCACGTCTTTGAACTCCAGCTTGTATCCTTGGGATACAATTTCCATCGCCCAAGGATCCACCTCTGACTGAACCCAGACTTGGCTGAGAAGTCGAAGAAGTGCCCCCACCGGCGCGGACTCCCTCAGTGGAGCCCCAGCGTCATGCGGTGGATTTAGTAGAAGCCGAGGAGGACTTCTGCTCCTGGGAACTAGTCGTAGCAGGCATTCTTTTCCCTCTACCCTTACCTCTGGCGAGGAAGGAAGAGCCCCGACCTCTTCTGGACTTATGCGACCGAAAGGACTGCATCTGATATTGCGGAGTTTTCTTTTGCTGTGGGGAAACATAAGGTAAAAAAGTAGATTTAGCCGCGGTAGCTGTGGAAACCAGGTCCGCGAGACCTTCCCCAAATAAATCCTCACCTTTGTAAGGCAAAACTTCCATATGCCTCTTTGAGTCGGTATCACCCGTCCATTGGCGGGTCCACAGGGCTCGCCTAGCAGAAATCGCCATGGCGTTGGCTCTCGAACCTAGCAGACCAACGCCTCTCTGAGCATCTCTCATATACAAGACTGCATCTTTAATGTGACCTAAGGTCAATAAAATGGTATCCCTATCCAGGGTATCAATGTCAGCTGACAAAGTATCCGTCCAAGCTGCTACAGCGCTACAAACCCAAGCCGAGGCTATTGCCGGTCTGAGCAAGGCACCCGTATGTGCATAAATTGATTTTAAGGTGGTCTCCTGTCTGCGATCAGCAGGATCCTTGAGGGCTGCCGTGTCTGGAGACGGCAGCGCCACCTTTTTGGACAAGCGCGTTAACGCCTTGTCCACCCTGGGTGAGGATTCCCACCGTAACCTGTCGTGCGCAGGGAAAGGATACGCCATCAGAATTCTCTTGGGAATCTGCAGTTTCTTGTCTGGAGTTTCCCAAGCCTTTTCAAATAACGCGTTCAGCTCATGAGATGGGGGAAAGTTACCTCAGGTTTCTTTTCCTTAAACATGTGTACCCTCTTGTCAGGGACAGAGGGGTCATCTGTGATATGTAAAACATCCTTTATTGCAATAATCATATAATGAATACTTTTGGCCACCATTGGGTGTAACCTCGCATCATCGTAGTTGACACTGGAGTCAGAATCCGTGTCGGTATCAGTGTCTGCTACTTGGGACAGGGGACGTTTCTGATACCCTGAAGGGCCCTGTGACACAGTCAAAGCCATGGATTGACTCCCTGTTCTATCCCTGGACTGTGCTTTGTCCAATCTCTGATGTAATAAAGACACATTTGCATTTACAACATTCAACATATCCAATCAGGTGTCGACGTTGCAGACGGAGACACCACAATCATCTGCTCCACCTCCTCCTTAGATGAGCCTTCCGCTTCAGACATGCCAACACACACGTACCGACACCCCCACACACTCAGGGATATATCTATATGGAGATAGTTCCCCAATAAGGCCCTTTGGAGAGACAGAGAGAGAGTATGTCAGCACACACCCAGCGCCACCTGACACTGGAAACAAAATTCCCAGTAACAACAGCGCTTTTCTATAATTATATATATATATATATATATACACACTCACTGCGCCAATTAAATGTGCCCCCCCTATTTTTTGCCCCCTGTCTCCGTGTTCAGCAGGGGAGAGTCCGGGGAGCCAGCTTCTCTGCAGTGTGCTGTGGAGAAAATGGCGCTGGTTAGTGCTGGAGGATCAAGCTCCGCCCCCTCACCGGCGGGCTTCGGTCCCGCTCAAATTTTCAATACTGGCGGGGGTTTATTTAATATACTGCCTCCGCAGTATACATACATGTCAGCCAGTCCCAAAAGGTTTATTATTGCTGCCCAGGGCGCCCCCCCCCCTGCGCCCTTCAGTGCCCGCTGTGTGTGTTGTGTGTGGGAGCAATGGCGCGCAGCGTTACCACTGCACATTACCTCAGAGAAGATCTGAAGTCTTCTGCCGCCTTTGAAGTCTTCTTTCTTCTTATACTTACCCGGCTTCTATCTTCCGACTCTGTGAGGAGGACGGCGGCGCGGCTCCGGGACGAACGGCGAGGGTGAGACCTGCGTTCTGACCCTCTGGAGCTAATGGTGTCCAGTAGCCTAAAAAGCTGAGCCTATCATTTAAGTAGGTCTGCTTCTCTCCACTCAGTCCAACGATGCAGGGAGCCTGTTGCCAGCAGTGCTCCCTGAAAATAAAAAAACTTAACAAAAGTCTTTTTCTGAGAAACTCAGGAGAGCTCCCCTGTAATGCACTCCTCTAGGACGTAAGAGAAAATAAGATTTTAAACCTACCGGTAAATCTTTTTCTCCTAGTCCGTAGAAGATGCTGGGCGCCCGTCCCAGTGCGGACATATTTCTGCAAGGCTTGTATATAGTTATTGCTTACATAAGGGTTATGTTACAGTTGAGATCAGTCTTTGGCTGATGCTGTTTTATTCATACTGTCAACTGGTTACGTATATTCCAGGTTATACGGTGTGGATGGTGTGGGCTGGTATGAATCTTGCCCTTAGATTAACAGAAATCCTTTCCTCGTACTGTCCGTCTCCTCTGGGCACAGGATCTAACTGAGGTCTGGAGGAGGGGCATAGAGGGAGGAGCCAGTGCACATCCATCTAAAGTTCTTTATAGTGCCCATGACTCCTGCGGACTGTCTATACCCCATGACGGACTGTCTATACCCCATGGTCCTTACGGAGTCCCCAGCATCCTCTGGGACGTAAGAGAAAGTAATATTAGCCATCAGAATAAATGATAACTTGCATATGTTATTCTTTGTTCTAACCAACTGGTTAGATTAACTTTATTTTTGTATCCAGTGAAAATAGGACAGTAAAAATACAAAAGAAACATATTTATGAGTACTCCTTTTAATTTCCACTGCCAAATTACAACAATTTACAGTAGCTCAAATCATAAACATTAAAATACTATAATTTTCTAAAGTCACTTGTAGTATTGTTTATATTACTAAAAGAAACATATGACAGTCTATTAGAGATTATTAATTATCATGTACTGTAGTTATTAGGGTGCATATATGAAATTTAAAGCTCCAAAGATAATGCTGCAATAGCCAAGACAGTAAGCAAGAAGCAATAGCAAACATTTCAAATATAGTACCTGTTTTAACTTGTGTGTTAGAGAAAGCATGTGACTTGGGCCCCTGAATTACACAAAAATCTTCATCTAGAAAATCACATTTCTACGTCTAAAACATTTCAAATGTATTATTTCTTCTCATTAAAAAGAGCAGCATCACTCATCAGAATTACAATAGAAATAGGCATTTGTTCAAACATAAAATGTAAGTTCTTGGTTGTGGAGCATTGGAGGTAATATGTTTATATGTATTTAAATTCCATTTGATTAACTACTAATTAAAACTGGTAGATAAGAAAAACTTTTACAAGCAGTAACTTAAGTCAAACTCATGTCAGCAAACTGCTGTGTAATATTATTTCTGGAAGAGACAAAAAGGAAAGATATATAATAGTGCAACTAAAATGTCCTACTTTTAAAAATAAGAGATTAAATGATACATGGATAAAACCTTTTCCTTTTAAAAACACTTTTCTCTTTTGAGCACTTATTTTTTTTTAATACTATTTTAATGAACTAACTAAAGATACTCAATTCTACCAATACTACTACTGGTCCCAAGCATTTCCGATAAATGATACTTTACATATACATCATGAGATCTCTTAGGGATGGAACCCAAGCAAACATAAAATTAATTTATGTTTTATATATACCTTAGATACATAGCCTGTATGTAATTTTAAACAATATTGCGCATGGAACAGAGTTTTTGTACATTAAACAGAGAGCAAAGGTATCACTATCTTAGTTGGTGCTCAAAAAAATTCTGAATTTCCTTTTGGAATTTTGGATAAGGGATACTCAACCTGTACTTTCTCTCTTGTTCAAATAAATATTGTATCTATGAGTTCAAGGCATGGGACATCCTGTATATAACCTCTAATGTCACCATTTTCTGAAATAAGAGAATTTAGCATCTAGGGATACTAAAGAATAATTGAAAAATTGGGTGTAAAACTGTATGAAGGAGGGAATACATATGATATGTTATACAAGTGCTACTAAATTTCTATTTGCGGACATTTAATTTTTAACTTGTTAATTTATTAGTTATGGAACCAATATTAAAATATGCTTTCATTTTTGTATTGCTATGTGGACTACCAAATAATTATTGTACAGGTGGATAGAAAGTGTTAATGTGATTGTCACAAACATGTAATTCTTCATGATAGGCTTTCCAATTTATTTGTGGCTCATCTTCAGTCATCAAAACCTCATCTGAGGTTTCTGTACAGTTTATCAACTTAAAGTCTTTTGAAAAACAAATTTCAATTTGTCCAAGAATTTGTGGATCTCCACCCTAAGGGAGAAAAAAAAAACATTTTTAATTAGAACAGTGTGCTTAAAATGTAATCTAATTCATGATACACATACAGTACACACCATCTACTGTACATTGGCTTAACTTGTTAAGTAAGGATGTCTTTTTTTAATGTTAAATATGTCATGTATTGCTGTAATCCGTGCAGCTAAGTAAGATTCTCAAAATCAGTGAGTGAAATTTTCAAAATCAGTTCTATAAGTTCTTAGCCTCAACCCCTACAATGGTATGCGGAATGCTGACACCGGCATCTTCAATAGAGTCCCCAGCCCGGCGCCGGAAACCCGACACTCAAGATCCCAAATGAACAGACACCGCCGCGCTGGGCAGGTAAGACTTTAGGTTTAGGCTGCGGGGGCAGGGTTAGGGCTAGGCTGCACTCCGAGGGGGTTAAGGGAGCCGGTATTCTGACTGCTGGCATCCCGACTGCCGGCATATTATAATAAACCCCCCTACAGTGTATCCATTGTTGTCACTTAATATGAATGTTTTTTCTAGGAACTAAATTGCATCCTTTGAAATATTATTTCGAATGTAAACTGGTTTGAAGTTACTGAAAAAATACTGAAAATATTGTAAATGGATAGCAATGCATTGCTTTCAATACAGTTGACATTGTTTTATAATAAACAAACATATGTTCACTCTACACAATGATGATGAAGAACCATCACACTATCACTTCTCATTTGCAAAGTAGATAACTTTGCAAGGTTATTTTTTTTATGGTGTGCAGAAATAAGTGTGTATGTTGAGGGGGGGGGGGTTACTGACATTGTGTTGTATAAAGCCATATGAAAGGAACCCTAAAGAACGGTCGCTACAGCTTTGTACTGTTCCAACACCGTACAGTCTGTGAAAAGAACTTTACCTCTATGGGGTATATTCAATTAGAGTCGGAAACTGCCGTCTTGTCGGAAAGAAGGCAGTTTCCGACTGGAATAGGTCGGAAGGGGTTCCAACCTATTCAATCCAGCCTAATTTTTTCCGACAAGCAGGGAATTCCGACTTGTCGGAATACACGCAGGGACAAACCAGACATGTTTTTTTTTTTTTTCGAAAAGTTTTATTGGGCGATTTACAGCAATAAACAAAATCGGTACGTTTCATAGGAACATAAAAGAAACATTATAGCATATAAATATACGCAACAAAGAAACAATATAACAATCAAGTGAGTAACTCTATTTTTGTTTTTTTTAAGCGAGATGACAGAAGTATAGCAAGAGAAGAGAGAGTCCTCTAGGCCTACGGTGTGGCCAACCAGCCTAGGGGAGTGGGAGAGCGGGAAGAAAAGATACAGGAAGAAAAAGGAACAAGATTGAGGACAAAGAGAGGGGATAAAGAGAAGTGGAGGAGGGGTCCAAGAGGCGGGGTCCGGGCAGCCGACACAAAAAAGAGGGTACATAACTTAATTAGCTACAGAATAAGGAGGGGGCATTTTGAGAAGCGAGCCAGGGTGTCCATACTCTATCAAATGCCCTGGCAGATTGCCTAATGAGACTGGTCATATATTCCATCTTATAGACGTACCAAATGTAGGCGATAACGGATTGCATGGATGGTGGGGATGGCAACCTCCAGGCCTACATGTCGTAGCAGTAGCTACATGACGTAATAACTTGTTCTGGTGTTTAGCTAAAGTCGGGAGATCTAGAAGTAGTAGGAAGTATTTAGGGTCCAGGGGGAATGGAATAGCGAATAGAAGCGAGAGAAGTCGAACAACATCCTTCCATAAAGGTACCAGACAGGTTTTAACCCAGTTTCCGACAATGTAAATCCGACTTTAAAAAAAAAAAAAAGTCGTCGGATTGACACTGTCGGGAATGGGATAAACCTGTCGGGTTTGGCCCGGCATTAAATAGAGAGCTGTCGGGTCCTTTCCGTCGGAAAGGACCAGACAGCAATTGAATATACCCCTGTATGATTAAATGATAATGCCTGCTATGCCCATTCAGGTTATGCCATTAACAACACAAAGCTAAAAATTACTATCATAAAGCATGGAGCGGTATGTACCAGGAAGCAACTGTATGCAGCTTGTGGGAATATTAGTAAGGGTGATGCAGGGTTTACTGAAGCTATAATCTGCTGCATCATCTACTGTGATACTTCAACTCATCCTACATAAAACACATTCTTTTCTCTTATACAGTCAAGAAATGCAAACATACAGGTTATATTTTCATGCTTTCAAACATGTTATCTAAAGTAGGCAGGGGAGTCACTAAGTGGCTAACTTTGGCAAGGTTACCTTTTTATGGTGTGTAGGTAAATGATGGCCATACATTAGGATGACTCGCATGTGATGTGAGTCGTCTCGTGACCCCTTTTTCATATTTGAAGGTGTCTGAGCCAGAGACGAAAAGCAGAAATACAGAGTCTGAAGGCTTGGCGTTCCATCTGCCCAGCCTTGGTTTGAAGCAGTAGCAGCTGCCAGGCACATTTACAAACAAACCAAAGCAATCAAATCTCATTATTGCTATAATAAATCAGCTCTTGACCCAGCCTCTCTCTCAAACTAGCATCTAAGTTATCTCCTCCCCTCTGCTTCCAAATTGTTTAAGCTTAATTAGCCTTTTTTCCTTTTACTTCCTTCTCAATTCTTCTATCATGCTTTAACCAGCAACATGCCACTGAGACTGCTCTCACAAAACGGATCAATGATTTCCTTACAGCAAACATTAACCTGGACCTCTCTGCTGCTTTCAACACCTTTGGACACCTTCTACTGATAGCAAGATAAAGGGCAAATAACTAAATATGCAACAGCTCCTTCAGTATATTGTCTGGTACATCCTGCCCTCCACTACCAATATCTATCCAGATCCCGCATAGTCCTGTTATTGTTGCATAGATTTGATGGCAGATGAGAAACCCTTGGTCCATCTAGTCTGCCCCTTTTTTAACCATATTGTTACCTCAAACCCTATTTGATCCTTATTTCTTTGTAAGGAGATCTTTAGGTCTATACCATGCATGTTTAAATTGCTCTACTGGATTAGCCTCTACCACCTCTGATGGGAGCTATACTACCACTTGTCCACTACCTTTTCTGTGAAGTAAGTTTTCCTCAAATTTCCCCCTCCAGTTTCAGTGCATGTCCTTGTGTGCTAATACTTCTCTTCCTTTGAAGAACTTCTCCCTCCGGTACCTTGTTAAAGTCCTTGATACATTTGAAAGTTTCTATTATTTCCCCTCTTTAACTCTCTGCTCCAAACTACTGTACACACATTAAGATATTTTAGTTTTTCCAGGAAAGTTATGTGATGAAGGCCATACACTTTGTTCAGTCTCTAGTGTATTATCCTTCTGGAGATATGAGAGGAATGCAATAGGGTGCGAGAATCAGAAAGTGAGAGATTTTGTGAGAGTTGTCCTGTTTTCCTAATGTAACAATCATTTACATGGCAAAGCCAGGTTGCTCTTGCCTCATAAATGATTGCCACTTAAAAAAAACAAAAAAAACAAAACAGGAGAACTCTCACAAAATCTCTCACTTTCTGATTCTCACACCCTATTACATTACCCCCATGGCCTCCAGAACTAAGTATTCTACATGAGACTGTACCAATGACCTATACAGTGGCATTAATACTTTTTTCTTTCTGCTCTCCCTATGCAGCCAAGCATCAAACTTGCTTTTCCCATTGCTTTATTACACTGCTTACCTATCTTTAAGTCACCTGAAATAATTACACTTAGATTCCTTTTCTCCTCAGTAGTTTCCATTATAGTACTGTTAATACTGTAGTACATATAGCCTTTGGATTTTTGAGACCGTACTGTTAATACTGTAGTACATATAGCCTTTGGATTTTTGAGACCCAAGTGCATAAGTTTGCTTTTTTTGGCATTAAACTGTAGTGGATACGCTCTTGAAAATTCCTCTAGTCTACCTAGATCAGGCATGTCCAAATTGCGGCCCTCCAGCTGTTGTGAAACTACATATCCCAGCATGCCCTGACACAGTTTTGCTGTCAAAGAATGCCAAAGCTGTGTCAGGGCACGCTGGGATGTGTAGTTTCTCAACAGCTGGAAGGCCGCAGTTTGGACATGCCTGACCTAGATCATCAATCATTTGTTTTACCCCTTGCTTGTCTACCCTTTGTGTCATCTGCAAAAAGGCATACTTTACCTTAAATACCATTGGCAATGTCACTAATAAAGATATTAAAAATCACAAGTCCAAGTACAGATCCCTGGGGTACTCCACTGGTAACCTTTTATTACCGTGAATGCACTCCACTTACTACAACTCTCTGTTTTCTATCCTGCAACCAAGATCTTATCCATTCAATAATCTTAGAATCCATTCCTAAACTTTCAAGTTTATTTAACAATCTGCGATGTGGGACAGTGCCAGAAACCTTACTAAAATCTAGATAAGCTACATCTACAACCATTCCTTGAGCTATCTTGATCTACTACTTTAGTCACCCAGTCAAAAAAAAGTCAATAAGATTTGGTTGACATGATCTACCTTCAGTAAATCCATGCTGTTTGAGATACTGTAAATTGCTGGATTTGAGATATTCTACAACTCTTTCTTTTAAAAATGTTTCCATCAATTTCCCTACTACTGATGAAAGGCTCACTGGTTTGCCTCTTCCTTGCTTCCACTTTGGTGAAGTACAGTAGGACTAAATTCATTCTTTGGAATTACTCCTGTAGCTAGAGACTGTTTGAATATAGGGCCTAATGCAGACCTGATCGCATAAAATCGCATAGCGGCCAACTATCGAATGACCACGCATGCATCTCAACGCGCAGGCGTGAGCCCAAACAGCGACAGAATAGTGCAAAAATTTTGGGGTGGTACCTGGGCGTTTTCTGGGAGTGTCAGGAAAAACTCAGGCATTCCCAAGCGTTTTCTGGGAGGGTGTGTGACATCAGCTCTGGCCCCGAACAGCCTGAGTCTATCACACTGTAGAAGTAAGTCCGGGGCTACGCAGACTGCCAGGACCAGAAAAATCATTCAGTGGTGAGTGATTTGCAGCTGTCTGGCGAAGTTTTCGCAAGGTGTACGCATGCATTCATACACTTGGACGGGGCAGGTTTTCATTCTCTATGGGCACGGACTATCTGATCGCAGACCTCTGCAAATTTACAGAGGCGCAATTAGGTCTTTATTAGGTCAATAGTAACTCTGTTAATGGTGCTACCAACACCTCTTTAGGCTCTTTCTACCACTGTATTATTTTGTGTAATCACATTTCTGCTATGTCCACAAGGATATCCCACTTTATGTAAAGCTCAACAAGTCCAATATAGTGCTCACCCAAAGTTCCCATCACCTCCACAAATCACCCTCACCAATACAATTTCCTCAGTCTCCCAAGCCCGCTGTTGTATTACCCTTGAAAGCTCAAAATGTTCAAAACAGAGGACACTCTCTTCCTCAAAGTCCATTCATACATGTCAAAATACTTCTTTTCCTGTGCTATTACCACTATCTGATAACCACAGGATGCAGTTAGTATACAGGCAGTCAGAATCTAGACTGTCAGGAGAGCGATAGCGGGATCCCAACAGTCACAATCCCGACATATCCCCAAGGTAAGTAGTGGGGCTGAAGTTAGGCTGCTGAAGGGGAGGGTTAGGGTTAGGCTGTGGGAGGAAGTGGTTGTTGTTGTTGTTAGGCTGTGGGAGAGGCGGGTTAGGGTAGGGACTGGGGGTAAGGATAGGGCAAAGTATTGCTAGTATTTCGTACCCAACCCGATAACCATATCTCACTTCTGATACTTTATCTCCAGTGATGCTACCCTCTTATAGAAATCCCTATCACAACTGTCGATAAATGATACAGAATCTAAAAGCGAGCCACCGATGTAGAATGAAGTAGACATATTTGAGGCTATTCTTTCTCTGGTCTAGTAATTAGGAATAGTTTAAGCACCACATTGATACAAGGCTTACACTAGTTCTGTCTACTCATAACAAAAAAACACAGAAACAATCTTAGAAGAGCAGTCACAAAATATATGTCTTGCTACATGAAATGATGTAAACTAACAGCATGAAGAATAGCATATAAAGTAGAGTAAAAGTAGGTTTGTTACACATCAGATCTGCCCATAATGGGTAGAATAATAAATGCACTTACAAGGGCCTAAAATGAACATGCTACTCCAATCATTTTTAACTGACTTTTTAGGTAGCACACCTACAGTAGTCTGTTGATTACACAAAGACCGACAGATTAATTGTAATTCAGGATATATCAGTGATGGCCAAAATACGGCCTACAGGCTGTATGCAGCCCACCATCTAAGTCTTCTTTCCTCCTCCAACTAGATCCTTTACATTAGTTATAATCGAAATCGCTCCAGCACGGCCCGGATGACATCACTGGGAATTACCCCGCTCACACTTTTCTCTTGATGGGCTGCTGCAACCCTTCCCAAGATCATCGGTAGAGAAACACTGTGCATGCATTGATTACCTGCAGGATTCAGAGTTTGTATTGTAGGGAGACTTTAGAAAGCTGAGAGAAAGTCTGGTAGCAGCATGAGAAGAGCGGAGGGAGATACAGATGATGGCCTGGACTGGGAAGTGAGGACTATACCCCTGTGTCTGCTCTTTTCCGTACAGGTGCAGGAGTGTACACATGAGGTGTCTATATATACTTTATGTCATGAATACTGTAAACACTCCATACAATTACAATTTTATTGCTAGGTATTGGTAATCTATCATATTTTGTGTGCGGCCCTTGACAACATACTAAAATTGCCCACAGCTGGGGTAGATCATCCTGCTACCAGACACAAACTTTTCTTCTGGAAAAAGCTGGAATTTTGACAAATATATCATCCCCTGGGAACAAGGGTTATAGATTCAGAGTATGCTTACAGAACCAATTTACCTCTACAATGGTAATCTGTGATATTGGAAAGCATCAGAAATATAACTGCACAAGACAGAATATCAGTTTTGAGTTCTCTATTATTCAAATAGTTGCGTTACAAAACAGAGTGGTATTACAGTTCATGTTGACCATCAGAGAATGGATTGGTGCACTTAAAATTAAGGAATGCTGTATATTTATCCATGATAATTTAGAGACATTTTAAATATGCTGAAGACATTAGAAAATTTGCTGCAACACTGCATAAAAATGAATGTTGGTGTTAAGTTGCATTCATTGCATCAAGATAGCATATATATTATATGCTGCTATGATCTTTGTATACGCTATTATTATATAATTTAACTTTATAATTGCTACTGAAAGTAGATACCAGAGGTGGGCGCCTGTATATTATATAGCATATTAGCATATTTGCGCAATTGCATAGTAAGTGAATCAGGACCAATGTCTTTTTCTTAAAAAACGAGACTAGGAAGGTGTGAAAAGATGTTACAGAATTACCTTGGTTCTTGCAGGAACAGATGTGCTAATTATCCATCAGAAAAGGCTGGAAGCACTGCAGTCCAGTCCTGCTACTCACTCTCTGGTATAACAAACTATCAGCAGGTTGGCAATTCACACAATGCTAACGCTGTGACGTCAGGTGGAGTATTACATTAGAATATTACATTTGTATATTTATAAGAGTGTCCCTTTAATAAGGGTTTTAAAGTAATGCAGCTTAGCAGACAAAATAGAGGGAAGAAACAGAAAGGCATTACAGTTATTTCTTTCAGCAAGAAAAATGGTCTATAAACAGAAAACCTATATAAAAAGGAACACTATTAACTGCAAAACCCTGGAAACAAAATCATATATTTATTACCAACTTAATATAAAAGGTTACCTGCTGCGGAGGAAGACACTGAATTTTTGGCACTACTCCATATACATTCACAATTGCATCTTCAATCTCTTTCATCTAAAATATATTTAAAAAAAACATTAACCCATTATGTTATTGAAATACTTTGCATAAATTGTGTAATCTTGTTAATGGAATTTCCAGCTTAATGCTCACTTTGACTTGTTAAATAATATCATTGATAACTTAGTTTCATACCTACAGCAATGTATTTCCTGCATAAGTTTAACAGGAGATTTGCAGATCATCATCTTTGGCATACCTCTCAACTGTACCAATTTTCGTAGGACAGTTCCTGCGGTGATGGTGGTTGGGGAGGGGCAGTTGCGGGGCTCCTGTCACTCGCTACCCTGCTTAGCTGTGCGCGGCATCTTTTCATAGGAGACAGAGGGCCTGGGGCATGCCAGCAGCTCACAGAGCACTGGGCATGCCCCCACAGTGACAGAAAACGGGGATGTGGCTCGTAATCACGGCACTCCCATGAAGCTACACTTCCTTTTCTATAGGCCACACCCCCTTTTAGGTCACGGGCGGCTTCCCGCACTAGGTAGTCCCACTTTGTCATCTCCAGATGTTGTGAGGTATGTCTTTGGTCATATCAATTTACAGTGTATTAAGGCACAATAAGATATCTTAATTATCCTCAGCAGAACTAATATAACATAGATGTAGTCAACAAGGCAATGAGGGCCCTTCAAATACATAAGTGGCTGCGACTTGCCTGCATTCAGACCATTTCCCCCTCAACTTGCAGTCACAAATATCACAGATTTTTCTGTCACAGTCCTTAGAGGTGCACAGGAAAACTTGTAATGTTCCACTACTGCAGGGGGGCTCAACGGCTGTTGTGGAACTACACATCCCAGCATGGACTGAGACGGATTTTACACTCCCCGTAAAATCCCATCCTGTTATCTATCTGGGGAACACTCTAGTCTTGATTATGGGCTAGTGGGTTGGCACAGGAGTACAGGCACTAAAAGTTTAAAACCTCAGCCCACCCTTCCAGCCTGTTTAAGCCCTCTTTCCTACATCTAACCTCAGTTTTTTATGTCACCAAGCCATATGGAGGAATAACAACCATAACTATGCAATAAGGACCAAATTGAACATAGAAAAACAATTTAATATTCTCTTACATCCTATCTGGGGGTCACTCTAGTCTCTACTATGGAAACTCACAAAGCAAGCCTGACAAGGAAGTGTGCCGTCTTTCAAAGCCACATGTAAAGCTTTATACCCAAGCTAGCGTAACTGGAAATAGTAAAGGTGTGAACAGAGGCCCAGGTTGCTGCTCTGCAGAACTGCTCAACTGAGGCTCCGCAGCAAACCGTCCAAGAAGATTCAACCGCATGAGTAGTATGAGCCCGGGGTAAAGCTGGGACAGGCTTATCTGAAGAGATAAACCTGGTGAACAGCAGAGGTAATCCATCTCGCAATGAAACACTTGGAAGCCGGCCAACCTCTCTTTGGCGCATCCCCCAATACCAATAGAAAACCTTACACTTGATTGAGGGAGTACAGTCTATATAAAAATGTAACGCCTGGACAACATCCAAAAGACAAACTCGTAGAAGAGGATGAAGCTGTCCCTGAAAAAGCCAGGAGAATATTAGCTTGGTTCAGATGAAATTTCAAAACCACCTTTGGTAAAGAAAAAAAAAAAGTTTTAGCAAAAAAAAAAACCCACCCTGTTACAGTTAAGTATAACAAAGAGAGCCTTTCAAGATAAGGCTGGCAATTCTAAGATATATCTAGCAGATGCACTGGACTGAAAAAAAATCATCTTCCATGTAACATACCACAATTAGATCTCAAGAGGCTCAAAAGAAGGCCACTGAAGAGCCTCTAATACCAAATTCAGATCCCATGAAGGGATAGAAGGTATGTATGGAGGATGAATACTAAGCACAGCATGAAGAAACATCTGTACCTCTTGATGGGGCCAAACGTCCCTGAAAGAAACGCAGATGGCACAGGTTTGTGACACGCCCCCTGTTTATCACTCTAGGGGGTCATGTCTAACATGGAGATGCTGGCCTGTCACCAAGCTTTATTCACGCTGAGTAGATGACAAGTGCATACGCGGCGAGTGTTAAACAGCAACATTTTCCCCCAGAGAGATACTGTGGCCCGTGGACGGTGATAGCACCTAGTAGGTGGTTTCAGCGGAGTGCCTCAATAACAGCAGGGCGCATTTTAGCATTGTAAAATCAGGCAGGCTACCCAGATAAGAGTACACTTTTTCATGCATTTTTCTTTTTACAGTAATTCATTAATAGTGTACTAAGGGGGTCATTCCTACCCGATCGCACGCTGCAGTTTTTGGCAGCCGTGCGATCGGATATGTCATGCGCCTGCGTGCGGGCCGCAATGCGCAGGCGCGCCGTTGCCCGGAGACGGCCGACGCTGGGCAGCAGCGAATTGGACGAAGAAAGCGTTCGCATCGGCGAACGCTAGAAGATAGACAGGAAGAGGCCGGCGGGGAGGGGTGTCAACTCACCGTTTTGAAGGCGCGTCCAGGCGAACGCAGGCGTGTCCAGCCGTTTCCAGGGAGGGTTCCTGACGTCAGCTCTGGACAAGTTCATTGCAGCAGGTAAGTCCTGAGCTGTGCAGAAACTGCACAAAGCGAGCGCAACCCTGTACAGTGAATCCCCCCTCTCCTGCAGGCGGCGACGACCTGATAGCAGCAGTGCTAAAAGTAGCCTGCCAGCGATCAGGTCGGAATGAGGGTCTAAGTACTTGGGATTGGTATTTTTACTGACCCCTCTATGCCCTACACCACATGAGGGCATATTAATAAGCTTCATATAAAGAATCTGTCAAATGGTATATTTATTCCTTATTACAAAAAAAACACATAAACAGTATGTTCAAAGATAAAAAAATAATATATCACATCGCACACCCCATTTACCCTCATATACGTACTGTTATTAGACCAAATTCTTTTGAGCGTTTCTATCTTAGATACTGTATTTTAGGGGGTGATTCAGACCTGGTCGCTGTGCTGCTAATTTTGTTGTCCTGCGTTCAGATAGTCGCCGACCAAGGGGAGTGTAAATTTGCCCAGTGCAAGTGTGCGATCACATGTGTACGCCGTGCGAAAATTTCCAGTGTGTGCAGTCTGTGCGCAGCCCAGGACTTACTCCTACAGAAAAGAACAGGCTGATCGGGTCCGGAGCCGACGTCACACACCCTCCCTAAAAATGCTTGGGAACGCGTTTTTCCTGACACTCCCAGAAAACGGCAAGTTACCCCCCACAAACGGCCTCTTCCAGTCAATCAGCTTGCGAATGTCTGTGCGATCGAAGTTTTCGCACCAGCTTGTCGCTGTTTGGTGATGCCTGTTGTTGTTTGGTGATGTGCGTGCGCATTGCGGTCAATCGATACTCGCCCACTGTGTGAAAACGCACAGCAGCGATCAGGTCTGAATCGGGCCCTTAGTCCATTCCTGTATCTAGCTTCAATGCAATTGGAAAATGCCACAATTGTACGGAGAAATGTCCAGTTCATATGATATATTACCAGACCATGCTGGTGAATCCGGTTTTCTTTATCAGGTACAAGTCCAATCAGCATGAATGTCCCCCGTTAGTTGTAGATGGTTATTCCAGATAGATTAAACAGTCCACCGTAGATCCAGTCTTCTTGGGTCAAGGTATTGTAGCCCACTAAATGTGTTTCACTGGCATTAACCTGCAGCTTTATCAAAGGATTCCCAGAGGTCACACATTGTATACCCTCCCCAATATGGCTGTTGATTAGCAGTTGTTCACAATTAGCAATACATTCTTATAAAATTAAACATTTAATATCTCCCAAAAAGGAGGCAGAACCTAGTTTCATGTAGGAAGATATTTATACGCTTACTATACTTAACGCAACAATATATTATTTGCCATTTATACACTAACATTTTTCATAGCTCTGGTCACATGACCATATTTATTACGATCTGTGGAGGGTTAAATCTCAATTATATGCTTCAAATCATATAAAACCACTCTTTCATAGCAGATTGCTATGCTTCGTTATTGCTAAGTCCGGCACTCATCTAGATCATGGGATTTACCTGTGTTATCTGCCCCGTTCAGTCTACGTCTTCGTCATAGTGGTGTAAACAACACCACGTGAACTCACTAAGACAAGGCTTGGAATTCATAGCAATGGTGTTGGCCCGCTACAAGCAAATGATATGGCCGGCTTCCCTCTCTATGGTCACAAAATATTTGTATGAATGTTAATAGAAATAAAATATGTTTGCAGTCAGCCCATATTAATCATTGTATTCCTTTCAATAGCATGCACAAATGTCCAAACAATTGTGACATACGGTATATGAATGGGTAGTAGAGACACAGGATGTTTTAACTGTGTCACCTCTGCTGCTTCATTAATTGCAGTGTATTGATCAGTGAAGTGAGAGTGAACGCAGGCTTCCCTGTTTCAAGAAAAGGAGGGATCGCATCTACTGTTTGGCAGGCAGTTCCAGGAGAGCTCTGGTGCTGTAACGCATCGCAAGGCTGTACCTGGGGAAATGGCTGATGAGAGTGCGAGAGGGAGATTGTGTACCTACAGTATATATGGGTCTGCTGTGTGGACCGGGCAGGCGCCATGTACTGCACAAATGGCTGTAGCTCTAATGGGTTCCCGGGTCTCGCTCTGTGCACAGAATAGCACTAAATGACCTCTACTACTAACTTGCTTTTCACTAATGGGCTTGGTAGTTTGTGAATATAGCGGCAGCAGCAGGTGAGAGAAAGTCAGATTAGATGGCACTAGTGGGGTGACTGCGGCCGTGCCCCCAGCCCACCAGATGTTAGAACCACCACTGCTTCCAGATACGATGATAAATTCTGGAAGTGACTGGCCTATGAGCCATAATCATGGTTTGGATATCCTGCCTGGTGAACTCTCAAGATCTCAAAATATGGGACTCAAGAACCATGCCGTCAAAGTCAAATGAGACAAATCTGGGTGCAGACACAGCCCTTGATGCAGGAGGTCATGCCGAAGGGGAAGGTAGCAAGAGACCCAGATAATATTTTCTGATAAGGGGTGTACACATCCTACAGTATTAGGCCAGCCCACAGAAAGATCAGGACATGGTACTAAAGGAAGTGTGAGTAGAACCTGCACCTTCCAGAGATTCCAACAGGGACTGACAGACAAGGTAAATGGCCCAACCGCATAGTATGTCCAGTACGGAAATAGACAACCACTTTGATTGAAGTGTGGAACCTAGACACCCTGTGCACAGAGAACCAGTGAACTTGTTCAGATATGTCCTCCCTCATCATTGCTGCAGTCATATTAAACAGCCCTCCTACTCCAGCTTAGTCATCAGCATGTTTACTTAGTGGCATGTTTGCAGCGATATGTGTGGCCACTGCATGCGTGTGCACTGTGTACGCACCCGCGATCCATAGGAACGCATGGTGCCCACACTCCCGCCGCTGTGTCACACGAAGGCGCAAGATGCACAAGCAGACTTTGCTGATTGCAATAATATGCAGAAAACACTGTAATTTAGCATTTTGTATGCAGAAAAAGCCGCAGTCACACACAGAAAATAGTCATGCTGCATATCATTTTAATCAGCAAAGTCTGCTTGTTCATTTTATTCGCATAGTAATGCAAATAAGATGCAGTTTCAGGGGAAAAAAATGCTCAGCACTAGCCATATCACACGCCATCACTGAATGCCCAGCACCTGTAGCCGAGGATTCTGACAACCTGCAGCCAAGGAAGAAACATCCCATACCATTGGCAAGAAGAGCTCCTATCTAAGGGAATAGCTAAAATGAGGCCCGCAGAACTTTGTGTCCTTATGCCTGGAAAGCCCTAATGCCAAGGCTGTCCACTCATAATGTGGAAGCCATCATCCAGAGTAGCAACCCAAAGGATGAGACCTAGGTTTAACGGACCACCTGTCCAAGGTACATAACTGAGAACCATAGGTGATTCTATAATGGGTTCAAGGTGTGCAGTGCTCACGGGTTCCTGGAACCAGGGGGGCCCACACTGCACCCATAATTTAGACTTACCCCTCTGGAGTACCGCGGCAGCAGCCCTGCACTACAGACACAAATCACTTGGAAAATGTCCACCACAGCCATTTCCCAGTGATTTGCACATGAGCACTGGAGATTTCCATGAGAACAAAGTGCAGTCACCATTTTCTCGGAGACCTGCACTGCCAGGGAAGAGGGGGCCCCACAATGGAGGCTGCACACGGGCCCTCTCCTTTCTTAAAATGCCCCTGTTGAGAACCCTAGTCAGTTGTCATGGCTGGGTACAATGCTCCTTACAAGACACCTCTAAGAACAGCCAATTACTGTCAAGAGTGATAATGGCAACACCAGAACCTGAGAGGAGCTGTGAATCATGTGACACAATCATGTGACATTGCAACTGAAACAATTAAAATAAATGGCTAAATAATCTATGACCATGTCCCCTGAAGGACACCACATGAAGGGTAAAACAGGTGCAAATCGTAAGGGGGATGGGGGGGGGAAGTCCCACCGCCTGTGTCCATATACAACATGGCACCAACTCACGGACACTTAAAACAGACTGAGGAAGTCCGCTGCCCAGTTGTCCACTCCTGGAATGAATATGGCTCAGATGGCCCTTGCATTGGCCTCCGCCCAGATGAGTATTCTTGAGACTTCTCGCATCGCCGCTCTGCTTTTTGTTCCCCCTTGTCGCTTTATGTACGCCACCGCCGTGGCGTTGTCCGATTGGACCTGGATTGCCTGATCCTTCAGGAGATGGGAAGCTTGCAGTAGAGCATTGTAAATTGCCCTGAGCAGGGCCGAAACTAGGACTAACGGCACCCGGGGCAAGACAGAAATTAAGCGCCCCCCAAAAAATAATAATAATAAATTTTATATATATATATATATATATATATATATATTAATAATAAAATAAAATAGAAAAAAATAAATAAGAAACAAACAACTAAACACAAAACAGATATCCCTCAGACCAGCAGACCCCCGTAATACACACATGGTATGTATATATATAATAAGATTTTACTCACCGGTAAATCTATTTCTCGTAGTCCGTAGTGGATGTTGGGGACTCCGTAAGGACCATGGGGAATAGCGGCTCCGCAGGAGACTGGGCACAGCTAAGAAAGATTTAGGACTACCTGGTGTGCACTGGCTCCTCCCACTATGACCCTCCTCCAGACTTCAGTAAGGATACTGTGCCCGGAAGAGCTGACACAATAAGGAAGGATTTTGAATCCCGAGTAAGACTCATACCAGCCACACCAATCACACCGTATAACTCGTGATAATATACCCAGTTAACAGTATGAACACAACAGAGCCTCTCAAAAGATGGCTCAACAATAACCCTTGTAGTTAACAATAACTATATACAAGTATTGCAGACAGTCCGCACTTGGGACGGGCGCCCAGCATCCACTACAGACTACGAGAAATAGATTTACCGGTGAGTAAAATCTTATTTTCTCTGACGTCCTAGTGGATGCTGGGGACTCCGTAAGGACCATGGGGATTATACCAAAGCTCCCAAACGGGCGGGAGAGTGCGGATGACTCTGCAGCACCGAATGAGAGAACTCAAGGTCCTCCTCAGCCAGGGTATCAAATTTGTAGAATTTTGCAAACGTGTTTGCCCCTGACCAAGTAGCAGCTCGGCAAAGTTGTAAAGCCGAGACCCCTCAGGCAGCCGCCCAAGAAGAGCCCACTTTCCTCGTGGAATGGGCTTTTACAGATTTAGGGTGCGGCAGTCCAGCCGCAGAATGTGCAAGTTGAATCGTGCTACAGATCCAGCGAGCAATCGTCTGCTTAGAAGCAGGAGCACCCAGCTTGTTGGGTGCATACAGGATAAATAGCGAGTCAGTCTTCCTGACTCCAGCTGTCCTGGAAACATATACTTTTCAGGGCCCTGACTACGTCCAGTAACTTGGAATCCTCCAAGTCCCAAGTAGCCGCAGGCACCACAATAGGTTGGTTCACATGAAAAACTGATACCACCTTAGGAAGGAATTGGGAACGAGTCCTCAATTTCGCCTTTCCCATATAAAATACAGATAAGGGCTTTTGTCAATTCTGATACACGCCTGGCCGACGCCAAGGCCCACAGAATGACCACTTTCCACGTGAGGTATTATAGCTCCACGGATTTAAGTGGCTCAACCCAATGCGACTTCAGGAAATCCAACACCACGTTGAGATCCCACGGTGCCACTGGAGGCACAAACGGGGGCTGACTATGCAGCCCTCCCTTAACAAAAGTCTGAACTTCAGGCAGTGAAGCCAGTTCCATTTTGGAAGAAAATCGATAGAGCCGAAATCTGGACCTTAATGGAAACCAATTGTAGGCCCATAGTCACCTCTGGCTGTAGGAAGTGCAGAAATCGACCTAGCTGAAATTTCTCCTTTGGGGCCTTCCTGGCCTCACAGTACGCAACATATTTCCGCCATATGCGGTGATAATGGTTAGCGTTCACTTCTTTCCTAGCTTTAAATAGCGTAGGGATAATTTCCTCCGGAAATCCCTTTTCCTTCAGGATACGGCGTTCAACCGCCATGCCGTCCAACGCAGCCGCGGTACGTCTTGGAACAGACAGGCCCCCTGCTGCAGCAGGTCCTGTCTGAGCGGCAGTGGCCATGGGTCCTCTGAGATCTTTGTAACTTTTAGTTGAGGCGGGATGCCATCATGTCCACCTGTGGCCTTTCCCAACAGTGTACAATCATTTGGAAGACTTCTGGATGAAGTCCCCACTCTCCCGGGTGGAGGTCGTGTCTTCTGAGAAAGTCTGCTTCTCAGTTGTCCACTCCGGGAATGAACACTGCTGACAGTGCTAACACAAGATTTTCCGCCCAAGCCTTGTGGCTTCTGCCATCGCCATCCTGCTTCTTGTGCCGCCCTGTCGTTTACATGAGCGACCGCCGTGATGTTGTCTGCCTGGATCAGCACCGGCCGGTGTTGAAGCAGGGGTCTAGCCTGACTTAGGGCATTGTAAATGGCCCTTAGTTCCAGAATATTTATGTGTAGGGAAGTCTCCTGACTTTTTCATAGCCTTGGAAGTTTCTTCCCTGTGTGACTGCCCCCCAGCCTCGAAGGCTGGCATCCGTGGTCACCAGGACCCAGTCCTGTATGCCGAATCTGCGGCCCCCTAGAAGATGAGCACTCTGCAGCCACCACCACAGCGACACCCTGGCCCTTGGAGACAGGGTTATCCGCCGATGCATCTGAAGATGCGACCCGGACCACATGTCCAACAGATCCCACTGGAAAATCCTTGTATGGGACCTGGCGAATGGAATTTCTTCGTAAGAAGCTACCATCCTTCCCAGGGCTCGCGTGCATTGATGCACCGACACCTGTATACGTATTAGGAGGTCTCTGTCTAGAGACGACAACTCCTTGGACTTCTCCTCCGGGAGAAACCCTTTTTATCCTGTTCTGTGTCCAGAACCATACTCAGGAACAGTAGACGCGTCGTAGGAACCAGCTGCGACTTTGGATATTCAGAATCCAGCCGTGCTGTTGTAGCACTTCCCGAGATAGCGCTACTCCGCCGAACAACTGCTCCCTGGACCTCGCCTTTATAAGGAGATCGTCCAAGTACGGGATAATTATTTCGGCCATTACCTTGGTAAATACCTCGGTGCCGGGGACAGACCAACGGCAACGTCTGGAATTGGTAATGACAATCCTGTACCACAATTTTGAGGTACTCCTGGTGAAGAGGGTAAATAGGGACATGCAGGTAAGCATCCTTGATGTCCAGTGATACCATGAAATTCTCCAGGCTTGCAATAATCGCCCTGAGCGATTCCATTTCGAACTTGAACCTTCGTATATAAGTGTTCAAGGCTTTCAATTTTAGAATGGGTCTCACCGAACCGTCTGGTTTCGGTACCACAACATTTTGGAATAGTAACCCCGGCCTTGAAGGAGGGGTACCTTGATTTCACCTGCTGGAAGTGCAGCTTGTGAATTGCCGCCAGTACTACCCTTTCTCCGAGGGCAGCAGGCAAGGCTGAGGTGAGGTAACGGCGAGGGGGAGTCGCCTCGAACTCCAGCCTGTATCCCTGTGATACTATTTGCAGAACCTAGGGATCCACCTGTGGGCAAACCCACTGGTTCCTGAAGTTCCCGAGACGCGCCCCTACCGCACCTGTCTCCACCTGTGGAGCCCCAACGTCAAGCGGTGGACTCAGAGGAAGCGGGGGAAGATTTTTGACCCTGGGAACTGGCTGCTGGTGCAGCTTTTTCCTTCTTCCCTTGTCTCTGTGCAGAAAGGAAGCGCCTTTGACCCGCTTGCTTTTCTGAAGCCGAAAGGACTGTACCTGAAAATACGGTGCTTTCTTAGGCTGTGAGGAAACCTGAGGTAAAATTTTTTCCTTCCCAGCTGTTGCTGTGGATACGAGGTCCCAGAGACCATCCCCAAACAATTCCTCACCCTTATAAGGCAGAATCTCCATGTGCCTTTTATAGGCAGCATCACCTGTCCACTGCCGGGTTTCTAATAACCTACTGGCAGAATGGACATTGCATTTATTCTGGATGCCAGCCGGCAAATATCCCTCTGTGCATCCTTTATATATAAGACGACGTCTTTAATATGCTCTATGTTAGCAAACTATTATCCCTGTCTTAGAGTATTACTATTAATATTATCTGACAGGGTATCAGACCACGCTGCAGCAGCACTATTTATGCTGAGGCAATTGCAGGTCTCAGTATATAACCTGAGTGTGTGTATATACAGACTTCAGGATAGCCTCCTGTTTTTTATCAGCAGGCTCCTTCAAGGTGGCCGTATCTTAAGACGGCAGTGCCACCTTTTTTGACAAACGTGTGAGCGCCTTATCCACCCTAAGGGATATCACCCAACGTGACCTATCCTCTGGCGGGAAAGGGTACGCCATCAGTAACTTTTTAGAAATGACCAGTTTCTTATTGGGGGAACCCACGCTACTTTACACACTTCATTCATTCATCTGATGGGGGAACAAAACACTGGCTGCTTTTTCTCCCCAAAAATAAAACCCCTTTTATGTGGTACTTGGGTTCATGTCAGAAATGCGTAACACATTTTTCATTGCCGAGATCATGTAACGGATGTTCCTAGTGGATTGTGTATATGTCTCAACCTCGTCGACACTGGAGTCAGACTCCGTGTCTATATCTGTGTCTGCCATCTGAGGTAACGGGCGCTTTTTTGAGCCCCTGATGGCCTTTGAGAAGCCTGGGCAGGCGCGGGCTGAGAAGCCGGCTGTCCCACAGCTGTTTTACGTCATCCAGCCTTGTAAGGAGTTGACATTGTCGGTTAATACCTTCCACCTATCCATCCACTCTGGTGTCGGCCCCACAGGGGACGACATCCCATTTATCGGCCTCTGCTCCACCTCCACGTAACCTTCCTCATCCGACATGTCGACACAGCCGTACCGACACACAGCACACACACACACACAGGGAATGCTCTGACTGAGGACAGGACCCCACAAAGTCCTTTGGGGAGACAGAGAGAGAGTATGCCAGCACACACCAGAGCGCTATATAATGCAGGGATTAACACTATAACTGAGTGATTTTTCCCCCAATAGCTGCTTGTATAAACAATATTGCGCCTAAATTTAGTGCCCCCCCTCTCTTTTTAACCCTTTGAGCCTGAAAACTACAGGGGAGAGCCTGGGGAGCTGTCTTCCAGCTGCACTGTGAAGAGAAAATGGCGCCAGTGTGCTGAGGGAGATAGCTCTGCCCCTTTTTCGCGGACTTTTCTCCCGCTTTTTTATGGATTCTGGCAGGGGTATTTATCACATATATAGCCTCTGGGGCTATATATTGTGATATATTTGCCAGCCAAGGTGTTTTTATTGCTGCTCAGGGCGCCCCCCCCCCAGCGCCCTGCACCCTCAGTGGCCGGAGTGTGAAGTGTGTATGAGGAGCAATGGCGCACAGCTGCAGTGCTGTGCGCTACCTTGGTGAAGACTGATGTCTTCTGCCGCCGATTTTCCGGATTCTTCTTGCTTCTGGCTCTGTAAGGGGGCCGGCGGCGCGGCTCCGGGACCGAACACCAATGGCCGGTTCCATGCGGTCGATCCCTCTGGAGCGAACGGTGTCCAGTAGCCTAAGAAGCCCAAGCTACCACCAGTTAGGTAGGTTCGCTTCTTCTCCCCTTAGTCCCTCGCTGCAGTGAGTCTGTTACCAGCAGATCTCACTGTAAAATAAAAAACCTAAAATATACTTTCTCTCTAGGAGCTCAGGAGAGCCCCTAGTGTGCATCCAGCTCAGCCGGGCACAGGATTCTAACTGAAGTCTGGAGGAGGGTCATAGTGGGAGGAGCCAGTGCACACCAGGTAGTCCTAAATCTTTCTTAGCTGTGCCCAGTCTCCTGC
Source organism: Pseudophryne corroboree (assembly GCF_028390025.1). NCBI lineage: Eukaryota > Metazoa > Chordata > Amphibia > Anura > Myobatrachidae > Pseudophryne > Pseudophryne corroboree. The sequence goes on from NC_086447.1 coordinate 606,729,037, forward strand.
GGAGCCGCTATTCCCCATGGTCCTTACGGAGTCCCCAGCATCCACAAGGACGTCAGAGAAATATATATATATATACACACACACACACACACACACACACACACACACACATACGTGTGTATATATGTACACAGCCACATACACACGCACATATATATATATATATATATATAAGCATTCAGAAAGAAGAGGCGTCACTCCAGGTCTTTAAAGTGGAAAAAACTTCAAAGCTTGTATTCAAAACATATTCACGAAACCAACGTTTCGGGGCCCGCAGCCCCTTTGTCAAGGTGTGTATAGTGTATAGTGGAAAACATCTTACCTTATAAAGCCTGTGCACCCGTGTGTGAAAAGGAGCTGCGCCCGCGCCGCCAATCCTGTCGGGTACCGGGGGACTTCCGGCGTCTCGTGGACATTCTCGTCGCACGTGTAGCCCGTCCTCATCCGGCGTCCCGCAACATCACCATTGGAGGGCACCCAGGCAATCATACAGAATTAGGACCAGGAGTGCCGGGCACCATTGTTGCTATATATATATATATATATATATATATATATATATATATATATATATATATAAATAAAATTTGCAGCTGTCACAGTGGTGAAGATGAGCTGTCTCAGCATTATAGATTAGGGCAATATACTGTATATAAGCTTAAGTAAACTAGTTTAAATGAGCTGCATGGGTTAACACCAGTCACAGTGAGTATGTGTGTGTGTGTGCCGTCCTGCTTCCATCCATCACTGTGCTGTCAGCGGGCTGAAAGCTGAATGCAATCCTGTGTGGGGCCAGAGAAAGGTCAGCAGCATGACCACATTCATAGCTAGGGCGGGCGGGCGGCTGGTATACTTTTTCGGCTTGCCGCTGAGGAAGGGAAACTAGACGTTACCCTGACTCCCTAGCTCCAGCAGCGACAGCCATCTTTCTGCAGGGTGCAATGCCTCATGGGATTTGTAGTCTCTATGCTACTGCATAAAGTGTAAGCAGTAGCACACATGACTACAAATCCCATTTTTCTTCATTAGATTCTCTGCTGTCAGACGCAGCTGATCCCAGCGCCCTATCCAATCCCGCGCCAGGGTCACATGCCCCCCTAGCCCCTCCCTAGTTTCGGCTCTGCCCTGAGTTCCAGGATGTTTATCCGCAGAGTAGATTCCTGAACGGACCATATCGCCTGGAACTGGGCCCCTTGGGTCACCGCTCCCCAACCCTGTAGGCTGGCACCCGTTGTCAGTAGAATCCATGAGTGGATATTGAAATTCCTGCCTTCTAACAGGTGAGGAACTTGTAGCCACCATAACAGAGAAATCCGGGCTTTTGGAGATAAGGCCACTTCCTGATGCATGTGAAGGAGAGACCCCAACCATTTGTCCAGCTGAAATGGCCGGGAATGAAATCAACCGTACTGGATTTCCTCGTAAGCATCAACCACCCTGCCCTGCAAGCGTATGCAAAGATGTATGGATACCTTGCGAGGACGGAGCACTAACCGAACCATAGCTTATATAGCCAGGGCCTTGTCCATCGGAAGAAACACCATATCCAGTATCATTCCCAGGAACTGAAGATGTTGGGTCGTTTCCAGGTGAGATTTCTGGAAATTTAGGATCCACCCATGATCCGTAAGTAGGCGAGTCGTCAGATCGATGCTGTGCAACAGACGCTCCCTAGACATGGGGGTATATGCAATTGCAGTCGAATTCCCGAAAATGTCGAAAAACTGGACATTTTCGCCCCCCAAAAAATCGACAATGCAATTCAGTACTTTTCGTCAAAAAAACGGCCATTCCAAATTCGACTTTTTGAAATTCGACATTTGTCAAATTCGACATTTCTGCAATGGTACAAATGCGGCATTTTGACAAAAGTATATTCAATTGAAGATTGTAAATTCGACAACAGTGCTTTTAGACAGTAAATTCGTCATTTTCAATCCGCCTCACTTTGCTGGCGGAATCTAATAAAAAAATTTAAAAACATGTTTTTTTTGTGTTTTTTTTATTGGTAATAGCATATCTATTTATATTAGAAGGGATTAGGTACTTGGTTTGTCTATTTAGGAGGCACAAGTATTATTTATATATTTTTAAAAATATATATATAGATTTTTTAATGGAATGGGGTAAAAATTAGAAAAAAAAATGCGTGGGGTCCCCCCTCCTAAGCATAACCAGCCTCGGGCTCTTTGAGCCGGTCCTGGTTGCCAAAATACGGGGGGGGAAATGACAGGGGATCCCCCGTATTTTAACAACCAGCACCGGGCTCTGCACCTGGTCCTGGTGCAAAAAATACGGGGGACAAAAAGAGTAGGGGTCCCCCGTATTTTTTGTACCAGCACAGGGCTCCACTAGCTGGACAGATAATGCCACAGCCAGGGGTCACTTTTATACAGTGCCCTGCGGCCGTGGCATTAAATACCCAACTAGTCACCACTGGCCGGGGTACCCTGGAGGAGTGGGGACCCCTTCAATCACGGGGTCCCCCCCCCCAGCCACCCAAGGGCCAGGGGTGAAGCGCGAGGCTGTCCCCCCCAGATGCAAATGGGGGGCTGATAGCCTTGTTGAAAATGTAAGAATATTGGTTTTTGCAGAAGAACTACAAGTCCCAGCAAGCCTCCCCCGCAAGCCGGTACTTGGAGAACCACAAGTACCAGCATGCGGGGGGGAAATGGGCCCGCTGGTACCTGTCGTTCTACTGCAAAAAAATACCCAAATAAAAACAGGACACAGACCCCTTTCAGTCCGTCTGGTTCGGGTAAATGCGTTTTTTTGTTTTGCCAAGTACGTGGATTACAATAAAAGAACCGGACACTGGATCAGGTGAGTATAATTTTATTTTCAGGTACCCCGGATTCGTCGACATTGGAGACGTGGCCAGAGTCGGCGTGTCAACATAGGTAAGTATGTATGTGTCGGCATGTGTGAAATAAAGTTGTATTTTCACGGTGTGCGTGTCCTGTTTTTATTTGGGTATTTTTTTGCAGAAGAACTACAGGTACCAGCGGGCCCATTTCCCCCCCGCATGCTGGTACTTGTGGTTCTCCAAGTACCAGCTTGCGGTGGAGGCTTGCTGGGACTTGTAGTTCTTCTGCAAAAAACAATATTCTTACATTTTCAACAAGGCTATCAGCCCCCCATCCGCAGCCCTTGGATGGGGGGGACAGCCTCGGGCTTCACCCCTGGCCCTTGGGTGGCTGGGGGGGGACCCCTTGATTGAAGGGGTCCCCACTCCTCCAGGGTACCCCGGCCAGGGGTGACTAGTTGGGTATTTAATGCCACGGCCGCAGGGCGCTGTATAAAAGTGACCCCTGGCTGTGGCATTATCTGTCCAGCTAGTGGAGCCCGGTGCTGGTACAAAAAATACGGGGGACCCCTACTCTTTTTGTCCCCCGTATTTTTTGCACCAGGACCAGGCGCAGAGCCCAGTGCTGGTTGTTAAAATACGGGGAATCCCCTGTCATTTCCCCCCCCGGATTTTGGCAACCAGGACCGGCTCAAAGAGCCCGAGGCTGGTTATGCTTAGGAGGGGGGACCTCACGCAATTTTTTTTCCGGGTTTTTTACCGTTTATTAAACATTTTTTAAAATCTAATCAAAATCCGTCAAATCGGCCGTTTTTCGACAGCGGGACTGTCAAATTCGTTTTTTATTGAATATGTCGAATTCCGGCACCCACCTGCCGGAATTCGACGGTCGAATTGTGTCGAATTTAAAAACGGGCGAAAAAGTGCCGCAATTCGCCCGGAATTGCATATACCCCATAGCCTTTATCAGGAGATCGTCCAAGTAGGGGACTATGTTGACTCCCATCATGCGCGCACTTGCAGCATCATCTCCGCCATGACCTTGGTGAAGACCCTCAGAGCTGTGGACAGGCAAAAGGGCAAAGCCTGAAACTCGCGAACCGGAGGACTGCAAGGAGGACCCTGTGTAAGAACATCTAGCAGGTGGCGCAGCCGACGGCAGATAGGTAGACTTGTCCGCCGTTGCCTGGGAGATCCATTTAATTAATTTGTCTTCAAACAAGGCATCACCTGTAAAGGGAAGATTGTCTACACCAGGCATGTCCAAACTGCGGCCCTCCAGCTGTTGAGAAACTACACATCCCAGCATGCCCTGACACAGCTTAAGCATTCTCTGACAGCAAAACTGTGTCAGGGCATGCTGGGAACAGTTGGAGGGCTGCAGTTTGGACATGCCTGGTCTACACCCTTTTTGGAATCAGCGTCCGCTGACCACTAACGCAACCACAGAGCTCTGCGTGCCAAAACAGCCATTGCAGTAGTGCGGCCATTTATCCTACAGAATTCTTTTATAGCCTCGCTCATGAAATTTGCAGCATCCTGTATATTCTGCAGCAAAGTAATGACCTCATCCCAGGGCAGCGAGTCTAAACCATCAATAACAGTATCAGACCACTTAACCACCACCCTGGAAATCCACCCACAAACAATTGTGAGGCATTGTGCTATGCCTGCTGCCGTATATATTGCCTTGAAAGTGGTCTCAATTTTACGGTCAGCCGACTCTTTAAGGGCGGTGTGGTCTTGAAAGACGACAGTAACTAGGTCGTCAATGTCTAGGTCGACCACTATTGGTTGACAGTAACTAGGTCGACAGGGTGTCTAGGTCGACAGGGTCTTTAGGTCGACATGTTCTAGGTCGACAGGTCAAAAGGTCGACATGAGTTTTTAATGTTATTTTGGTGTCGTTTTCTTCATAGAGTGACCGGGAACCCCAAATAGTGCTCGCTTCGCTCGCCATACTTCGGGCCTGGTGCCTTCGCTTCGCTCGGCACAGATTGCCGTTCCAATCGTAGTCCACGTGGATCGTTAAGTATGAAAAGGTTCAAAAAAAGAAAAAAATTGTGAAAAACGCATGTCGACCTTTTGACCTAAAGATCCTGTCGACCTAGACATCCTGTCGACCTAGTTACTGTCGACCAATAGTAGTCGACCTAGACATTGTCGACCTAGTTACTGTCGACTTTCAGTCCGGATCCCCTTTAAGGGATATAGCCCCTGGCACCGGCAGTATTCATTTCTTAGACAGTCTTGGATACAGACAGATCGACTGACGGGGGCTTTTCCCATACCTTCCTGTCCTCTGCTGGAAGGGGAAAAGTAGCTAAAAACCTCTGAGGAATTGAATTTTTTTGATCAGGGTTTAACCATGCCTCCCTGGACAGAGAATTTAATTCTTTAAATACAGGAAAGGTGACCGAGATCTCTGGTCTAACATTAAAGTACAACTCCTCATCTGGTTCTGCGTCCTGATCCGGTATGTGAAGAACCTCTCTTACTACATAAATGAGGGCCTCCACTCCAGGGGACAGAGAGCTGTCCTCATCCATATCATCATCATCCACATCAGGCTGATCAGAATCAGACTGGAGCACCTGTAGCAGTGAGCGTTTATGTGAAACCAACAGGGGGGGCTGAGAAGCCTTTCTGGTATCTGCAGCTTTAGGCATATAATCAATAGACTGTTTCAACACCTTTCTCTCCTTTTTAGCTGCAGCTAATTCTGAATTTACATTCTGAATCATGCTTTTAAAATTATCTAACCAGTCAGGTGCCTGTGAACTGTGTCCCTGTGGAGATAAGGAACACTGTTCACACATGAGGGACCCCGCTGATGAAGGGGTCGAGTTACAAGCAGCACACGTAACCATGTCCACAGACATATGTACACAACACTAAAACAGCTCAGCTCTCTGAAAAACCTCCACACAGACCCTAGAGAGCCCCTGGAGTGACACTGAGGAACGGAGACCAGCACACAAACACAGCAGCACAGTGTGTGAAAATATGTGTACAACCTGATAGAAGTGCATCGGCGCTACCGCAGGCGAGCACCCCCCCCCCGCTCTGACCTCCTGGTACCTGTACAGAGTCTGTAACAACGTGGGTCCCTGGAGGAGCAGTGTGCATGCAGCCTTGATGATCCGCAGCAGCAGGAAATGGTGACTTTCTGCCTCTGGTCCCGCTCTGGGAAGCCCCGCCCCTTGCAATGGCGCGCGCGGTCCCTGTATCATTATACTGGCCATGTTAACAACATCAAATACATAACAGTACACACAAAGCCTTGATTGACAGTGAGCACTGCAGGGCATGAGCCCTGAGCCAGTGTAGTACGCAGCGGGCACCGCAGCTTGAGGCCCGTGACATGCCGCCAAAACTGCAACGGGGACCCGCTAACCCGGGACCCCGGTGTAACACTCATTGCACCTATCAATCTTCAGTATCTGTTAGAGGGTGGCGGCTAGCTGCTGGCATGGGCACATACACTAACGGTGTGAACAGCACCTCAGGAGCTTAGTGCCCTGTCAGCTGGGATTATGAACCATTAACCCTCACGACGTTGGTTCGGTTTCCGCCTCTAAGTCCCACGAAGCAGGTAGACTGGTTACCAACCAGTACTACCTGAAAATAAATAGGATTTTACTTACCGGTAAATCTATTTCTCGTAGTCCGTAGAGGATGCTGGGGACTCCGTAAGGACCTTGGGGAATAGACGGGCTCCGCAGGAGATAGGGCACTTTAAGAAAGCTTTGGATTCTGGGTGTGCACTGGCTCCTCCCTCTATGTTCCTCCTCCAGACCTCAGTTAGAGAAACTGTGCCCAGAGGATATGAACAGTACGAGGAAAGGATTTATGTAACCTAAGGGCGAGATTCATACCAGCCACACCAATCACACCGTATAACTTGTGATAAACTACCCAGTTAACAGTATGAACAAGTAACATAGCCTCGGCTCAAGACCGACCAACTATAACATAACCCTTATGTAAGCAATAACTATATACAAGTCTTGCAGAAGAAGTCCGCACTTGGCACGGGCGCCCAGTATCCTCTACGGACTACGAGAAATAGATTTACCGGTAAGTAAAATCCTATTTTCTCTAATGTCCTAGAGGATGCTGGGGACTCCGTAAGGACCATGGGGATTATACCAAAGCTCCCAAACGGGCGGGAGAGTGCGGATGACTCTGCAGCACCGATTGAGCAAACAGGAGGTCCTCCTCAGCCAGGGTATCAAACTTATAGAACTTTGCAAAGGTGTTTGACCCCCACCAAGTAGCAGCTCGGCACAGTTGTAGTGCCGAGACCCCTCGGGCAGCCGCCCAAGAAGAGCCCACCTTCCTAGTGGAATGGGCCTTAACCGATTTAGGCAATGGCAATCCTGACGTAGAATGCGCCTGCTGAATCGTGTTACAGATCCAGCGAGCAATTGTCTGCTTTGAAGCAGGAGTGCCAATTTTGTTGGCCGCATACAGAACAAACAGAGCTTCAGTCTTCCTGATCCTAGCTGTTCTGGTCACGTAAATCTTCAAAGCCCTGACCACATCCAGGGACTCGGAGTCCTCCAAGTCCCGTGTAGCCACAGGCACGACAATAGGTTGGTTCATATGAAAAGATGAGACCACCTTGGGCAGAAATTGAGGACGAGTCCTCAACTCTGCCCTATCCACGTGAAAAATCAGGTATGGGCTTTTATATGATAAAGCCGCTAATTCCGAAACACGCCTTGCAGAAGCTAAGGCCAACAACATGACCACTTTCCAAGTGAGGTATTTAAACTCCACTGTTTTGAGTGGTTCAAACCAAGGTGACTTGAGGAAACTTAATACCACGTTAAGATCCCAAGGCGCCACCGGAGGTACAAAGGGAGGCTGAATATGCAGCACTCCCTTCACAAAAGTCTGTACTTCAGGAAGAGAAGCCAATTCTCTTTGAAAGAAAATGGATAAGGCCAAAATTTGGACCTTTATGGACCCTAATTTTAGGCCCAAATTCACTCCCGTTTGAAGGAAGTGAAGCAGACGGCCCAAATGGAACTCCTCCGTAGGAGCAGCTCTGGCCTCACACCAAGAAACATATTTCCGCCATATACGGTGATAATGTTTCGATGTCACATCCTTCCTAGCCTTGATCAGGGTAGGAATGACCTCCTCCGGAATCCCTTTTTCAGCTAGGATCCGGCGTTCAACCGCCATGCCGTCAAACGCAGCCGCAGTAAGTCTTGGAACAGACAGGGCCCCTGCTGCAGCAGGTCCTGCCTTAGAGGAAGAGGCCACGGATCTTCTGTGAGCAACTCTTGCAGATCCGGATACCAAGTCCTCCTTGGCCAATCTGGAACAATGAGAATTGTTCTGACCCTTCTTAGTCTTATTAATCTCAACACCTTGGGTATGAGAGGCAGAGGAGGAAACACATAGACCGATCTGAACACCCATGGTGTCACCAGAGCGTCTACCGCTACCGCCTGAGGGTCTCTTGACCTGGCGCAATACCTCTTTAGCTTTTTTTGTTGAGACGGGACGCCATCATGTCTATTTGAGACAGTCCCCACCGATCCACGATCTGTGTGAAGACTTCTTGATGAAGTCCCCACTCTCCCGGATGCAGGTCGTGCCTGCTGAGGAAGTCCGCCTCCCAGTTGTCCACCCCCGAGATGAACACTGCTGATAGTGCGCTTACATGGCCTTCCGCCCAGCGCAGAATCCTGGTCGCCTCTGCTATGGCCACTCTGCTCCTTGTGCCGCCTTGGCGGTTTACATGAGCCACTGCCGTGATATTGTCCGACTGAATCAGAACCAGTTTGTTCTGAAGCCACTCCTCCGCCTGGCGTAGGGCGTTGTAAATGGCCCTTAACTACAGGACATTGATGTGGAGACAAGTCTCTAGGCTTGACCAGAGACCTTGGAAATTTCTTCCCAGTGTGACAGCCCCCCAACCTCGGAGGCTCGCGTCCGTGGTCACCAGGATCCAGTCCTGAATGCCGAACCTGCGACCCTCTAGGAGGTGCAGCCACCACATGAGAGATACCCTGGCCCTGGGAGACAGGGTGATCCGTTTCTGCATATGTAGATGGGACCCGGACCATTTGTCCAATAGGTCCCATTGGAAAGTCCTCGCATGGAACCTGCCGAAGGGGATGGCCTCGTATGAAGCCACCATCTTCCCCAGAACCTTTGTGCAATGATGCACCAAAACCTTTTTTTGCTTTAAAAGGTTCCTGACCAGGGCTATGAGCTCCTGAGCCTTCTCCACCGGAAGAAAAACTTTTTTCTGGTCTGTGTCTAGAATCAGGCCCAAAAAGGTCAGACGCGTTGCAGGTACTAGCTGGGATTTCGGTAAATTGAGAATCCAGCCGTGCATCTGCAACGTCTTCACGGACAGAAACACGCTGTCCAGCAACTTCTCCCGAGATCTCGCCTTTATAAGGAGATCGTCCAAGTACGGGATAATTGTGACTCCCTGCTTGCGCAGGAGCACCATCATTTCCGCCATTACCTTGGTGAAAATTCTCGGGGCCGTGGAAAGACCAAACGGCAACGTCTGAAATTGGTAGTGACAATCCTGTACTGCAAATCTCAGAAACGCCTGGTGAGGGGGGGAAATCGGCACATGAAGGTACGCATCCTTTATGTCCAGGGACACCATCCAATCCCCTCCCTCCAGGCTGGCGATGACCATTCTGAGCGATTCCATTTTGAACCTCTTCAAGTACAGGTTCAGGGATTTTAGATTTAGAATGGGTCTGACCGAACCGTCCGGTTTCGGTACCACAAACAGGATAAATAATAACCCTCTCCTTGCTGGAGATGAGGAACCTTATCACCTGTTGAATGTACAATTTGTGAATTGCCGCTAACACTAGCTCCCTCTCTGACGGGGAAGCCGGCGAGGGGGCATGTCTTCGAATTCCAGTCTGTATCCCTGGGAAACAATCTCTATTGCCCAGGGATCCATCAGTGATTGAACCCAGACGTGGCTGAAAAGACGAAGACGTGCCCCCACTTGATCTGACCCCCCCCCCGGAAAGCCCCAGCGTCATGCTGTGGACTTTGCGGAAGTAGGGGAGGACTTCTGCTCCTGGGAACTAGCTGAGTGCAGCTTATTTCCCTTGCCTTTACCTCTGGCAACGAAGGACGATCCTCGTACCTTCTTGTTTTTATTGGAACGAAAGGACTGCATTTGATAATGTGGTACCTTCTTAGAATGCTGCGGGGGAACATAAGGTAAAAAATTCGATTTACCGGCCGTAGCAGTAGAGACTAGGTCCGAGAGGCCTTCTCCAAACAACTCCTCCCCCTTGTAAGGCAATGACCCCATATGCCGCTTTGAGTCGGCGTCTCCCGTCCACTGTCGGGTCCACAAGAGCCGCCTAGCAGAAATAGACATAGCGTTTATTCTAGAGCTTAGTAAACAAATGTCTCTCTGAGCATCCTTCATATACAAGGCAGCATCTCTGATATGCTCCATGGTCATTAGAATGGTATCCCTATCTAAGGTGTCCATCTCCGTAGATAAGGAGTCTGCCCATGCCACGACAGCACTACAAACCCAGGCCGACGCCATGGCCGGCCTAACTATAGTTCCTGAATGTGTGTAAATGTGCTTCATGGTAATTTCCTGCTTGCGATCCGCAGGATCCTTGAGGGAAGCAGTATACGGAGACGGCAGTGCCACCTTCTTGGATAAGCGTGTCAGCGCCTTGTCTACTTTAGGCGCAGATTCCCATCGTATCCGATCCTTCTGTGGAAAAGGATACGCCATGAGAATCCTTTTGGGAACATGGAGTCTCCTATCCGGAGATTCCCAAGCCTTTTCGCATAAGTCGCTTAGCTCAAATGAGGACGGAAACGTGACCTCAGGCTTTTTCCCTTTATACATGTGAACCCTCGTGTCAGGGACAGGGGGCTCCTCCGTGATATGCAAAACCTCTTTTATGGTAATAATCATGTACCTAATACCTTTTGCCACCTTCGGCTGTAATTTTGCATCCTCATAGTTGACACTAGAGTCGGTACCTGTGTCGGTACCTGTGTCGGTATCTGTGTCAGCGACCTGGGACATGGGGAGCTTTTGAGACCCTGAAGGTCCTGGCACCACAGGGACAGGCACGGACTGGCTACCTGACTGATCCCTAGCTTCAGCCTTGTCTAATCTTTTATGCAGGAGATTTACATTTGCATTCAAGACATTCAGCATATCCACCCAGTCCGGTGTCGGCGTTGCCGACGGCGACCTGACATTCAAGCACTCCCCCTCCACATTAAGCGAGCCTTCCTCATCAAACATGTTGACACACACGTACCGACACACTGCATACACCCAGAGAAACTTTTTCTGAAGACAGTATCCCCTGAAAGGCCCTTTGGAGAGACAGAGAGAGAGTATGCCAGCACACACCCCAGCGCAACAACCTGGAGACCAACACAGAATGCTTTTCCCCACGGCGTGGCTCCGGGGGTGGACGCCCAGGACGAACCTGTGTTCACCCCCTCTGAAGCTAATGGTGTCCAGTAGCCGAGGAAGCAGATCCTATCAGTTAAGTAGGTCTGCCCCTCTCTCCTCAGTCCCTCGATGCAGGGAGCCTGTTGCCAGCAGTGCTCCCTGTGAAAAAGTAAAAATCCAAACAAAAATGCTTTCTGTAGCAAAGAACTCAAGAGAGCTCCCTGCAGTGCGCCCTTCATGCTCTGGGCACAGTGTAAAACTGAGGTCTGGAGGAGGGACATAGAGGGAGGAGCCAGTGCACACCCAGAATCCAAAGCTTTCTTAAAGTGCCCTATCTCCTGCGGAGCCCGTCTATTCCCCATGGTCCTTACGGAGTCCCCAGCTTCCTCTAGGACGTTAGAGAAATAAACTTAAATAAAAATAAAGTGCACCGCCTCCTTGGGCACATTTTTCTAAACTGGGCCTGGTAGGAGAGCATAGAGGGGAGGAGATTGCACAAACATACACACACTAAAGGTTTTAAAGTGACAGGCTCCAGTGGACCCGAGCTATACCCCATGATACTAAAGTACAGTTTCCCCGTACCCACTAGGACGTAAGAGAAAAATACTTTTCTATTTCATCCAATCTGAAGGACTCAAAAATTGCCCCTAGGGGAGGGCATGCTCAAAAAAATCTGAACAAAGACTTTCCAACCGAAAATAGCATTTTTAGATGCTAAAACTGGAAATCAAAAGGAGTGATCTTGTTTGTGAAGCCATCATCAGCATACCGACTCCCACAAGAAAGCCAAAGCTCGTAGAGAGAGAGCCTAATAGGAACGGAAATCCACCCGTGTGAGTTCAGCAGGGAGCCCTAGAGCAAGGGATATGTGGATACCAGACACCAAAGGACTACCCACAGAGGAAAGAAACAAGCATTAATCTCACTTAACAACATAATAAAAGGACTGTCCTGCCTTGTTGTCTCTGTCTCTGAGCTCTAAAGCCACCAGCCTGATGCTGAATTTAATGTGGAGACCCAATCAACTAAGCTCAATGGGAGCCAGAACTCCTCGACTGTTAATACGGCAACAGCCTTAGACCAAATAACTAGGATTACCCACACATACACCACAGTGTCTGGCCACAAAGAAAACATAAGCAAACAGTGCAAATCTCTGACAGAAGAAGCTCCAAAATAATAATAATAATAATAATTATTATTATTATTATTAGAGATGAGCGGGTTCGGTTCCTTGGGATCCGAACCCCCCCGAACTTCACCTATTTTACACGGTTCCGAGGCAGCCTCGGATCTTCCCACCTTGCTCGGTTAACCAGAATGCGCCCGAACGTCATCAGCCCGCTGTCGGATTCTCGCGAGATTCGTATTCTATATAAGGAGCCACGCGTCACCGCCATTTTCACTCGTACTTTGGAGATTGAACGGAGAGGACGTGGCTGCGTTCTCTCCCTGAAAAGCTCCGTAATCTGTGCTCAGTGTGCTGAAAATATCTGTGCTCAGTGTGCTGCAAATAATCTGTGCTCAGTGTGCTGAAAATATCTACGTTCTCTGCCTGAAAACGCTCCATATCTGTGCTCAGTGTGCTGCAAATATCTGATCAGTGTGCTGCATTGTGGGGACTGGGGATCACCAGTATATAATAATATATACTTTTCTATAGCTTCTATAACTGCTTGTCAGGACACATGGGTCACAGTTACACCGCTCTGTACTGATATATACAATAATATATATACTTTTTTATTTTCTATAGCTTCTATACTGCTTGTCAGGACACGTGTCACAGTTACACTGCTCTGTACTGATATATACAATAATATATATACTTTTCTATAGCTTCTATACTGCTTGTCAGGACACATGTGTCACAGTTACACAGCTCTGTACTGATATATACAATAATATATATACTTTTCTATAGCTTCTATACTGCTTGTCAGGACACATGGTCACAGTTACACTGCTCTGTACTGATATATACAATAATATATATACTTTTCTATAGCTTCTATACTGCTTGTCAGGACACATGGGTCACAGTTACACCGCTCTGTACTGATATATACAATAATATATATACTTTTCTATAGCTTCTATACTGCTTGTCAGGACACGTGTCACAGTTACACCTCTCTGTACTGATATATACAATAATATAAATACTTTTCTATAGCTGCTATATTGCTTGTCAGGACACATGGTCACAGTTACACTGCTCTGTACTGATATATACAATAATATATATACTTTTCTATAGCTTCTATACTGCTTGTCAGGACACATGGGTCACAGTTACACCGCTCTGTACTGATATATACAATAATATATATACTTTTCTATAGCTTCTATACTGCTTGTCAGGACACACATGGGTCACAGTTACACCGCTCTGTACTGATATATACAATAATATATATACTTTTCTATAGCTACTATACTGCTTGTTAGGACACATGGGTCACAGTTACACCGCTCTGTACTGATATATACAATAATATATATAATTTTCTATAGCTTCTATACTGCTTGTCAGGACACATGGGTCACAGTTACACCGCTCTGTACTGATATATACAATAATATATATATACTTTTCTATTGCTTTTAGTATTACAGTGCAGCATTTTGGTGATCAATAGTATACATATATAGTACAGTACATAGGCCATTGCAATTGATATATTACTGGCATATAATTCCACACATTAAAAAATGGAGAACAAAAATGTGGAGGGTAAAATAGGGAAAGATCAAGATCCACTTCCACCTCGTGCTGAAGCTGCTGCCACTAGTCATGGCCGAGACGATGAAATGCCATCAGCGTCGTCTGCCAAGGCCGATGCCCAATGTCATAGTAGAGAGCATGTAAAATAAAAAAAACAAAAGTTTAGTAAAATGACCCAAAAATCAAAATTAAAAGCGTCTGATGAGTAGTGTAAACTTGCCAATATGCCAATTACGACACGGAGTGGCAAGGAACGGCTGAGGCCCTGGCCTATGTTCATGGCTAGTGGTTCAGCTTCACATGAGGATGGAAGCACTCATCCTCCCGCTAGAAAAAATAAGAGTTTACTCACCGGTAATTCTATTTCTCGTAGTCCGTAGTGGATGCTGGGAACTCTGTAAGGACCATGGGGAATAGCGGGCTCCGAAGGAGGCTGGGCACTCTAGAAAGATTTATGACTACCTGGTGTGCACTGGCTCCTCCCACTATGACCCTCCTCCAAGCCTCAGTTAGGACACTGTGCCCGGACAAGCTGACATAATAAGGAAGGATTTAGAATCCCGGGTAAGACTCTTACCAGCCACACCAATCACACCGTACAACTCGTGATACTATATCCAGTTTGACAGTATGAAAACAACTGAGCCTCTCAACAGATGGCTCAACAATAACCCTTTAGTTAACAATAACTACTTACAAGTATTGCAGACAATCCGCACTTGGGATGGGCGCCCAGCATCCACTACGGACTACGAGAAATAGAATTACCGGTGAGTAAATTCTTATTTTCTCTGACGTCCTAGTGGATGCTGGGAACTCCGTAAGGACCATGGGGATTATACCAAAGCTCCCAAACGGGCGGGAGAGTGCGGATGACTCTGCAGCACCGAATGAGAGAACTCCAGGTCTTCCTCAGCCAGGGTATCAAATTTGTAGAATTTTGCAAACGTGTTTGCCCCTGACCAAGTAGCTGCTCGGCAAAGTTGTAAAGCCGAGACCCCTCGGGCAGCCGCCCAAGATGAGCCCACCTTCCTAGTGGAATGGGCATTCACAGATTTTGGCTGTGGCAGGCCTGCCACAGAATGTGCAAGCTGAATTGTACTACAAATCCAGCGAGCAATAGACTGCTTAGAAGCAGGAGCACCCAGCTTGTTGGGTGCATACAGGATAAACAGCGAGTCAGATTTTCTGACTCCAGCCGTCCTGGAAACATATATTTTCAGGGCCCTGACAACGTCTAGCAACTTCGAGTCCTCCAAATCCTTAGTAGCCGCAGGCACCACAATAGGCTGGTTCAGGTGAAACACTGACACCACCTTAGGGAGAAATTGGGGACGAGTCCTCAATTCTGCCCTATCCATATGGAAAATCAGATAAGGGCTTTTACATGATAAAGCCGCCAATTCTGACACTCGCCTGGCTGAAGCCAAGGCCAATGACATGACCACTTTCCACGTGAGATATTTCAGATCCACGGTTTTTAGTGGCTCAAACCAATGTGATTTTAAGAAACTCAACATCACGTTGAGATCCCAAGGTGCCACAGGAGGCACAAATGGGGGCTGAATATGCAGCACTCCTTTCACAAATGTCTGAACTTCAGGTACTGAAGCTAGTTCTTTTTGAAAGAAAATCGACAGAGCCGAGATCTGTACTTTAATGGAGCCTAGTTTTAGGCCCATATTCACTCCTGCTTGCAGGAAATGCAGAAATCGACCTAGTTGAAATTCCTCTGTTGGGGCCTTTTTGGCCTCGCACCATGCAACATATTTCCGCCATATGCGGTGATAATGCTTTGCCGTAACATCTTTCCTGGCCTTAATAAGAGTAGGAATGACTTCTTCCGGAATACCCTTTTCCTTTAGGATCCGGTGTTCAACCGCCATGCCGTCAAACGCAGCCGCGGTAAGTCTTGGAACAGACAGGGCCCCTGCTGTAGCAGGTCCTGTCTGAGCGGTAGAGGCCACGGGTCCTCTGAGAGCATCTCTTGAAGTTCCGGGTACCACGCTCGTCTTGGCCAATCCGGAACCACGAGAATGGTGTTTACTCCTCGCTTTCTTATTATTCTCAATACCTTTGGTATGAGAGGCAGAGGAGGGAACACATAAACCGACTGGTACACCCACGGTGTCACTAGAGCGTCCACAGCTACTGCCTGAGGGTCCCTTGACCTGGCGCAATATCTTTTTAACTTTTTGTTGAGGCGGGACGCCATCATGTCCACCTGTGGTTTTTCCCAACGGTTTACCAGCATCTGGAAGACTTCTGGATGAAGTCCCCACTCTCCCGGGTGGAGGTCGTGTCTGCTGAGGAAGTCTGCTTCCCAGTTGTCCACTCCCGGAATGAACACTGCTGACAGTGCTAGTACATGATTCTCCGCCCATCGGAGAATTCTTGTGGCTTCTGCCATCGCCATCCTGCTTCTTGTGCCGCCCTGTCGATTTACATGGGCGACTGCCGTGATGTTGTCTGACTGATCAGCACCGGCTGGTGTAGGAGCAGGGATTTTGCTTGACTTAGGGCATTGTAGATGGCCCTTAGTTCCAAAATATTTATGTGAAGGGAAGTCTCCTGACTCGACCACAGTCCTTGGAAGTTTCTTCCCTGTGTGACTGCCCCCCAGCCTCGAAGGCTGGCATCCGTGGTCACCAGGACCCAGTCCTGTATGCCGAACCTGCGGCCCTCTAGAAGATGGGCACTCTGCAGCCACCACAGTAGAGACACCCTGGTTCTTGGAGACAGGGTTATCAAGCGATGCATCTGAAGATGCGATCCGGACCACTGGTCCAACAGGTCCCACTGAAAGATTCTGGCATGGAACCTGCCGAAGGGAATTGCTTCGTAAGAAGCCACCATCTTTCCCAGGACCCGCGTGCAGCGATGCACTGATACCTGTTTTGGTTTCAGGAGGTCTCTGACTAGAGATGACAACTCCCTGGCTTTCTCCTCCGGGAGAAACACTTTTTTCTGGACTGTATCCAGAATCATACCCAGGAACAGTAGCCGTGTCGTCGGAACCAGCTGTGACTTCGGGATATTCAGAATCCAGCCGTGCTGGTGCAGCACCTCCTGAGATAGTGCTACTCCCACCAACAACTGTTCCTTGGACCTCGCTTTTATTAGGAGATCGTCCAAGTACGGGATAATTAAAACTCCCTTTTTTCGAAGGAGTATCATCATTTCCGCCATCACCTTGGTAAATACCCTCGGTGCCGTGGACAGTCCAAACGGCAGCGTCTGGAATTGGTAATGGCAATCCTGTACCACAAATCTGAGGTACTCCTGGTGAGGATGGTAAATGGGGACATGCAAGTAAGCATCCTTGATGTCCAGGGATACCATGTAATCCCCCTCTTCCAGGCTCGCAATAACCGCCCTGAGCGATTCCATCTTGAACTTGAATTTTTTTATGTATGTGTTCAAGGATTTAAAATTTAAAATGGGTCTCACCGAACCGTCCGGTTTCGGTACCACAAATAGTGTGGAATAGTAACCCCGGCCTTGTTGAAGTAGGGGTACCTTGATTATCACCTGCTGGGAATACAGCTTGTGAATTGCCGCTATCACCGCCTCCCTGTCTGAGGGAGCAATCGGCAAGGCAGATTTTAGGAACCGGTGGGGTGGAGACGCCTCGAATTCCAGTTTGTACCCCTGAGATACTATTTGAAGGATCCAGGGATCCACCTGCGAGCGAGCCCACTGATCGCTGAAATTCTTGAGGTGGCCCCCCACCGTACCAGGCTCCTCCTGTGGAGCCCCACCGTCATGCGGCTGACTTGGCAGAAGAAGCGGGGGAGGACTTTTGCTCCTGGGAACCTGCTGTTTGTTGCAGGCTTTTTCCCCTACCTCTGCCTCTGGATAGATAAGACCCGCCTTTTCCACGCCTGTTTTTCTGGGTCCGAAAGGACTGAACCTGATAAAACGGCGCCTTCTTAGGCTGTGAGGGGACATGGGGTAAAAATGCTGACTTCCCAGACGTTGCTGTGGAAACTAGGTCCGAGAGACTATCCCCAAATAATTCCTCACCTTTATATGGCAACACTTCCATGTGCCTTTTAGAATCTGCATCTCCTGTCCACTGGCGAGTCCATACGCCTCTCCTAGCAGAAATGGACAATGCACTAACTTTAGATGCCAGTCGGCAGATTTCCCTCTGTGCATCTCTCATATATAAGACTGAGTCTTTTATATGGTCTATGGTTAACAGGATCGTGTCTCTGTCTAATGTGTCAATATTTTCTGACAGTGTATCTGACCACGCAGCGGCAGCACTGCACATCCAAGCTGACGCAATAGCTGGCCTAAGTATAATGCCTGAGTGTGTATATACAGACTTCAGGATCGCCTCCTGCTTTCTATCAGCAGGTTCCTTGAGGGCGGCCGTATCCGGAGACGGTAGTGCCACCTTTTTTGACAAACGTGTGAGCGCTTTATCCACCCTAGGGGGTGTTTCCCCAACGTGACCTATCCTCTGGCGGGAAAGGGAACGCCATTAGTACCTTCTTAGGAATTACCAATTTTTTTATCAGGGAAAGCCCACGCTTCTTCACACACTTCATTTAATTCATCTGATGGGGGAAAAACTACGGGTAGTTTTTTCTCCCCAAACATAATACCCTTTTTAGTGGTACCTGTATTTATATCAGAAATGTGTAACACCTCTTTCATTGCCTCAATCATGCAGTGAATGGCCTTAGTGGGCATCAGATTAGACTCATCGTCGTCGACACTGGTGTCAGTATCAGTGTCGACATCTGGGTCTGCGGTAGCGGGCGTTTCAGAGCCCCTGATGACCTGTGCGACGCCTGGACAGGCACGAGCTGAGAAGTCGGCTGTCCCACATTTGGCATGTCGTCAAATTTCTTATGTAAGGAGTCTATACGTGCACTCATTTCTTTCCATAAGCTCATCCACTCAGGTGTCTGCCCCGCAGGGGGTGACATCCCTTCTAAAGGCATCTGCTCCGTCTCCACATCATTATCCTCATCAAACATGTCGACACAGCCGTACCGACACACCGCACACACACAAGGAATGCTCCAACAGAGGACAGGACCCACAAAAGCCCTTTGGGGGGACAGAGTGAGAGTATGCCAGCACACACCAGAGCGCTATATAATGCAGGGACTAACTGAGTTATGTCCCCTATAGCTGCTTTTTCTATATAATTTATACAGCGCCTAAATTTAGTGCCCCCCCCTCTCTTTTTTTACCCTTTTCTGTAGTGCAGACTGCAGGGGAGAGCCAGGGAGTTTCCTTCCAGTGGATCTGTGAAGGCGAAATGGCGCCAGTGTGCTGCAGGAGATAGCTCCGCCCCTTTTCCGCGGCCTATTCTCCCGCTTTTTTCTGGATTCTGGCAGGGGTATTTTCCACATATATAGCCTCTAGGGCTATATATTGTGGTATTTTTGCCAGCCAAGGTGTTATAATTGCTTCTCAGGGCCCCCCCCCCCAGCGCCCTGCACCCTCAGTGACCGGAGTGTGAAGTGTGTGTGAGGAGCAATGGCGCACAGCTGCAGTGCTGTGCGCTACCTTGGAGAAGACTGATGTCTTCTGCCGCCGATTTTCCGGACCTCTTCTTGCTTCTGGCTCTGTAAGGGGGACGGCGGCGCGGCTCCGGGACCGAACACCAAGGACTGGGCCTGCGGTCGATCCCTCTGGAGCTAATGGTGTCCAGTAGCCTAAGAAGCCCAATCCGGCTGCAAGCAGGCGAGTTCGCTTCTTCTCCCCTTAGTCCCTCGCTGCAGTGAGCCTGTTGCCAGCAGGTCTCACTGAAAATAAAAAACCTAAGTCTATCTTTCTTTCTAAGAGCTCAGGAGAGCCCCTAGTGTGCATCCAACCTCGGCCGGGCACAAAATCTAACTGAGGCTTGGAGGAGGGTCATAGTGGGAGGAGCCAGTGCACACCAGGTAGTCATAAATCTTTCTAGAGTGCCCAGCCTCCTTCGGAGCCCGCTATTCCCCATGGTCCTTACGGAGTTCCCAGCATCCACTAGGACGTCAGAGAAATGAAAAGACTTAAGCTGGCAAAAGCACAGCAAAGAACTGTACGTTCTTCTAAATCACAAATCCCCAAGGAGAGTCCAATTGTGTCGGTTGCGATGCCTGACCTTCCCAACACTGGACGGGAAGAGGTGGCGCCTTCCACCATTTGCACGCCCCCTGCAAGTGCTGGAAGGAGCACCCGCAGTCCAGTTCCTGATAGTCAAATTGAAGATGTCACCAGGATGAGGATATGGGTGTTGCTGGCGCTGAGGAGGAAATTGACAAGGAGGATTCTGATGGTGAGGTGGTTTGTTTAAGTCAGGCACCCAGGGAGACACCTGTTGTCCATGGGACGAATATGGCCATTGACATGCCTGGTCAAATTACAAAAAGAAATCACCTCTTCGGTGTGGAATTATTTTAACAGAAATGCGGACAACAGGTGTCAAGCCGTGTTTTGCCTTTGTCAAGCTGTAATAAGTAGGGGTAAGGACGTTAACCACCTAGGAACATCCTCCCTTATACGTCACCTGGAGCGCATTCATCAGAAGTCATTGACAAGTTCAAAAACTTTGGGTGACAGCGGAAGCAGTCCACTGACAACTAAATCCCTTCCTCTTGTAACCAAGCTCCTGCAAACCACACCACCAACTCCCTCAGTGTCAATTTCCTCCTTAGACAGGAAAGCCAATAGTCCTGCAGGCCATGTCACTGGCAAGTCTGACGAGTCCTCTCCTGCCTGGGATTCCTCCGATGCATCCTTGAGTGTAACGCCTACTGCTGCTGGCACTGCTGTTGCTACTGCTGGGAGTCGATCGTCATCCCAGAGGGGAAGTCGGAAGACCACTTGTACTACTTCCAGTAAGCAATTGACTGTCCAACAGTCCTTTGCGAGGAAGATGAAATATCACAGCAGTCATCCTGCTGCAAAGCGGATAACTCAGGTCTTGGCAGCTGCGGTGGTGTTTGTGTCCGGTATCCACCGTTAATTCACAGGGAATTAGAGAACTGCTTGAGGTACTGTGTCCCCGGTACCAAATACCCTCTAGGTTCCATTTCTCTAGGCAGGCGATACCGAGAATGTACACAGACGTCAGAAAAAGAGTCACCAGTGTCCTAAAAAATGCAGTTGTACCCAATGTCCACTTAACCACGGACATGTGGACAAATGGGAACTCGTGGCGCTACCGTAACCACAAACACATTCAGAGAAGGTGGTCTATGATTCACAAAGACCAAGGTATAATCCACTTACATAGATAAAACTGGATTCTAGAACAATAAAAGAAATAAACACAATAGTGTAATATATAAGGATAAAACTCCAAAGCGTGTTTTTATTAGTTCCACTCACATAGATAAACTTTTATCAGTGCATATCATCCTCATACGAGGTGTATCCAGAGGTCATCAGCAGGATAATAGATGAAATTAATCTGTATGCGTCATCCTTATAAGAGGAATATCCAGAAATTCCCAGCAAAATACTGAAGACTTAAAAAGACCAATATAGTGCAATAAAGTCTTAAAAGGATCAGAATTTAATGAAAAAATATACACTCACAATTTAAAAAACATAAAGGGCATATATCACCAATCACGTGGTGTGTCAAATGATATCCCGCCACTGCATTGACCCAAAGTCCCTCTGCATCCAGAAAGAAATCCCAGCTGTCAGAGACGTTAGGTGTAGAGCCGATTACCACATAATGGAAGCGCAGGAATACCAAATGGAGAATTGCTTAAACGCGTTTTCCGTCCTAAGACCTTCCTCAGAAGCATAGGGCCAGAGAGTGAAACAACTCCCTTTTATACCCTCTTAATTAACTTGACACAAGTTGTGTCAAGTTAATTAAGAGGGTATAAAAGGGAGTTGTTTCACTCTCTGGCCCTATGCTTCTGAGGAAGGTCTTAGGACCGAAAACGCGTTTAAGCAATTCTCCATTTGGTATTCCTGCGCTTCCATTATTTGGTTATCGGCTCTACACCTAACGTCTCTGACAGCTGGGATTTCTTTCTGGATGCAGAGGGACTTTGGGTCGATGCAGTGGCGGGATATCATTTGACACACCACGTGATTGGTGATATATGCCCTTTATGTTTTTTAAATTGTGAGTGTATATTTTTTAATTAAATTCTGATCCTTTTAAGACTTTATTGCACTATATTGGTCTTTTTAAGTCTTCAGTATTTCGCTGGGAATTTCTGGATATTCCTCTTATAAGGATGACGCATACAGATTAATTTCATCTATTATCCTCCTGATGACCTCTGGATACACCTCGTATGAGGATGATATGCACTGATAAAAGTTTATCTATGTGAGTGGAACTAATAAAAACACGCTTTGGAGTTTTATCATTATATATTACACTATTGTGTTTATTTCTTTTATTGTTCTAGAATCCAGTTTTATCTATGTAAGTGGATTATACCTTGGTCTTTGTGAATCATAGACCACCTTCTCTGAATGTGTTTGTGGTTACGGTAGCGCCACGAGTTCTCATTTTGGTTTTTGTATGGTGTATAGACAAAGTCTTGGTGAAGGCTTTTTTGTGGGAACACGGGTTGTCATTATAACCTGTAAGTGCGGTTCTGGGATAAAACCTTATATTTTCTAAATGTGGACAAGTGGAGCAGGGCAGACTCAGGACTATATGACTGTGAGAGCCCACTGGGTAGACGTATTGCCTCCCGCAGCAAGAACAGCAGCGGCGGCACCAGTAGCAGCATCTTGCAAACGCCAACACGTTCCTAGGCAGGCTACGCTTTGTATCACCGCTTTCCATAAGAGGCTCACAGCTGACAACCTCTTACGGAAACGGAGGAACATCATCGCAGAATGGCTTACCCCAATTGGACTCTCCTGGGGATTTGTGACATCGGACAACGCCACCAATATTGTGCGTGCATTACATGTGGGCAAATTCTAGCACGTCCCATGTTTTGCACATACATTGAATTTGGTGGTGCAGAATTTTTTTAAAAACGACAGGGGAGTGCAAGAGATGCTGTCGGTAGCCCGAAGAATTGCGGGCCACTTTCAGCATTCAGCCACCGCGTGCCGAAGACTGGAGCACCAGCAAACACTCCTGAACCTGCCCCGCCATCAGCTGAAGCAAGAGGTGGTAACGAGGTGGAATTCAACCCTCTATATGCTTCAGAGGATGGAGGAGCAACAAAAGGCCATTCAAGCCTATACATCTATCTACGATATAGGCAAAGGAGGGGGAATGCACCTGACTCAAGCGCAGTGGAGAATGATTTCAACGTTGTGCAAGGTTCTGCAACCCTTTGAACTTTCCACACGTGAAGTCAGTTCAGACACTGCCAGCCTGAGTCAGGTCATTCCCCTCATCAGGCTTTTGCAGAAGAAGCTGGAGAGATTGAAGGAGGAGCTAAAATGGAGCGATTCCGCTAGGCATGTGGGACTTGTGGATGGAGCCCTTAACTCGCTTAACCAGGATTCACGGGTGGTCAATCTGTTGAAATCAGAGCACTACATTTTGGCCACCGTGCTCGATCCTAGGTTTAAAGCCTACGTTGTATCTCTCTTTCCGGCAGACACAGGTCTGCAGATGTTCAAAGACCTGCTGGTGAGACACTTGTCAAGTCAAGCGGAACGTGACCCGCCAACAGCTCCTCCTTCACATTCTCCCGCAACTGGGGCTGCGAGGAAAAGGCTAAGAATTCCGAGCCCACCCGCTGGCGGAGATGCAGGGCAGTCTGGAGCGAGTGCTGACATCTGGTCCGGACTGAAGGACCTGCCAACGATTACTGACATGTCGTCTACTGTCACTGCATATGATTCTCTCACCATTGAAAGAATGGTGGAGGATTATATGAGTGACCGCATCCAAGTAGGCACGTCAGACAGTCTGTACGTATACTGGCAGGAAAAAGAGGCAATTTGGAGGCCCTTGCACAAACTGGCTTTATTTTACCTAAGTTGCCCCCCCTCCAGTGTGTACTCCGAAAGAGTGTTTAGTGCAGCCGGTCACCTTGTCAGCAATCGGCGTACGAGGTTACTTCCAGAAAATGTGGAGAAGATGATGTTCATCAAAATGAATTATAATCAATTCCTCCGTGGAGACATTCACCAGCAATTGACTCCAGAAAGTACACAGGGACCTGAGATGGTGGATTCCAGTGGGGACGAATTAATAATCTGTGAGGAGGGGGATGTACACAGTGAAAGTGGTGAGGAATCGGATGATGAGGAGGAGGTGGACATCTTGCCTCTGTAGAGCCAGTTTGTGCAAGGAGAGATTGATTGCTTCTTTTTTGGTGGGGCCCCAAACCAACCAGTCATTTCAGCCACAGTTGTGTGGCAGACCCTGTCACTGAAATGATGGGTTTGTTAAAGTGTGCATGTCCTGTTTATACAACATAAGGGTGGGTGGAAGGGCCCAAGGACAATTCCATCTTGCACCTCTTTTTTTTTTTTTATCTCTGCATCATGTGATGTTTGGGGCTAATTTTTTTAAGTGCCATCCTGTCTAACACTGCAGTGCCACTCCTAGATGGGCCAGGTGTTTGTGCCGGCCACTTTGGTTGTTTAGCTTAGTCATCCAGCGACCTCGGTGCAAATTTTAGGAATAAAAATAATATTGTGGGGTGTGAGGTGTTCAGAATAGACTGGAAATGAGTGGAAATTATGGTTATTGAGGTTAATAATACTGTGGGATCAAAATTACCCCCAAATTCTATGATTTAAGCTGTTTTTGAAAAAAAACCACCCAAATCCAAAACACACCCGAATCCGACAACAAATTTTCAGGGAGGTTTTGCCAAAACGCGTCCGAATCCAAAACACGGCCGCGGAAACCGAATCCAAAACCAAAACACAAAACCCGAAAAATGTCCGGTGCACATCTCTAATAATTATAAAGGGGACAACAATTTGGAGAAGCGGAATGCAAATAAATTAAGCACACCACACAACTAGCTGCCAAATCAAAGGAAAATCCTAAACAGCGTGAAGCCCAGACAAATGCCTCAAGAAAGCAGAAATCAAAGGGACATTAAGCAGACCACTGTGAAGACCAAACCAAGGAGTCAGGAAACAGAACCAGACATTTGTTCAGAATTAGTGCCCAGAGAAGAAGAAATCAGGGAGTCCCAAAACATAGGGCCTGAAAACAGCATACATGCCCAGTAAGAGGAATTGAACCCAGGAGGACTCGGACCCAGTCCCTGCACAGCAAAAGCTGATGATACATGCCCTAAGCCAGTGATGGTGAACCTTTGGCACTGCAACTGTTGTTGAACTACACATTCCAGCATGACCTGCTACAGTTTTAGCATGGCCAAATAGCAGAAACCAGACCCAAGACTGAACAAGGATAATAGACATTCAGAAGGGCAGCTACCAACCCCTGTAGTTGAAGAGAAGCCCTGGAAAACCAACCACTGTAAGCAGAGCTGAGCCTACTGTAGAACACAACAAAAAAGCAAAATCATAAGCAAAACAAGTCTGCAGAGGACCTGCAGGATGCCAGACTATGAAATTACCCAAAAGAGAAATGGACACTGGATACATACGGCTGATGTTCTCTGCCCAGCCGCAGTGCTGAAAAAAATAACTGAAAACCCAGATGGAAAAGACATTCCTGGACTCTCATAGCAGAACATATGGGACCAGTGGTACCACACCACAAAACTGAGGTACAACAAAGCAGGCTAGAAGTCCTGAAAGAAGCCTGTAGCTCACTGTTCTTAGCTTCCCAAAGGGGACTAAACAGGCAGTAGCCATCTTGCTGCTAAATCTGATCCACTATTCAGGAATTATATCACCACTGCGAACTAGTCTCAGTGCCAGGATCGCCACTAAGGACTCAAAACCACTGAAGGGACTACAGTCCATGAAAAGACGAACCAGTCAAATATTTAGTCTATGCTAAATATATTATTTATCTATGTATGAACAATGCATTCTGCTCTTAAATGTAAAATAGTAATAACAACAACAACAACAACAACAACAATAATAATAATAATAAAAAAATAAACCATCATACTCCCGGTACAGAACAGCCAGTTTGTGTGTCGATGCAGTGCTAGAGGTGGCAGTGATTTAATAGGGGGGATTCTAACCAAAATAATTTAGATTATGTATATACAGGATGGGTACTCATTGCATAAATATCGAACAATATATTTAGTCATAGTAATAATAACTAAATAAAACAGGATTTTAATACCTACCAGTAAATCCTTTTCTCCTAGTCCGTAGAGGATGCTGGGGTCCACTTCAGTACCATGGGGTTATACCAAAGCTCCAGTACGGGCGGGAGAGTGCAGATGACCCTGCAGCACCAAACAGGGTGATTGACCAAACAGTAGGTCCTCATCGGCCAAGCTGTCAAACTTGTAAAACTTAGTAAACGTGTTTGCCCCTGACCAAGTAGTTGCTCGGCAAGT
The DNA here is from genome assembly GCF_028390025.1 of Pseudophryne corroboree. NCBI lineage: Eukaryota > Metazoa > Chordata > Amphibia > Anura > Myobatrachidae > Pseudophryne > Pseudophryne corroboree. The sequence continues at coordinate 606,755,424 of NC_086447.1, forward strand.
TGTAATGCCGAGACCCCCTGGCAGCCGCCCAGGATGAGCCCACCTTTCTAGTAGAATGGGCAGTCACCGAATTCGGTATCGGCAATCCTGCCGTAGAATGAGCATGCTGAATCGTACCTATGATCCAGCGTACAATAGTCTGCTTAGAAGCAGGACACCCAATCCTGTTGAGAGCATACAGGACAAACAGAGCCTCTGTTTTCCGTATCCGAGCTGTTCTTGTGACATAGATTCTCAAAGCCCTGACCACATCCAGAGACTTTGAAGCAGCTAAGGTGTCAGTAGCCACTGACACCACAATAGGTTGGTTTATATGGAAAGAAGAAACCACCTTTGGAAGAAATTGCTGCAGAGTACTTAGCTCAGCCCTATCTTCATGGAAGATCAAATAAGGGCTCTTGTGAGACAAGGCCCCTAACTCAGACACCCGCCTTGCGGATGCCAAGGCCAACAGCATGACCACTTTCCAAGTGAGGAACTTCAACTATCTCCTGTAGAGGATCAAACCAATCCGATTGAAGGAATTGCAACACCACATTAAGATCCCATGGTGCCACAGGAGGCACAAATGGAGGTTGGATGTGCAGAACCCCTTTCACGAATGTCTGAACTTCTGGAAGGGAGGCCAATTTTTTCTGAAAGAAAACGGACAAGGCCGAAATCTGGACCTTGATCGAACCCAATCGTAGGCCCACATCCACACCCGCCTGGAGAAAATGGAGAAAACATCCTAACTGAAACTCTTCCGTTGGAGCCTTCTTGGTTTCACACCAAGACACATATTTTCTCCAAATATGGTGGTAATGTTTAGACATTACTCCCTTCCTGGCCTGAATAAGAGTGGGAATTACTTCCTTGGGAATATTCTTTCAGTCTAGGATCCGGCGCTCAACAGCCATGCCGTCAAACGTAGCCGCGGTAAGTCTTAATACATGCACGGCCCCTGCTGCAGCAGGTCCTCATGAAGAGGAAGAGGCCGAGGAACTTCTATGAGCAACTCCTGAAGATCTGGATACCAAGTCCTCCTTGGCCAGTCTGGGACAATGAGGATCGCTCGAACACCTGTTCTTCTTATGAGTTTGAGAACTTTCGGAATGAGCGGAAGCGGAGGGAAGACATATACCGACCGAAAAACCCACTGGGTCACTAGTGCATCCACTGCTATTGCTTGAGGGTCTCTCAACCTGGAACAATATCTCTGAAGCTTCTTGTTGAGACGAGATGCCATCATGTCTACTTGAGGAACTCCCCAACGACCTGTCACCTCTGCGAAGACTTCTTGGTGGAGGCCCCATTCTCCTGGATGGAGATCGTGTCTGCTGAGGAAGTCTGCTTCCCAGTTGTCCACTCCCAGAATGAAAATTGCCGACAGAGCTCCTGCATGTCTTTCTGCCCAGAGGAGGATCTTTGACACCTCTGCCATTGTCGCTCTGCTTTTCGTTCCGCCCTGACGGTTTATGTACGCTACTGCTGTTACATTGTCCGACTGGATCTGTACGGATAGATCTTGAAGAAGATGCACCGCTTGTAGAAGGCCGTTGTAAATGGCTCTCAATTCCAGAACGTTTATAAGGAGACAAGTTTCTTGACTTGACCATCTTCCTTGGAAGCTTTCCCCCTGTGTGACTGCTCCCCAGCCTCGGAGACTTGCATCCATGGTCACCAGGATCCAGTCGTGAATCTCGAACCTGCATCCCTCTAGGAGGTGAGAACTGTGTAGCCACCACAGGAGCGAAATTCTGGCTTTGGATGACAGGATTATCCTCTGATGCATGTGTAAATGGTATCCGGACCACTTGTCCGGTAGGTCCCACTGAAATACTCTGGCATGGAATTGGCCAAACTGTATGGCCTCGTAGGCCGCTACCATCTTTCCCAACAACCGAATGCATTGTTGAATCGACACTCTTGTTGGTTTCAGAATTTGTTTGACCATTCTCTGGATTTCCAGAGCCTTTTCTACTGGAAGAAATACATTTTCATCCCCAGAAAGGACAATCTTGTCGTCTGTTCCAATTGTGACTTTGGAAAATTTATGATCCAACCGTGATGTTGAAGAACTGTCAGGGAAAGTGCAATGTTGTGCACCAACCTTTCCCTAGACCTTGCTTTTATCAGGAGATCGTCCAGGTAAGGGATATATTGACTCCTTGCTGTCGAAGGAGGACCATTATTTCCGCCATCACCTTGGCGAACACCCTCAGTGCCGTGGAGAGACCGAACGGCAACGTCTGAAATTGGTAATGACAATCCTGCACTGCGAATCTCAGATAAGCTTGATGTGGAGGATAAATGGGAACATGTATGTAGGCATCTTTTATGTCCACTGACACCATGAATTCCCCCTCCTCCAGACTGGAAATCACTGCCCTCAGAGATTCCATCTTGAACTTGAACCTTTGCAGGTAGAGTCAGATTTTTCAGGTTTAGAATCGGTTTTACCGAGCCGGCCGGCTTCGGAACTACAAATAGGCTTGAATAAAACCCTTCTCCCTGTTGTAACAAGGGAACCAGGACAATGACTTGATCCTGACACAATTTTTGTATTGCTGCTGCTATTACTTCTCTGTCCGGGACAGAAGCTGATAAGGCCGATTTGAAAAATCGGCATGGAGGAATGTCTTGAAACTTCAGTTTGTACCATTGGGACACTATTTGTACGACCCACGGGTCCAGGCCAGATTGAACCCAGAAGTGACTGAAGAGTTTCAGACGTGCCCCCACTTGAGCGGACTCCCGCAAGGGAGCCCCAGCGTCATGTTGAAGATTTGGCAGGAACAGAGGTTGATTTCTGCTCCTGTGATCCTGGAGACACAGTGGACTTTTTCCCTTTTCCCCTTCCTCTACCCACAAAGAAAGGGGAACCTTTACCCTTTTTGTATTTATTGGGCCGAAAGGACTGCATCTGAGAGTGATGTGTCTTTTTCGCCGGTGCAGGAGCATAAGGCAAGAATGTTGACTTACCTGCGGTAGCCGCAGAAACTAAAGCATCCAGCCCCTCTCCAAACAAAGCCTCACTTTTGTATGGGAGAGCCTCCATATTTCTTTTGTAATCTGCGTCAGCATTCCATTGGAGAATCCACAACGCCCTTCGTGCTGAGATTGCCATGGTAGCGGCTCTTGAGCCCAAGAGACCAATATCTTTCATGGCTTCTAGCATATACGCAGCAGCGTCTTTGATATGACCTAGTGTTAGGAGTATCTCGTCTCTATCTATTGTGTCAATGTCTGATGACAAGTTTTCTGACCACTTTTCAATAGCACTACTCACCCACGCACAGTCAATGGTAGGCCTAAGAAGTGTCCCATTTGCCACATAAATAGATTTCAACGTAGTCTAACTTGCGGTCTGCCGGCTCCTTTAGTGAAGCCGTCCCAGGCGCAACAGAATCACCTTTTTTGTTAAACGTGACAGGGCACTGTCTAAATGGGGGGTGACTCCCACCTTTTCCTGTCCTCAGTAGGGAAAGGGTAAGCTACCTGAATTCTTTTAGGAATCTGAAATTTCTTTTCAGGGTTTGCCCAGACTCCCTCAAAGAGACTGTTCAGTTCATGACATGGAGGAATAGTTACATTAATTTTCTTTATAAAAGTAAGCCTTCTCCTGTTGTAAGGGAGGGGGCTCCGTAACTTCTAAGACCTCCTTTATAGCCACAATCATGTATTGAATGTTTTTCGCCAATTTAGGATCTATTCCCCTGGAATCACTAGTGTTGACATAGGAATCAGAGTCTGTGTCGGTATCAGTTTATACTATATGTGCAAATGACCTTTTATTTGACACAGAGGGGTCCCCTGTGGATGAAAGAGCAGAACTATTAAAGATCACATCTTCCACGGATTTTCTCCAGGTTTCTGCATGAGACTCAGACTTATCTAATCTCTTACTGATATGATTCACACTATCACGTAATTCTTTCACCAATTCAGGCTCATGGTGTGCCGGCAGCACCACCACATTACAACTCTGTGTCCCTAAAATAGCTCCCAGGGGAAGAGCTCCCTGCCTCAGACATGTCACACACGTGCAGAAATACACCGCAGACACTCCGGGGCTTATAGGGGACAGACCCGCAGTAAAATCTGTCAGAAGGACACAGAAGGGATTTGCCAGTTCACAACTCAGCGCCAATGTTAAAAATCCTGTGACATGTAAAACATCCACAGAGACCCTTAGCGCTTTTACACTTGCCAAATAGTATAATTGAGCACCAAAAAACACTCTGCCCTCCCCTAATTTGCACCCTGATACTTGTTTCAGAAGTGGAGGAGGACCAGCGTTTCTTCCCTGCAGTCTGCTTGGAGAAAAATGGCGCTGAGAAGTGTGCTGGCTGACTGAGGAGGAAGCCTCGCCCCCTGTAATGGCGCGTTTCCCCTCAGATTTCATCACTATTATTTATACTGGCGGGGGTGTAGGACTGTGCCCACGGCATCATATGCTACTTTTTGCCAGTCTAAGAGTAGGTTTCATGCTGCCCAGGGCGCCCCCCCGCGCCCTGCTGTGCGCTGTGTTATAGGAAGCATGGCTGTGCAGCATTCCCGCTCGCCGCGCGGTACCTTGAGCCGTTACGATGACCAGAGGTCCCTCTTGCAGATCTCCGGTAACACTACTCACCAGACTTCTGGCTCTGTTAGGGGGGTGACGGCGTGCTGTGGGAGTGAGCGCATAGCCGTAACTAGTGTTCAGTACCCTTCAGGAGCTAATGGTGTCCTGTCAGCAAGAAGCAGAGCCATGAAACTATTCAGGAGGTTGGTTCCTACTTCTTCCCCCTAAGTCCCACGAAGCAGGGAGACTGTTGCCAGCAGTCTCCCTGAAAATAAAAAACCTAATAAAGTCTTTTTAGTGAAACTCAGTAGAGCTCCACTGGAGTGTGACCAGTCTGCCTGGGCACATTTTCTAAACTGAGGTCTGGAGGAGGGGCATAGAGGGAGGAGCCAGTTCACACTCTGAAAAAGTCTTAAAGTGCCCATGGCTCCTACGGAACCGTCTATACCGCATGGTACTGAAGTGGACCCCAGCATCCTCTAGAACGTATGAGAAAAAAACAACAACATCATACTCCCTACACAGTGTGTGTGTCTTTGCAGTTCTAGAGGTGGCAAGTCAACAAGTTTTTCTACATACTTCACTAAGTCTGCATTACAAGACATAGGGGTACATTTACTAACATTCGTAATTTCCGAAAATAGGTCAAAGTTCAATCACGAATGACATCGACAGTGTAAAACTGCAACTTTTTGAATTTATTACGATGGATTTACTAAGCTGTCGTATTCGTGTTTTTCTTTTCTTCCGATGTCGATGTCATTCGTTTTTTTTTACCTAATTTTACGGCAGTGATTAGCAAAACACTGCCGTTTTTTTTTACAATCAATCTCGGCCGGATCTGTGTGATCCGTGCTGGGGTTCTTTTTTTTTTTTTTTTTTAATTAAACAATGTAAAATCCCCCCAAAAAATGCGTGGGGTCCCCCCTCCTAAGCATAACCAGCCTCGGGCTCTTTGAGCCGATCCTGGTTGCAGAAATATGGGGAAAAAAATGACAGGGGTTCCCCCATATTTAAGCAACCAGCATCGGGCTCTGCGCCTGGTCCTGGTCCCAAAAATACGGGGGACAAAAAGAGTAGGGGTCCCCCGTATTTTTAAAACCAGCACCGGGCTCCACTAGCTGGACAGATAATGCCACAGCCGGGGGTCACTTTTATATAGTGCCCTGCGGCCGTGGCATCAAAAATCCAACTAGTCACCCCTGGCCGGGGTACCCTGGGGGAGTGGGAACCCCTTCAATCAAGGGGTCCCCCCCCCCAGCCACCCAAGGGCCAGGGGTGAAGCCCGAGGCTGTCCCCCCCCATCCAATGGGCTGCGGATGGGAGGGCTGATAGCCTTTGTTGTAAAATAAAAGATATTGTTTTTAGTAGCAGTACTACAAGTCCCAGCAAGCCTCCCCCGCATGCTGGTACTTGGAGAACCACAAGTACCAGCATGCGGCGGAAAAACGGGCCCGCTGGTACCTGTAGTACTACCACTAAAAAAATACCCAAAAAAACACAAGACACACACACCGTGAAAGTATAATTTTATTACATACATACACACATACATACATACTTACCTTATGTTCCCACGCAGGTCGGTCCTCTTCTCCAGTAGAATCCAAGGGGTACCTGTTGAAGAAATTCTACTCACCAGATCCAGTGGTCCAGGCTCCTCGGCAAATCCAGGGTTAATCCACGTACTTGAATAAAACAAAAAAACGGTTGCCCGACCACGAACTGAAAGGTGACCCATGTTTGCACATGGGTCACCTTCCCACGAATGCCAGAAACCCACTTTGACTTCTGGCTAAGTGGGTTTCTTCAGCCAATCAGGGAGTGCCACGTTGTAGCACTCTCCTGATCAGCTGTGTGGTCCTGTCCTCACTGACAGGCAGCACGCGGCAGTGTTACAATGTAGCGCCTATGCGCTACATTGTAACCAATGCTGGGAACTTTCTGCTCAGCGGTGACGTCACTTTAGGTCAACCGCAGGGCACAAAGTTCCCATCATTGGTTACAATGTAGCGCATAGGCGCTACATTGTAACACTGCCGCGTGCTGCCTGTCAGTGAGGACAGCAGCACACAGCTGATCAGGAGAGTGCTACAACGTGGCACTCCCTGATTGGCTGAAGAAACCCACTTAGCCAGAAGTCAAAGTGGGTTTCTGGCATTCGTGGGAAGGTGACCCATGTGCAAACATGGGTCACCTTTCAGTTCGTGGTCGGGCAACCGTTTTTTTGTTTTATTCAAGTACGTGGATTATCCCTGGATTTGCCGAGGAGCCTGGACCACTGGATCTGGTGAGTAGAATTTCTTCAACAGGTACCCCTTGGATTCTACTGGAGAAGAGGACCGACCTGCGTGGGAACATAAGGTAAGTATGTATGTATGTGTGTATGTATGTAATAAAATTATACTTTCACGGTGTGTGTGTCTTGTGTTTTTTTGGGTATTTTTTTAGTGGTAGTACTACAGGTACCAGCGGGCCCGTTTTTCCGCCGCATGCTGGTACTTGTGGTTCTCCAAGTACCAGCATGCGGGGGAGGCTTGCTGGGACTTGTAGTACTGCTACTAAAAACAATATCTTTTATTTTACAACAAAGGCTATCAGCCCTCCCATCCGCAGCCCATTGGATGGGGGGGGACAGCCTCGGGCTTCACCCCTGGCCCTTGGGTGGCTGGGGGGGGGGGACCCCTTGATTGAAGGGGTTCCCACTCCCCCAGGGTACCCCGGCCAGGGGTGACTAGTTGGATTTTTGATGCCACGGCCGCAGGGCGCTGTATAAAAGTGACCCCCGGCTGTGGCATTATCTGTCCAGCTAGTGGAGCCCGGTGCTGGTTTTAAAAATACGGGGGACCCCTACTCTTTTTGTCCCCCGTATTTTTGGGACCAGGACCAGGCGCAGAGCCCGATGCTGGTTGCTTAAATATGGGGGAACCCCTGTCATTTTTTTCACCATATTTCTGCAACCAGGATCGGCTCAAAGAGCCCGAGGCTGGTTATGCTTAGGAGGGGGGACCCCACGCAATTTTTTTAAAAAAAATAAGCACTTTCCCACCCCTTCCCACTGATATACATGCACGGATCTCATGGATCCGTGCATGCCTATCCAATCACGAATAAAAAAAAAAGTTCTGTTTTTTTTTAGCACTTTTTTACGAGTTGAAATTTTTCACGGCAGTGTTTGTTCTTTTTTGGCTTTGCACTTCTTAGTAAATGACCGAGATTCATACTTAAACAGCCGCGTTTTGACCGATGGTGTATTCATTCGTAATTTTTTACCTGAACTTGCAAAAAATTACGAATGCCCTCATCACTGCTGTGATTAGTGTTTAGTAAATGACCGAGATTAACCGAGATGACACTTTGAAGAAAAAACGGCATCTCGGTCAAAATCGGGAGCTTAGTAAATATACCCCATAGAGTGTAGGGAGGCATCTGGGCACCTGTAAACACCATGCTTTGCCTATAAATACTACTGTAAGCTTGTGCAAATCATACATAAAAACCTGACTCCTTTCGACGTATACGGCGGAAAAGGATTTGATTCCTGACAGTGTTCATCTGAAGAGAATCACATTCATATATTATAATTGATATTATGATAACCAACATATATAAAAGGGTTGGGTAGAGCATGCCGGTGGTCAGAATACCGACCGCAGCATCCCAACGATCAGATTCCCGACAGGGGAAGATAAGTATACTTAGCTTCCACAAATGTGCCCTAACCCTCCCTCCCCGCAACCTAAACCTAACCCTACGTGGCGGCGTCTAAACCTAACCCCCCCCCTTTCCGCAGTCTAAACCTAACCCTCATACCTTACAGCCTAACCCTAACTCTCCAGATGGAGTGCCTAAACCCCCCCCCCTTCCTTCCCGGCACTCTAACTCTAACCTCCCCCCATCCCTGCAGCCTAACCCTAGCCTCCCTGGTCCGTAGGCTAACCTTAAGTCCCCCCCCCCCCCCCTCCTCACCACCCGCAGCTTACCTCTCCAGAGTCCTGATACTAGCTTGTTCGGGATCCCGGCATTCGGGATTCTGGCTCCGTGCAGGTGACCCTAGTGCTAGTGTCTGCATTCCAAGTAGTGTCGGGATCCCGGCATCGGTATTTCAACTGCCGGGTTCCCGACCGGATCCCATATTAAATACAGCCTTGTTTAAGGACAGTGAGCTTGGTTGGTGGTGATCCCAAGAGTTAAAGACTAGACTAGAGTTAAACACAGTTACAGAGAAAAAAAAGAAGACTCTGGTGTTGGGGCACTCTTACTAAAATGTTTTTGATAAAACAGTAATAAAATATAATTTTTATCTAATATATAACTAAAAACCACTAAAAACTTGGCTGTGACATACCTTACATTTTTAAGAAAATCTTGTTTCAAAAAAACATTATCATATTTTTGCCTTGTAAGTGTTTGCCCCTAAAAAAAAAAAAAAAAAAAAGGCCATCCCGTACTTCCACCGATCTCGGACTCCTGCCGCATACTTTGACCTTCAATAAAATGCTTAAGCTTGGGTGTCCAAAAGGTACAAATACATATGCAGGATACATTCTTAAGAAGAAAAGCTTGTTTTAATACTGGATTTACATGAGACAAAACTTCAGGAGGACCAAGGATTCCCGTTTCCTAGGCTAGACGAGTCCCTTTACCATGTGATCCACTTCTATGTTTCCACAGTAGCTACATCTTCAAGTCCCCAAACTGGGGAGATTCAGGAAAGATGAGAAAGTGGGTGCCATAAGGCCACAAAAACACCTCCAAATTTCCAGGACAAATTAAGAATGTGCAGAAACTGCAACAAAATGCTTCACGCAGTTTATTGCCTTTATAAATCCACATTAGTATTTACCTGGTATGTATTTGATGGCTTGATTCCAGATTTTACAAGGACACTAAAAAAAGAACAGATATATAAATAAGAGTATTCTTTTAAAGAAACCACAGACACAAAAAGTATTTTCCGCATAAAACTAAAGCTGGGCATACACTATACAATTATCTGATAGACTATCTGTCCAATCTTGCTGGTTGGAATGAAAAACTGATAATGTATGGGAGCAAATGACAATTGACCGTTTGCTCACAAACACTTGAAAATGGACAAAAACAGTTGTTCAAGCAAATTAGTTAAATGCATTTGATTTGTCTGAACGGGTCCGGTATGTAATACTGATGGTCAGAATCCCAGCGGCCCGGAGGCCGACGCCGGAATCTCGACAGCCGGAATCCTCGCAGGCTCGCTGTGATTGCCATGCTTCGGGCCCAGTGGCAACCACAGCAACTCCACACTATTATATTACCCTTCGGGTGGCGGCGTGGACCACCACCTGAGTGTAAATTTGGGGCTTTGGTCGGTATTCCAACCGGCGGCATTTCGCAGGCTGCCAGCATTTCGGCATCAGTCTCCTGACCGCCAGAATCCAGACAGCTGGTAAATTAACTGCATCCCGTCTGAACAACAGTTTATGTTTGGAAGTAAATTGTCGATTGTCATTTGCTCCCATACATTACCAGAGCCGCTTTTCAAACGTAATCCTCTACTGTACAATATCAATATTTTTTAAAGTAACAAAATAACAAAAAACAAACAAAAAAAACTGTGGTGCAATCTTTCTATTCACAGCATATAGCCACAGGAGGAGAGAATTATTGTGCTGGGACTTTTCACATTGTTCCTCCAACCTATATGTAAGTATAGGAGCGATGATGACTATCAGCAGTTGCATAGCTGCCTCTGATTGGATGATTATGTCCTGACCCCTCCAGCTGACAATACTTCAATCATTAGCACTGTGGCTGCCTAGTCATATTACTTAATTCACATCTGCATTAGGACTACTGCTGGTAAGAAGATCACATTTTATTTTCAGGGGTAAAAACATTTTGTTTCTATTTCTTTTGTATTGAAAATGTGACTCACATTTATTAACAATGATCAAGACATTAATCTCTTACATATATGTGACAAAATACTATTATGTGTACAAATGATTTTAGAATTCACTACTAATATTGTCAAGTCACATCTAGAGATGCTTCCAACTCAAGATATACATGCAAGTACTGTATGTGACAAAGTGTAAAGGGCCCTACACATTTCCTGATGCGCCGCCGATGTGCCCGACGTCCGATACGGCCGACGAGCGACCCGGCGGCGGGGGGGCAGTGAAGAAACTTCACTCCCCCCGTCACGCGGCTGCATTGAAGTGCAGGCAAATATGGACGAGATCGTCCATATTGGCCTGCATGCACAGCCGACGGGAGACCAGCGATGAACGAGAGCGGGGACGCGCATCGTTCATCGCTGGAGTCTCCACACTGAAAGATATGAACGAGTTCTCGTTCATTTATGAACGAGATCGTTCATATCTTTCAGAAAATCGGCCAGTGTGTAGGGCCTATAAGTTTCCCAATGAATGCTATAAAGCTACAGCAGGTGTTCCAAAGGGAGTGGTTATCTAGAAAGAAACACAAATATCACCATCAGACACCTCACAAGAAAAGAAACAGAAGTAAAATTCAGAAGTCTACGTTACAGTACATACAATTGCAGATACATGAGAATTATTTAGTTAGGGCTGACCTACAGTTATTAGCATGATAGTCCCCGTATTGTGACACATTTATGCATTTTATTTACAAAAACAATACTGTTTTATGAAGTCTTTATACTTACTTGACAGCAGTGTGCTGGGGATTTTAGATATATTGACAGCATATTCAATTAATTTCCTTTTTAGTATGAAAGAGTAAATGCTGGGCAGTCTTTAATCAGTGCTTTACCAACTAGAATGTTTGAACTAGCGTCAGAGTAAATTTTTTGACAATTTGTTGTTGCATAAATTGCACAATATGCATGCTCAGAAAGAGAAGACGGGGATACACGGGAATAAGAGCGGCTTACATCTGATATTTACGACCCCTTATGCCTGAAGAGGCAGATAGGGAGAGGGAAAAGAAGTGTAAAACAACCCTAATATAGTAAGGATGTGTTCACAGATATGCCTGAGGAGGGTTGGGTATGAGTTACCAGCGGCAGCATCCAGACTCCGGGATCCCGGTTGGGGAACGTCTAGCGAGCTTGCCAAGCTGCGGGCTCGCCACAGGTTCTATTCCCACTCTATGCCAACGTCGGGATTAGTGGGGTGCGGGATGTAGGTGCCGGTAATGTGACCAATGGTCTCCTGACCACCAGTCACATAACTACATCCTGCCTGAGGGATATATAATATCTGTGATTTATGATGAAGGCGATGATGGTGCTTACAATAATGGGGGTGATTCCGAGTTGTTCGCTCGCTAGCTGCTTTTAGCAGCATTGCACATGCTAAGCCGCCGCCTACTGGGAATGTATCTTAGCATAGCAGAATTGCGAACGAAAGCTTCGCTAATTTTCTCGTAACGATTACCCCACAGTTTCTGAGTAGCTCCAGACTTACTCAGCCATTGCGACCAGCTCAGTCCTTTTCGTTCCTGGTTTGACGTCACAAACACACCCAGCGTTCGCCCAGCCACTCCCCCATTTCTCCAGACACTCCCGCGTTTTGGAACTCGAACGCCTGCGTTTTTCCGCACACTCCCATAAAACGGCCAGTTTCCGCCCAGAAACACCCACTTCCTGTCAATCACACTACAATCACCACAGCGATGAAAAAGCTTCGTTATGCCATGAGTAAAACACCTAACTTTTGTGTAAAATAACTAAGCGCATGCGCTGTGCGAACCATGCGCATGCGCAGTAAGCGACTAATCGCAGTATAGCGAAAATTGGCAACGAGCGAACAACTCGGAATGACCCCCAATACTCACAATCACAACATAAACCTGTGCACAAACCCAGAAAATTCAACCCCAAGCTGACCGATGATAACAGGGGAACCCCATTCTGCTCCTGACCTGTAGAAGTATCCCGATCCTAAGTGCAGGCAGTCAATTTTTTTTAGGGGACTCTACACTGTACCCCCCAGATTTAGACTCTGATGCTTTTTTTTTTTTTTTTAAATATAATGATGACTGGCATAATACCAAAATGAATATATTCTTAATATAGTATACTCATGCTTTACTCACATAACACATTTACAACTATATGCAGATTCTCATGGATCCTAGTGTTGGATTTGCTCCCCTACAACATGGAAACAAGCAGACTGTACACAAACAACAATTCATAGGGAGTTGAACACAGGACATGAATAGAATTTAGGGCTTGTTGCATTCATGGTCATAAACTGCCAACTAATTTCTGTAGCGCACACTTTTCTGCTCGCAGTTGTATACATGCTAAAGTTGACTGCACAGCCTCAATGCACCAGACAACAACATAGCTTTCCGCATAGTTTGCTATGGTCAGGAGGTCACTAGAGGATTATACCAATGACAGCTAGCCACATTCGTGCATGGGAAGGTAATCTACTGCATCTCTGAAAACATTAATACAGCTAGGTCATTCCTAATGCTAAACAATCTGAATGCCTTTATTTGGTCATAGAGTAGATCAAGCATCTAAATTTTATCCAACTTGCCAGGAGGTGCCTCAACACGTATTATAGGGTTCTAAAGCTGGTGGAAACGTCAGCTATTAATTATCAACTCCAAGCAGCCTACTATAATTAAGCAGATTTAAAAAGAAACCAAGCTAAGGTCCCTTTGCACCCATCTTATTCCCCCCATTTTTCTCTTATACAATGCCGAAAAAAGATGTATTCCAATATGCTACTTACAGAAAGCTGTGAGATCCCTCCCTTTCCATTCAAAAAGATAGCAGCAAGGTCACTTGGGCAGACTGGTTATACAGAAGAATAAACCCTTTGCTAATGAAGAGGGTTAAGGAAAAATAGGCATGAGTTACAGCAGCAGCCGTGCAGAACATAAGAACACGTTGTAATGACAGTACCTGTTAAGATCCACATTGCTATACATTTCAAGGCCTTTGCTGAAGTAATTGTGTTGGGAGTTTAGACATGGTAATGATGCCGCACAGGTCCCGTGCTTTTGCCATTCATGCTTCCTAGAAAGTGAGTGAATTTATTTATAACAATGCTAAAAGACACATCACAGCTTTTCACAAGACTTTGAGAAATATGTAACAATGGAAACCTAAATATTTAATACTTTCATTTGTCTTTCTTCATCACTTGGCTAAAATGTACTTGCACATGTGCACCACCATTTTCTATTGACAAAATGTTTCTTTTTTCATACATTAGGGGTCACTGGAGTACTCTTGGGGATATGGACGGGGCGATAGCAGGATAGGCACATTTAAATATATTTAAATTAGTAACTCTCCTCCCCCTCCATACTCCAAAAATACCTCAGTGTTTTTTCTGTGCTCACTCAGGATAGAACACACGTGGAGTTTCTCCTAATTTTTACTTTTAGTTTTAATTTTTACTTTTTACTCACAATCCCTTCCCAGCTTATAAAGAAGCTTGGGTCCGGGAATGTGGAAGCTGCTGCATGCAGCTATTGGCGTGTCGGCGCTCAGAGAAGAGCACCGTCATAGACCACAAGCAGCTCAGCTACACACTGAGCTGCAGGAAGGAGCTGGACAGCTTACCCAAGAAGCCCCGTCATAGCCTCCAACATCAGTCTCAGGTAAGGCGGGCGGGCACCGCTCCTTTTATATGCTTTACTGGGGGATCGGGGCGGTCAGATCACGCTGCCGCCCCGCTGTGTGTGGGAATTGATAAGTCACTCCCGCTACCTAACTAGCCCTGCGCTTAATGCTGGCCGTCCCGCTGCGTGTGAGGATTGCTAGATTAGTATAGCGCTGGCCGCCGCCGCACCTCAGCTTCCGGTTCCTGGCCGCTGATAGTCAGGGTCCCGCTGCCGCCCGCCGCCCCTGTTAGTTATAATAATGCTGGCGCCCGCCGCTGCCGCTCCCCATCTCCTGCCCGCTACTGGCGCTAGTACCGCTGCCGCCGCAGTGCTCCCTGGCTCCCGCCGCTCATGAAGGAGCTCACGGGGGGAAGCTAAGTGGGGAGCTTACGCTGCCGGCGGCTCAGTCCTCACTCAGACTGCTCACTGCTGGCGCAGTCTGTCCCCATTACAAGCAGCGTCGCTGCAGGGGGGTGAAAGTGGGGGGATGTAATGAGCAGCAGCAATATAATGTACAGCATACTACAGGCTGTTAAGCCTGTATTAATAACAGCCTATTATAAAGAGGCTGTATGTTTAAAGGGGGTTATAAATGTCACAGTAATGCATACATATAGCCTACAAGATTGCTGTGTTAAACATAGGAATGTAAGCACATGGCAGGATGCCATTTTAAACATGCTTCCTGCTTCTTCCAGGAAGTTTGCTGTTCTACAACACTCGGCCACCGGATGGAGCAGGGGTGTTAGTAGGAATTTGGACGGATCAAGTATCATATAGTGTGGCCACGTGCACTGCACTCTGGCCATATACACACTTTAGTAACATTTTTACTGAGTCGTGGGACTTGTCTGTCTTTGTATACTTGTTTGTCTGTGTACATAATGAGTAATGCACCGTCAAAATCCAAAAAGCAGCTTAACTGCAAGGTCTGTGTGAGTGTGTTACCTGATGGATCTACCACATGCACAGTATGTTTTGTAAATACATCTACAAATATGATTTCTTCTCCTGATCCTCCATGAGCAAGGCTGGCGGATGTAATGTTTGGGTTACAATCGGAATTGGCCACCGCTCGACAGGAGCGTGAGACGGCTAGATCTGAGGCTCGGGTGAGACGGCCAGAGATACCGGTGGGGTCTCGGGAGATGTCTAGGACCTTGCAAAGGTCCAAGTCTAGTTCGGGTCACAAAGATATTTGTCATTTGTCTTACAATTTACCAGTTTCTGCTATGTTGCATTCTGACGATGCCAGACCTCACTTCGCAAGATGAACATGAGGAGGGTGAGGTGGGCCAGGAGTCAGATAGTGAGGATACTGACAGCCCGGCCATTGATAATCTCATCAGGGCAGTACGTCAGACTCTGAATTTTACAGATACTGAAGAACCTCATTCAAATGATGAGGTGTTATTTGCTAAACGACAGATCTCCGGTGTGTTTTCCTTATTCAGAGTCTCTTAATAAGCAGTTAACAGAGGCATGGAAGAATCCGGATAAACGGTTTTTTGTACCTCGCCGGTTTCTGTCTAGTTACCAGTTTCCAGAGTCTGTGACATCTAAATGGGAGAATCCTCCGACAGTGGATTCGTCGGTGTCAAAACTTTCTAAAAAGTTAACCATTCCAGTACCAACTGCTACTACGCTTAAAGACCCGTCAGTGCGTAAGCTAGAAGCTATGCTAAAGTCAATGTATACAGCAGCAGGGGTGCTGCTTAGACCTGCTTTGGTTGGAATTTGGGTAAATAAGGCTGTAATTATATGGATAACAGCTCAGGTCGGCACTACAAGACGACCACCTTATACTTCTCGCTGATCACATCTGTGAATCTGCTGAGTATCTATGTACAGCTTCTATGGACGTCTGCCAGGTTAGTTCTAGCCTTTCAGTTTCACTAGTTGCACGACGTGCACTCTGGCTGCGTTCTTGGCAGGCGGAGGCAGAGTCCAAACGAGGAATAGAAGCATTGCCTTACGCTGGAGAGATATTATTTGGTTCTGAATTGGACAAATTGATTTCTCAGGCCACTGGGGGAAAGTGTGTTTTCCTACTATTGCCTACACAGGCTCCTAAACTAAAATATTCAGGTCCAGCTTTCAAATCCTTTAGACCTCAGTCCTTTTGAGGCCGGGCTAGAGGAATAACCACACACAGTAGACATGGTAGAGGACGTGGTTTTCAACAAACTACCAACCGTCGTCAGGACGCTAAGACCACCGACAATCCAGTGGCATGACGGGCTCCCAGCCCATCTCGGATCTTCAGTTGTGGGGGCACGCCTTCAGACGTTCCATTTGGTGTGGTTTCAGACATCCACAGATGGGTGGATCTGCAATTTAGTGTTAAAAGGCTACAAAATAGAGTTCGATTGTCTCTCACCAAAGCGCTTTTTCAAGACAGGTTTGCCTGTGTCAGAAGACAAAAAGGCGGTTCTGCAGATCGCGATTCAGTCTATGCTAGATTCAGCAGTTCTGATCCCGGTCCCAGTTCACCAACAGGGTAAAGGTCATTATTCCAGTCTTTTTGTAGTACCAAAGCCAGATGGCTCTGTCAGACCGATATTGAACCTAAAGGGGCTCAATCAGTACGTCACTTACTACAGATTCAAGATGGAATCCCTGTGGTCAGTAATTGCAGGTTTAGAGCCACAGGAATTCATGATTGCGCTGGATCTCAAGGATGCGTACTTGCACATTCCAATTTGGAAACTGCATCAGATGTTCTTACGGTTTGCAGTACAGCAAAACCATTATCAATTCCAGGCTCTACCGTTTGGCCTCTCGTCAGCGCCTTGGGTATTCACCAAAGTGATGGCTGTGATGATAGCTCATCTCAGATCACTGGGAGTGATAATAGTTCCGTAGTTAGAAGATCTGCTCATCAAAGCTCCGTCTCCACAGATACTCCTTCAACATGCCTTACTGACGTACAATGTGCTAGTTCAGCACGGTTGGATTGTCAACTTCAAGAAATCAAACCTGATTCTGTCTCAAAGACTTCAATTCCTAGGAATGATTCTCGTTACGGTGGATCAAATAATTTTACCTGCCAGAACAGAAGGTACAGAGTATCCGTCATCTGGTACAGTTGGTGCTCAAACCACACACAGTCTCTGTGCATTTGTGCATTCGACTATTAAGAAAGATGGTGGCATCAAGATTCCCCTCCGACAGGCTGTAAAATACACCACTTGGTATAATCTTGAATCACTTATCCTAGGTCACCCGCCTTTCTAGGAATTGTTAAACTGACATGGTTTGTAACCTGTTTTTTCCTTTGCCTGACCATTAATGTTTATTTTTCTATTATGCCATGTTGACTTACTAACATAATTTTCAGTTGTCATATACTGTAATGTATGCTTATATTTTTTGGAAATGTCCAATAAAACATTAAAAAAAAAAAAAAAAAGAAAGATGGTGGCGGCTTTTGAAGCGCTCCAGTTCGGAAGATTTCACTCACGTCCTTTTCAAATGGATGTTCCCGCACAATGGTCAGGCTCGCATCTACATATTCACCAGATGGTGCGGTTGTCTCCACGGGCCAGAGTATCACTACTCTGGTGGCTCCAAGTACACAATCTCACTGCTGGAAAAAGGTTCGGCATCTGGAATTGGATAATTCTAACGACGGAAGCAAGTCTCAGAGGTTGGGGAGCTGTGGTCCAAAATTGTCAGCTTCAGGGTCTCTGGTCAGATCGCGAAAGATTGCTGTCAATAAATGTCCTGGAACTCAGGATAATTTACAACGCGCTGCGACAAGCAGTGCACATGCTCCGGTCTCAGACTGTCCAGGTGCAGTCAGACAACGCAACGGCAGTCGCATACATCAACAAACAAGGAGGAACTCGAAGCAGCATGGCCATGCGGGATGTTGCTCGAATCCTCAATTGGGCTGAGCATCACCAGGTGATATTGTCGGCAGTGTTCATTCCGGGAGTGGACAACTGGGAGGCGGATTATCTCAGCCATCAGGATTTTCATCCAGGAAAATGGGCATTAAATCCAGAAGTGTTTCACATGTTGGTCCAGCGGTGGGGTTACCCACAGGTGAATCTAATGGCATCTAACCAAAATCATCAAACACCCCAGTATGTGTCCAGAACACGAGATCCAAAGGCAGTGGCAGCTCTCACGATCGCGTGGCCGTACAGGAGTCGTTACACGTTTAAACGTCACTGGTACAGGGGGCATTACGTGTGTAAGCGTCACTGGTACAGGGGGCGTTACATGTGTATGCTGTTACGTGTGTAAGCGTAACTAATACAGGGGGCGTTACATGGATAAGCGTTACTGGTACTGGGATGTTACGTGTGTAAGCAACACTACTATAAGGGGCGTTACGTGTGTATGCATCACTGGTACAGGGTGGCGTTACAATGTGTAGGCGTTATGTCATTGGTAAAGTGGGTGTTACGTGTGTAAGCATCACTGGTACAGGGGGCTTTGCGTGTTTGTAAGCGTCACTGCTACAGGGAGTGTTGCGTGTGTAAGCGTCACTGCTACAGGGGGCGTTACGTGTGTAAGCATCACTAGTACAGGGGGCGTTATGCGTGTAAGCGTCACTGGTACAGGTGGTGTTACGCGTGTAAGCGTCACTGGTACAGGTGGTGTTACGCGTGTAAGCGTCACTGGTACAGGGGGCGTTACATGTGTATACGTCACTGGTACAGGGTGGCGTTACGTGTGTAGGCGTTACGTCATTGGTAAAGTGGGCGTTACGTGTGTAAGCGTCACTGGTACAGGGGCGTTACGTGTGTAAGCGTCACTGGTACAGGGGCGTTACGTGTGTAAGCGTCACTGGTACAGGGGGGCGTTACATGTGAAAGCGTCACTGGTACAGGGGCATTACGTGTGTAAGCAGCACTACTACAAGGAGCATTATGTGTATATGTGTCACTGCTTTGTAAAGTATGGGAGGGCTCAAATTTATAGTTTGCAGGAGGGCGCCGAACACACCTAGCACCGGCCCTGTCCCCAAGAGTACTCCAGTGCCCCCTGTGGATTCAAAGAAAAGGATTTATCTGGTACCAAAATCCTATTTTCTTCAATACCTGCAACACCTCAAATACGGTCGTCTGGTCATAGAAGTGCATGGCAAAATAACAGACAAGGAAGATAAAAAATATAAAGCAATAGATGTTTTTATGTTTCAGGGAGACATTTATGCATATATAGATAAATGTATTCTGAAGGTGAAAGAACTTAGGTGCTGAAGCATGCCTTTCCACTGTGCAACGTACACAAATCTAGCAATATTATTTTTTTATTGTGAAAGCAATATTCAACATTAAAGAAACGATACCTGGAATCTCAAACCACGATGATACGCTTAATAGTGTATCATCAAATTTCATTCAAGCACATGGATTTCCTCATATATGCAGTGCAACACGGATCGCGAGAACCAGAGCCGCTCTGCATATGGAAGCAGAAATCCTAGCTTTTTGCACATTTAAGGCTGTAAAACAGGTTGACTCTGCTTCAGTGCACTGTATGCAGGATACATACAAAAGTAAGCTGTGCATGTGTTGCAAATCCATATTCTCCGTGACGCTTCATTCATTTTACAAATTGTGACACACAATACAAAAAAAGGCAAAAAGTGTACTGAGAATCCCCCTAACATCCACAAAATTATAAATGTGTACATCTTCTTAAGGCACTACTCTCCTTCATTTTCACAAAAAATTTTTTTTTTACCAAAATACAGAGTGATTTTGATGAAAGAGGTCAGGCCAACACTTGTTCATTTCTGGCAAAATGTCCTGTAAGAAAGGAAAAAAAAATCTAAATGTAACTTCACTGCAATATAAGTGTTTAAAAGTGATAAGCAGGGCAAATCTGTCACAAAACTACAAAAGACAACTAATATATAGTGAATTCTAAATTAAAATAAAAAAAATACTAGCTCTTTATGAAATTTTCAATTATTAGATCACAAATTAACTTCTGAAAAAGCCTTAGAGCAACATGCCAGCATACAATAGTCAGGGGGTCAACTAACGGGAGTTAAGCTGTCCACACATACAGCTGCAACAGATAGTGATCCAAAAACAGGATTTTGGTACTTACCGGTAAACCATTTCTCCGATTCCATAGAAGACACTGGAAGCTTATGACAGTGTTGTATAGACAGATGGATAAGTGGAGTCAGCACTTTAAATTTACAAGTGTGACTGGCTACTCCACTCTATGCCTCCCCCCAGCCCAGTTCAAGAAACTGAGCCCTTGGAGCTAGGGAAGATACAGAACTTTAGAGTAGGAGGTTAAACACATGAATGATGTCTTAAAACAATCTGCAAAAACAGATGCAGTCACAACTGAGAGCCAAACATTCTATGGCAGGAGAAGCAGTGCAGTCCAGTGTCCCCTATGGATTTGGAGAAATGGATTTACAGGTAAGTAACAAAATACTGTTTTCTCCGGCAGGGTCCACAGGTTTTCCACAGGATAACAATGGGATATGATGGAGCGACAGCGGATTGGCAACAATCGATCAAAGCTTTCTGGCCTCCCAGGATGCAACGGGCCCGTCCATATATCCCCGCCCACTGGCTCAGGCAAACCATGGTCAGAGGGCTGCTGGTTTTTTAGCAGCCCTAAGCTTTCTTATTTTATTTTTATAGTCTTACTAGATTTTTTGAGTGAGCTTTCTAAACAGCGTCTTATATGCTTAGAAAGAGTCGCTCCAACAACTCTCCGCCGGGTCGCGA
Source organism: Pseudophryne corroboree (assembly GCF_028390025.1). Classification (NCBI taxonomy): domain Eukaryota; kingdom Metazoa; phylum Chordata; class Amphibia; order Anura; family Myobatrachidae; genus Pseudophryne; species Pseudophryne corroboree. The sequence goes on from NC_086447.1 coordinate 606,776,286, forward strand.
CAGCGCTTACCCACGATTACAGTGCTGTTTCGGCGGACGTTTTTGTCGGATATACTAGCAGGTCCAGCAGACGTTACCAGGCTGTGGCCGGAGCACGGGGAGAAAGTAAGGCATCAATTCCGCTTAGTAGGGGAATACAGACACAACCGCACTGTATTGGGAGGAGACTACCAAACAGTAGCTGACGCGGCTGCCACCGCGGGTGTACCAGGATCTTAGGCACCAGGAATAGCATGAGGGCGCGCTTCCTAGGGTTGATGTCAGCAGGGGGAGTCAGACGCTCTCCTGGTCACCCCTCCCCGGTTCATGACCAGTTTCCGCCGAGTCTCCCGCCATGAACTGTTTCCTCGCTTCCATCCCAGACGCTACCACGAGGGGGCTCGGTCGCAGCATAGGCGGCTGTGTGACCAGTGCGTCTGTGTTCACTGAGCGCTACCACGAGGGGACCCGGTCGCAGCATAGGTGGCTGTGTGACCGGTGCATCTGGGTTCATTAAGCGTCTGTGTTCACCATAGGTTCATGGAGCGGCAGTGTACACTAGTAGCGTCTGGATACACTCAGCGCTCGCTAACGTATTGATCGATCCTGGAAGCGAGGAGAGTCTCCCTGTATCCCATTCTACTGAGTACGGGATATACAGCACTAAATCTCTATCTACTTTTTTGAGTACTAATAGTTAGATAAGTACCTATTGCATGAGTCTGTATACATTTACTGTGGTTTCTTTCGCATTGCGTCTGAATACGTTAGATCTGTTCAAACAGGATTCAGTAATATGTGCTCCTACATACTTAAAAATAGGATTTTAATACCTACCGGTAAATCCTTTTCTCTTGGTCCGTAGAGGATGCTGGGGACTCCGTAAGGACAAAGGGGTATAGACGGGATCCGCAGGAGACATGGGCACAATATAAGACTTTGAATGGGTGTGAACTGGCTCCTCCCTCTATGCCCCTCCTCCAGACCTCAGTTAGAAAACTGTGCCCAGGGAGATGGACATTTCGAGGAAAGAATTTATTGTTTAAACACGGTGAGTGTCATACCAGCTCACACCTCGAACATACCTCAGAACGTGGTATTCAATAGAACACCAGCCAAGGCATGAAAAATTACACAGCCACATGCTGAGCGAATATGTAACACAACCTGTGTGTCAACCCAAACAATACGAAGATACCGCATGCCATGGCATGAACAACGTCAGTAACAGCCTGACAGAAAAGAAACACAACAAGAGTGTAACCATAGCCAATAACTGCAGACACAGTACGCACTGGGACGGGAGCCCGGCATCCTCTACGGACTAAGAGAAAAGGATTTACCGGTAGGTATTAAAATCCTATTTTCTCATACGTCCTAGAGGATGCTGGGGACTCCATAAGGACCATGGGGTTTATACCAAAGCTCCAGACCGGGCAGGAGAGTGCGGACGACTCTGCAGCACCAATTGAGCAAACATGAGGTCCCCATCAGCCAGGGTATCAAACTTGTAGAGCTTAGCAAAGGTGTTTGAACCCGACCAAGTAGCCGCTCGGCAAAGTTAAACCGCCAAGACACCTCGGGCATCCGCCCAAGAAGGGCCCATCCTCCAAGAATGGGTCTCCCCCGACTTCGGTAACGGCAATCCAGCCGTAGAACTAGCACGCCGAATCGTATCACAGATCCAGCGTGTAACAGACTGCATAGACGCAGGCGCCCCTATCACGCTGGGAGCATACCGGACTAACAGAGCCTCTGTTTCCCCAATCTGAGCCCAATTGGCGACATAAGTATTCAAAGCCCTGACTACATCGAGAGACTTTGTATCAGCCAATGCTGAAGTTACCACAGGCATCAAAATATGCTGGTTTCTGCGAAACACAGAAAACCCCTTTTGGCAGAACTACTATCCGAGTTCTCAATTCTATCCACTTGGAAGATCAAACAGGGGCTCTTGTGAGACAAAGCCGCTATTTCCGACACCCGCCTTGCGGTCGCCCAAAGGCAATAGCATGACCACTCTCCAAGAGAGAAAATTTTAACACAACCTTTAATAAAGGTTCCAATCAGTGTGACACAAGAAACGCAACACCACGTCAAGATCCCACTGTGCCAATGGGGGCATAAATGGAGGTTGGATGTGCAGTATTCCTTTCACGAAAGACTGAACTTCCGGAAAGGTGGCCAATTCTGTTTTTTTGGGGGTTTTTTAAAGAAAATTTATAAGGCCAAAACTGCCCTGAAACGGAGCCTAACTTTAGGCCTGCATCCACACCTGCTTGCAAAGAATGGAGAAAAACGACTCAGCTGAAAGTCTTCCGTAGGAGCCTTCTTGGATTCACACCAAGACACATATTTACGCCAAATACGGTGGTAAAGCTTTGCCGTTACTTCTTTTCTAGCCTGAAGAAGTGTGGAAATGACTTCACTGGGAATACCCTTTCGGGCTAGGATATGGCGTTCAACCGCCACGCCGTCAAACGCAGCCACGGTAAGTCTTGATACACGCCCGGATCTTGCTGTAACAGTTCCTCACGTAGAGGTAGAGGCCAGGGATCTTCTATGAGTAAATCTTGAAGAACTGGATACCAAGCCCTCCTTGGCTAGACCAAAACAATGAGGATCGCCTGAACCTCTGTTCTTCTTACGTTTATCACCTTCAGAAGAGTGAAAACAGAGGGGACACATAGACCGACTGAAAACACCCAAGGTGTCACGAGGGCGTCCACTGCTATAGCTTGAGTGTCCCTTGACCTGGAACAATATCCCTGAGGTCTCTCGTTGAGGCGAGACGCCAACATGCCCAATTGAGGCACTCCTCAAAGACTTGTCACTTCTGTGAAACTTCTCGATGACGACTGTATTTCTCCCGGATGGAGATCGCATTTGCAGAGGAAATTTATTTCTCCATCGTTTACGTCCGGAACGAAGACTGCTAATATAACGTTTACCAGTCTTTCCACCCAGCGGAAAACTATTTTGGCTTCTGCCATTGCCGCTTTGCTCCTTGTTCCGCCCTAGCGGCTTACTTACGCCACTGCTGTCAAGTCGTCCGACAGAATTAACACGGGCAGATCACGAAGAATATGTTCGTTGAAAATAGCTCTTAATTCAATAAAGCTTATTGCAGACAAGCTTCGCAGCTTGACCTTTTCCTCTGGAAATACTTCCCATGCAAGGACTGCTCCCCAGCCTCGGAGATCTGCATACATGGACACCAGGATCTAATCCTGGATCCCGAACCTTCGTCCCTCTAGGAGGTGAGAACTGAGCAGATACCACAGGAGCGATATCCTGGCCATTAGGATTATATTCCGGTGCATGTGCCGGTGAGACCCGGACCACATTTCCAACTGGTCCCGTGAAAACCACTCTGGCAGTTGACCTGCTCACCGAAAAGGCCTCTTAGGCTGCACCCATCTTCTTCATCAACAGAACATATTGATGGATTGTCACTGCAAATCTGATCCGACTCTGGATCCTCAGACCTCTTTCCACAGGAAAACACAGAACCTCAACCGTTCAGTATCTACTCTGATACCCACCTCCGACATCCGCATCGTTGGGAACAACAGCCATTCCCTGTGATGAAGAACAGTCAGAGAGAAACAACGATTTGCACCACTTGTTTCTTGACCTCACCTTAATCAGGAGAGTGTCTCAGTACAGAATAACAATGGCTCTTACTATTGAAAGAAAACCATCATACTGCCATCACTCCGATGAAATGGCAAAGACAATCCTGGATATCAACCCAGGTAAGCTGAATGCGGAGAAGAAACGCATTTAAACCCTTTTCTACCTTTACGTGCTGGAGCTCCCTGGCCTGAGAGACCTGTAGTTCAACTTCGTAAATAGAAAACTTTGTTTCTTCCTTTTTTTCTTTTTTCTTTTTTTTTACAGGGACAGCAGGACAATGTCCTGAACCTGACGCAACTCTGGTATAGCGTCGCGTACTACCTCCCCTTCCAGAGGGGATTCGGTAAGATCTATTTGAAAAATCAGTGAGGGGAATCATCTGTAAACTCCAGTATGTCCCCCTTTGGATTCTATTATTAACTCACAGGTCCAAGTCCATTCCCGGGCTGACTGAAGAGTATCAGACGAGTTCCCACCGCAGTGGGCTCCAGCCAGAAAGACCCAGCGACATGCGGTGGATGTGGTAGAAACAGAAGACAATATCCGCTTCTGCGAACCTAAGAAGGCTGCAGAGCTCTTAACTTTTCACCTTCCACTATCTTCACAGAAAGGGAAAAAAGAACGGTATCGAACCGGTTAAAATGACTGCATCCCACAAAAGAATGTGTCACCAACCGTTGTGAGGGAATCTAACTCACGAAGGTAAACTTACCAGTGGTATTCGTCGAGAGTGACTTAACTGAGGCATCCCCAAACAGCGGTACACCGTCACAGGGAAAAACTCCAGTATCTCTCGGAGTCAGCCTCAGCATTCCTCCAGCCACACCTACTGCAGACGCACGGCAGCCTGCCGCAGTGTTATAGAGAAGAACCAACACAAGAAACATCCCCTCTGTCTCTAGGGTAATTCTATCGGACGTCTTTCCGAATACAAGCACTCCCCCATGCGCATGTAATGCAAATAACTTCAAAGCATAGAAATAAAATATCACTTAGCTTCCTGTATACGATCCTTTGTGACAGGGCCCCGTGCCGACCAGGAGTTGACTTTCACAGTATAAAAGAATAAACACTCGGACTCCTCGTGAGGATCTGAGACCAACTCGTCACGGCCGACCTAGACCCATCATTGCAGCCCGGGGTGGGTTATCTCAAGCTATTTCAGTGTATCTTGACAGTGTATTACAGCCGTATATTAGGAATCATCCCAGATATTTGTTGGATAAGACTTCTCTGCTGGTTAAATTAATAGCTCTCCCTAGGCTTGAGTCTGACATTGTAATGTTTACCATTGATGTAACCAGCCTATACACTGTCATACCGCATGATTTGGGTCTGGCAGCGGTGGGCCGTTTCCTTAATGGGCTGGTTACATATAATGGTCCAGAAATTTCGTTTTTGCTGTCTTTGTTACAGTTTGTTCTAACACGTAATTTATTTTTATACAATGGGTCATTCTATCTGCAGCTCATTGGTTGTGCTATGGGGGCGGCTGTAGCCCCCTCATATGCCAACATTTTCATGTTTGATGTAGAGCAATCTATATTTTTCTCAGATGTCTCCATTGCTAACAGGATCGTCTTTTTTTGTCGCTATATAGACGACTTGTTACTATTTTGGAAAGGTGACAGTAATGATTTGATTGATATTAATCTACACAATTCTAGTGACAGCCCTGTGAAGTTCACCTTTGATTGTAGCCCTACAGAGATTCATTTTTTAGATGTTGCTATATCTCTTCATGAGGGGCTAATCTCTACGAATCTCTACTCTAAGCCAACAGATCGCAATAATTTACTGTCTTCCAAGAGTTGTCATCCTAGGTCCCTTATTAGGGGTGTTCCCTATTCGCTATTTATTTGGGCAAGGCGTATTACATCGGATATTAAGCTTGCTGAAGCTCAAATTGATGTTCTGTTTAAAAGATTTTTGGACCGTGGGTATGATTTTGATCTATTACAGCAAGCTAAACTGAAGGTTTTGAGTATTGAAAGAGAGTCGTTATTGCAACCTAAGATTGATAAGAACAAGAAGATCTTACCGTGGGTTACACAATTTACACTGGCAAGTCCAACCATAAATAAGGTTTCTAAGAAATTATGGCCCATTATTAAGTCTGATCCTGATTGCAATTTATCTGATACCCAGCTTATGGCATGCTATGAGCATGGTCGCAACTTGCGCGACATTTTAGTTAAATCTGACATTTCTGAGCCTACTCCAAGTATCTACAGAGGCAAGTTAGGTTGCATTCGCTGTACATGTGTTACGTGTAAATTTTTAATTCCAGGTGAGATATTTTACCATCCACACACTGGTAAAGAATTATACATTCGACATAGACTTACGTGTAATTCTAAATTAACAGTGTACCAGATACTATGCCCTTGTGGTCTTTCCTATATAGGAAAATTTAAAGAGCGTCCATTTAAAGAACGGATGGCTGCATATCGGTCATCTATCAAATCCGCTTTAAGTACAGGCACGAGTGATCAGCCAGTTGCGAGACATTTCGCACTGGCCTCACATAATTTGACCGCCCTCAAATATCGCATGATTAATCATGTGCTTCCATCTTTGAGGGGTGGTAATCGTGGTCTCAAACTATTACAGTGCGAGGCACGTTGGATTTTTCGCCTCGGGACGCTAGCTCCCAGAGGTTTAAATGAACACTCTGGTATTAATTTGCTGGCTAATAGCGGTTAAAAAACTATGTGCTGTAGTCGTATGCAGTATTAGCCTTACAGATTGCTAATAGGGATTGTAGTATGATATGCCATTACCATGTTCTATGTATGTTTTGCTCTTTTTACTATATAGTTCGTAGTGATAATTTAGATGGTTTAATGTTTAACCTATTTTAATACATGTAATATCTGTTATTTGTTTTGATTGAACATCTATGATTAAGAAGTATTCCAGCTTCAGCCGTTCAGTTAGTGCGTTTATGTATATGTTGTTTTCCGTTGCTATGGTGATGGTCTATTCACGCGATGCCTGGCTTACTCTCGTAGAATGCCATGACGTCATTTTGAGTGCGCGTCCGCCGGGTGTGCAGTCCCACCGCGACGTTGGCGCCACACTGGGTGTTACCTGCTTTATAAGGTGAGCTATTTGTGTTGTGTATTGTACTACCTGATGAAAATGCCTAAGCAATAAAAGGCATTGAAACGTTGTGTATCAAGTTTGTTTCCTGTGGAAATCATTGGAGTGCCGCACCATTTTTGGAGTATATCAAGTTGTTTGTGAGGACACCCAGTGTATTACTCTATCAAGTGGCTGTGCCGGACCCCTGCCTGTTGTCTATATATATATATATATATATATATATATTAGTGGTGGGCAACGATTAAAATTTCTAATCGCGATTAATCGCATGATTTTCTCAGATTAATCACGATTAATCGCATTGTTATGTGCAAAACTGGATCAGCAAAGAGGCATAGAAAGGAGAGGGGGGGGGGGCAGAGAGGAGATAGAGAAGTACAGAGGAGAGAAAGAAAGAGGCACAGAGTGGAGAGAAATGTTAGAGAGGCATAGAAAGGAGAGAAAGAGGGGGCAGAGCGGAGAGAACGAGAGAGGGACAGAGAGGAGAGAGAGGGGCACAGAGAGGAGAGAGGGGAGAGAGAAGCAGAGAGAGGAGATAAAGAGAGGCACAGAGAGGAGAGAGGGGGCACAGAGAGGAGAGAGTGGAGAGAGAAGCAGAGAGAGGAGATAAAGAGAGGCACAGAGAGGAGAGAGTGGAGAGAGAAGCAGAGAGAGGAGATAAAGAGAGGCACAGAGAGGAGAGAGTGGAGAGAGAAGCAGAGAGAGGAGATAAAGAGAGCCACAGAGAGGAGAGAGGGGGCACAGAGAGGAGAGAGGGGAGAGAGAAGCAGAGAGAGGAGATAAAGAGAGGCACAGAGAGGAGAGAGGGGGCACAGAGATGAGAGAGGGGAGAGAGAAGCAGAGAGAGGAGATAAAGAGAGGCACAGAGAGGAGAGAGAGGGGCACAGAGAGGAGAGAGGGGAGAGAGAAGCAGAGAGAAGAGATAAAGAGAGGCACAGAGAGGAGAGAGGGGGCACAGAGAGGAGAGAGTGGAGAGAGAAGCAGAGAGAGGAGATAAAGAGAGGCACAGAGAGGAGAGAGGGGGCACAGAGAGGAGAGAGTGGAGGGAGAAGCAGAGAGAGGAGATAAAGAGAGGCACAGAGAGGAGAGAGGGGGCACAGAGAGGAGAGAGTGGAGAGAGAAGCAGAGAGAGGAGATAAAGAGAGGCACGGAGAGGAGAGAGTGGAGAGAGAAGCAGAGAGAGGAGATAAAGAGAGGCACAGAGAGGAGAGAGGGGGCACAGAGATGAGAGAGGGGAGAGAGAAGCAGAGAGAGGAGATAAAGAGAGGCACAGAGAGGAGAGAGAGGGGCACAGAGAGGAGAGAGGGGAGAGAGAAGCAGAGAGAAGAGATAAAGAGAGGCACAGAGAGGAGAGAGGGGGGCACAGAGAGGAGAGAGTGGAGAGAGAAGCAGAGAGAGGAGATAAAGAGAGGCACAGAGAGGAGAGAGTGGAGAGAGAAGCAGAGAGAGGAGATAAAGAGAGGCACAGAGAGGAGAGAGGGGGCACAGAGAGGAGAGAGGGGAGAGAGAAGCAGAGAGAGGAGATAAAGAGAGGCACAGAGAGGAGAGAGGGGGCACAGAGATGAGAGAGGGGAGAGAGAAGCAGAGAGAGGAGATAAAGAGAGGCACAGAGAGGAGAGAGAGGGGCACAGAGAGGAGAGAGGGGAGAGAGAAGCAGAGAGAAGAGATAAAGAGAGGCACAGAGAGGAGAGAGGGGGCACAGAGAGGAGAGAGTGGAGAGAGAAGCAGAGAGAGGAGATAAAGAGAGGCACAGAGAGGAGAGAGGGGGCACAGAGAGGAGAGAGTGGAGGGAGAAGCAGAGAGAGGAGATAAAGAGAGGCACAGAGAGGAGAGAGTGGAGAGAGAAGCAGAGAGAGGAGATAAAGAGAGGCACGGAGAGGAGAGAGTGGAGAGAGAAGCAGAGAGAGGAGATAAAGAGAGGCACAGAGAGGAGAGAGGGGGCACAGAGATGAGAGAGGGGAGAGAGAAGCAGAGAGAGGAGATAAAGAGAGGCACAGAGAGGAGAGAGAGGGGCACAGAGAGGAGAGAGGGGAGAGAGAAGCAGAGAGAAGAGATAAAGAGAGGCACAGAGAGGAGAGAGGGGGGCACAGAGAGGAGAGAGTGGAGAGAGAAGCAGAGAGAGGAGATAAAGAGAGGCACAGAGAGGAGAGAGGGGGCACAGAGAGGAGAGAGTGGAGGGAGAAGCAGAGAGAGGAGATAAAGAGAGGCACAGAGAGGAGAGAGGGGGCACAGAGAGGAGAGAGTGGAGGGAGAAGCAGAGAGAGGAGATAAAGAGAGGCACAGAGAGGAGAGAGGGGGCACAGAGAGGAGAGAGTGGAGGGAGAAGCAGAGAGAGGAGATAAAGAGAGGCACAGAGAGGAGAGAGGGGGCACAGAGAGGAGAGAGGGGAAAGAGAAGCAGAGAGAGGAGATAAAGAGAGGCACAGAGAGGAGAGAGGGGGCACAGAGAGGAGAGAGTGGAGGGAGAAGCAGAGAGAGGAGATAAAGAGAGGCACAGAGAGGAGAGAGTGGAGAGAGAAGCAGAGAGAGGAGATAAAGAGAGGCACAGAGAGGAGAGAGGGGGCAGAGATGAGAGAGAGGAGATAAAGAGTGGCAGAGAGGAGAGAGAAGGGCACAGAGATGAGAGAGAGGAGATAAAGAGTGGCAGAGAGGAGAGAGAAGGGCACAGAGATGAGAGAGAGGAGATAAAGAGTGGCACAGGGAGGAGAGAGAGGGGGGGGGGGCAGAGAGGGGAGAGAAAGAAGCATAGAGAGAAGGGGGAGGTCAATGAGATTGCATGGATTCATCGGTACAGCTAAAATAAACCTAGCTAAAATGAGATTGTGCTAATTCATGCTCCTCTATTTCACATAACTGGATGCATACTCCTGTAGCTTAACATTTCCTGGGACTCTCCTGTCCAGCACTGCACACACAGATGTTAATGACAGCAAACAGGAGAGCAAGATGGGAGCTGCTGTCCTCCTACTACTCATTGCTGTCACTGGCAACTCCCCCACACTCACCTGCCCCGCAGCCCAGCACTGAGTTCCTGTGTATAACAGTGATGGAGAGATCCGCTGACACGGTGTGCTGCATGGGATGTATGACATCCCCGTCCCGCGCCACCTTGCTGCTGTCTGCAGGCTCATCAGGAGGGAAGGGGCTGTATCCAGAGGCGGGTGCCGGGCGGCCGCAGCACGGAACCGATGGGCAATAGCGGAGCTGGAAGCGCAACAGGAATCCTGATTGGCTCCCGGTGCACACGTGAAGCTGTGCAGTGTAGAGGACGGAAGCACAGGAGCTGACGTGTAGAGGTGAGGCTGACAGCCGGGACCAGCAGGGAGTAGGAGGGGCACAACATGCACTCTGCTGCGGCTACATTCACTGACTGCACAAAGTGGAGGATGTAATGTGTGGTCTTTCACCTGACCGCACATCACACCTCTGCTCCTCCTATACATGATCAGCGCCTCTCTATGTTTGGGGGGGGGGGCGAGCTGCCCCCTTGACCCCCCCCCCCAGATCCGACGCCCCTGGGTGGACGTGCTGCGAGAGGATGATTGTCGGCGTTAAAATAATTGTCGCCGTTAATTAATGCGTTAACAAGATATTAACGCGTTAACTTGCCCAGCCCTAATATATATATGAGGACATTTGAGAAAATGTGTTTGTAGTTGATGATGTGCTCATATGACTAATATATAACATGTGACTGACTGCTAGTGTGATTGCTGACTTTACTATATGTTGTCAGTTGTTTCTTCTGATCCCCAATGCTGGTGCATGGGTAGGGTCAGATTGTATTTCACTTTAGAAGGTTTAAAGTGATTACAGTCACAAATTGTGTAGTACACTTTGAAAGTGCTAATTATTTATCATGTCTAAGAGTGGCAAAGGTGACGAGGGTACACTTACAGCAATACCAACACTCATATCATGTTTGTGTTGCAAAACTGTATTATCCTCTCGGGATCTGGTTTAGGATTCTGACGCTAGCCTGGGGATTCAATCTCCGGTTAGCGTCTGTGACCAGTGTAGGATATTAATATGCTGGCTCAGGACGCCCCTCATAGCGCCAACACTGTGTGCCGCTGAGCCTTCCCGGAGCGCAGCCTCTCAGAGCTGCGCTCCTACCCTTGTGCCGCCATATCTCGCCATCTTCTGATCTTCTGGCTCTGTAAGGGGGTGGCGACATGCTGCCGGGGTGAGCGATCCCCTGTGGCAAGGAACGTTCAATCCTCTCAGGAGCTCAGTTTCCTGTCAGCGGAGATAGTGGCTCAGACCCCGCAGGGCGGACACTACTCCCCCACTAAGTCCCTCGAAGTAGGGAGCCTATTACCAGCAGCATTCCTGTAAAATAATAAACTCTAAAATAAACTTTTACTAAAGAAGCTCTGGAGAGCTCCCCTAGCTGTGACCGGCTCCTCCGGGCACATTTTCTAAACGGAGTCTGGTAGGAGGGGCATAGAGGGAGGAGCCAGCCCACCCTCTCAAACTCTTAAAGTGCCAGTGGCTCCTAGTGGACCCGTCTATACCCCATGGTACTAATGTGGACCTCAGCATCCTCTAGGACGTAAGAGAAATGTAAAGTTATGCACTTTGGGACTAAGAATAAACATGCAACCTACCAATTAAATGGGGAAAGTATAGGGGAAACTGTATTAGAAAAGGATTTGGGGTTGTTCATTGATAGTAGATTTAGCAGCAACACACAATGTCAAAGTGCAGCAACAAAGGCAAATAAGGTGTTTGCATGCATTAAAACGGGAATTGAGACAAGAGATGAGAGCGTAATCCTACCACTGTACAAATTGTTGGTACGGCTGCATCTTGAGTATTGTGTACAGTTCTGGGCACCCCACTATACAAGAGACATGTTAGAACTTGAAAAGGTTCAGAGGCGAGCTACCAAATTGATGAAGGGGTTGGAGACACTGGACTATGAGGAGAGGCTTTCTAGGTTAGATATGTTTACACTAGAAATGAGACGACTAAGAGGAGATATGATTAATATTTACAAAAATATAAAGGGGCAATGGCCCTCATTCCGAGTTGTTCGCTCGCAAGGCGATTTTAGCAGTATTGCACACGCTAAGCCGCCGCCTACTGGGAGTGAATCTTAGCTTCTTAAAATTGCGAACGAAAGATTCGCAATATTGCGATTACACATCTCGTAGCAGTTTCAGAGTAGCTTCAGACTTACTCTGCATCTGCGATCAGTTCAGTGCTTATCGTTCCTGGTTTGACGTCACAAACACACCCAGCGTTCGCCCAGACACTCCTCCGTTTCTCCAGCCACTCCCGCGTTTTTTCCGGAAACGGTAGCGTTTTTTCCCACACGCCCATAAAACGGCCTGTTTCCGCCCAGTAACACCCATTTCCTGTCAATCACACTACGATCGCCTGAGCGAAGAAAAAGCCGTGAGTAAAAATCCAAACTTCATAGCAAATTTACTTGGCGCAGTCGCAGTGCGGACATTGCGGACATTGCGCATGCGCACTAAGCGGAAAAACGCTGCGATGCGAAGAAATTTTCCGAGCGAACGACTCGGAATGACCTCCAATATACGGAACTATCATGTGATTTGTTTACTAAGAGACCTCTACACAAAAAGTACAGACACCGCTAAGGCTTGAGGAGAGGAAATTTGTACTCAGCGCAGGAAGGGATTCTTCACTGTAAGGGCAATACGAATATGGAATACACTGCCAGAGAAGGTTGTAATGGCGGACTCAGTCGATGCGTTTAAAAATGGCTTACATAAATTTCTAACGGAAAAAGATATATGAGGATAATAAGATTTTACTTACCGGTAAATCTATTTCTCGTAGTCCGTAGAGGATGCTGGGACTCCGTAAGGACCATGGGGAATAGACGGGCTCCGCAGGAGATAGGGCACTTTAAGAAAGCTTTGGATTCTGGGTGTGCACTGGCTCCTCCCTCTATGACCCTCCTCTAGACCTCAGTTAGGGAAACTGTGCCCAGAGGAGATGGACAGTACGAGGAAGGATTTTTGTAAATCTAAGGGCGAGATTCATACCAGCCACACCAATCACACCGTATAACTTGTGATAACTTACCCAGTTAACAGTATGAACAACAAAATAGCCACGGTATCACCGAAAACTATAACATAACCCTTATGTAAGCAATAACTATATACAAGCCTTGCAGAAGAAGTCCGCACTTGGGACGAGCGCCCAGCATCCTCTACGGACTACGAGAAATAGATTTACCGGTAAGTAAAATCTTATTTTCTCTAACGTCCTTGAGGATGCTGGGACTCCGTAAGGACCATGGGGATTATACCAAAGCTCCCAAACGGGCGGGAGAGTGCGGATGACTCTGCAGCACCGATTGAGCAAACAGGAGGTCCTCCTCAGCCAGGGTATCAAACTTATAGAACTTTGCAAAGGTGTTTGTCCCCGACCAAGTAGCTGCTCGGCACAACTGTAATGCCGAGACCCCTCGGGCAGCCGCCCAAGAAGAGCCCACTTTCCTAGATTTCGGTAAAGGCAATCCTGCCGTAGAATGCGCCTGCTGAATCGTGTTACAGATCCAGCGAGCAATAGTCTGCTTTGAAGCAGGGGCGCCAACCTTGTTGGCCGCATACAGAACAAACAAAGCTTCAGTCTTCCTGATCCGAGCCGTTCTGGTCACATAAATCTTCAAAGCCCTGACTACATCCAGGGACTCAGAATCCTCCAAGTCCCATGTAGCCACAGGCACGACAATAGGTTGGTTCACATGAAAAGATGAGACCACTTTTGGCAGAAAGTGAGGACGAGTCCTCAACTCTGCCCTATCCACGTGAAAAACCAAGTATGGGCTTTTATGCGATAAAGCCGCCAATTCTGAAACACGTCTCGCCGAAGCTAACGCCAACAACATGACCACTTTCCAAGTGAGGTATTTTTAACTCCACAGTTTTAAGTGGTTCAAACCAAGGTGACTTGAGGAAACGTAACACCACGTTAAGATCCCAAGGCGCCACCGGAGGCACAAAGGGAGGCTAAATATGCAGCACCCCCTTCACAAAAGTCTGTACCTCAGGAAGAGAGGCTAATTCTCTTTGAAAGAAAATGGATAAGGCCGAAATCTGGACCTTTATGGACCCTAATTTTAGGCCCAAGGTCACTCCTGTTTGAAGGAAGTGAAGTAGACGGCCCAAATGGAACTCCTCCGTAGGAGCAGCTCTGGCCTCACACCAAGAAACATATTTACGCCATATACGGTGATAATGTTTTAACGTCACGTCTTTCCTAGCCTTGATCAGGGTATGAATGACTTCCTCCGAAATTCCTTTTTCCGCTAGGATCCGGCGTTCAACCGCCATGCCGTCAAATGCAGCCGCGGTAAGTCTTGGAACAGACAGGGCCCCTGCTGCAGCAGGTCCTGCCTTAGAGGAAGAGGCCACGGATCTTCTGTGAGCAACTCTTGTAGTTCCGGATACCAAGTCCTCCGTGGCCAATCTGGAACAATGAGGATTGTTCTGACCTTGCTTATTCTTATAATTCTCAACACCTTGGGTATGAGAGGAAGAGGAGGAAATACATAGACCGATCTGAACACCCAAGGTGTCACCAGAGCGTCTACCGCTACCGCCTGAGGGTCCCTTGACTTGGCGCAATACCACTTTAGCTTTTTGTTGAGACCGGACGCCATCATGTCTATGTGAGGCAGGCCCCACCGATCCGCGATCTGTGCAAAGACTTCTTGATGAAGTCCCCACTCCTCCGGATGCAGGTAGTGCCTGCTGAGGAAGTCCGCCTCCCAGTTGTCCACCCCCAGGATGAACACCGCGGACAGCGCGCTTACATGGCCTTCCGTCCAGCGTAGAATCCTGGTCGCTTCTGCCATGGCCACTCTGCTCCTTGTTCCACCTTGGCGGTTTATATGAGCCACTGCCGTGACATTGTCTGACTGAATCAGAACCGGTCTTCTCTGAAGTAAGTTCTCCGCTTGGCGCAGGGCGTTGTATATGGCCCTCAACTCCAGGCTTGACCAGAGACCTTGGAAATTTCTTCCCAGTGCCACTGCTCCCCAGCCTCGGAGGCTTGCGTCCGTGGTTACCAGGACCCAGTCCTGAATGCCGGACCTGCGACCCTCTAGAAGGTGAGCACTGTTCAGCCACCACAGGAGAGATACCCTGGTCCTGGTAGACAGGGTCACCCTTTGATGCATTTGTAAATGGGACTCGGACCACTTGTCCAAAAGGTCCCATTGAAAAGTCCTCGCATGGAATCTGCCGAAAGGGATGGCCTCATATGAAGCCACCATCTTCCCCAGGACCCGTGTGCACTGATGCACTGAAACCTTCTTTGGTTTCAATAGGTTCCTGACCATGGTCATGAGCTCCTGAACCTTTTCGATCGGAAGAAAAACCTTTTTCTGGTCTGTGTCTAGGATCAGGCCCAGAAAGGTCAGACGCGTTGTAGGAACTAGCTGGGACTTCGGTATATTGAGAATCCAGCCGTGTAGCTGCAACGTCTTCATGGACAGAGACACGCTGTCCAGCAACTTCTCCCGGGATCTCGCCTTTATTAGGAGATCGTCCAAGTATGGGATAATTGTGACCCCCTGCCTGCGCAGGAGCACCATCATTTCCGCCATTACCTTGGTGAAAATACTCGGGGCCGTGGAAAGCCCAAACGGCAACGTCTGAAATTGGTAGTGACAGTCCTGCACTGCAAATCTCAGGAATGCCTGATGAGGGGGGAATATTGGAACATGAAGGTATGCATCCTTTATGTCCAGGGACACCATCCAATCCCCCCCCTCCAGGCTGGCGATGACCGCCCGGAGTGATTCCATTTTGAACTTGAACCTTTTCAAGTACAAGTTCAGAGATTTCAGGTGTAAAATGGGCCTGACCAAACCGTCCGGTTTCAGGACCACAAACATGGTTGAATAATATCCCTCTCCCTGCTGGAGATGAGGAACTGTGACAATCACCTGTTGAACGTACAATTTTTGGATTGCTGTCAACACTGACTCCCTCTCTGACGGGGAAGTCGGCAGAGCCAATTTGAAAAACCGGCGAGGAGGCAAGTCTTCGAATTCCAGCCTGTATCCCTGAGCAACAATCTCTATTGCCCAGGGATCCACCTGCGATTGAACCCAGACGTGGCTGAAAAACCGAAGACGAGCCCCCACCAGATCTGCCTCCCCCCGGGAAGCCCCAGCGTCATGCGGTGGATTTTGCAGACGCAGGGGAGGACTTCTGCTCTTGGGAACTAGCTGTGTGCAGCTTCTTTCCCCTGCCTTTTCCTCTGGTAACGAAGGACGATCCCCGCACCTTCTTGTTTTTATTGGAACGAAAGGACTGCATTTGATAATGAGGTGCCTTCTTAGTATGCTGCGGGGGGACATAAGGTAAGAAATTCGACTTACCAGCTGTAGCCGTAGAGACTCGGTCCGAGAGGCCGTCTCCAAACAACTCCTCCCCCTTGTACGGCAAGGACTCCATGTGCCGCTTAGAATCGGCATCTCCCGTCCACTGCCGGGTCCACAGGAGTCGCCTAGCAGAAATAGACATAGCATTTATTCTGGAGTTTAAGAAACAAATGTCTCTCTGAGCATCTCTCATATACAAGGCAGCATCTCTGATATGCTCTATGGTCATTTGAATGGCATCCCTATCTAAAGGTGTCAATCTCCGCAGATAAGGAATCTGCCCATGCCACAACTGCACTACAAACCCAGGCCGACGCCATAGCCGGTCTAGCAATAGTACCAGAGTGAGTGTAAATGTGCTTCAAGGTAATTTCCTGCCTGCGATCAGCCGGTTCCTTGAGGGAAGCCGTATCCTGAGAAGGCAGTGCCACCTTTTTGGACAAGCGTGTCAGCGCCTTGTCCACTTTTGGTGAAGATTCCCAGCGTATCCTATCAGTTTGTGGAAAGGGATACGCCATAAGAATCCTTTTGGGAACTTGCGGTCTCCTATCTGGAGAGTCCCAAGCCTTTTCGCACAATTCACTTAACTCAAATGATGATGGAATAGTGACTTCAGGCTTTTTCTCTTTATACATGTGTACCCTCGTGTCAGGGACAGGGGGTTCCTCAGTAATATGCAAAACCTCTTTAATGGCCATAATCATGTACCGTATACCCTTAGCCACCTTCGGCTGTAATTTTGCATCTTCATAGTCGACACTAGAGTCAGAATCTGTGTCGGTATCTGTGTCATCGATCTGGGATATGGTGCACTTCTGAGACCCCGACGGGCCTGGCGCTACAGGGACAGGCATGGACTGGGTACCTGACTGATCCCTAGCTTCTGCCTTGTCTAACCTTTTATGCAATAGATTTACATTTGCATTCAAGACATTCAACATATCCACCCATTCCGGTGTCGGTGTTGCCGACGGCGACCTGACATTCAAGCACTCCCCCTCCACATTAAGCGAGCCTTCCTCGTCAAACATGTCGACACACGCGTACCAACACACTTTACACACACAGGGAACCCCTTTCCTGAAGACAGTATCCCTGTCAAGGCCCTTTGGAGAGACAGAGAGAGAGTATGCCAGCACACACCCCAGCGCAATAACCCTGGAGACTAACACAAAATGTTTTTCCCCAGCAGCGCTGTGTAATATGTAAACCGCCAATTATGTGCCCCCCCCTCTCTTTTAAGCACACTTTCACCGTGTAAGCAGGGGAGAGTCCGGGGAGCTTCCTCTCAGCAGTGCTGTGGAGAGAAAATGGCGCTGGTGAGTGCTGAGATAGAAGCCCCGCCCCCTCGACGGCGGGCTTCTGTCCCGCTCAAACTTAGGAAAATATGGCGGGGGCTCTTTTATATACATGTACAGAGCCCACCTGTACATGTATATAGTCTTTTTGCCATGCAGAGGTTTATATTGCTGCCCAGGGCGCCCCCCCCTGCGCCCTGCACCCTTACAGTGACCGGAGTGTGTGAGGTGTATGGGAGCAATGACGCACAGCTGCAGTGCTGTGCGTTACCTCAGTGAAGCTGAAGGCTTCTGCCGCCTGAGACGTCGTCTGACTTCTGTGCTTCTGGCTCTGTGAGGAGAACGGCGGCGCGGCTCCGGGGGTGGACGCCCAGTAAGAACCTGCGTTCACCCCCTCTGGAGCTAATGGTGTCCAGTAGCCGAGGAAGCAGAGCCTATCTTTAACAAGAAGGTCTGCTCCTCTCTCCCCAGTCCCTCGATGCAGGGAGCCTGTTGCCAGCAGTGCTCCCTGTGAAAAAGTAGTAAAAAGTAGAAGAAAAATCCAAACAAAAATGCTTTCAAGCAGAGAACTCTAGAGAGCTCTCTACAGTGCACCCATATTGCTCTGGGCACAGTGTAAAACTGAGGTCTGGAGGAGGGTCATAGAGGGAGGAGCCAGCGCACACCCAGAATCCAAAGCTTTCTTAAAGTGCCCTATCTCCTGCGGAGCCCGTCTATTCCCCATGGTCCTTACGGAGTCCCAGCATCCTCAAGGACGTTAGAGAAATAGCCTTAACATGAATAGAATAGGGAATACAATATAATTCAGGTTGAACTCGATGGACTATTTGTCTTTTTTCAATCTCACCTACTATGTTACTATCTAGTACAAAGTATAGTCAAAATCGTACATAGTCAAAATCGAAAGTACAGATAGTCAAAATTGGTGCTTCTGGGCTCTGGGGGGAGTTGAAGGGAAATCATAGTCAAAATCGGGCATAGCAAGGATCTCACCGTGTGTATGCACCTTGGTGGTCATTCAGAGTTGATCGCTCGCTAGCAGTTTTTAGCAGCCGTGCAAACGCATTGTCGCCGCCCACTGGGGAGTGTATTTTCGCTTTGCAGAAGTGCGAACGTCTGTGCAGCAGAGCGCCTGCAAAAACATTGTGTGCAAAACAAGACCAGCCCTGGACTTACTCTTCGTGTGCGTTGATTTTAACGATGGAGGGTTGGCCTTTGACCCGCCCGCCCAGCGTTCGCCCAACCACGCATGCGTTTTCCCTGGCACGCCTGCGTTTTTCTAAGCACTCCCTGAAAACGGTCAGTTGACACCCAGAATTGGCCCCCTTCCTGTCAATCTTCTTGCGGCCGCCAGTGCGAATGAAAACGTCGCTAGAACCTGTGCAAAACCACAAAGGACTTTGTACCCGTACGTCGCGCGTGTGCATTGCGGTGCATATGCATGCGCAGAAATGCCGATTTTTAGATGATTGCTGCACTGCGAACAACGGCAGCTAGTGATCAACTCGGAATGACCCCCCCCCCCCTTAAGTATTGAATGAGGAATGAGAGATTGTTATTGGTGCCAGTCCTTACAAGTAAAGTAGGAGTCAGAGATAATGGAAACTGTTCCTTTCTGCTTTTGGCTGTTGAATATATTAAGCCGCACAACCAATGAGAGAATTACTAAATTATCCTTGGCTCAGACTGAAAGAGAGATTAGCAGAGGAATTGATGTTTTATATACATCTCCGCAGCAGAGCTGCATCAGCTGTCATGAATATGCATCAAAGTTGTAGTTTCTGATTCACATATTTGTTTTACGTTTGTTTTACATTGCTACTACATAGTACATACAGTAACAATCTATCTTATGAATAACCATTTAGTCCAATGACAATCCACAAGTGTATCCACATAAATCACATGTAGTTTGATAAGAGACAGTTGTATACATATATATCATATTTACCGGCAAAAAAGTGGGACAATGGCCCTCATTCCGAGTTGATCGCTCGCTAGCTGCTTTTAGCAGCATTGCAAACGCTAGGCCGCCGCCCTCTGGGAGTGTATCTTAGCTTAGCAGAATTGCGAACGAAAGATTAGCAGAACTGCTTGAAAATATTTTCCAGCAGTTTCTGAGCAGCTCCAGACCTACTCCTAGATTGCGATCACCTCAATCCATTTAGTTCCTGGTTTGACGTCACAAACACGCCCTGCGCTTGGCCAGCCACTCCCCCGTTTCCCCAGCCACTCCTGCGTTTTACCTTGACACGCCTGCGTTTTTTAGCACACTCCCGGAAAACAGTTTCCGCCCAGAAACACCCACTTCCTGTCAATCACTCACCGATCAGCAGAACGACTGAAAAGCGCTGCACGACCCTGTGTAAAATGACTTAGTTTTGTGTGAAACTACTTGGCGCATGCGCCCTGCGACCCATATGCATGCGCAGAACAGCCGGATTTTAGCCTGATCGCTATGCTGCGAAAAACGGCAGGGAGCGAGCAACTCGGAATGACCCCCAAAATGCATGAGAGACCTGTGCTCGTATGGTTATTATAACATTTCAACATAAAATGACCGATAGGGTCTTGTATAAACATATACACCATAACTTGCTACAGGGTTTGAGACAGAGGGGTCTATTTACTAGGCCTTATATGGAGATAACGTACCAGCCAACCAGCTCCTGTTAATTTTCAATCCCAGCCTGTGACATGATACTTAGGAGCTGACTGGCTGGTACTTTATCTACGTCTACTTTGTCTCTGTTCAAGGCTTAGTAAATAGACCCCAGAACGTGATATTGAGCTGTCCATATAGTTATGCAGAAGTGTATTATGCCACAAGCAATGCTCTACACAATCAGCATATTAAAGAGCAGCATACTGGTCCCGAGTACAGGGGTATCTCGCTATGCGTAAATCGCGGGAATACCCTTCAGTTTCCTTGACATACATAGCGCCTCACCTGGCGAAATGTATTTCTCCCAAGGAAGGAGCTCACGAACCACGAGGTAGGGGAGACTGACCCCGTGATGCGACAGACTAGAGGCAGAAGGTGAACAATATTCAATGCTCAACGGCTCAAAGAGGAGACTGGGGGTGAGCTGGGAGCAGGAAGGGGAGGACCGGGCAAAGACTGCACTCTGGGCCCATGAGGTAGCAGTGTGACCCAGCAGAGAGTCCTTCTAGTTGGCTGGTGTATGGCCAGCTTAAAACCGTTGCAGCAGTGTGCGACTCAGAATCAGCCCCCATCCCAAATCTCATCAAAGAGCATGCATAAATAAGAATTTACTTACCGATAATTCTATTTCTCATAGTCCGTAGTGGATGCTGGGGACTCCGTAAGGACCATGGGGAATAGCGGCTCCGCAGGAGACTGGGCACATCTAAAGAAAGCTTTAGGACTAACTGGTGTGCACTGGCTCCTCCCCCTATGACCCTCCTCCAAGCCTCAGTTAGGATACTGTGCCCGGACGAGCGTACACAATAAGGAAGGATTTTGAATCCCGGGTAAGACTCATACCAGCCACACCAATCACACCGTATAACTTGTGATCTGAACCCAGTTAACAGCATGATAACAGAGGAGCCTCTGAAAAGATGGCTCCCAACAATAATAACCCGATTTTTGTAACAATAACTATATACAAGTATTGAGACAATCCGCACTTGGGATGGGCGCCCAGCATCCACTACGGACTACGAGAAATAGAATTATCGGTAAGTAAATTCTTATTTTCTCTAACGTCCTAAGTGGATGCTGGGGACTCCGTAAGGACCATGGGGATTATACCAAAGCTCCCAAACGGGCGGGAGAGTGCGGATGACTCTGCAGCACCGAATGAGAGAACTCCAGGTCCTCCTCAGCCAGGGTATCAAATTTGTAGAATTTAGCAAACGTGTTTGCCCCTGACCAAGTAGCTGCTCGGCAAAGTTGTAAAGCCGAGACCCCTCGGGCAGCCGCCCAAGATGAGCCCACTTTCCTTGTGGAACGGGCTTTTACAGATTTTAGCTGTGGCAGGCCTGCCACAGAATGTGCAAGCTGAATTGTACTACAAATCCAACGAGCAATAGTCTGCTTAGAAGCAGGAGCACCCAGCTTGTTGGGTGCATACAGGATAAACAGCGAGTCAGATTTCCTGACTCCAGCCGTCCTGGAAATATTTTCAGGGCCCTGACAACATCCAGCAACTTGGATTCCTCCAAGTCCCTAGTAGCCGCAGGCACCACAATAGGTTGGTTCAGGTGAAAACGCTGGAACCACCTTAGGGAGAAACTGAGGACGAGTCCTCAATTCCGCCCTGTCCGAATGGAAAATCAGATAAGGGCTTTTACAGGATAAAGCCGCCAATTCTGACACGCGCCTGGCCCAGGCCAGGGCCAACAGCATGACCACTTTCCATGTGAGATATTTTAACTCCACAGATTTAAGTGGTTCAAACCAATGTGACTTTTGGAACCCAAACTACATTGAGATCCCAAAATGCCACTGGAGGCACAAAAGGAGGCTGTATATGCAGTACCCCTTTTACAAACGTCTAAACTTCAGGGACTGAAGCTAGTTCTTTTTTGGAAGAAAATTGACAGGGCCGAAATCTGAACCTTAATGGACCCCAATTTCAGGCCCATAGACACTCCTGTTTTCAGGAAATGTAGGAATCGACCCAGTTGAATTTCCTCCGTCGGGCCTTACTGGCCTCGCACTACGCAACATATTTTCGCCAATTGCGGTGATAATGTTTTTGCGGTTACATCCTTCCTGGCTTTAGATCAGGATATGGATGACTTCATCCGGAATGCCTTTTTTTTCTTCAGGATCCGGTGTTCAACCGGCATGCCGTCAAACGCAGCCATGGAACAGACAGGGTCCTTGCTGGAGCAGGTCCCTTCTTAGAGGTAGAGGCCACGGATCCTCCGTGAGCATCTCTTGAAGTTCCGGTTACCAAGTCCTTCTTGGCCAATCCGGAGCCACGAATATAGTGCTTTCTCCTCTCCATCTTATCAATCTCAGTACCTTGGGTATGAGAGGCAGAGGAGGGAACACATACACTGACTGGTACACCCACGGTGTTACCAGAGCGTCTACAACTATTGCCTGAGGGTCTCTTGACCTGGCGCAATACCTGTCGAGTTTTTTAATCATGTGGACGACTTCTGGGTGAAGTCCCCACTCTCCCGGGTGGAGGTCGTGCTGAGGAAGTCTGCTTCCCAGTTGTCCACTCCCGGAATGAATACTGTTGACAGTGCTATCACATGATTTTCCGCCCAGCGAAGAATCCCTGCAGCTTCTGCCATTGCCCTCCTGCTTCTTGTGCCACCCTGTCTGTTTACGTGGGTGACTGCCATGATGTTGTCCGACTGGATCAACACCGGCTGACCTTGAAGCAGAGGTCTTGCTAAGCTTAGAGCATTGTAAATGGCCCTT